>NC_086445.1:556177830-556801856 GCF_028390025.1 Pseudophryne corroboree
GACTGGATTTATATGGCAGTATCACTGTATTTATACGCAAGTATCACTGGAATTATACGGCAGTATCACTGGAATTATACGGCAGTATCACTGAAATTATATGGCAGTATCACTGGATTTATATGGCAGTATCACTGGAATTATAAAGCAGTACCACTGGACTTATATGGCAGTACCACTGAACTGGATGTATATGGCAGTATCACTGGATTTATATGCTAGTACCACTGGAATTATACGACAGTATCACTGGATTTATACACCAGTATCACTTGATTTATACGGCAGTACCAGTGGACATATATGACAGTATCACTGGATTTATACGGCAGTACCACTGGACATATACGACAGTATCACTGGACAAATACAACAGTATCACTGGACATATACGTCAGTACCACTGGACATATACAGAAGCACAGGGACACCACCACTGGACTGATGCAGGACAACACAGCACCACTGCAATGGACTGGACTTATACAGCAGCACTGGACATATGGCAGCAAAGGACACCACCAATGTGACTGGACTGATGCAGCACAATACACGACCACTGAACAGATGCAGCACAACACAGCACCACTGGACTGGACTTATACAGCAGCACTGGACAGATGGCAGCAGAGGACACCACCACTGTGACTGGATTGATGCAGCACAAGACACTAACACTGTACTGATACAGGACACTTAGGACGGAGACACGTCCTCTCGCTACACTCTCCAATGCCAGAAATGGTGGCGACGCACGGCTCCTTATATGGAATCCAAATTCTGTGAGAATCCAACAGTGGGGTGATGACATTTTGCCTCGTTCTGATTTCCGAGTCAGGCAGGAAAACCAGAGACTGACTCGGATCTGGGCTCGGGTAGTGAAGTTCGGGGGGTTCGGTTCTCAGGGAACCGAAGCCGTTCATCTCTATTTATTACCATCAATAAGTGCGACTTTAATATTTATTAATGATAATGTCTAGACATAGACAGACTAATGCATATGACACTTAATTAAATTACTATATTGTGTTTGAATTGAGTACTGTACATTTAGTAATTACTGCTAACACTGTCAAGCCATATAGTATGATCAAATTGAGAGATAAATGTGACAAAATATAGTGTACACCAGTGGCGGTTGTGAAGCTGGAGCTGCAGCACAGTCCAAAACCAAAGTGGGGTGCCACACCAACCACACCCCCTAATGCAAAGAGTCTAGGTGGCGGGCAGATAATCAGCAACCAATAGAAGCTGGTTGGCTTTGGAGTCTGCGGCATGGCTGATCTGTTGTTGCTGTCCTGTGCTGCACCCAGCTGATCCCTGGTGACTTCTCGCTGACTCCCAGCCATTGTTTGGGGATGCAGTTGTTGTGGCTGCATATTTTCAACCTTATTGTAGCATACAGTAAGTTTGACAACTTAAGTGTAGAGCTATGTATCTACATTAATGGCGACTGGATATTCAGAAATATACTATACTGCTAATTATTATCCATCAATACCAGCTTTCTCACTTTCTAAACTGTTATAATCAAATATATGTCTTCTTTGTATTGCATCAAACAAATACAAAACACATTTTATTATATAATGTATCTTTAAGTTTGTTCTGTAGTCATCTAACTTTTTAGTACCTTTTAGTGCACCAATCACTGACTTATTGTGCAAGTAATTTCCACAATACAACAGATAATGCTTAATTATCTTTGTCCACCTTATTTAACTCAAGTGTGCCTATGTTATTTAAGGTGAACAGGTTAACAGAATGGCAGCTGTTTGCATAAGCAGAGGCGAGAGGTTGGTTGAAGTAAAAGTGCTGCTACTGAAGTACCAACGTACCTGGTTTTGTAGAGCTCTAGAAAAAGATTTCATTTTTCAGACTGTGACTGTAATGAGATGAGAAAAAAGAACACACATTTTTAGATTCTTACCCTGCTATTCTGAGGGGTGTATGGACATTTCCATACTGTAAAGTAATTTCAACTGTGCACCAGCTTAAGGGTTTAAGTCTTCAGGTCTTATCTTGTAGTGTTGATAAGAGGCTTTTTGCATTAATTTTGTAATGGAATATGATTCTGCTATAAAGGGATGAACTGGGGTTGTAAACAGCCCTGGCATATCATTGTCCGTGCACAACATGCAGGTGTGGACACGGCTTACGGGGGTGTGCCACGAGTCATGGTGGCCTGGCCTCATGTCACATCCCCATCTCTGTATGCTGGGATGCTGAGCAGAGTTATGGAAGGCTGAGCTGCTCAGACAGCCCTGGTCTCTGTATGGCCATACTGGCCCATCAGGCAATTGGCTCTTCTGGCAATTGCCAAAAGTGATTATGGGTAGTTCGGCCCTGGTGCTACATAAATAAAAGGTAATATTCATTTAGCAAAAATCTCTATAATGCAGTAAAGCTGAAGTACCTATATGTAACAAGAAGTTCAGAACACACACAACTACCACATTGGTTTTTGTTCCCTCTGAGGGGTCTATTTACTAAGTCTTGGATGGAGATAAAGTTGCTGGAGATAAAGTACCAGCCAATCAGCTCATAACTGTCATTTTTCAAACACAGCCTGTGACATGGCAGTTAGGAGCCGATTAGCTGGTACTTTGTCTCCGTCGACTTTATCTCCATCCGATGCTTAGTAAATTGTACCCTTAATCTGCACTCAATTTATGAAAGGCCAATAGAATGACTCCTGTGCAAAACCAAGGCGTTTTATGTTCACTTTACAAATAACCTTTAGTGGGGCAGACATTGTTGTAACTGGACCAACAGTGATGAGTATACAGCCCTTATTCTAATCTATAGGAATTAATTATATCACTGTGGCATGAGTCACTACATACTGTACTAGTGAATCAACAGGCAGATCATTGAGCTAGCCCACAAAATGTCCGCCTCATCTGTGTGTAGACAATAGGGATTAGGCTTAACTGCATAACTCAAAACCGTTTCTTATCAACTTCAAACTCATATTAATTGAATTGAGCAGATTAAAATGGAGAACGTTGGCCGTGAAATAGCAATATGACAATGTAATACTGTTTTAGATCTCTTAATGCTCTGTGGTAAAATGCAGGGACTAGCAGCAACACCATAAACCCAATCTACGGTGTTTTCCATTTCTACTCTTGGAAACTACCCGTGGCTTTCCCAGCTGCTGAAATGTAGGCCATGGGGATTGATAGTAAAACAATGTAGCCATGAATAATTCATGATATTTTGTGTGTTTTTTTGTGTTTTTTCTTTTTCACTTAAGATTAACGAGCAGTGTAATAAGCATAGAATTTCACAGACTTTAAAGTTGACTTCCTGGGGACTTAGAATACTTGTATTTAGAAAGTTGGCATTTGTGTTTCGTACAATCCATGTAGAAATAGGGCATAGAATAAAAATTGTTTGGTGTGACATATCTTTCTTTACACGCATCATATTTCTCTGCAGATACTTAGAGGACTGCAAGTTTGTTTATACTGTATGTGTCTTGGAAACACATGAAATGCAGAGCAAGGGTCATTAAGAAGAATAGAGAAAACGCTTTCAGCACCATTTTACCACAGTATTTTTAATAAAACAAACTTGTCAATTTATGAACTATTATTCCCTAAATTGGTCATTCTCTACATCACCCACTGACCAATTATTTGTTTTCTCCATGATATAATATCAGCAGACATCACTAGACTAGATAGATAGATAGATAGATAGATAGATAGATAGATAGATACAGAGGCGTCTCTTACCCTCTGGATGCCCGGTGTGGCGGTTAAAAAGGAGGCGAAGCTTCGTAGTAAGGGGGCGGGGAGTCACTGGAGGGGCGGGGCTTCGTGCCCATCATCCGTTTTCCAGCATTTGGGGTCTGAAAAGGGGGCGGGGCTTCACAGGAATGGGACGGGGCTTTGCATCCCAACCCCCATTTTTCGTCACTTGGGGGGATTGGGAGGTGCGAGCTGCCTCCTGAGGAGTGCTGTGTCTGCAGTGCTGGCTCTTGCTCAGTGACAGGAGCCGAGTGCTGCACATAATGTAACAGTGCAGCACTCGACTCCTGTCACTGAGCAGGAGCTGGCATTTTGGTGTCACCCCTTGGCGGGTGACACCCGGCAGCGGTCCGCACCTCCCGCACCCTCCTTGTGATGCCAGTGGATAGTTAGACAGACAGACAGACAGACAGTGAGGTAAGGCTGTAGAGACAGGAGTGAATGGGGGCAAAAAATACAGGGAACAGTGAGAGATTAAAAAAATAAATATACCAACATAATATACTGTAATATATAGCATCTCTTCAGATAGGGCTGGATGAATCATAGGATTCCGTGGATGTATTGTTTTGTATACAGTATGGGATAAAATAATTGAGTCTATCCATATGCGAATTTGAGTCCCGCTGGAGAAAAGTGCTATATGAAAATAAAATTATTATCATTATTATTAGTAGTATTATCTGGCAGGGCACAGAAACACGGCTACAGTAGCTATGAATATGCTGCATAGCACATCTCATTTTAAAAACTTATTAACTGATGGTGTCTTAGTCAATTTTAGCGAATATTTAATCAATTTGGTAGTACTGCACCATACAAACTTACCCTACTCTGTACACACCGACCATTATTTTTTCATAGAAATATAATTAGTATATAAATATGTTTACCTATTTGACAAACATTTCCTTTGGTGATTCTAAGTATTGTATGTTTTCCTTGTGAAATGGTTAATTTACTGTTTTTATAAGTGCTGTACAATAGAATTCCTTTTCAGAACTGTTTTTCTACAAAAAGAAAGACTGAAAGATTAGAGCCTCTTATGCCTTCTCAGACCTGTATGGAGCTGGGAAAGAGGTTTTTGATTCCTGAACAATTACATTCACTTAACTTATTTAGTACATTTTTTCCCTCCCAGAGAGTGTGCAAATCTCTGTTCTCATGTAATGAATGTGACATGCTATTACAACAGCACGCATGTGTTGCCATAATTAATTGCTCTCACATTCTGATATGGAATATGAACCTCAGGGAGAGCTACAAAATGTACTTTATTCAGAATGTCATTGTATTGCAGACTCAGTTAATCCTTTCAAATAACTGTCCTGCCATGCTAGATGACATGTATTTTTAGCATATTCTATATTATAAATTTTCCTACATTCTGACATTGTCGGTTTAATCATTGTTCTAAACAATAGCTAAAAGGTCACCAAGGCCAATTCAGTTTTTGGTATATTAAGCCATCAGCTTACTAACATTTGCAATGCTTATTTTTTTACTATTTCCTTCTAATGCCTTGGCGAAATATTAAACTCAAGAGTTTGTGCTCACTGCTAATGCAATTATATTTTACTAAAGGTCAGTTTGTCCATGGTTTGGTATATACGGTATAAAGATAACCCCCCTCCCCCTAAAATAATAATTAAAAATGTTTTTACATTTACTGACTTCAGGTCCCGTGTCCTGCCATGCCTCACATGCTTCACCAACTCTAATGTTGGCCCTCATTCCGAGTTGTTCGCTCGCTAGCTGCTTTTAGCAGCATTGCACACGCTAGGCCGCCGCCCTCTGGGAGTGTATATTAGCTTAGCAGAATAGCGAACAAAAGAGTAGCAGAACTGCTACTAAATAATTCCCTGCAGTTTCTGAGTAGCTCCAGACCTACTCCTAGATTGCGATCACCTCAGTCTGTTTCTTGCAGTGGTCTATAAATGTGTGTATTATTTATATATATATATATATATATATATATATATATAATGTGTGTGTATATATATATATATATATATTATAATATATTGTCATAAATTATATATTATAAGATATATAAAATGTGGGAAGGGGCATCATAGCATGGGCTTTCTCTGGGATCAATCTTGTCATGTCCTTTCCCCGCAAGGCATGCACCTTATGTCCCTATTGGAAAAATGGGTAGCGCCAATTCTCTCTCTAGCACAGGGCACCAAAAAGTCTAGTTACGACTCTGGGGTAAATTTACTAAAATTCGTATTTTTCCAGATTAGGTTAAAGTTCAAACACGAATGACATCGAAAGTGTAAATTTGCAACTTTTTGAATTTATTATGACTAATTTACTAAGCTGTCGTATTCTACATTTTCGTATTTACCGATATCGATGTAATTCGTATATTTTGGCAGTGTTTTACGGGAGTGAATTGTAAAACACTGCCGACTTTAACACAATGAATCTCGGCCGGATCTGTGAGATCCGTGCTGGGCTTCATTGTGCACCTTTCGTAAAAAATAAAACATTGTTAAAAATAAAATAAAAATGCGTGGGGTCCCCCCTCCTAAGCAAAACCAGCCTCGGGCTCTTTGAGCCGGTCCTGGTTGAAAAAATATGGGTAAAAAAGTGACAGGGGTTCCCCCATATTTAATCAACCAGCACCGGGCTCTGCGCCTGGTCCTGGTTCCAAAAATACGGGGGACAAAAAGCGTAGGGGTCCCCCGTATTTCTGAAACCAGCACCGGGCTCCACTAGCCAGATACATAATGCCACAGCCGGGGGACACTTTGATATTGGTCCCTGCGGCCCTGGCATTACATACCCAACTAGTCACCCCTGGCCGAGGTACCCTGGAGGAGTGGGAACCCCTTAAATCAAGGGGTCCCCCCCTTCCAGCCACCCAAGGCCCAGGGGTGAAGCCCGAGGCTGTCCCCCCCATCCAAGGGCGGCGGATGGGGGGCTGATAGCCTTTTTGTCAAAATGTGAATATTGTTTTTAGTAGCAGTACTACAAGTCCCAGCAAGCCTCCCCCACAAGCTGGTACTTGGAGAACCACAAGTACCAGCATGCAGAGGAAAACCGAGCCCGCTGGTACCTGTAGTACTACTACTAAAAAAATACCCCATGGGTTTTCACATGGGACCCCTTTCCCCGACTGCCAGGAACCCCCCCTGACTTCTATCTAAGAGGGTTCCTTCAGCCAATCAGGGAGCGCCACGTCGTGGCACCCTCCTGATTGGCTGTGTGCTCCTGTAGTGTTTGTAAGGCAGCACACGGCAGTGATACAATGTAGCGCCTATGCGCTCCATTGTAACCAATGGTGGGAACTTTGTGGTCAGCGGTGAGGTTACTTTCGGTCAACCGCTGACCACAAAGTTTCCTATCTGTCTCTAGTATTCATGGATTGTAAAAACGGTCTTAATACTGTTGGTGCAGACTTTCCATCATGACCTCTTCCACCTGGTACTAGGTCCTCTGCTAGTGCATTTCCCATGGAATTTGTTGTGGACTTACCTGAATTCATTTACAGTATGAAGAAAACTCTATTCTCAAAATTTAATCAATTCAGAACAGGAAACCACAGAAGTATATTTAGAGGGAAGTTCAGGAGCAGAGCATATTATATTGGGTACAAATGATCATCTTAGAGAGACTGTAACAGCAGTACTTTTTATAATTTGTGTGATGTATGTGTATGATAATCAATGTAGGATCTTAATGGTACATTTATCCATAGGTTAAGAACTGGATAAAATCTGAAATTAGATTCTAATTTGAATTGAGTTATAATGTTTTAGGTATTTGTAGAGAGTTAAAAATGCTATCCATATTTAATAATGCCAGAAAAAAATATTTTGCATCAATATTTCTATACCGTTAAAATGCCTGGAGGACATACAAGAGCAATTGGGATTAATATGAATAATGGAAAACTATATTTCTAAAGGGGAAATATGTACTTATTTAAGCTGAATTTTCTCTATTCACGGAAGAAAATGAGGTTGTTAACTTTACAAGCAATTTAACATGCAGACTTGATATGATTTTTTAATTCACTAGTATGCTATACAAACTCAATCTAGAGCAATTCTAATTAACCTCACGCCTACAACACATAACAAATTCAAAATTGATTTAATATTTTGGGTATATATATATGAACTGGTTCAAGCATACACAATCTGCTAAAACAGCAATAGTTTTTAAAATATACAGATATATCCATAAATCCGATGTTTACCCAAATCTCATTTGTTTTGTAATCTGTGCATGTGCAGATCTGGGTCTGAGATATCGCTCACAGTGCCCCAAGAGCTTGTGCATGATTGGCTATTGGCAGTTGGGGGCGGCGAAGAGCAGCGCTCCATAAAATGGGGGCATCCACCTTGCTTTCTGGGTGTGCTGAATCCAGTGGCAGCGCCCTCAGACATAGTGTGATTTTTCTGGACATCCTGTGTAACTTGATGGTTACTCAGATGGCCAGTGTTCAGGCAGTTGATCAGATACTGCATCTTTTAACACAACATATCTCCTGCAACTTTTGCATTTTTGAGCACAGTCACTGAGTACAAAGATGCAGCGACTGTAGTTACAGTGTCCCCTAAATCCAAAAATTTTAATTTCTTTTGTGCAGTAGAAAGATACAACACAATGTTCAGTCTTAACCTGAATTACCCATGTAGCTCTATTATAATGTTGTATCTACAGATGTATATGCACTCACTGTGGCTGGGAAGTGACCACACGTGCACTCTAGGCCTTGCCACAGCGGGCTGCGACTATTGCCACTCCAATGTAAAGTGACTCGCCTTGTGTGCGATTAAGATACACGCTCATGCCAGCCGTGAATGTGCATCATGGCCACTGAGGCGCATCTGTGACTAGGCAAAGTGACGATGAGCGTGGCTACGTCTGTATGTGATTTTATATGACCAGTTCCATCTCACTCACCTGTTTACGCTTTACATAACCAAAGCATTTCCCCACCTCATGACCAAATCAACAACCATTTTGGCACTCTACCAGTTCACTGCGTATATTTTTCCAATTTCTTTGTCTACATAAGTAATTGTTATATTGTTTTTCTCAGTCTATACTGTATATAGCTTTCTTTTAAAACCATAAATTATTAAAATATTATTGTTTTTTATTATATTTTGTCGGCTTTCTTTGATCAAGTTATTAAAAAAATTAAGAGGAAAACACATTTTTACATGATTTTTTTCCATGGTTTCTTTCACCCATTAAGTTCCTTCTAAATATTTACACCAATATTTGATCTACCTAATTCACCAGAGTACAGCTTTAACAAATAAGATTACAAGGTCCAACATGATTATGTGGTCCTTGAATCAAGTTAAAATGCCAAATTTAAAATGCAAATTTACAAAAACAATGTGCTTTGGTAAAACAACACTGGAATCAAAATAGTATTGCCAGAACTTTACACATCTCTAGATCAAGTAAAATATAGTAATGTGTGGAATTTCTGTGCTTGAAGAGAAGTAGGGTTGGGCAAAGTTTGAGCAGGAACATTTTTTTATGGCCCTGGAATTAATTTTGGGGTGAGTCATTAAGTGTAACAGTTATGCACTTTTACCCACATGTGTTACACTTGCAATGAATAAATGTTCACAAAATATATGATGCAATGTCATGTGGCTTATGTAATTGGTTAATGCCTTTTAAAATAAAAAAGTCTCAACTTATTTTTTTACCTTCTATATATTTATATTTCTCCTAAAGTATTAATTTCTTAATGCTCTGGACAAGGTCCATGAAAGCCACTGACCTTGTTTCCTGGCAAGGGTGATCCTATCATGAAATCCGCTACTGTATATTGCTATTGGGAACCTCAGTACGCATGATAAAATCACCAAGTTACCTAATAAACCCCTGTTTGTACTCCCCACACTGAGTTAACTTTAAAAGCATTGTGCTGGTGATTGTACGTGAATCGCTCAGATCTTTCTCTTTCATGGGACCATTTGGCTGTCAGTCATTGGGTCTAAGTTAAGGTAATTTGTGGAAGAGAGCAAAGAAGCCATTAAAAAGTATTTTAAACAATGGTGAAGATGTACAGTATTAACATCTGACTTACTGTATCTCTGCACTAACCGACATCCTGCATCTCTGCTTACCGCAGTGATGCAGGATGTCTTAGCTCAATGTATTTAAAAGAGAGCCACCAGAGAGGTGTTACACATTCAGCGGTATCTGGTCGACTGGTTGGCATTTAGAACATTGACAGTATGTCAACACTAGAATGTCAACAGGGATTCTGAATGCCGGAAGTCAGAATGTTGTCACAGTCATCGTGTCAACATGCATTTAGGTCAACATGGTTAAATGTCGACACATTCAGAATGTTGACATTTAACACACCAATACCAACATGCCGATATATATATTTTTTTGCTGATTTGTAGTTTTATATTTACGGTCAGAGTGATGGCTAGGGTCAGTGGTTAGGTCACTCTAAAGTAAGCAAAAAAACAATATCAATACGTTAAATGGCTACATTATGAACTTGTCAACATTTTAACCATGTCGCCAAAATTGCATTTCAACATTTTGATTGCTGACCTAACATCTGTGTTGACATTATGATTGTCATCATTGAGAACCTGTTAACATACTAAATGTCGACCTTCTGAATGTCAACCAGACATACCACATCCCTTCCAGTGACCACTGCATAACTGTATAAGCTATGATATGTATTGGCCCCTGGGCAGCCCCATTGTGGATTGGCAAGATCTCAATAAAATGTAGAAATCTCAATATGAGCAAAACAATCACAAGAACCATCAAGACGCAATGGCGGGGACCTGTATGTAACCACAGCTCCATCCTTAGATGCAGCAGTGATAGCTCTGTATGTAAATGCAACTGGAGGCGTTTATTACAAGTAGATGCATCCTGCTGCAGTAGTGATCCAAGCTGCATCCTAGGACCCAGCATTTGATCACTGTGACACTACTGCAGCACCTATGGGGTTACGCCAGCCATCTGCCGCAGATCCTCATAAGAGACCAGGAACTCTCCATCCAATGACAGAGATCCTGGCCTCTTCCCTCCCCATGAAAAGAAGTGACACACCTCTGTTTTTACAAACGGAGGCCGTTGCTGCTCCCCTCCCACCCCCAAATGTCATCAGACTGTCAGTCACTGACAGTCTGATCCCGTACTGCATCCTTTGTCACAGGACATATTTGCGCACATGCAGAATGGGTCCTGCGCATGCACAGAGTACCAATCATCAGTACTTTGTGTATCAGGATGTAACTCCTTTGGGATCTGAACTAGCCACTATGTGTTATTAGACCATTGTCAAAAACCTGAATAACTAGCCATTACTCTTTGCCATCATAGCTGGCAATGGGGGTGCTGTTACTGATAGAAACTATTGGCACAGTCAGAGGAAACTGATTTCTCCATGGGCTGTCTTTTAATGCCGTACATTTTGGAGAAACAGTAATATCACCACTTGATATAATTGATCCTGAGTTACTTCAGAGATAATAAACTACTGCCCAAAAGTGTAAATACTTTAGAAGCAGAAGACTCAGCTTCTATGAAGCCCACAACTCTTGAAGGTAGTGGTGGGTGGTCTACCCTGCTAAAGGACCATGGTCCTCATTCAGATGTGGTTCCTCACTTTGCGCATGCGTAGGACCCGTTGGGTGCCACAAGACACCCATGATGTTGCAGGGATCTGATGCGGTGTTCTAGGATGCAGCTCAGATCACTACTGCAGAAGGAGGCATCTATTTATAATAGACACCTCGTGCTGCAGTTACATACAGTACTATAGCTACTGCTTCCAATGAAGCAACAGAGGTAGGTTCTCCAACCACATCTGAATGAGGCCCATGTGTATATATGCTTTTTTCACCCTTTGATGGTACACGGGGACCCTTACATAATGTTATTTTCAAATGTCTAGTTACTCTATGTCTTTGCTATAGGCTCAACATGGGTCTTTTACAACAGGATAGCATAGAGATTAAATAGTACTGCTGTGCTATTAAAGAGTGAATGGAAAGCACACAATTGCAGCTGCCTTTAATAAATATATTTTAATCTACAAGCCAGTAACTGAGTTCTGCTTCCCCCCTTGAATGTTAAAAGAGAGAGAAGCACCTCCTTTCTTAAATGTATGTCACCAGAATGTGGCAAGCAATTGTCTGGACAAGTTTATGCAAATGTATAGTTTTAATTTATTTTAGATTTACTGCAACAACATACCTTTTGTACAATGTATTGTATTTGCCCTAATAATTTGCAGTATACTGTGTTTTAGTATTATTTTTGCTGAATGTATAACATTTTCAGGCAATTCATGGCATGCACCTGAAGGCACCCTCATACTGCCAATACCAACTGCCTTTCCTCCTGGATAAAGGATTGCTAGCTAGACACATAACCAGATAAACTGTTTTCATTCTTTAGCAAAATATTTAGTTTGGTGTAATATATATATATATATATATATATATTTTTTTTATATATATACACTTGACTACTTATGACCAGTAATTTATTTCACTATGTATGGCTGTATCACAGTATGTTGGTGAAAAGTCTATAAAGTAAAATAAATCCCAGATGTTCATGACATAATTGTACAGATAATCTTATATTTCATATTTTTCTGCTGCCAATCCACTCATTTGTATACTAGACCATCCTTTTTTAGATCTTATCCTACAAGATGTTATCATACAAGAAGTATACACTGGATCCACGTAAGATTGGCTGGTACCCATAAAGGAAACAAGGAATCGTGGTGTTTTTTGTTGTTGTTTTTAATACAATACCACTTGGATATTTTTCAATTTTACTGGATTATTTTTTTGTCCTAATTTCATGATGCATAAGAAATTTGAGTGCCAAGATCATTGTTGATCACATGCCATACAATGGGGGTTGAGGGTTTTGAATTATTGAGACTTGAGGACTTTTTTAAATTTATATTCACAGAGCTGTATCACAAAGTATTGATTTTCTAGCATCTAGGCACCACCAACAGCTGGCCAGCAGTGGTAGCTCCCTCTTCTCTCATGCTCAAAATAACTGATTCCTCCTCTTCCCCCTTTGAATGACAGTTGGAGGGCACAAAGTGCCTTCCAAATAATTACTAAGTACCCATAAAAGTTCCCCTTTTAATGCCTATCAGTAATGAAAATTTTTTTTACTTGATTATGGTACACATCCTTAAATATTTACTTGCATAGAAAGAAATTTAAAAAATATTCTAAATTCCAATGCAATGTGAAAAACAACAAATTATGTAATCCCCAAAGGTGTAAATCTGGCATTGTAGCTGCCTGCCACCAAAAGGGTTAAACACTGATGATAGTTCAGTATAAATTATGTTGCAAGATTGCTAAATAGCATGACAGGGTGAGCATCCCAAAGTTGGATAAATTATAATAATGTTATTAAATATAATTATACAAATGAATGGAAATACTGCATATTAAAACTACATGCTTACAGGTATCTCCATTTAAAAAAATCAGTTATTGACTGCAATTTCAAAGAACATTTTGGGCACCTAGATAAGCCTTGGAAAGTCACATAAGACCTGGGGCTAGACAACCTTGCATTATATATTCACATCTTTACAAACTTTACATAACATCAAAAATCATAAGTAGAATTTGAAAATACACTGAGTAGAATTATAGAAAATACTGTAAATTATTTTGTTTTTCCCTTAGGTAAAGCAGATGCTTGTTTTGCTCCAATATTGTCACAGTTTTGTAGTTGTCAGACTTTGATAAATAACAACCCATAATTGTGTTTAAAATATGACAAGATTACCATTAGCAAATTGCTTCTGACAAATGGCAGTAACATTTTCTGGCAGTGTTGCCAAGGTTTAATGCAAGAGCTTCTTTTCCCTATGTGCAAATGACCTGATAAAAGCTGGCATAAGCTCAGATAAAACTCTGAATAATCATTTGCTGTCCATGGTGCTACATCCAACGGTGAGCTGGTTACAAGCAATGGCACATCTGCACCTGCTCACACTCCTATGCTGTGCTTGATAATGACCACACATATTGATTTCTCTGTATATGAGAGGTTATGTTTGTTTGCTCTCTGGATTAATCTTGATTATGAATGATCCTCTCTCTATCTCTCTACACAAACATCTTTCTGCTCTTTTTAGACAAAATTAAATGAAGTCAGCAGTGTGCCAATGAGATCAAACAGAGTTTTCAAAGTTCACCAAACATGACCTTTCTGCTAATTGCATGCTTTAAAAGAATAAATTACTGCTATTTGGGGAGATGCTGGAAATATTGTATACATATTATGATTTGCTCCTTTTTTTTTCTTTAGAAGAATGTATATGTAAACATACAGTATGTTCATAGTTGAAAATCATAACAATTGGCTAAGTCCAGTTTTAAAGATTAAGGGGTCTATATACTAAGCCTTGGAGTGAGATAAAGTGGACGGAGATAAAGTACCAACCAATCAACCAACCAACCAACCAACCAACCAACCAACCAACCAGCCCCTCACTGCCGTGTTACAGGCTACGGAGCAGATTTAAGAACGAGTGATATTCTTGTTATCACTCATTACGAATGTTAAATGGTGCCCCAACAAATCAGCTCATAACTGTCATGTGGTTGACAAATGACAGTTAGGAGCTGATTAGCTGGAGCACCATTTAACATTTGTAAATGGTGATAACACAAATATCACTAGTTGTTAAATCTGCCCCATAGCCTGTAACACAGCAGTTAGGTGCTGGTTAGATGTTACTTTTATCTCTTTCCAAGTCTTAAGCTGGGTACACACTGGAGTGGTGTACCCAGCCAATATGTCGGACCGACCGGCCAATATATCGGAACCTGGGTACACACTGAGCAATGTAATGAAGGTTGGAGTGACATATTGCTACTTCCTTCATTACACATGACATGGTTGCTAGTGTTATCGTTAGGGTTTAATGTGCAGCACATCAAACCTAGCGACATTGCTAGCGACTGCGGGCACCTGCAAAATGGCGGGGCACACTGAGTGGTGAGGCCGATATGTTGTCCCAAATCAGTCAAAAAGACAAATCAGACTTTAGTGCATAGACACCTTAGCCCTGGAAAATGTTCCTATTTCTTACTAATAGCCAACAGCATATCTCCAGCCATTAAGGCTTTCTCTTTGGGACAGTGTGACATTTTTTTATTTTTTTATTTATTATCAGTGTGACAATAAGTGGAGGCACAGAACCCACGTGTGGTTTTTTTCTGATATATTGTGGGTATGGTCATATTACATTTGGAAAGTGACATATCCACCAGGGCATACCACTCTCAACAGTCCAGTGACAGTTGTGTCTGAAACATCTCTGCCAGCTGTGAGTGGGTCACACCTCACTACAGTTCCAACAATGTCGGTCATAGAGGATAGATCACTAGTTAACAGTCAGACACTGGAGTAATTTATTTCCAATTTTACACTTGATGATCTTTCATAACACAGTAGCTACATAAACATAGCTACATCAGCAGAGGACACTGAAATAAGTACCAGGGTAGCAAAAAAATTTGGGATTTGGTGCAGTTGAGGATTATTTAAGTAAGAAAAGTATAAGCTCATGAGGAAAGAGGACCCTACTCGTGACAGCTTACATTCTAAAAAGGGTAAGTGAAGAATCCTATGATATATTTGACTTGTTTACTTTGAATGAGTTCAATACAAAAGCAGTGAGTTTTTAAAATCTATGCAAAAAGTAGCCAAGTGCCTACTGGCCAGTAGATGAGGGCAAATATCACCTACAGTTGGAAGCATATAAATAGACTTGTACTGACTTTAACATAGCAATAGAATTCAGATGCATTTGGATTAATGCAGCCCCAAATGTAATTTTAGTGACACTTGACTACACACCAACTCTATGTCCTTACTGTACTTTGGCTGTATTTGCATGCCAGCTGCCTGTGACTGTACTGCCATTCCAGACTTGGTCCTTTCAGTCACCTGTTGTACATATTTTCAAGCTACATTTACGACAGGAAAAAGGTACAGTTTGTGAAAATTTGCACAAGCTTAATAAAATAAATGCAACTTGAGACAAAAAAAAATGTGTTCTTGGCTGACTCTATAAAAAGACTCTTAATGAGTATTACCAATTATCATAGAACTTCACTGTACTTTACCAAACAATATTTCTGAAATGTTGAATGTTGAAAATGACAGCAAGCAATTATTAAAAAATATATGTGTACAAGTCAGTATGCTTACATTATTTTTGGGCTATCAGCGTGTTTGTTTCAGAATGTTTGTATAATGCTTAAATATATTGTGCGTACATTGAAAAGTCAACAGCCTTTGGATATTAGCCCAATAAAAGTATAATTATATATCTATAGCACAAGTATTTTGTATCCATTATTTGCTGGGTCGCTAGATATTGGTGGTCATTCCGAGTTGATCGCTAGCTGCCACTGTTCGCAACGCAGCAGCGATTAGGCTAAAAATCGGCATTTCTGCGCATGTGTATGCACCGCAATGCACATGCGCGATGTACGGATACAAAGTCCTTTGTGGTTTTGCGAATGTTCTAGCGACGTGTTCATTCGCACTGGCAGCCGCAAGAAGATTGACAGGAAGGAGGTGTTTCTGGGTGTCAACTGACCGTTTTCAGGGAGTGCTTAGAAAAACGCAGGCGTGCCAGGGAAAATGCAGGCGTTTCTGGGCGAACGCTGGGCGGGTGTATGACGTCAAAAGCCAACTCTCCAACGTTAGAATCAATGCACACGAAGATTAAGTCTAGGGCTGGTCTTGTTTTGCACAAAATGTTTTAGCAGGCGCTCTGCTGCACAGGCGTTTGTACTTCTGCAAAGCGAAAATACATTCCCTAGTGGGTGGCGACAATGCGTTTGCATGGCTGTTAAAAACTGCTAGCGAGCGATCAACTCGGAATGACCCCCATTGTGCTTGGCGTTTGCAGGTTTTTTTGTTTCTTTTTATCTTTTGTATTCCCCCACCTTCCCATCTCTCCCCCTCACCCCTCTCTTATCCAGTCTCTGTCTCTCACATCTCTCCACACTTTGCCCCATCATTCTTAAATTCTCTTTTCTCTCCCCCTTTACTCTCTGTGCGCCCCTTTTCTTTTTATGTTAAACTTTCCTTTCTCTCCCTTCCTTTTATGTTCAACCCCTTTTCTTATATATTGCCTCTAATTGTATGTTTTAGTCTGTTTCTTTGTTTCCTGTGTAGTTTATTTCTGCCTAGACTGCTCTTTTATTTATTTTTATCTTTGCCAGTACATCCACCTTGTTCCTTCAACACCCTTTCCTCCACCCCCCCACCCCCCTCCTTGGCTTGACACTAAACTGTCCTCAGCACTATCACACAGATGCCTTCCTCCGTCCTTCTCTGAGGTGCTTTATTTAGTCTTGGTTTCCTGCTTTTAACCTGCATGTGGCATTTTCATGTGATCGGAACGTTGAAGCAATGCCTTGAGTCAATGCTGAGTGGCTTTATGGTACAGAGTCTGGTGAAGAGTATTCTTTAATGGCACAGTGCATGGCACAGTGCATATATATATATATATCTCTCGACTCGGGACTGTGAAGCACCAGAGGCAGATTGCGCCACACGGCTCCGCCCTAACATGTTTCGTCACAGACTTCATCAGAGGGCGGTGCCATGTGACATGCAGACTACATACTTATTGTCCGTAGCGGCCAATCATTGGCTTAGTTATGCACAGTTAATTTTGCAGTGGGTCAGTTCAATTAACAGACATCCGAGTACAATGTGTATTGCTATATACAATGCCACATAGTGGGCTACTCTAATTAGATGTATATTATAATTTATGGAGCTGCTCCTATTCGATATATTTTACAAATGTAGTTGGAAAAATATTTCCCTTTTACAACATACTCGAAACCACATGTGTGTTATGATTAGTGATGAGCGGGTTCGGTTCCTCGGAATCCGAACCCCCCGAACTTCACCCATTTTACACAGTTCCGAGGCAGACTCGGATCATCCTGCCTTGCTCGGTTAACCCGAGCGTACCCGAACGTCATCATCCCGCTGTCGGATTCTCACAAGATTTGTTTTCTGTATAAGGAGCCGCGCGTCGCCGCCATTTTCACTCGTGCATTGGAGATGATAGGGAGAGGACGTGTGCAGCGTTCTCTCAGTTGTGTTCAGTGTGCTGCAAATATCTGTGCTCAGTGTGCTGCAAATATCTGTGCTCAGTGTGCTTGCAAATATCTGTGCTCAGTGTGCTGAAAATATCTACGTTCTCTGCCTGAAAAACGCTCCATATCTGTGCTCAGTGTGCTGCAAATATCTGTGCTCAGTGTGCTGAAAATATCTACGTTCTCTGCCTGAAAAACGCTCCATATCTGTGCTGCATTGTAGTATATAGTAGGAGGACAGTGCAGAATTTTGCTGACCAGTGACCAACAGTATTATATCAGTATGGTACAGTAGTCCACTGCTCTACCTACCTCTGTGTCGTCAAGTATACTATCCATCCATACCTGTGGTGCATTTAAGTTTTGCGCAGTATATATAGTAGGAGGACAGTGCATAATTTTTCTGACCACCAGTATATAATATATAGCAGTACGGTACAGTAGTCCACTGCTCTACCTACCTCTGTGTCATCAAGTATACTATCCATCCATACCTGTGGTGCATTTAAGTTTTGTGCAGTATATATATAGTAGGAGGACAGTGCATAATTTTGCTGACCACCTGTATATAATATATAGCAGTACGGTACAGTAGTCCACTGCTCTACCTACCTCTGTGTCATCAAGTATACTATCCATCCATACCTGTGGTGCATTTAAGTTGTGCACAGTATATATAGTAGGAGGACAGTGCAGAATTTTGCTGACCACCAGTATATAATATATAGCATACGGAACAGTAGGCCACTGCTCTACCTCTGTGTCGTCAAGTATACTACAAAAGTTCAGTAAAATGACCCAAAAATCTAAATTAAAAGCGTCTGATGAGAAGCGTAAACTTGCCAATATGCCATTTACGACACGGAGTGGCAAGGAACGGCTGAGGCCCTGGCCTATGTTCATGGCTAGTGGTTCAGATTCACATGAGAATGGAAGGACTCATCCTCTCGCTAGAAAACTGCAGTGCCACTCCTAGATGGGCCAGGTGTTTGTGTCGGCCACTTGGGTCGCTTAGCTTAGTCACACAGCTACCTCATTGCACCTCTTTTTTTTCTTTGCATCATGTGCTGTTTGGGTACAATTTTTTTAAAGTGCCATCCTGTCTGACACTGCAGTGCCACTCCTAGATGGGCCAGGTGTTTGTGTCGGCCACTAGGGTCGCTTAGCTTAGTCACACAGCTACCTCATTGCACCTCTTTTTTTCTTTGCATCATGTGCTGTTTGGGGACTTTTTTTGAAGTGCCATCCTGTCTGACACTGCAGTGCCACTCCTAGATGGGCCAGGTGTTTGTGTCGGCCACTTGGGTCGCTTAGCTTAGTCACACAGCTACCTCATTGCACCTCTTTTTTTCTTTGCATCATGTGCTGTTTGGGGACTATTTTTTTAAGTGCCATCCTGTCTGACACTGCAGTGCCACTCCTAGATGGGCCAGGTGTTTGTGTCGGCCACTTGGGTCGCTTAGCTTAGCCATCCAGCGACCTTGGTGCACCTCTTTTTTTTCTTTGCATCATGTGCTGTTTGGGGACTATTTTTTAAATCTGCCATCCTGTCTGACACTGCAGTGCCACTCCTAGATGGGCCAGGTGTTTGTGTCGGCCACTTGGGTCGCTTAGCTTAGCCATCCAGCGACCTTGGTGCACCTCTTTTTTTCTTTGCATCATGTGCTGTGTGGGGACTAGTTTTTAAATCTGCCATCCTGTCTGACACTGCAGTGCCACTCCTAGATGGGCCAGGTGTTTGTGTCGCCCACTTGGGTCGCTTAGCTTAGTCATCCAGCGGCCTCGATGCAAATTTTAGGACTAAAAATAATATTGTGAGGTGTGAGGTGTTCAGAATAGACTGGAAATAAGTGGAAATTATGGTTATTGAGGTTAATAATACTATGGGATCAAAATGCCCCCCAAATTCTATAATTTAAGCTGTTTTTGAGGGGTTTTTGTAAAAAAACACCCGAATCCAAAACACACCCGAATCCGACAAAAATATTTCAGGGAGGTTTTGCCAAAACGCGTCCGAATCCAAAACACGGCTGCGGAACCGAATCCAAAACCAAAACACAAAACCCGAAAAATTTCCGGTGCACATCATTAGTTATGATCTGACCCACCGCTTACAATATTATTACTAGATCCATCTGAAAATTAACACACTATAAAAAACACAATATTTAAATAAAAAATTCCATCTCATATAAATACAATCATATAAAATACAAGGCTTTTTAGTATTCAATCTCAATTAAGTAGTATGCAGCCACACATTCAGTCCTTTGCAGCCACATACTACATAGGTCTACTCAGCTGCAATGCTGATCATTTTTTCACAAAGTCCAAGGTAAGCTTCAAATAGTTAGAATTCTCTAGCTTTAAATTCTCTAGCTTCCTATGTAAGGGCAGATAGCTCAAAGAATACAGCAGGGGTTCTCAAATGAAGTCCTCAAAGCACCTCAGCCTTCCAGGTTTTAGGTATATCCATGGCTCAGCACAGATGCTTAAATCAAATTGACTGAGGTGCTAATTAAGTCACCTGTGTCCAAGCCTGGATAAACTTATAACCAGGACCATTGGGGTGTCTTGAGAAAGCGTTTGAGAACCTCTGTAATACTGTGTCTGACTGCAATACCACAGGCAATGAATTTGAGTCCTGGATATGTCAGCATCTTAAAATGAAGTAAAGGACAGTGTGACTGAATAACAAAGAGCTACAGTAACAAGTTAAGTTCATAAATGGTGTATAGGAATTAGCGATGGAAAGGGTGGGGGACGGAGACAGGGGTGGTCAGGAGATCCTGGGCTTCAAAAAATGAAAGTGAAAGTAATTAAAACAGATACTTCACAAGTGCCTCCAACAGTGCCCCCTACCTTGCAGCGCTATGTGCAATGGTGCACTCCGCACATACCTAGTAACGGCCCAACTCAACAGACACACACTTTTAGAGCATTTTGATCTATGACTATATAGTTTTTTGCCACTTTTAGATGCAGCTTTAAGAGTTTGCTCACATTAATACTTACAGAAAATTATTTTTTACAACAAAAGAAATGCACTCTGAAAGTACTAGAAGCAAAGTGAACACTGATTGCTATGACTGTGCTTATAGCCGTCCATGCAAGTCAGAACAAATCACCTGCAAATTGTACTTACACTATTTTCTGCCATTGTGCTCTGCCCTATGATTTACAGTATGTGGAACATCAGATAACACATGGCAACTGAGCCCAAAGTATAGGTGTGATGCAGTCAGCTGTGCTTGTGACTGTAGCATGTGATTACTGTAGATACTTATCAGTAGAGATGTACGGAAATGTCAAACTGGTTCAAAATTTGTTTTCATTTCACTAGTCTGACGACCCTGACTATATTCAAATATTAACTAGCATTTGAACTTGCAGCTCGAGATTGTGCTCTTGCCTGGGAATGGCGTTAGACATGTGTCATTTGATGTTAAAACCACTGTTCTCAACTGTGTGTACAGGATGTACAGTAGTTATGTGACCGGCGGTCAAGAGACAGCCAGTCAAAATACCGACCCCTACATCCCGCTCACTCAAAATCCCGACAGTTGGCATGCCGACTAACAGGGACTATTCCAACTTGTGGGTGCCCACGACACCCATAGAGTGGGAATAGAACCTGTAGTGAGTGCAGCTCATCACCGAGCCCACCGTGTGCCCGCAAGGGGCTCTCCCCTTCCCCCCATTGACATTCTGCAGCCGGGATCCTGGCGTCGGAATGCTGTCCGCCAGGATCCAGGCCACCGGTCACACAACCACTACCCATGTTTAGTATTTTTGCAGATGTCATCTGTTTTCATCTGTTGATAAATTCACTTCAATGATGATATGTATATTTTTCTGTTCTTCCCATATCTTTTAGAACTTTGCCTGGTCACCTGCTAGTAGTGCCTAGAACAGGGGTGGGCAATTATTTCAGCTGAGGGGCCACTTGACATTTCCTGTCAGCATCCGAGGGCCACATACAAAATAGCAGCTCCCCCCACTTGCCAAAAATATAGGGACGTGTTTCATGTATAAGGGGTGTGGGCAAAAAATAATACAGATTCATATTAGGTTGCACAATAGTCTCCATTATTCAAATTGCGCCACACAGCGCCACTTACACATATTACACCAGATAGAGCCCCTTTTACACAGTATGGAAGGTAGAGCCCCTTTTACACATTACAGCAGATAGAGCCCCCTTTTACACATTAACATTTTATTTAGGATAATTATTGTGCAGCAAGCAAATTATCCAGTGTCTTATGGCCCATGGGGAAAGGTGTGACACAGTGACAGAACACGGGGAGGGAAGGTGACAGTGACAGAACACGGGGTGTGTGACACAGTGACTGAACACGGTGGGGGTGACACGGCGACAGAACACGGGGTGTGTGACACGGTGACAGAACACGTGGGGGTGACACGGTGACAGAACACGGGGGGGTGACACGGTGACAGAACACGGGGGGTGTGACACGGTGACAGAACACGGGGGTGTGACACGGTGACAGAATACGGGGGTGTGACACAGTGACAGAACACAGTGGGTGTGACACGGTGACAGAACACGGTGGGGGTGACACGGTGACAGAACACGGGGGGTATGACACAGTGACAGAACACGGGGGGGTGACAGTGACAGAACATGGGGGGGTGACACGGTGACAGAACACGGGGGTGGTGACAGTGACAGAACATGGGGGGGTTATACGTGACTGAACACGGGTGTGACATAGTGACAGAACACGGGGGTGTGACACGGTGACAGAACATGGGGGTGTGACACAGTGACAGAACACAGTGGGTGTGACACGGTGACAGAACACGGTGGGGGTGACACGGTGACAGAACACGGGGGGGGTGACACAGTGACAGAACACAGGGGGGGGTGACAGTGACAGAACATGGGGGGTGTGACACGGTGACAGAACACGGGGGGGGTGACAGTGACAGAACATGAGGGGTTATACGTGACAGAACACGGGGGTGACATGGTGACAGAACACGGTGGGGGTGACACGGTGACAGAAGACGGGGGGGTGACACGGTGACAGAACACGGGGGGTGCGACACGGTGACTGAACACGGGGGGTGTGACACAGTGACAGAACACGGTGGGTGTGACACGGTGACAGAACACGGTGGGGGTGACACGGTGAAAGAACACGGGGGGTGTGACACAGTGACAGAACACGGGGGCGGGTGACAGTGACAGAACATGGGGGGTGTGACACGGTGCCAGAACACGGGGGGTGGGGTGACAGTGACAGAACTTGGGGGGGTTATACGTGACAGAACACGGGGTGACATGGTGACAGAACACGGGAGGGGTTGGTACAGCGAGAGCCAAAGATCTCTCCCCCAAACCTAAAAACAGACTGACGCCACTGCCCGCACACACAAATATATGCACACTATCACACACACACACACACACCCACACACACACACACACACACACACACACACACACACACACATACCCCTTTCTTTCTCTCACTCACTTTTCCCATTAACTTTACTGATCTGGCTGGCTGGCAGTGGCAGGAAGGATGGATCTATTCTGTACAAGTCTGGCTCTTGTCCCATGTAGCTCCGCCCCCGGACATCCCGTGTAGCCCCACCCCCTCATCGACACGTAGCTCCGCCCCTTTTCGGTTGAACCCAGCCGTTGTCACTGGGGACTTTGGAGGAGGAGGAGGCTGCTACAACGCAGCAGGGGAGAGAGGCGCCGCCGGCAGCTTGTTGGTACTGCAGCTCAGAGCAATGACAAGCAGCTCAGCCGTTCGGGCCGCTTGTCATTGCTCGCTGGTGGGAGGCAGTGGGCCGGACAGGATCGGTTTGCGCGCCGCATCCGGCGCGCGGGCCGTATTTTGCCCACCCCTAGCCTAGAATTTGTATAGTTTTTGCCATTGATCACTAGGGTAATGTGTGTCTGCATCTTAGCTAGGCAGATAAGGAAGCAGGGACTGGGGAAGCCTCTAGAGCAGTGGTTCCCAAAGTGTGCATTGTGACACCCAGGGGAGCTGCAGGTTTTTGGTCCAATGGCATGCTGCCTCTCTAATCAGCGAATGATTTACACAGCGCAGCCAGTCCATGCTGCGCTGTTTACACTCTCACTGATAGTCCTTCTCTGAGCGTTGCCGCTCTGTGCACTTCTCCACCCCTAGTATGAGACCTGATTGTCTTAACCGTGTGGCCCAGCCCATTCCTCCACCTCATAGTGTGGCCCCGCCCCCTCTTACACTTCTGAGCTTTTTTCATCAGGCTTCTACACTTCACAATGTGACAGTAACTCCTGGGCTTTTGAGTGAACTATCTTTTAACTCTATTTATGTTTGTGACAGTTTGTGACATAGACAGTGTCTAAAGCCCTGAGGTAGTGTCATTGTCAATATGAATAAAAAATTGAATATGTATAATTAGCTGTGTTAATCTTCAGGTCTCCCCTCTCTCTTCTGTCTCATCATTATCTGTCTCTCCTATCTCATCAGCCCCCATGTCTCAACACCATTCCCATGTTTCTCAGCCCCCCAGTGTATATCTCAATCCCCCACTGTGTATTTCACTATCATACCCCCTGTGACTCTCCAGCACATCCCTCTGTGTCTCCCCAACCATGTGCCCTCAGTACCATCCTCCCGCATGTCTCTGCATCTTCAAGCCCCCATGCCTCTTCAGCCCTCACTACCACATGCCTCTACAGCTCCCCTTCCCAGGATTCTCCAGCCCACACTTACAGTACGGGTCTATTCATAAAGCACTTACAGTACGGGTCTATTCACTGCTTAATGAATAGACCCCACTTCTGCCTGCTTCTCTTCATAGCTCCTCTGCCATCCATTGGCATGAAGTCATGATGTCATGTGTGCTGCGCTGGGAACATAAATAAAACTTCATTGCGTCGGTCCCTGGGCTGCCAGCAACTTATTTATTTGTTTTTCATTCTAAAGGCTACTTAATTGCTGGGATATAAAGTTAGGTATTTTATTTTGGCCTAAGGGTGTTGTGAAAAAACTGGTGAGCACTAGATATGTTACCCACAGCAACCAATTAGATTCTAGCTGTTTTCTTCTAGAAGGTGCTAGATTAATAATAAATGGAATCTGATTGGTTGCCATGGGCCACATCTCCACTTCTAAAAACCTGCACTTTAGTAAATATACCACTTAGGGTGCCGTGAAGTTAAAAAGTTTGGGAACCACTGCTCTAGAGGCATCAAGGGTTCTGTTTACTTATCTAATGTATCACAGTGCTATCCTCTGTCATAACCTCACTACAGACTTGTAGAGAGGAACGTGGATGCATATAAGAACAGGTACCTGTACATTCACCAAATCATTCTGAAATACATTTTGTTCTTTTTAACCCCTGCAATAAATTATACAGAAACTTGCATATAAAATGTAGTGGTCCTTTAAAGTCACATTGCTATTCATTTGTTACAGTATAACTCACTATAATAACCCCACTGAAAGAGGTTGCATCTTTACTTAATAACAGGAGGTGATGGCAAGCACTTAACTACATGAGATTAGAAAACCAGACATGGATGGGAAGCAGACATTGTATAGATGTTACCCTCTGTATTGAGAGGTGAGTACAGTTATGGTATGCTGGACTTTTACTGTAGTGTAGGACTTACAGACTCCAGCTGGAGGACAGCCTGCAAGCTTAAATGTTGTATTCAAAATCCCCTTGCTTTTATTTGCTAGATACACACAGATTTGTGGTACTGTGTATATTATTGTTAGCACTGATAGCAAATCTTCAATGATGTACTGTATGTTACGTACTCATATAACTAATTTCCTAAGCTTTTATAAAAAACACCAAACATATGATGCTTTATAATGAGCATTCTGTATAAGATCCATGCAAAGAATGTCCTTTGTACGGAGAGTATCTATCATCTGAAAATGGACCGTGTGTTCTATAATTATAAGTCAGTTTCATAATTAGTCACAGTGCATAACATTGTTAGCATAATAATAGGAAATGTCATGACAAACTTCCTCTTTCTGCTGCTTTTATCATTTTCACAGTTTTGCTGTGTGCGAGTGGCGTCTGATTAAACCATTCCATGTCAGTGCTTCTTTGTTCGGTAGGATGGCCTCAATTTTCATTAGCACGACCACTCCGCAATCAGCCATAAACAAGACATAGAGGCCTGCTATACATTAGCATGCTTGTCGGCTCGAGGCAACCAAGGAAGACAGTATCTACTAATCTTGTGCTGCTGCTAAGCTCAGCTCTGTGGATATTATATGTTCCGAACTTCCAATATACTGTATAGTATCAGTATCAACATAGCCAACTATCTAGATTACTGCAAGCATATAACTATTTAATATGCTGTTTTATATGAAATCATGTACAAAATATGATAAATTATAATTTTATTAGGTCTATATGTTATTACAGTATATAAGAGCTAAACCCTAGTTACGGCTGTGCGAAGATGGTCTGTTTTATGAGTGTTATAGGATTATAGTGGGTGTGTTGCTGAAGTATTTGTATACAGATGCTTAGTCACTCACATTAGAGGCCATACTCAGACAGAGAATCTACACCTAGCCTAGGGTAAGTGCAGGTTTCGATGGTGCGACTGATGGTGGCGTCTAAAGATGTACCAAGCACAATTGCAGCATCTGGAGATGATTTGAAGTTAAAAGCCGAAACCATGCGCTTAAGTATATGAATGCAGCAGGATAGCATTTACACAGGAGGTTCACATATACTGTACTCCCAAATATAAAACTTGATAAAGACAATAAAGATGGAATCACTGCACATACAAGCAGTACCCAAAGTTTTCATATGTAAAAAAATGTAATCACCCTATTTACTGTAGAATCCAAAAAGTCTTCTTTCAGCATTTTTTAGGATTGTATAGGGGATATTTCTTATAACCAATAGTCCATCACAGAATAGGCAGATAATGTTGATAAAACTCCTCCTTCTCTCCATCTTATGTGTTTCTAAGCCCACCCACAGTGTATGCAACTTATGGAAGGAAAACAACAAGAAAAGAGTCCAGTAGGGCAGACATTTTCCAATGCAATCTTTAAAGCATACAGTATAAAACATTATGGCCATCTTGCATGTGGGAACAGGGTCATACTCATCAGGTTTTTTTAGTTGAAAGGAACAGATGGGGCTCTGGATTTCCATCTATCCAAACAGCATAGAGCAGACAAAGTCCCCAGGTCAGCCAGTCCTCAAAGAATGCCACACCACCACTGGCGTATTTATAATGGGTGCAGTGTGCAGTGCACATGGGCCCCCAGGGGTCCAGGGGGGGCCCACACCACACACCTTGCACCTATTAATCTGAATATTTACCTGTTAGGGTCTCCTGCCCTGTGCTGCCACGTCGTCATGGCAACCGGGAGACAAGTGCTAGTGGAATAACCTGAGCGCAGCTGATACTCCGGTTCGGGTCTTTTGCTGTGCAGTGGTTATAGGCTCTGTGCACGGCAGGGGATCCGGTGCTGGTTTTTGTGCTCACAGTCTGTGAGGTCTGAGTGGGGCGTGGACAGCACCTGCTTTATAAGGCCTCTTTTCAGGGTAAGCAGATGCTGCTGAATCTTTGTTGGTTAGTCAGTTCATGAAAGTTAGCCAGTACTGTGTAGCTTTGTATTTGTTTGTTGCTTACTGCAAATAGGCCTGGGGATTTGGTATTACACTCTGCCAATCCAGACCTAGCAGTAAGACTGTTACTACTCTGTGAACTTAGCAAGTTTGCGGCTGTATTCTAAGACTTGCCTGTCTAATCCTGTCTCACTGTGCAAGGTGTCAGGGGTCAGTTTAGTGGCAGTAAGCTAAAACCTGTGCACTGCAAGTGAGAAATAGGATTGTGGAGACTCTCCTTGTGTCTATCATTCCATCTCTGACCAAGGAGTTTACTGCCACACCCGTTGGTAACCCTTTAGGGTTTTGCTGTTGCCCTTAGCAACAGCATTTCGGGTTCTCTACGTATTAAAACACAACATCTTGCTTTTTCCATCTGTGCAGTTCTAATACAAGGGAGATACCAAGTTCCTTAGCCTCTGGGCTTCTCTGTTCACTTTGTGTGTATTTTGTTACCCTATTACCTTCTGTGTACGTTATGTCATATTCCCCAGTTTGTCTGTGAGTCCATTTGTTTTGCATTACAGTTCTGACACCAGTACTTTCCTGCAGGCACTGGTGTGCATAACATATTCAGCAGCCTAATACTCCTGTTGAAATTTTGTGGGAATATGGAGCATACCCCTCAAAATACGTTGCAACAGGTGGTCGATCAGGTGCAGGTCCTGACTCGACAATTTAATGATTTGTCCATTAAAACGCACACCTCCCAGGCTGCTGGCGGAGCTCCCGCAGCAGCAGCACCTGCAGGGGTTAAGGAGCCGAAAGTAAATCTCCCGGATCGTTTTTCTGGAGATCGCTCGCAGTTCTTTTGTTTCAAGGAGAGCTGCAAGCTATACTTCCGGCTTAGGCCTCAGTCTTCTGGGTCGGAGATTCAGCGGGTGGGCATAGTGATTTCCTTGCTACAAGGAGACCCACAGGTCTGGGCATATGGGTTGCAGCCTGACTGTCCGTCGCTTAAAAGTGTTGATGCTTTTTTTACGGCACTGGGCATGTTGTATGATGACCCTGACAAGACGGCCTCAGCCGAGGCTCAGATTTCGATCCTTAAGCAAGGGCGAAGGCCAGTTGAGGTTTACTGTACGGAGTTTCGGAGGTTGGCCCATGATACCCAGTTGAATGACCCAGCCCTGAGACACCAGTACCGAAGAGGTCTTTCTAACCAGATAAAGGACCAACTGGTACAATATCCCTTGCCTGATAGCTTGGATCAGCTCATGCAGTTATCCATCCGGGTGGATAGACGGCTGAGAGAGCGTAGGCTTGAAAGGGAGACTGAGATTTCCTTCCTTCCCAAGGGAACCTCAGACTCTGAGGAATTTTCTGAGGAGCCTATGCAGATTGGGGCTACCCGCCTCTCCTCGTGTGAGAAGACGCGGAGGAGACAGCAGGGGTTGTGTTTGTACTGTGGGAATAAAGGTCATGTGGTAGTATCATGCCCAGAAAAGCCGGAAAACTTCAGGGCCTGAGGGTGATGGGAAATATCCTGTCAGGCCAGAAGTCAGAATTTCCCAAGAAGACTTTTATCATTCCGGTGACCTTGAAGATCCTCGGTCAAACTGTCAAGACTGAGGCCTTTGTGGACAGTGGGGCCGACGGGGTTTTTATGGACCGCCAATTTGCCCTGAAACACTCTGTTCCCTTAGTACCCTTGGCATCGGAAATTGAGATTTGTGGGTTAAACGGGGAACCATTATCCCAAGGTAAAATTACCTCTTGCACTAGCCAGATTTCTTTGTTTATTGGAGCCACACACTCTGAAAAATTGTCCTTTTATGTGACTGTCTGTACTTTTGCCCCATTGGTGTTGGGGTTACCCTGGTTAAGGGCCCACAATCCTCAATTTGACTGGGTCTCTGGGGAGATTCTTAGTTGGGGTACTGATTGTTTCAGGAGTTGCTTGAGCCTTCCAGTCAGGCTCTCGCAGCTAAGTTTGCCAGGATTGCCAGGGTGTTATGCAGATTTTGCGGACGTGTTCTCCAAAAAAGTTGCAGAGGTACTACCTCCCCATCGCCCCTATGACTGTGCCATTGATTTGTTGCCAAACGCTAAACTTCCCAAGAGCAGGTTGTACTCCCTGTCACGTCCTGAGACTCAGGCTATGGCAGAGTACATTCAGGAGAACTTGGCTAAGGGATTTATCAGACCTTCACAGTCTCCAGTTGGGTCGGGGTTCTTCTTCGTGGGTAAAAAGGACGGTTCGTTGCGACCCTGCATCGACTTCAGGGAATTGAACCGTATCACGATTAAAAACTCATACCCACTGCCTCTCATTTCGGTCTTGTTTGACCAGCTTCGTACTGCCACCATTTTTTCTAAGATTGACCTACGCGGTGCGTACAATCTAATCCGAATAAGAGAGGGGGATGAATGGAAGACTGCCTTTAATACCCACTCAGGGCATTATGAATATTTGGTGATGCCTTTTGGGCTCTGTAATGCCCCGGCAGTCTTCCAGGATTTCATGAATGATGTGCTCAGGGAATATTTGGATAGATTCTTAGTTGTATACTTAGATGACATCCTAATCTTCTCCCATTCCCTGGAGGAACATCGGAAGCATGTACGCTTAGTCCTCCAGAAACTCAGAGACCACCGGCTTGGGGCGAAGCTGGAGAAGTGCGAATTTGAAGTTCAGCAAATCGCATTTCTAGGATATATTATCTCCCCAGAAGGTTTCCAAATGGAGGGTTCCAAGGTACAGGCAGTCCTGGATTGGGTGCAGCCCACTAGTTTGAAGGCGCTTCAGCGTTTCCTGGGCTTTGCGAATTTTTATAGACGATTTATCGCTGGATTTTCGTCTATAGTGGCGCCCTTGGTGGCACTCACTAAGAAAGGGGCGGATGTTGCTCACTGGTCTTGTGAGGCTAAAGCGGCTTTTGCCCGTCTCAAAAGGGCATTTGTTTCGGCCAAGGTGCTGCGACACCCAGATCCAGAGCGTCCTTTTGTGGTGGAGGTGGATGCCTCTGAGATGGGTATTGGGGCAGTGCTTTCTCAGATGGGAGTGTCTGATAATCGCCTTCATCCCTGTGCTTACTTTTCCCGTAAATTTTCGCCTGCCGAGATGAATTATGACGTGGGTAACCGGGAATTGTTGGCTATTAAGGATGCACTCGAGGAGTGGAGACACTGGCTTGAGGGGGCTAAGTTTGTGGTCTCAATTCTCACTGACCATAAGAATCTGGCATATTTAGAGTCAGCGAAGCGTCTCAATGCCAGGCAGGCACGATGGGCTTTGTTTTTTGCTCGCTTTAATTTTTTGATAACATATCGCCCTGGGTCAAAAAACATCAAGGCTGATGCGCTCTCGCGGAGTTTTGCTCCAATCCAGGAGACCACCGAGGAGCCGTTGCCCATTGTTTCCCCATCATGTATTAAAGTGGGCATTACCCAGGACCTCTTATCATTAGTCCTTAGAGCACAGGAGCAGGCTCCTCCAGACCTTCCGGTAGGTCTTTTGTTTGTGCCTCCTAGGTTAAGACAGCGAGTGTTCCTGGAATTCCATGCCAAGAAGTCGGCAGGTCACCCGGGTATTGCCAGAACTCGGGAGTTGCTATCTAGGGCGGTGTGGTGGCCCTCGGTGGCTAAGGATGTGGATCAGTGGGTTCGGGCATGTGACATCTGTGCCCGAAATAAGACTCCTAGAGGGGTTCCTGTTGGCCCATTACATCCACTCTCTATCCCATCTAAGCCATGGACCCACATTTCAATGAATTTTGTGGTGGACTTGCCCAAATCCTCGGGGATGACAGCCATCTGGGTTGTCGTTGACAGGTTTTCGAAGATGGCGCACTTCGTTCCACTGGTTGGGCTGCCATCAGCCAGACGCCTGTCTGAATTATTTATGCTGCATGTTGTGCGTCTCCACGGGTTGCCACTTGATGTGGTCTCTGACCGCGGATCCCAGTTTGTGGCCAAATTCTGGAGGGCATTTTGTTCCGATCTCCAGATTTCTGTCAGCTTGTCGTCAGGCTACCATCCGCAGTCTAATGGGCAGACTGAAAGGGTGAACCAGTCCTTGGAGCAGTTCCTCAGGTGTTATGTCTCCAAGTGTCAGACTGACTGGGTTGCTCATCTGTCCATGGCGGAGTTTGCCTATAACAACGCGGCTCACTCTGCTACAGGGATCTCTCCCTTCCTTTGTGTGTATGGGCATCATCCTAAGGCCAATTCTTTTGACCCCCTGGACTCCACGTCTGGTGGTTCCTCTGTGGTTTCGGTCCTTAGAGGTATTTGGCGGAAAGTGAAGAAAGCCCTTGTGTCTGTGTCATTAGTGACCAAAAGGGTTTTTGATAAGCGGAAAAGACCCTGCAGCTTCAAATTAGGAGACTTCGTCTGGTTGTCTACCAAGAATTTGAAGTTGAGACAGCCATCTCATAAGTTAGGGCCCCGGTTCATCGGCCCTTATAAGATCACCAGGGTTATCAATCCGGTGGCATTTCAGTTAGATCTGCCCCGTTCTTTGGGTATCAATAAAACATTTCATTGTTCCCTTTTAAAACGGGCGATTAGTAATCCTTCTTCCAGTGGAAGACCTTCCCCTCTTCTGATACGTGGCCAGAGGGAGTTTGTTGTTGAAAGGATTCTTGACTCCAAGGTGGTTCGGGGTCGGCTGTCATTTTTGGTGCACTGGAAGGGGTATGGCCCGGAGGAGCGGTCGTGGGTGCGCAGTTGTGATCTTCATGCCCCCAGACTGATACGCTCTTTCTTCTCGCAGTTCCCCGATAAACCCGGTGGTAGGGGTTCTTTGACCCCTCGTCAGAGGGGGGGTACTGTTAGGGTCTCCTGCCCTGTGCTGCCACGTCGTCATGGCAACCGGGAGACAAGTGCTAGTGGAATAACCTGAGCGCAGCTGATACTCCGGTTCGGGTCTTTTGCTGTGCAGTGGTTATAGGCTCTGTGCACGGCAGGGGATCCGGTGCTGGTTTTTGTGCTCACAGTCTGTGAGGTCTGAGTGGGGCGTGGACAGCACCTGCTTTATAAGGCCTCTTTTCAGGGTAAGCAGATGCTGCTGAATCTTTGTTGGTTAGTCAGTTCATGAAAGTTAGCCAGTACTGTGTAGCTTTGTATTTGTTTGTTGCTTACTGCAAATAGGCCTGGGGATTTGGTATTACACTCTGCCAATCCAGACCTAGCAGTAAGACTGGAGTCAGTCGTTTAGCTTGCTGGGGTTCTGTTACTACTCTGTGAACTTAGCAAGTTTGCGGCTGTATTCTAAGACTTGCCTGTCTAATCCTGTCTCACTGTGCTAGGTGTCAGGGGTCAGTTTAGTGGCAGTAAGCTAAAACCTGTGCACTGCAAGTGAGAAATAGGATTGTGGAGACTCTCCTTGTGTCTATCATTCCATCTCTGACCAAGGAGTTTACTGCCACACCCGTTGGTAACCCTTTAGGGTTTTGCTGTTGCCCTTAGCAACAGCATTTCGGGTTCTCTACGTATTAAAACACAACATCTTGCTTTTTCCATCTGTGCAGTTCTAATACAAGGGAGATACCCAGTTCCTTAGCCTCTGGGCTTCTCTGTTCACTTTGTGTGTATTTTGTTACCCTATTACCTTCTGTGTACGTTATGTCATATTCCCCAGTTTGTCTGTGAGTCCATTTGTTTTGCATAACAGTTCTGACACCAGTACTTTCCTGCAGGCACTGGTGTGCATAACATTACCTCAAGTGTCCCGCGGCACAGCAGCAGCGCTGCATAAATCACTGGAAAAATGGAGTGCGCCATTTTCCCGGGGCCCAAATGGATCCTGCACATGGCCGCCTCCTCTCTAGAAACACCCCTGCACACGCTTAACGCATTTGGAACCCTACTGGGTTCTCCTTTAGAAGCATTGTGAAGAAGAGCCCAGTAGGGTTCAAAATGTGTTATGCAGTGTGGCGTGTTAAGCGGTGCAGATGAGTATGACCCTGTTCCCACATGCAAGATGGCCATTATGTTTTATATGCTATAAAGATTTCCTATTTGTGAGTGCATTTTAGAAATGAAACCTTTCCTAACTGTAAAAGGTTGCCTGCACTACTGCTCTATTTCTTTGTGTTTTCCTTACATATGTTTCATAACACTGTGATGGGGCTGAGAAACACATAAGGAGGAGAGAAGGAGGGGGTTTATCAACATGATCTACCTATTCTGTGATGGACTATTGCCTATAAGAAATATCCCCTATCCCTATACAATCCTGAAAACCACTGGAAGAGGACTTTTGGATTCCAAATAGGGTGATTTTTTACATATGAAAACTGCGGGTTGGTTATGTGAGACAATACCGACAGCGGGATCCCGGCTGTTTGATGGCTGGCGGGGGGCGAGCGCAACATAGCCCCTTGCGGGCTCACTGTGCTTGCCATGCAGTGGGCTTGGTGGATCGCTGCACTCGCGTCGTGGACACCCACGAGTGGGAATAGTCCCTTGTGGTCGGCATGCCAACCGGCGAGATTTCCAGATGCTATTGTGACCGGCAGTCTCCTGACCACAGGTCACATACACGTATCCCGAAAACTTCAGCATCTGGAGATTTTCAATGTGGATGTTTTAGTCCTTGCACATTCATACAAATGGACATACACCAGGGAAGGTCTTTTAACGTTATAAGCATAAAGTAAGATCGGCAAAAGATGCAAACATGGACACAGCTGAGTCCGACTCAGAATCAGACCCTGCGAGTCTAATCATAATGTGGATGCACGTGTAAATATTATGAATTTAGGGACTGTGATTGAATGTTAAGGCAAAACCATGGACAGTGTTTATATAATGATCCTAAGCATCATAGCAAGTGAATATGGGGTATTAGAAGCATTGCTTACCCATTTCATGCATCCACAGGTGTTAGCAAAGCACTAGTAATGGGGGCTGATTCAGACCTGTTCACACGGTAGGGTTATTTTGCAGTCATGCATTTGCATAGTAGTCACCCATATGGGAGTGTATTTTTGCTTTTCAATTGTGCGAACACATGTGTAGCAGAGATGTACAAACATATGTTATGCAGTCTCTGAGTAGCCCAGGACTTACTCAGCCGCTGCGAACACTTCAGTCTGTCTGGGACCGGAGTTGACTTCAGGAACCCTCCCTACAAACTCTTGGACACGCCTGCGTTTTTCAAAACACTCCCAGAAAATGGTCAGTTGATACCCACAAACACCTTCTTCCTGTCAATCTCCTTGCGAACGCCAATGCGAACGGATCCTTCGCACAAACCCATCGTTGAGCAGTGATCCGGTTTGTACCCGTGTAATGCGCCTGCGCATTGCGGTGCATATGCATGCGCAGTTTAGAGCTGATTACCCGCTGTACGAAAATGCAGCCTAGTGATCAGATCTGAATTAGCCCCATGGTTCCCTGTTGCTCCTGATCTTCTAAGTCCTATCATGACACAATGGGGGGAATTCAAATGTTTGAAAAGTCGGTTGGGTGTCTATTAGATAGGAAAAAAACAGACACCCAACTGACTTTTCAAACAATTGAGTATCCATCAATATATTTTGGGGAAAAACGGCTGAGCACAGGTCAATGAACAGACTCAGTGAAAAACTCTTGACTTGTGCTTCATAGACATGGTCATTAATGTAAGACATTTAACACACCTTCTTAAAGTTTTGAAAAAATGCTGTAACATGGCTAGCATAAAAAAAAGAATGTAAGCAATTAGGCCTGTGCACAGAGATTTTCCAGCATAGGTTGTTTTGCTGCACATCGATTTTAGTGTACCCTACTAATGTAAACTCTGGGTACAATACCATGTACTTCTATTGAGACTCTTTGAGAATATGCTTTGAATGCTCTGATTAATATGTAGATAAAAGAAAGAACACAGTACATGGTTCTAACAACGGTTGTTCTGCAACATGTACAAGCCCATAAAGTATTCTTAAGTAATTGTTACTCCCAACTGTACAGATGTTGGCAGGACATGGGTGGGTTTTATGCGAAAGTGGCAGAAGTTTCTCCCCAAACCAGACATTTCTGGGCCGATCTGTTTTTTGGCAGACAATAGGCATGGTTTATTTTGCCCCCATTTTACATATCTAACATCCGTTTTCCACCAAACTTTTAGCCCAGGTTATTGCCAGGGCAACCCGTGTCATGGTTTGGTGGGAAAGGCTGTTATCCCAGACTCTGACCATGGTAACTGTTATCTCCAAATGCCAGCAGAAAAGGCAGACTGCACATGGGTGCAGACTGAGAGTAGGTTCAGCCTATGGTGTGAACAAGGTCTGACCCAGCTGTGGCATGGAACCTGAGTCAGTGCAGAATTTTGGTGGAAAAGGGGTATTAATGATGAAATATATTTTATTACAATCTTGATTGCTTATCATGTGACTTGTTAGAATTGAAAACAATTCATTGCAATCTTCTACTAAACTTGATCACAATAATATGAGTAGGATACACAGATGCTTTACCTATGCTACCCATAAAAATAATTTTTTGAAAGAATATATTCGTTTGTATTCTGGAGACCTCTGCCTGGCTGACATTGCTAGAGTTTGCCTCTAAAGCATCTATCTAAGCAAATATAAAGCCTTCTCATTTTTGTAATGACAAAGCACACCCTCCTCCTCTTTCAATTAAGAAGATACGTGAAATCCTGTTAGAGAGACGGGAGGCGAGGTAATAACAGTGTGTTGTCGGTTAGACAGTAGCACGTATGCTCTAGTTCAGACTGTATTTCACCCTTTCACTGCTACACTTGGACTGAATACTAATTGGACATCCTTCTGTGTTCAGTGTGCAAGACACGTCAGTCGGTAAGGGGGGCTTGTTCTGTCTCTAGAGAGAAATTGATTTATGTTTGTTTCATCCACCTGCTGTCAGAGACTGAAATCTTTCATTTTAGCTGATTGTGGTTGTTTGGCCCCAAACATTGCTGTTTATATACAAATATGAAGGAAGTCAAAGGAATTAGTCCTTTGTATTATGTATTAAGACTTCTTTTTTGCAGCTAAAACAATAATAATCTTGTTTTTATACACTAGATACAAATTTCAACAGCAATGTACAGTACTTATAATGTACTTATTTTCCAAGTACAATTTTTGCCACTAATTACTAGGGATATGTAACGGTATGCCGACAGCTGGGATCCCGGCAGTCAGCATACCGACGCTTCCAGAATTCCGGCAGGGGTGCGAGCGCAATATAGCCCCTTGTGGGCTCGCTACGCTCGCTATACTGAGGGCTCGGTGGCTTGCTGCGCGCACCACAGGTTCTATTCCCACTCTTTGGGTGTCGTGGACACCCACGAGTGGGAATGGATCCTGTTAGCCGGAATTACTGCTGTTGGCATTGTCAGTGGTCGGGATTCCAGCGTCATTATCCTGACCACAAGGATGCAGACTGCCGGCAATGTAACCGCATTCCGTCCCTAGTGCCTGGTACTCAAGACCCACAGCTTCAGTTGCATTATTGCACAGCCAGTGCACTACAGGGGTCTATTTATGAAGTGAGGATAAACAAAATCTCTGGAATTTTCACTAGTTTATCTTCACTTCTCTCAATTTAAGAAAAGGTTATCCCCAGTGATAATTTATTTTGCGCCCTTTATTTCTATCACAAAAGACCTCTTTGGTAACAGTGGACCTATTTCAGTAAGGAGCTCATGTGCAGAACGGGTCCAGAGATTGCATCGCAGGGATGCGAATGCCTTTGCCAGATTGACAGGCAGAGGTGTTCAGAAAGAGGTACAGGGGCAGCTGGCATTGGGGGAAACGGGGTCATGTCAGCCCTGTTTTCTGGGAGTGGTGAGCTGTGGCGCTGAGAGGGGGATAAAGGGTGCTAATTACCTGGGCCCAGGTCTGATGGAGGGACCCAGGGAGGACCCAGGTCCCCTCCCTCCCACCTGGCAGCAGTAGCTGCAGCTCTTCTCCTCAGCCCGGAACATGCTGCAGTGTGGCCAGGGAGGCGCTTAAAGTGCCTTTTTGTCTGTATTTTTTTCCAAGGGTGCATGTCCTTTACACCTGCAGAGTGCTGCATGCATGCATACAATAATAATATCTGCTGCTGGAAAGCTATTGTTAAGATAGACATACTGTAGTTTTGTGTTTGGGTAGGGACATTGTAATTGATGTGCCACCTGGGAAGCAAAATTATAATTTTGAATAAGAAGCATTTTATGAAAGGCAGCAATAAGTGTGAGCAGCTTCCTGTCCTGTTTTTGATGGATGACTAGGGTGCTCTTTGGTAAATTGCTTGGTGTTGATTAGAATTGCTTAGGTTTTGCAGGGGGTTTCTATGTGTGAAGGATTTGAATGCATAATTGTTATATCAGGTCAGGATATCATTTGTGATGTAAACATGGAGTTAGCTATTGGGGACAAGCTAAAGGGAATGCGTCGCATTCTGGAGCTTGGTAAATCTCACAATATACAATTGCAGCCCCAGGTGCTGATTGTTAGATCAGAAATGCGGTACTTGCTAGATACATTCTGGGAATGCTTCAAACTTGCAGATGTCACTTGAAAATAGTTGTTTCTGGGAAATATCTCTCAAATTTAATTTGATAAATAAGCCCTATAGTGTAACAACATCACATCCAAGTCAAATTACTATCACTTTAAAGTCAGCTTGTTCATTAAAATAAAAATGATAACCCAAGCCATGCAAAGTATAGCATCTTATATTCTTAGCTTTGCCATATGTCTAGCTTAACTTAATCATGCTAGTGAGGAGATGTTGATAGTCTCTATCTCGTCGGCAGTCACCGAATCCTGACACCACTCAGGAGACCGCCACCAGATCCGACATCAGGAAGGTATAAAGGATATGGGATAGAGGCCGCGGGATGGGGGGAGGGGAGGTAAGGGGGGGGGGTTAGCTACTGGGGGGGTAGGCTGTATGTGTGGGTTAGCCCTAACCGCCACCCCCTGCGAGTTAACCATAGCCGCCACCCCATGAGGATTGGAGTTAGGGTAGGGGATGGTGGGAGGGGGGGTTTGAAATACTTCCCCCATCCAGTATCGCTATCTTCAGTGTAGGGATGCAATGGTCGGTCACGTGACTGCCATCATCCCAACCGCCAGGGTATAGTATGAATTCCTTTATTTCATAAGGCACTCTGTGTGTTTCAAGAATTTTCACATTAAAGTGCACTTGTAAATGTATCTGTCCATTGTAGATGGTGCAAGATTTGTCCAACAAATATTTTGGTACAAGACCTGAGTTCCAAATTTATATTGAACATTATTTCACAGATTTTACAAACAAGCTGACACAACATGAGTATGGCAACTCTCACTATCAATATCTACACTGTTCTTCTTAAGAGCTCCCTTATTCCTCAACATAATGTCAGTGTACATTGTATATTAAAGTGCCCCTTGTAAGTCTCTCTCTCTCTCACTGGACATTGGATATTACACATATTGCAAGTACTGTATCTGGGATGTGTTCAGGTCCCCTGGTTTTACAGTTTTAGATACTATGGGGTAAATTTACTTAGAAACAAATTTGGGCGAGACTAAACCCGAACAGGTTTGCGTGAACATACTGTACATGAGTTCTCCCAGACCAAACTCACAAATTTACCAAGAAGCGAGTTTTGCTAAATTGTGTTCTCCGATGGTGGAACTAAGCAAAGAGTTTTGTCCCAAACACACATCAAAATGTCTACATACTTTCACAACACGTGTGACAATAAACACATATGTGCAGGCACGAGAATGCATGCATCACAATAAAAATGCGTTTTGATTGGTTGAAGCACTCACATGTCATGTAAACACTGGACAAACATATAAAAATGAGTCAAACAACCCCGCCTTTGACACTTTTGTTTGAAGTTGGCAGGAGGAGTTAGGAGTGTGTCTTGTGGCTGAGGAGTTTTACAACTTGATTGTTGATTGATGACTAAGTTGTTTTGTGCATATTTGTTGTATTGTTATCAGTTTGTCTTATTTTTCTGTCTTGATTGTGTGTTTTCATTTTGAAACATCTGTAAACACATGCAAACACTCATCTCAGTAGGTAGTCTATTTGAAAAGTCTATTTGGGTGAGAGTTTTGTAATTTCCAATGCTAGTTTTAAACTCAATTCCTGGTAAATTTGCAAGTTCCATTGTTTCCTATTGCAAAGTACTTTAGAGTTTGGTCAACGGTGTGTTTTGTCATAATTTTTGGATTTGTGCAAGTTTTGATGACTGTTTTTGTGAAGTTGGCACTTGTTTAATGTTAGTAAATTTGCGAGTCTTCGATGTATGATTTCTCCTTTGTATAAGATATTCATAGTGAACTTAATGGGGGTGATTCAGAGCGTTGATTCTAGATGTGCTAAATATAGCACATCTATGATCAGATTCTCTGACATGCGGGGGGATGCCCACAGTCCCTCCCCCACAAGGGTGCAAAAGCATCGCACAGCGGAGATGCTTTTGCACCTGCTGAGCAACTCCGCGCCAGCGCAGCTCCTGTGCTAAAAGGCAGCTACCCGCCACATCCTGGGTCACAGCGGTTGCGTGTGACATCACACAGCCACCGCGGCTTGTACCCGCAACGGTTCAGACACGCCTGCATTGTCCAGACCGCGCCCTGCAAATGGCATTTTCACGCCATTGGAACGCCCCCTACCGCTCCGCGACTGCCTCTGCCTGTCAATCAGGCAGAGGCAATTGCAGCCCTGAGATGCTGTTAGCGTACTGCGCCCAATATCCTTTTCTGACTAAACAGATAGCATTAGTTTGATGACTTTGAAAAGACAGTGATGTCACGGTAGCTCAAACGAAAGCATAGACAAAAGAATCACAGATTTTAAAATATCGTGTACATTAAAGTTTATAAATAGATTGCATTGTCTAACACCATAATTTATAAAATATTTATCCAACATTTATCCAAAAGAATATAAAAATAAATCAAAAGCATTGTCCTAAACCTCATCTCACAAAGGTGGCATCTCCCAGTTGCATCAAGGCTCAGGGTCTTGGTAGCAGAAATGGTAGTATACCAGGTTGAAGAGGTGGCCCCAGGGTATTACTGTAGGTGAGCCAATCATGAGACTTTCAAATCCAATCCTATTCTTATCCCTTTGGCCAAATTCAATGTCATTGGTCTAGATCAGTGGTAGCCAACCCTGGTCCTCAAGCGCTACCAACAGTTCACGTTTTCCAGCTCACCAGGCAAGTGCACAGGTGCAGGCATTACTCACTGACACATAAAAGATCCACGAATAGAGCAAATAGCTTAACTTGTGCTTCTGTGAGGAGACCTGGAAAACATTAACTGTTGGTAGCTCTCGAGGACCAGGTTTGGCTACACCTGGTCTAGCTGTTTCCTACACCATGGATTTATCCCCAGTACAACTATATACCCCTCAGACTTACCTATACAGTTGCAGGTTGGTGGCAAGCAGTGACACGATCACTTACTGACCTGTCAGTGCTTGCCTCCTGCACACTAGTGACTGGCAGTGGGAAAGGGGGCAGCAGTAAGGAAGTTATTTAGCTGTTTACAGATAAGATTGCTTGGACATGACATGATCAAAAAAACATCTATGCCCATTTCTGAGTGATATTGACCAGGATTAGGTGGCCTACTGTCACCTGCCCAGCTGATCTTGCTTTTCAGACATCTGCCTGCGGTTCTGCTTTCCTGTTGCCTGGGGCTAGTTACATGCCCTGTACATCGGGCTGGTCATGAGAGTACTGCTGGTGACTGTCACCTATGAGGAGGTCATCATCTGCCCAGCATGTGCCATCAGCCCGGTGGTGCTGGTTATGGGAATCTCCTAGCATTGTGATCCCAGAGGCATCCATGACAGCACCAATTCCACAAACTGAAATCTCCCTACATTGCTCTCCAACACCCAAGGAAGGGGTTGGGACTACATAAGAGATGGGGCAATGGGTCCAATCTGGCGTCATCTGTTGGGCTAATCTCGAGAACCACGAGAATGATTTTCATGTTTTATACACCTAAAACATTCCTCGACAAATGCTCTATAAAATTGTGAAAACCGCCTTAGAATCCGTGCAGTGATTCTTGAGATTATCCCGAACAGACAGACAGATGCCTACTGAGGACTTTATTTTACCGTATACTGTACTTCATTTTATACAGACTACTAATAATTACATAAAACAAAACATAAAACCAGTCAACCATTATAGACATGAGATGCAAAACACAATACAGTGCCATCATTGGGTGAACTCATCTTAATGTGATAATTACACTATGTTACCCATTTTGTTCTACATTTATTGAACAAGTACATTTGGTAGTTTAGGGGTCTATTTACTAAGCCTTGAATGGAGATAAAGTGGACAGAGATAAAGCACCAGCCAACCAGCTCCTGTCATTTTTCAAACACAGCCTGTGGCATGGCAGTTAGGAGCTGATTGGCTGGAACTTTATCTCAGTCCACTTTATCTCCATCCAAGGCTTAGTAAATAGACCCCTTAATCTTTAACTGTGAACAGACACTTAGGCGGAAATTTACTATAGCTTCTAAAAACAGACAAGAGGTGGTGTTGCCCATACTATAGAAGCCAAGAATGCAATAGAGAAAATATGAACATTTGGTTGCTATGGGCAACACCACCATTTGTCTGTTTTAGAAGCTTTAGCAAATTTACCACTTTATCTCTTTTAGATGCTGGCAAGTAATACTGTATTTGTATCTTACAATTATTATTTTCCCAGCAATCAGACTTGAGTGGCCATGGCTGAGAGTGGTAGTTAGAATTTATTTAGCTGTTTTACTGCATTTGGCGCCCATAATGATGCATGGGCTGACTTTTACAGACTGAGCAAAGTTCATCGGAAAAAAGCTTTTAGATTTTCAACTTTAAATGGGAGCTTAAACACAGTAAAAGGGAAAATAAGAGATGGGATTTTTTTTCCCCTTAAAGACGTCGCTATGTTATGTTCATCCTACATAATTTACAGATTTCACAAACCTGGCTTTCTCTTAGTCTGTGTTTGGGCTTTCAGTATTAGCACAAAAATGAAATAGTTAAAAAAAAGAACATCGCTTCATTGCTTGTATCCAGAATTCCTATGCAAAGCTGAGGGTTATGAGTCTGCTTTGTATATAGTGAGCTTTCTCTCTTTCTCTCTCTCTCTCTCTCTCTCTCTCTCTCTCTCTCTCTCTCTCACACACACACACACACACACACACAAGTGTCCTTTCACAGAGGGGTGTATTATGGTATATTGACATTCCAAATGTCGACAATCATTTGAAAATGTTGGTTTGCAAGATATCGGCATTGAGAATGTCTACAAAACTAACACTCTTTGCATCCTAACTGTAAATGCAGCAACCAAAAATTGCTACCTAACCCAATTTGCAGTTTAACCCTAACTTTAGCCTATCCTTACCCTAATTACATGTGTCCATATTATGAGGTTGCGTATGTTGGCATGTTGACATCATGCAGTTGACATTTTAATGTGTAAACTTTTAGATGTCAACACCCTGACTTGAACCTCACAGAGTGATGTTTCTAATGTTACTCTATACCAGAGGTTCTCAAACTCGGTCCTCGGGAGCCCACACAGTGCATGTTTTGCAGGTAACCCAGCAGGTGCACAGGTGTATTAATTACTCACTGACACATTTAAAAAGGTCCACAGGTGGAGCTAATTATTTTATTTGCGATTCTGTGAGGAGACCTGCAAAACATGCACTGTGTGGGCCCCCGAGGACCGAGTTTGAGAACCTCTGCTCTATACCTTTTAATTTGCATTATCATTGTCAATATCCCATACAAGAGAATTGTCAATGAGAGATACTATTTCTCTAACCACTGCATTATGGGGGTCATTCCGAGTTGATCGCTAGCTGAAAACGTTCGCTGCGCAGCGATGAAGCAAAAAAAAACAGCATTTCTGCGCATGGGCGACGTACTTTCACAATGGCCGATACAGTTTTACACAAGGTCTAGCGAAGCTTTTCAGTCGCACTGCTGGCCGCAGAGTGATTGACATGAAGTGGGCGTTTCTGGGTGTCAACTGACCGTTTTCAGGGAGTGTTTGAAAAAATGCAGGTATGCCAGGAAAAATGCAGGCGTGGTTGGGAGAATGCAGGGCGTGTTTGTTACGTCAAATCCGGAACTGAACAGTCTGAAGTCATCGCAAGCTAGGAGTAGGTCTGGAGCTACTCTGAAACTGCACAATTTTTTTTTGTAGCCGCGCTGCGATCCTTTCGTTCGCACTTCTGCTAAGCTAAGATACACTCCCAGAGGGAGGCGGCTCAGCGTTTGCACGACTGCTGAAAACTGATAGCGAGCGATCAACTCGGAATTACCCCGTATATGTACTTGATAATCATCATTCATGGTGATGAACTCTGCTGCCCTGATATATTGTAAAGGAGAAGGTTTTCAAATCCAGTGGTAGAAAAGTCAGCTTTTAAAATAAACCTTTAGCATCCGTATTGCTTGTCAAAGTTAATATATCAGTATTTCAGTTGGCTGGTTTTACTTGATTTTAGTACAGATGCTGATGTTTCAGGGCAAACACTGGTACTGCCAGGATTTATTGCCACTGTGTTTGAGAGTTCATAAAAGATCTTATCCACAAACCACATTTCAATTCTTAAATGCACAGACAAGTGAGATTTAGCTTGTACCTGAGGCCTTGTGAAATCTAACAAGCTCGTTATTAATGATAGCTGTTCATTTAAATTAGGACCTTGAGTGAGGATGTCTGTTCCACCTTTGACATGGGAGGTTAAGAAGCAGAGAAAGTGGAACAATGCTGGAAAGAGATGCAAAATTGTATATATTACATTAAAATACATGTATGGTTTTATTTTCTGCTTGTCCATAAGTTTAACCACTTGCCTTGCTTAGTCACATGTGATGTGACTAGAGCCAGGAGTACGTTACCTGGCTAGGTCACTTCACATGTGATGCAATGCCTCCACCATCCACAGTCCCCGCTATCTGCAGCCCCCACTATCTGCAGCCCCTACTGTGTGCCCTGGACCCAGCAGTGACGCCACGGTCTCTGATCATCAAAATCACTGCTAGAATCATGCCCCAGAATGCTGCGTGGCTGGCATTAGGGAGCACATGCAATGGGTAATCACAGTGCAGGGAGGGGAAATTCATTTCTCTCCCAGCACAATTTTGCTGATCTCTGCATGTACAGAGACACGTGTCTTGATAAAGGGGAGCAGTCCCCGAAACGTCGACTGGAACCAGTTTGGATGTCGTCTGTTATTTCATTCTGGGTGCCACCCATATCGTTTGTTTATATATATATATATATATATATATATATATATATATTCTGAATACCTTTTTCTAAACTGACTTCCCTTTATAGTTGGGTAAGTATTATTTAGACTGTTAGGCTTCAGTATTGTTATTTTGTTTTAGATCAGGTAATTTTCCATACATTAGCTCCATAAAAAAACTGGGCCTATTAGAAGGGGTGTGGTATGGAAGGTAGATAGTAACTCAGTCGACAGTGTCTAGGTTGACCACTCTTTGTTTACAGTAACTAGGTCGACAGGGATGCTAGGTTGACAGGGTCTCTAGGTCGACATGGTCTAGGTCGACAGGTCAGAAGGTCGATGAGTTTTTTATGATTTTTTTGTGTCATTTTCCTCATAGAGTGACCGGGAACCCCAATTAGTGCACCGTGTCCCCTCGAATGGGTCGCTTCACTCGCCATGCTCCGGGCAAGGTGCAGGTGCCTCGCTCCGCTACTGCAGTGCTCGGCACAGGTTACCGTTCCCAATTGTACTATAGTCCACGTGGATCGTTAAGTATGAAAAGGTTAAAAAAAGAAAAAAATCATGAAAAACGCATGTCGACCTTTTGACCTGTCAACCTAGAACATGTTTACCTAGAGACCACGTCGACATAGAAACCCTGTCGACCTAGTTACTGTCGACCAATAGTGGTCGACCTAGATAGTGTCGACCTAGTTACTGTCGACCTAGAGACCGGATCCCATTAGAAGCGTGTAACTTTGTAGTGATGTATGCATATTTTGCTATACTACTTCTTCCTTTTTTATGAAACAATAAAGCAAGTTGGAAAGCCTGATTTTTTTTCTGCATTGCAAATATTTATTCTTTCAAAACTAATACCAAACTGCATTCATCTTCTTAAAATTGTTCTTGCTGTGAACAGATAATATTTAAATGAAATCTGAAGTGGCATGACATTGTTCAGTCAATTCTACCAAAATTATATCAAAAGAAGGTTCTATCTAGCCTGACTAATAAGTAAAGTTATGATGCCCTAGGATGTATAATTGTTTTAATCATCACATACTGTAGCACAAAAGTAATAATCAGCAAGGAACTACTGATTATTAAAATAATGTTTATGGTATTTAAAGTAACTATTAAACCAAGGAATAAGTGGAACAAGCATGACCGAACAAAGATGATATTTAGAAAACTTTTGTTTAATATTCCTGAGTAACGAAAACAAAGTGTAAACAGGCACAGATGCCAGAGAGATAAACAAGAGTATAATTAAAAATAAAGCCAACAGACAGGACAGGGTCAAGAGCTATTTAGGTAGACAGAGAATGATAAAAGTCAGTATATTAAAAGGTGTACCGCAGGGAAGTGTGGTGAGGTAAATGGCTCTGGAGGCACTGGCTAGTACCAGAGCTAGATATACACATAATATATGAGCCCATGGGTACATGTGGGCATTATACACTAGTGCAGCCATATACTGTGTACTGCTAGAAATTTGGTGAGATTTGATCAGATATGTGCAGATAGATAGGTGCCTCACCTGCCATAGACTTTTCACTCCAAAGTTTTGACTATAAAAAGGATTATAATAATACAAAGAAGATATTTCTAATAAATTCTTTGTATTTTTTTAATATACTTTATGTAGTTACAAATCTGGTATATATGTCAGTATGACATACACACACAAACACACACATACACACACACATATAATATATAATGTGTTATACACACAATTCTTTGTTAGGCAATCCCCTGTTATGCACTCTGTAAATGTATATATGTATTTGTGCGCGCACACGCACACTTACAGAAGTACCTTTATCCTGCCTTACAAGAACCATGCTAAGTAGTCTCTTTAAATATCAAACAGCCAAAGTATCCAAAAATATATTCTAAGTTGCATGTATTATACAATCCCCCCCCCCACACACACACACACATGCCATACACACGGTGCAGCTTGATGCAGGCACCACCTTACCTGTGGCTATCATGCCTGTGAAGAGCTAAGCGCTGCCGCTGCAGCTCTCTCTAGAGTCAGCAAGCTGCCAGCCCAGGCGTCTCTATTGATATGAGGAAGCAGCTGCAGTGTCAATGACACATCTCCTCTGTATCCCAAAAAACAAACAATTGGTGAGCATGCGCTAGTGTAAAATGGTAGGTGGAACTAGTTTTTCCTCCACCATGGCCCAGCACAGTATTTCCAACAGAGAATCCTGATTCGCTACCCACATCAATAGATTATGCAGGCAGTGCTAGTGTCACTGATGAGCTGTGTCTGCCTCTCCCTTCCTCAGGTCCTTGCAGCTCAATGGTCCTCCTCCACCTGCACTTCGTCCCTGTATCTGTTGGCCAGCATTCATCCCCTCCTCAGGTCCCATCAGCTTTCTTTTCCAGCATGGTGTACTTGATGTCATGCTGTCACCACCACTAAAGTGAAGAAGAGCCATAAGGAGGAGCAGGCTCTGTGCATGCTGAAGACAATGTCAGTGGGGGCTGGAGGGACACAGAGAGGCAGGAGAGCTGCTGGAGGGATACCAGGCAGGGAGCTGCTGGAAAAACAGAGGCATATATGTGTGTCAGGGGCCACGGTATGGGCATTATGTGTGTGCAGGGCACTACTACTGTGGACATTATGCATATAAGTGCCACTACTGTGGGCACCATGTGTAAGGGGCACTACTACTGTAGGCATTATGTGTATAAGTGCTGCTACTACTGTGGGCATTATATATAAGAGCCACTACTACTGTTCACACTACTTTGTGGCATAACATCAATAAGGGGCACTACTATGTATAATATTAATCATGGGCACTTTGTGCAGTGTTATGTGCATAATTTGATTTGGGAGTACTATTGTGTGGCCACACACCTTCCTTTTGACCACACCCCTTTTTTGCAATGCACACTGTCCCTTTGTAAAGTATGGGAGGTGTAACACAAATTTAAAGTCTGCAGGGGGTGTCTAAAACCCTAGAACCAGCCCTGGCTCTGCCTAACTTCTAACCTAAGTTCTGCACACTGATCGGCACTTTCTTGCCTTCCCTCTTAGCAGAATTTCATTTTGCAGTTCTATAATGCCAGTTTGTGTGCATAAATCCTAATGCATGGAAAGCATCAGTGGGCAATCTGCATTATGATGACCACAAGCATGCTGAGGGGTAAGCAAATAACTGGTCCCAATCTTCCCAATGGTGCCCAGTGGTGCTTAATTATGGCAGATGCTCCATCTAAAATGGATTGTGGATGAGGGAAAGTTATTTTATACAGCAATAGCTGCTTATTGGTCCATGTGGTCATGATCTTCTACACAGCTTGCACACAACAAAAGTATAATGTATTGATATGCACTGATAATTAGTAGAAACAGATTGAAATTTGACTATCAATAACAGCCTCGCATATGAGCAGAGTACTGATAATAGCTATTACATTAATGGTTTGTTTTAAGGCTCCTTTGGCATAGAAGGAGTCGAATGCCTTTGAAAGCTCTATTAATTGCTCTGTAAAATATTTTTTTATTTACTTAACCCTCTTCACTTATATTAAGTCCATGATGATTCACATGGATTATGAGGCTTTTGGAAATATATGAAGGTTAAGGTACAACAATAATTTTTAATAAACATCAAACATCAAAGCTAGTTTTCTGCAGGACTGAACAAATATACCAATCTTCTATGTTATATATGGACTTTCTGAAGTTAAAAACAGCGTTTTACAGGTGATATTTTACTTCAATTTTAATTCAATAATGCCTTTCTACCTGTTCAGTTCAATAGTCACGATATGTATATTTACTTGTAACAATGGCTAATTTTGTGATTTGGTCCTTTTAGCTCTGTCTTTGATCACTGACATCCGGGCAGATAAAGTGGATCAAAAAAGCATCACGCTATCATGGCAGGAGCCGGTTTTCCCATTTATCAACAACACAGAGTATGAGATCAAGTACTATGAAAAGGTATTTTGAAGATTGCTCATTTTGTAACTTATTACTATCCAATATGTTAAAAGCAGTTAGTCTGGTAAACATTTTAACCACTGATTAACAGGTTTTAATATGTTATTTCATAAAATATTTCATAAAAATAATACTATCATTGCAGAAATATTCACAAATATGGCTTATTTCAATGGTGCATTCATGGAACCATTTATATTTATTTATTTTTCTGGATAAGACAAAGATATAAACATGTTAACATATATTGTCATGAAATTAATAACCAGATTACCAGCTAAATAGATCTTTAAACTGTTGTGAAATGTTTGATTCTTATGAAAACTATGAAAAATACCCAAATTCATAGCTTAATCTATATGTTCTGAAGTCTTAGGGGCAGAGCTGGCTCTATCATTGGACAGCTTTAGACAGCTGCCTAGAGTACTGGGATCTGGGGGGGGGGTGCCACTGAGTCTGCCTATCACAAAATTAAGGATGTTTCTGAAAGAAACATCCTAGTTTTGTACTTAATGCAAGTGGTGGCTGTGGACCTTATAAGTCACAATTTTAACTTAAAAGTTGGGAAGTGGGTATTGGTGGTGGTTGGGGGCAGTAGGCTCAATTTTGGCCGAGGGTGCAGAGAAACCTTGCACCGGTTTTAACTATAGTGTGGGTTTTTAGAAGTGGAGATGTTGCCCATTGCAAACAATCAGATTCTACATATCATTTATCTCAGATGCATTTAGCATCCTGGCAGTTGGGATGCCGGCAGACACATGACTGGCGCTGGAATCCCGACACCTTTCAGAATCCTGGCGTCAGAACCAGTGCCGTAACTAGACATTGTAGCGCTGTGTGCAAGAAACAGCATTGCCCCCCCCCCCCCCCCCCATATAAAAAATAGGGCCAGTGCGTGCCTTCCTTGAATGCTCTTGTCAGATCCTTTCTGGTCAGGAGGTGGGTGGGGGAATCAGCAGACTCGTGGATAGGGTTTGCTTCTGGTGTCAAAGTTTATGGTCCAGTCCTCTCGTCCAGGACCCACCCTGACGTTTAAGGACTCACACTTCTGCAATCCGGATTCAGGATGGTGCAATTTAATTTGGCGAATTTGATTTTAAAATCTGGGGCAGTGGGAGACTCCACCATGAACTAAGAGTCTGCCCCAGAAGGTGGGAGGTAGGCAACTATGGCCCAGCTGTTCATACATATATATATACACTGTACACAAATACATATACACTATACACTGTATATACACTATACACTGTACATGCATATACACTGTACATATATATACACTGCACAAACATACATACATACTGTACACGCATACATATAAACTGTACACACATATACACTGTACATACATAGACAATGTACTTATACATAAACACTGTACACACATACATATATACTGTATATACACTATGCACACATACAGACTGTACACACATACTTACATACATATACACTGTATACAGATACACTGTACTTACATACATACACACACACTGTACACACATACATACGTATACACTGTACTTGCATACATACACCGTACACACATACATATACACTGCTCTTACACACACACAAATACATATACACTGTACTTACATACATACTGTACATACATATGCACACTGTACTTATACATATGCACACTGTACTTACATACATATTACACTGTACACACACATACATATACACTGTACTTACATACATATTACACTGTACACACACATACATACATATACACTGTACTTACATACATACATACTGTACATACGTACATATGCACACTGTACTTACATACATATTACACTGTACACACACATACATACATATACACTGTACTTACATACATACTGTACATATATACATATGCACACTGTACTTACATACATATTACACTGTACTTACATACATACTGTACATACATACATACATACATACATACATACATATTACACTGTACACACACATACATACATACATACATACATACATACATATACACTGTACTTACACACACACATACACTGTACACACATATATACACACTGTACACACATACATAAATACACACTGACTGTACACACATACATATACACTGTACATACATAGACAATGTACAGTACTTACATACACATATATACAGTACTCTGTACATACATAAATAGCACCATAGAACTGCAGCACCATAGACACATTGCCACTCTCTCCTCCCTGCCTCTTCCCCCGAAGCCCCGAGCAGCCGTGCACCTCAGCCGACAATGAGCCCTGCTGGACATAAATTACCTTACCCTGGGGACCAATCAGAGGATACCCCGGGACCTGGAGCCAGCTAAGGGACAAACATAACTATCCCTTGTAACAAACACTCGCACAGCCCCGTCCCCGGCCTCCTGATGCTGCCTTGCAGGCAAGTTACTGAAGCCGGGAGCAGTGAGCTGAGCACCGCTGGTAACACTCATCTAAGCGGGTGCCGGCAAAGAGACATGGCAGCGGCTGCGCCATCAGCACATTTACGCTGTGTGCAACGCACCGTTTGCCCATAGGTAGTTACGGCTCTGGTCAGAACACTGACTGCTGACATCTCGAAGGTAAGTCTTAGGGGCACTGTTAGGGTTAGGGCCTGGAGGAGGGGTTAGGTTTGGCTACAAGAGAGGGAGGCAACCATAGCCGCCACCTTCAGATACTTAGCCGCACCCATGGTGTCATAGCCCTATCCGCCGCCCCAGGCGGGTTAGGGTAGGGGTAAAATAATTACCCCATCCCCTGTCGGCATTTTCAATGTCTAGATGCTGGTGTCAGTCATGTGACCACCTGCATCCCAACATCTGGATCTCATACCAAACCCCATTTATCTAGCACCTTTTAGAATATAATAACTACAATCTGATTGATTGCTATGGGCAACATCTCCACTTCTAAAAACCTGCACTTTTGTAAATATGCCCCTTAGGGAGTGACATAGAAATTTAAAACAGTATAATAAAACAGCATATTAAGGGGCATATCTAATTAGCTGCATTGTTTAGCGCGTGCTGCCTAATTCAGCTACTGGAACCCCATGTGCTAATCCTCAGAGACAGTATTTTTCCTTGCAGCTTCAGAAGCATTCTGCATTTAACACACAGGAAAACCCATTGGATTCCGCATGTTATGTGGAATCAGTGGGTTTCTGTGCAGTTAGAGATGTTTTACCGTGCAGGAAAAAGGTAATTTCCCCTGTGCAGCACAATTAATTAGTTGTGGGGTAATCCCCATGGTTAACTTTATAAGACCCTAAGGTGATAATTTACTAAGGTCCTGATTTGATTCGACTTTGCATTTTCATACGTAAATGCAACGCGGAAATTTACTAAACACAAATCTCGCCAGTGCTGGAGCTATTAGTTTTGAGATACACTGCTGTCCGCACAAATACGATTCAATAGACCATACTGTAGGTCAAACACGGTTGTTTGTTCACATACACCTAATACAACATGGGAATTTACTAAGAATTTGTATTCTCAAACACAGCCGACAATAGCCAAACAGTGCCGGAAAAACATGGAATTCGTACAGAAATTGAACTTTGGAATAGACCTGCTACAAAGCTGCCCCCAAAATGCAGCATTGCCGCCCCTAGTCGGTACTGTACATACATCTAGGTGGTACTTAATTTTTGTGAGCCATTGGTGTTACAGATTATCCGATGCTGTTTCCTAGGATGTAGCTCAGATCACTAATGCATGCAACAGGTGTGACCCCTCCGGCTGCATTACCATATTAGTGCTATCACTGCTGCTCCATCCACATCTGATCAGGCCCTGTGTGAAAATGTACTGCAAGCCAAATTACATGCATACAAGAGGCACATGTACAAAGTCATTGAGAGTGATACAACGGAGACAGATAAACTACCAACCAATCAGCTCCTAAATGTCATTTTTATACACAGCCTGTAACAGGGCAGGAGCTGATTGGCTGGTACTGTCTCTGCATCCACTTTATGGGTGGGAGGTACCAAAGCAAAAATGGCGTAAAAACAGTTTACTTTTTAATTTTTTTTTATTTTACATCATTTCAAATGTACTTAGTCCTGACCGCCAGGGCTCTGACGGGGTGGGTAACGCCAGCTATTTTGATGTACCGCAACAGGTTGGTACATCCCACCCTGTGTCTCTCCAAGACTTAGGTGGTCATTCCGAGTTGTTCGCTCGGTAAATTTCTTCGCATCGCAGCGATTTTCCGCTTAGTGCGCATGCGCAATGTTCGCACTGTGACTGCGCCAAGTAAATTTGCTATGAAGTTAGGAATTTTACTCACGGCTTTTTCATCGTTCAGGCGATCGTAAGTGATTGACAGGAAGTGGGTGTTTCTGGGCGGAAACTGGCCGTTTTATGGGAGTGTGTGAAAAAACGCTACCGTTTCTGGGAAAAACGCGGGAGTGGCTGGAGAAATGGAGGAGTGTCTGAGCTAACGCTGGGTGTGTTTGTGACGTCAAACCAGGAACGACAAGCACTGAACTGATCGCAGATGCCGAGTAAGTTTGAAGCTACTCAGAAACTGCTAAGAGGTGTGTAATCGCAATTTTGAGAATCTTTCGTTCGCAATTTTAAGATGCTAAGATTCACTCCCAGTAGGCGGCGGCTTAGCGTGTGTAAAGCTGCTAAAAATAGCTTGCGAGCGAACAACTCGGAATGACCCCCTTAGTGTATCTTCCCCATATTTTACAATGTATGTGGAATGTTCTGTCCAAATACATGTGTGTAGTTACAGAAAAGATAAACCTTGTGTACTATTAAAATTAGTCAAAATTAACTTGTTTAACTTTAAATGGTGCTCAGTCACAATCAATTGCAAAGAATCGGAAAAAAAGAATTAGTGAGCTACTTTGTGTGGATTATATGTAATATGCAATGAAATTCCAGGAAAGTAAAACAACATTTTAGAAATGCCTAATAGTGAAATTTAGAATCCTATCAACACAACATGATTACATTAAGACAGAAACACAGGCCTCTCAAAATGAATACGTCCTTTAGTTATGCAGAACAATAAACTAATTAGCTGTGACAAACTGTAGCTAAATCAATACTGAACCTTTCCTATTATGTATAATTGTATTTCCAAGGCATAACTGCATATCCAATTTGAGTTGAACAAATCAAATATCCTAACTAAAGGTCTAATCATGGTGGATCATTTAGAAAATGAGATGGCCTTAATTTGCAAAAAGAAAATTGCAATGCCAACATTTCAGAGGATCACACAGGTGACAAATATTGTTAGTGACACACAGGATGGGAAATCAGTAGAAAAAGCACAACTCCACTTAGAAATGAAAGAGGTGTGTTAGGTAATTCACATGAGTGGTTTGTTTTATGCAGGTAACATATGTACTACAGTATCTTAGCAGATTCTGTTATACATTTATGTGTGGTTCCTTTCATGCAGAGATGACTTTTGCAAAGCTTATGAAGCCTTCACATAAAGGCTATACAAACAGACTTGTGGACCTGCCATGTATCATATACAGTATCAAATGGTCAAATGGAGATAAACTTTTCTTATTTTACTCTCTCCAAGGGAGGCTCCTCTATGATCGAGACTAAGGGGCCTATATTAATAATCACAACATTGCTACAATTATTAACAGTCTATATCACAATGGACATTTTAGTGTTAAACAAAATTTCCCCTCTATGTACTATCTGTACTGTAAGTCGCAGGGACAGTGGAAGCAATAACCTCTGTTCCTGCGAGTTACATCCTGGTGATATCGAAGGAGTCTTAATCAGAAAGACTACTCCTGGGAATCTGACCGTGCACAGTTTCTGGAGTTGGACAGCAGCTGCAGGAGAGTGATCGTAAGAGATGGCAAAGAAAAAGTAGAAAGAGAAAAACAGGAAAAGATGATGAGATGGATAAAGGGGAATGAAATAGATGGTGGGAGAAAGGTTGAAAAGCGAGAGAGAGACAGGAGGAAGAGAGGAAGAGAGATGACAGTGGGGGAGGGAGTGATGAAGAAAAAACACAGATACAGTAGCAACCCAGCAAATGCCAGGTCCATAATAATGGTCTTTTGGTCTTATACTGTATATAATCCTAAAACATATCTACATCTGACATGCTCAGTAGATGCTGTAGCGCTCTGGATTTGACATTATTCTTTCTTCTCTTGATACATCAGTAGAGAGGTGCATTTTAAGAGAGAAGAGCGCCCATGTGCAGCCTCCATTGCGGGCCACCTCCTCTCTGGCAGTAAGTAGACTCTGGCATTTTGCCTACTGCTCATAAGCAGGTCTCCAGGAACATGGCGCCTGCACCTTGTTCCTAGGGTCATCTCCAGTGTGCATGCACAAATCACTCGGAAATGGTAGCATCGTGATATGTGTCTGAGGGGACTCCGGAGGGATAAGTATAATATATGGGTGCAGGGTATGTGGTGTGGGCCACCTGGATCCAGGGGCCTATGTGCACCGCACACCTTGCATCCATTATAGAAACGCCTATGTCAGTACATCAGTACAAAACAAAGACATTGAAAACTGTGATATTAATAATCCTCTTGCTACAGAATATTTGATTTGAAAGAAAAATATATAAATAAGTAGGGACAAACTGGGGCTATGAAACAGCCCTGGCACATCACTCTGCATGTTGCATGACAAGGGGGGCATAGTCACAGGTAAGGAGGTGAGGCTATGGCTGAAGGGGGCATGGCCATGGGGGAATACCACAAGTCACGGAGGCCTGGCCTTACGGCACACCACCAACTATCAGTATGGTGGGTGGCGCTCTGCTTGGCCATCCCCACTCTCTGTGTGGCTAGACCGGCCCATCAGACCATTGCCCCTTCTGGCATTTGCGAGAAATGACAGATGGCCAGTTCGGCCCAGTAAACAAGTTATTTGTTTAAAGTTGGCTTTTTAATCAATACAGCGCCTAGCATGTAACTTCATAACACAATCATTTTGAGAATTCACAAATACAAATATAATGGCAACAGTTTATCTATGATTCTTTCATCTCTTTTGCCCCAACAAAAGTACTACAAATTTCATCCGGTTGTATAGATGCTAGATGGAATGCACCATGTGCATGATCTATCATTTGCATTTCTAATTTTGTATTATATGTCCCGTCTCCACAATGCACGTGCATTGGAGGCATGGGCGTGCACGAAGAGCTCCCACCGTGCAAGGAAGATGGGACAGCCTTAATAGAACACAGATAAGAGGAGGTGGAGCCAAGTGGGAGAGGGGCATGCAGAGATAGAGCTGTAACTTGAAATAAAGATATTCTAGATAAATTATTGATTCATTTAAAGTAGCTTCGGAGAAGCTTAGCTTGCCATGCATACAGGGGCAGATTTAGTGGTGAGGGCGCCCCTAGGCACAACAGCATTGGCTACCCCCCGCCTGCCTAATTTTATTGTTTTTATTGATTGTAACTAAGTCCTCATTTTAGGATAGCCAATTTAATACGATAATACAAAAAAGCCTCTATGACTTTTTTTATTATGTATACATATTTACTAAGTAGGACAGCTTACAGGGGCAGTGCATGCATGTCCTACCCATCTATACTCCATTCAAGATGGCATATGCCACAGTACAGTGGAAATATTTAGCAATTACTGAGTGTTTTTGGGCTGACAGTACCAACACAAGCATCCAAGTGCCGCCCCCAAACAAGTGCCCCTCACGTGCCTAATGGGAAATTCACCACTACACGCATAGGTGTCCTAACTGGATGATATCTATCTGTTTGATGCATGGACCAAGCAAATTAATCTCTTCCAAGTAAAAGAGATTATACTTCAGATGTATTTACCAATAATAGTAATGCTGTTGCTTTTTAATACAATATTATTGGAAAGTAGGATAATATTGAGATCACAAATGCTGTCATATAGAGTACATTGGGGGGTATTCAGAGGTGGATGTAAGTAAAAAAAAGTCACAAACGGCCATGTATCAGCTGTGGCTACATTGCGCATGCACGGGCTTTCACTACAGTGATTCATAGTGATTGACAGGCAATGAGTGGTTGGGGCGGCATTGAGACATTGGGCGGAGTGGTGCAGGAAACACAGGTGTGTCATGGCCATTTTCTGGGCGGCCAGGTGACATCGCCGGCATTTCCTGTGATGGAAAACATGACAGCGGTGCTCCTATATACACAGCCTGCATGGGACGTCCTCTTATTTGCTGTTTTCTGTGATATGAACACAGTTGAATAGCGATCACATTACTGGGCGGCGCTAAACAGGCTGGATTCCTTGCCCCGTGCTGGGTGGCCCCAGCATGCGATTTTATCCGTGGCTTTTTTTGCTGATAATGTAGCATGTGTGGCTAGCTTCAGATCTCTGACAATAATCCTGTTGTAGACCATAACAGCATTACTATCAGAACATCAAAGGAAAAACTTAAGGTGCATACACACGGTGCGATGGAACCTTACGATTTTGACTATATAGTCAAAATTGTAAGGAAAGTTAGTGCAAATTGCATCATGTGTACACAGCTTGCGATACCAATGCGCGCTCCCGTGGGGTCAGTATCACAAGAAAAGATAGACTGTGCAGGCTAGTCAATCTTGACTGTGGGCCCGATTCAGACCTGATCGCTGCTGATTATCGATAGACTGCCCATGTGTATGCACCGCAATGCACATACGCAATGGCAAACAACAGGCATCACCGGACAGCGACAGGCTGGTGCGAAAATTTCAATCGCACAGCCATTCACATGCTGATTGACAGGAAGAGGCCATTTGTGGGTGGTAACTGACTGCTTTCTGGGAATGTCAGGAAAAACGCAGGCATTCCCAAGCGTTTTCTGGGAGGGTGTGTAACGTCAGCTCCGCACCCGATCAGCCTGATCTCATTGCACTGTAGGAGTAAGTCCTGGGCTGCGCACAGACTGCACACAGTGGAAAAATCATTAGATGGTGAGTGTGGTGTGAACGGATTTGCAGCTGTCCGCTGACTGAGGGATTTTTTGCAGCTCGGCATAGACATGCGATTGCACACTTGCGTGGCAAATATAAACTCCCCTTGGGCGGCGACTATCTGAATGCAGCACAACAAATTTAGCAGCCCAGCTATCAGGTCTGTATCACCCCCTATATTAGTAACATAGTAACATAGTTTCTGAGGTTGAAAAAAGACAATTCTTCCATCGAGTTCAACCTTTCAATGATCTCCTACACTGTAATATTTTAAAACTAATTTTAACTGTGGTTAATGGCTAGCCCAGAGGTTTCCAAACTGTGTGCCGTGGCTCCCTGGGGTGCCTCGGGACACTTGCAGGGGTGCCCTGGGTTGGTGGTCCATGACCAATTCAAATTATTCATAGTCAATATAATAGGCAAAACCAGTGCTGGCGGCTGCCAGTCATAAAATATGTGGCCAAACAGAAGCAAATCTTGTCCCTCACCACACAACTGACCCTAAGGATGACATATAAACGTGATCTACTTAATGTAATATTTCTTTCTAAATTTCTCAATAAGAAATTTTTGGCCTAGGGGTGCCGTGAAAAACATTCTGATATTCTAGGGCGCCGTGATTCCAAAAAATTTGGAAACCACTGGGCTAGCCGTTATGTCTATTCATCTATTATTATTATTTTTTTACTATAATGCATGATTTACCCACCAAAACCCTGTGTCCTTATCCGTTATGAATTTATCTAACCCATTCTTAAAAGTAATGATTGAGTCCGCCATTACTACTCTCTCAGGCAGGGAATTCCAAATACATATTGTCCTTACTGTGAAGAAACCTTTCCGTCTCTGGGTGTGAAATCTCCTCTCCTCTTACCTAAGCGGGTGTCTGCGTGTCCTTTGTGTTGATCTTACCAAAAACAAATCCCCTGCTAGCTCTGTGTATTGACCCATTATATATTTGTAAATGTTAATCATGTCCCTCCCCTCTTAACCTACATTTTTCCAGTGTAAACATGCCCAGCCTAGCAAGCCTTTCCTTGTATTCTAGCGTCTCCATCCCCTTAATTAATTTGGTTGCCCATCTCTGAACCTTTTCTAGATCCAAGATATCCTTTTTATAGTATGGTGCCCATAATTGTGCACAGTATTCAAGATGTGGCCTCACAAGTGATTTTTAAATAATGGGAGTATAACACTCTCATCCCTTGCATCAAGTCCCTGCTTTATGCCTGCTAATACCTTGTTTGCCTTATTTGCTGCATTCCTGCTTTGGGTACTACTGCTAAGTTTGTTATCTATGTTAACTCCTAAATCTTTTTCTAAAACCGAATACCCTAGTTTTTTCCCATTTAGTGTGTAGATAGTATATTTGTTCTTGCTACCAAAGTGCATTACCTTACATTTGTCTATATTGAACCTCATTCTCCATTTTGATGCCCATGCTTCCACTTTAAATAAGTTGTTCTGAAGAGATTCATATTGTTTACAAAGAGACTCATATTGTTTACAATCTAGTACATACCGTTCTGAAGAGACTCATATTGTTTACAATCCATAGGCAAACTCAGGGATGGTTTATGGTTGCCTAGAAACCCCCTCCTCTTGGCAAGTGGCTCAAATTATGAAAACAATAGCAATGGTATATAACGCGATTACTAGAGCTGCCGCCACATCATGTAGTTTAAGGGACAGAGCAGAGCTGCTGCACATGCCCAGTGGTAGCAGCTTCCTCTACCAAGTTTGCTGTGTGTGTGTGTGGATCTGAGTCCAAAATCAGTGCACTGGACCTGAGAGTAGCTGCCAAGAAGAAGAGACAAGAGCCTTACCATGAGGTGGGAGAATGTGTACTCAGAAGGTGCAGTACTGGTTCTGTTATGTTTGTGTATTTAGTTATTATGGTATGTTTGACCTTTTCCTGATCACTTATTTATATTATTTCAATGTTTGATACAGGCTATACTACAGACAATCTATAATGTTCAATAGTAATACTGTATTCCATACATTATGATGTGTATAAAAAGACAATGTTTACATTAATGTCCAGGGTCATTACTAAGTTCTTCTGCCGCTCCCCTAGACTCCCACACTTGCTCCAATGCTCCGCAGAGTGGAAAATTGTGGACTCCCTTTGGAAACCCCCCTCTAGAAATCCTGTGTTTGCCACTGCAATCTAGTACATATTATAGTCAAAATTGGCACTTGGATACTCACTATAAGATTATTTCTCCAATCTTTCTGGTTGGAGCAAAAATCTGGTAATGTATGGGAGCAAATAACAATCATCCATTTGCTCCCAAAAGAAAGAAAATTTACAAAAATGGTCATTTGGATAAATTGGTTAAATCAAATGGAGTTAAACAATTTGGGCGGTATTCAAATGATATATCACGCCCAATCTCCTTTCTAAAGTGATCCCCGTTATCGTACATATTGCACCCATAGTAATCAGGTTTAGCTGCGTAAAGGGTTGAGCGTAAAGGGTACCCCAGGGGTAGCAAGCTGAAATTGTTTTACCACTCCAGTTAGCAGAAACAGAACAGGTGTGGAAGGGGGTGAAAATAATTGAATAATGCTCTTTTTCTGAATGTTCATTTTTGTTTGTTTTCCAGTGTTTGGGAGCCAACGGTCTATTGTCATTTGCTCCCATACCTTACCAGATTTTCGTGCCAACCATAAAGATTTGAAAGATAATCCAATAGTGTGTATCCAACTTAGTCAAAATCTCACATAGTCAAAATCTCAAGTAAAGATAGTCAGTTTCGGTGGTTCAGGGCTACAGGAAGTTCAGGGTAAATCGCTAAGTCAGAATCGGAGATAGTCAATATGTTACTATGTGTATTCAATTTGAGATTCAAATAGGTTAAAAGGGTGTTCGCAATTTTAGAATCCCTAATGCAGAGGTTCCCAAACTCGGTCCTCAAGGCACCCCAACAGTCCAGGTTTTAAATGTATCCATGCTTGGCCACAGGTGACTTAATTATCACCGCAGTCAATTTGATTTAACCATCTGTGCTGAGCCATGGCTATACCTAAGCCCTGGACTGTTGGGATGCCTTGAGGACCGCGTTTGGGAACCTCTGCTCTAATGTCATCTGATTCACAGTTACATATATTTAATCTCATACTGAAGCAACTTACATTGTAAATTAAGTTGTTGTCTCTAGTCAGGCAAATAATGTTACTGAACCATCTTATAAGAATGATAATATTGTCAGATTAATTAATTTCTGTGCAGTGGTGACAGAGTTCTTCTCAAACATTACAGTATTCCACAAAATTAGATGCCAGTGAGGTCATCGCCCCAGATCAGAAAACATAGCTTCACAATCAATTTGCTGAAACCATTATCCTTTAACGTAGATATAAGAAGATAAATGTTTCCTCTCATGAAATAAATGGATGTCATAAATTGGGATTTCCTGGAAAAATTAATGCTTTTTGCTAGCTGGAGGCCATTGTATACTGTACAGACTTTTCCCCTGACTTAATGTCATTCAGACTAGTTACAGATTTAAATCTTGATAGAAAAGTACAATGGTTTTTCTTAGGAATACTATGCAAAGTTGTGTTCTGTGCATTGGTAAGTGAACTTTTATGAAATTTAAAATTCTTTTTATTTTACATTATCTTAGAGGCAGTGGCATCTTATTTTATTATACATAGAATTCAATTGTTATATGATACCTGCTATATTATGACCAAAACACACCATTTATGGTATAACTATTTGAAAATGTATATGGACGTTGACTTTCCTTCATTTGTACGAACATGTGCCAATCTTATTTTTATAATGAACCTAAAGTTGTTTGTTTGAGAAATTGGTGCCTATTGTAATTTGCAAAGCGATACCATATATGGTTTAAAATATTTTGTAATAAAATGTTGGTACATTCTATATGTGTAAATATAATTATATACTGTAGATTTATAAATTGCATCTTGACCTTATATACTTTCTATGCAGATACTGGTGTATGGTTAAGTTTAAAAAAAACAACCCAAAACCTGTACACATTTCATCAGCTTAGAATATTGCCGTAAGTGCTCCTACACTTACCTCAACCACACCACACAACAGAATGGACTGACTGCCATAATTCTAGATCTATTTACTTTGCAAAATGCAAACTTACAAACAAACAACGGGCATCATGTATAGTTTGATTTTATTCATATTAAAAAACTACATCTGGAAAAAGACATTGTACAGAAAATACAGAATTGAATGTATCTTGTAAATGGGACTATGCATACTATATTTTCTGTAGCTTGATACACAGTTGTTAGGTTCCTGGTGCTCAGAACAAGGGAGATGTTGCGTAGTGAGTCCAGAGCACCAGAACGTGACGCTGAAATAAGGTGTGATGTGGAAATAGCCCCTAGCACCCTACCTCCATTGTTTCACCCGTGTGGTCAGTTCACGCCTGAGTGACTATGGTTTCTTGGGCCCACGGCAGCCGCGTTTGAAGGGCGGATTAGGTCTGCCCAACTCCGATGCCCCCAGGTCTTAGAGTGAGACAAGGCGTGAACCGAGACAGGATAAAAACAAGGGGACCTCTAACTAAAGCAAACAGAAGGCTAGGGGCTACTAACAACCCTAAAACTAAATATATGTGCGGCACGCCGCCAAAGGAAAAGAACAACAAAGGAAATGCTGTCCACACGCCGACACAATACTGTTGTGTACCGGCAGTGACAGCATAAGCAGAACCCTCTGCAAAACACCAGTAACAAAATATAACCAAAGAATACTGCGGCCTAGGCCGACGGACGCGGCAAAGCCGCTACTCACGGAACCAGTACAAATACTGGCAAACGGACAGGAACCCCCAATGTAGCCGACACAGACTCTCAGAACCGGAGGACAGGCAGAATCCCAAACGACAGACCGGTGGACACCAAGAAGCCAGATACTCGACCAGGCACAGACAAAGCCACAGGACTTCTGGACAGGAACGCTTCACGGCAGGACACGGGATCAGACACTGGAACCGACACTGGAACCAACACTGGAAGCAGCTAGACAGACACTGCTAGACAGGAGCTCAGGAACTGGCAGGGACTAGCTCAGAACTCAAGAACTCTGGAACTCTGGAAATATCACCCGCGTCTGTGAATTGCACTGAGCCAGAATATAACAGAGAGTCTTAATTAATTATGTCGTGCAGCTGCCCTGCTGCACAACTGAGAGGTGCAATCAACAGACAGGTGAGGCTGAACACATGGGAACAAGCTGCAATCACACAGACTCACCACCGGCAGCAAACAAGAGTCTTCTAAAACCAGAGCAACGGGAAATCCTGGCCTGCAAGACAACTATAAACATAGAATAGGAATGAACCACTACCTGTGGTTCATAACAGTACCCTCTCCTTAAGGGTGAGCTCCGAACACCCCATGACACCCACGGGGAACATAAACAGAAGTATAACATAAAATACATAACCAAAATGCAAAACAGGAATGAGCCACAGCCGTGGCTCATAACAGTACCCCCCCCCCTTGAGGAGGGGTCAAAGGACCCCAAAATTCAGACTTTCCAAAACAAGGGATACAAAAAAAAACCTGACACACTGGTCTAACAGAAACAAGCTGTGGCAACAGCTTGTAACGGTGCCCCCCCCCTTGACGGTGGCCACTGGACACAAGACAAGGGGAAAAAAAATCTTTTTTTTTTTTATATCAAGGCAAGAGTCAATAATTATTTATTTTTCTTCTTCTTCTTCTTCTTCTTCTTCTTATTATTATTATTATTATTATTATTATTATTTTTACAAAGTTCTTGAGGTCTGACCAAGGTAATTTCCCAAACATTGTCTGAACTGATGGTACCTCCCAGCAAGGATGGGTTCAAATCAGAGATTGGTTTCTTAACCTTGGGAGCCGAACTTTCAGGCAAAGTACTACTATTAGAAGAAGACAGAAAAGCACATCCTGCAGTCAAAACAACGGGCTAAGACTCTTGTGCCGAGTTTACAGCATACGGTGAACTCTCAGCAGATAAGACGGGTGACCTAGAGGAACCTGAACCAATTTCTTTGGAACCATATCTTTTAATAACTGCATCACTGAATGCTGGGGGATCCTGAAGAATGGGATCTTCAGCTTTCATTAGGCTGGTCGCCCACTCAAAAGGCTCTCCTCTAAAGGAATATATCAGATAGAGCACAAGGTTCTCTGAAGTGATGCCCAGAAATTGTCTAGACAACAAAATGGTGTAATAGTGTTTGTAAAGCGCCAGAAATTGGACTAAGTCCCCATCAAAGATTATAGATGTTGAGATATCAATAGAGTCAGGAGTACTTCCTTCCCATCTGACTGACTAGAGTGCTTTGCTAGGACCTGGTCACTATTGACCTTACTCGAGGCTGAGACTTTCTGAACCCCACCTGGGGCAGTGACTTTCTGAACCCCACCTGGGGCAGTGAACCCCACCTGGGGCAGTGGCCCTCGGAACCCCACCCGGGGCAGTGACTTTCTGAACCCCACCCGGGGCATTGACTTTCTGAACCCCACCCGGGGCAGTGACTTTCTGAACCCCACCGGGGCAGTGGCCTTCAGGAACCCCGCTGGGGCAGTGGCCTTCGGGAACCCCGTTGGGGCAGTGGCCTTCAGGAACCCCGCTGGGGTCAGCACCTCGGATTCTTTTACTAAGACCGGGCCGTCGGCCTCCCTTTCTGAGTCGATAATTATCAAAACTTCTCCCGGGACTATGACTTCCGGGACTTTTGCTGAAGCTTTAACCTTCAGAACCTCCACTAACACTATGCCTCTTAAGTTCTTTCCTGGGGAAGCGAACTCTAGACCCTTCTTTGGGGCTGCGTCTCTCGAGACCCCACTTGGGGATATTACTTCAAAGATCCCTTCTGGGGTTTTGCTTCTCGAGTTCCCTTCTAGAACTATGGTTTTAGATACCCTTTCTGGGGTTGCGCTTTTCAAGTCCCTACCTGGGGTAACAGCTTCTGAGACCCCTTCTGGTATTGACACCTGAGCTATAATATTCGATGTCCCTCTATAACCTTGGGCATCGGGTACCGCTCCAGGACTCTCGGCATCGGGTACCACTCCAGGACTTTGGGCATCGGGTACCGCTCCAGGGCTCTGGGCATCGGGCACCGCTCCAGGACTCTGGGCAACGGGCACCGCTCCAGGACTCTGGGCATCGGGCACCGCTCCAGGACTCTGGGCATCGGGCACCGCTCCAGGACTCTGGGCATCGGGCACCGCTCCAGGACTCTGGGCATCGGGCACCGCTCCAGGACTCTGGGCATCGGGCACCGCTCCAGGACTCTGGGCATCGGGCACCGCTCCAGGACTCTGGACATCGGGCACCACTCCAGGACCCTGGGCATAGGGCACCACTTCAGGACCCTGGGCATCGGGCACCACTCCAGGACCCTGGGCATCGGGCACCACTCCAGGACCCTGGGCATCGGGCACCACTCCAGGGGTTTGCAACTCTGCTTCAACAGGAAAATCAAGAGAGGAGAGAAACATTCTCCTTTGGTTCCTGAATCTATAATGGGGCTCCCTAGCCCAAGGACCCCAATTATAGGACAGAGTGCTTTTTAGTGTGGGTTGTGTGACAAGTACCTCTGCCACAGTAGAGACAGGAGTAGGTCTTGTATCCTGACTCAACTTGGCCAGAGGGCAGGACTTGTCGCCACACTTTGGCTTGCGCAACTCACAGGTCTGCAGATAGTGGCCTAAACCCCCACAATATAGGCATAAATCTAAGTTTCTGCGACGCAGATGCTCCTCTTCTGAGAGCCTGGGCCGCAGAAAACTTTCAAACTTTTTCTCTCTAATTAAACCTGAGGATTCACTTGTCATACTGTGAACAAGAGTCTCTTTAGAGAATGAACTCTCAACTACTTCTGGCAAAATAAGCAAAATTTTGGTCAGAAGGTTTTGCAGTTGCTTTAAGAATTGCTGCAAAACTTCCAGCCGCTCAGGTTTCAAAGCACTGAAAGCAGAGTTCAGGGCAGAGAGAGATGCTTGTAGGGCTTGCATAGTAGGCATAGGAGGATTTCAAACTAGACAAGACAAGACTAAACTAGACTAGCCAAGACAAGACAAAACTCGACTGGATTTTTAAACTAGACAAGACAAGACAGGATTTTTAAACACCGGACTGGATTCTGCACACTGAGTTCTCGACAGGACTGGATTCTAAACACCGGACTGGATTCTGCACACTGAATTCTAGACAGGACTGGATTCTAAACACCGGACTGGATTCTGCACACTGAATTCAAGACAGGACTGGATTCTAAACACCGGACTGGATTCTGCACACTGAGTTCTAGACAGGACTGAATTCTTGACAGGACTGGATTCTAGACTAGACACTGGACCAAAAAAGAAAAAACTACGATTTAGCTTTGTTTCTTTTTTGTTGTATGGCTGGTGATAATGTTAGGTTCCTGGTGCTCAGAACAAGGGAGATGTTGCGTAGTGAGTCCAGAGCACCAGAACGTGACGCTGAAATAAGGTGTGGTGTGGAAATAGCCCCTAGCACCCTACCTCCATTCTTTCACCCGTGTGGTCAGTTCATGCCTGAGTGACTATGGTTTCTTGGGCCCACGGCAGCCTCGTTTGAAGGGCGGATTAGGTCTGCCCAACTTCGATGCCCCCAGGTCTTAGAGTGAGACAAGGCGTGAACCGAGACAGGATAATAACAAGGGGACCTCTGACTAAAGCAAACAGAAGGCTAGGGGCTACTAACAACCCTAAAACTAAATATATGTGCAGCACGCCGCCAAAGAAAAAGAACAACAAAGGAAATGCTGTCCACACGCCGACACAATACTGTTGTGTACCGGCGGTGACAGCATAAGCAGAACTCTCTGCAAAACACCAGTAACAAAATATAACCAAAGAATACTGCGGCCTAGGCCGACGGACGCGGCAAAGCCGCTACTCACGGAACCGGTACAAATACTGGCAAACGGACAGGAACCCCCAATGTAGCCGACACAGACTCTCAGAACCGGAGGACAGGCAGAATCCCAAACGACAGACCGGTGGACACCAAGAAGCCAGATACTCGACCAGGCACAGACAAAGCCACAGGACTTCTGGACAGGAACGCTTCACGGCAGGACACGGGATCAGACACTGGAACCGACACTGGAACCGACACTGGAACCGACACTGGAAGCAGCTAGACAGAAACTGCTAGACAGGAGCTCAGGAACTGGCAGGGACTAGCTCAGAACTCAAGTACTCTGGAACTCTGGAAATATCACCCGCGTCTGTGAATTGCACTGAGCCAAAATATAACAGAGAGTCTTAATTAATTATGTCGTGCAGCTGCCCTGCTGCACAACTGAGAGGTGCAATCAACAGACAGGTGAGGCTGAACACATGGGAACAAGCTACAATCACACAGACTCACCACCTGCAGCAAACAAGAGTCTTCTAAAACCAGAGCAATGGGAAATCCTGGCCTGAAAGACAACTATAAACATAGAATAGGAATGAACCACTACCTGTGGTTCATAACAACAGTACTTGTCATGTACAGTAGTAGAGAGATGGCAGTCATCATCATCAATTTAATTAAGATGGCTGGTGGTTTAATATTTAAAATTAAGTTAATTAATATAAAACAATGTGCCATCTGCCCACCCACCTCAAATTTGCAACAGAACTAGCGCTAATAGTCAAAGATAGCAGCATCAATATCAAGGATAGAGAAACAGTGTGCAGTCCAGGTCTGGACTAGGCTGGGTGGCAGCAAGGCATGTACTCCCAAATTGGTCTCAAATTAATATTGGGGCAGTCGACATCGTTGAAGGCTGTAATGAGTGCTACATTATCCTTAGAGACAGGGCATCACTGCCTTCTCATCCACCTGTGCCTGTGTATCTCCTATGCCCTTCTCTCTGCTCTTCACCTGGAGTCCTCCTGGCCACTACACACACAGTCTCAACAGGATCAATAGTTAGTTGGACACACCTGGGTTTTCCCAAACACTCCCAGAAAACAGTCCGTTGACACCCATAAACGTCCTCTTCCTGTCAAAGCTTCTTGCGATTGGCTGTGCAAATGGATTCTCCATTAAATCCATCACTCATCAACGATCCGCTTTGTACCCAAACGATGTGCCTGCGCATTGCGGTGCAAACGCACGCGCTGTAGTGACCTGATCGCTGTGCTGCAAAAAACGGCAGCGTGTGAATAGGTCGGAATGACCCCCATTATCTGCTACCAGGTAAATGTGTTGCAAGATCTTTTAGCGTTATACCTGATCATGGTTATCCATAAAAGTCTCATCTCAGTTTAATTTGGTTGAGATTTAGCTTTGTAGTGGCTTCGGGCTAATCCTGTTGACTTTTTATGTATGCTGTGTAAGTGGTGGGTAATGTGATGCAGTGAATAATAAACAGACTAGTGGATTCTTAGTAAGGAGTGGGAGCTCTCACTGATAATCTTATACCCAGAAAATTGACAGACATATGAATTTAAATAGTTCCATGGTAACCTCCAACTCCTAAATCATAGAGCTCCAATTTACTCTACCTTTAATTTTTCTACCATTTTTTGAAACTGTTAGACCCAGCATACATTTTTCATAACAATTGGTAGGACAGAAAACACACAGAAGTACCACCTTTTTCTTGTTAAAAAAAAAAATCTTTATTACACTCCAAGGTGTTTATTGAATTTCATTCTATGTGTAATTTTGTGTTTGACCCAATGTGTTCTAATTGATAATTGGTTTGTGGAGAGCTAAAACATAAAGCAAATATTCATAAGAAAATAGCATCTTAATTAGAGATGAGCGGGTTCGGTTAGTTGAGATTCGAACCCCCCCCCCACCCCTCCCGAACTTCACCTATTTTACATGGGTCCGAGGCAGCCTCGGATCTTCCCGCCTTGCTCGGTTAACCCGAATGCGCCTGAACGTCATCATCCCGTTGTCGGATTCTCGCAAGATTCGTATTCTATAGAAAGAGCCACCCATCGCCGCCATTTTCACTCGTGCATTGGAGACTGAACGGAGAGGACGTAGCTGCGTTCTCTCCCTGAAAAGCTCCATATCTGTGCTCAGTGTGCTGCACATATCTGTGCTCAGTGTGCTGCAAATATCTACGTTCTCTGCCTGAAAACGCTCCATATCTGTGCTCAGTGTGCTGCAAATATCTGTGTCAGTGTGCTGCATTGTGGGGACCACCAGTATATAATTATAGTAGTACAGTACAGTAGGCCATTGCTGTATCTTGCAGCTCTGTGTCAAGTATACTATCCATATCTGTGCTGCATTATTGTGAGCAGTATATAGTAGGACAGTGCAGCATTTTGGTGACCAGCAGTATACATATAGTACAGTACAGTAGGTCATTGCTGTATCTTGCAGCTCTGTGTAACTTCTAGTATCCTGATCAGTGCTCAATATCTGCTGCATTCTTGTGACCAGTATGTATACTGTACTGTGCGACGTGTGTTTTACACCTGGTGATTTTATACATCCTGTAATCTATACTGAGCGATGTGTGAGTTACACCTGGGGATTATACTCCCTGTATACTGTACTGTGCAACGTTTGTGATACACCTGGTGATTATACACCCTGTATACTGTACTGAGCGATGTGTGAGATACACCTTGGGATTATACACCCTATATTCTGTACTGTGTGATGTGTGAGATACATATGGGGATTATACACCCTATATACTGTACTGTGCGATGGGTGTGAAACACCTGGTAATTAATTATACACCCTGTATACTGTACTGTGCAACGTTTGTGATACACCTGGTGATTATACACCCTGTATACTGTACTGAGCGATGTGTGAGATACACCTTGGGATTATACACCCTATATTCTGTACTGTGTGATGTGTGAGATACATATGGGGATTATACACCCTATATACTGTACTGTGCGATGGGTGTGAAACACCTGGTAATTAATTATACACCCTGTATACTGTACTGTGTGACGTGTGTTATACACCTGGTGATTATACATCCTGTAATCTGTACTGAGCGATGTGTGAGATGCACCTGGGGATTATACACCCTATATACTGTACTGAGTGATGTGTTAGATACACCTGGGGATTATACACCCTGTATACTGTACTGAGCGATGTGTGAGATACACCTTGGGATTATACACCCTATATTCTGTACTGTGTGATGTGTGAGATACATTTGGTGATTATACACCCTATATACTGTACTGTGCGATGTGTGTGAAACACCTGGTAATTAATTATACACCCTGTATACTGTACTGTGTAACGTGTGTTATACACCTGGTGATTATACATCCTGTAATCTGTACTGAGCGATGTGTGAGATACACCTGGGGATTATACGCCCTATATACTGTACTGTGTGATGTGTGAGATACACCTGGGGATTATACACCCTATATTATTATTATTATTATTATTATTATTATTATTCTTTATTTACATGGCACCACAAGGGTTCCACAGTGCCTAATTACAGAGTACATAAATAATCGAACAGGAAACAGCAACTTACAGTTGATGACAGTATAGGATAAGCACAGGGTAAATAAACATAGTTACATCAGAAGATGACACTGGAATAAGTATCTGGTGGCAGAAGACTGCTGGATGTGGTACAGTTGAAGATTATTAAAGTAAGACAAAGGATAAGCACATAAGGGAAGAGGGCCCTGCTCGTGAGAGTTTACAATCTAAAGGGGAGGGGTAGACAGACAGGGATGACACAGATGGGGTACATAGAGAACGTGGAACAGAGAGTTAGGATGAGATTTGGCTGGGCTATGCAGGAGAAAATTAAAAATAGGGGGAAAAAAAAAGAATCGATAACTTCTACCGCTTTCAAAAAGGTCAATGGAAGCTGAAATAATGGACAACTACCTCATGGAAGCCAGATACAGTATATCAAACAGTACTTAGCAGAGTTAGGAATGAGTGCTTATGAAATACAGTAACATTTTATCGTAATATTTCAGAAACTGCATGGCTGGTCTCTTGCACTCTTTTGCTCTAATACACCACCTGCTTTAGGATTTATAGTCAAAAACATTATGTCTCCATAATCCCAAAAACGTCAGTCTTCTTGGAAAGTGGTTTGTTCCTTTGTAAGGGAAAGAGAACAAACGTTTTCAAACAACGGTTTCTCAATTTCTTTTTCCTCTGGGAAGGGATTGTGGATTCGCAGGAATATCTGAGCATTTCTGTAATCAGAAAGCAGCGACTTTCTACAAATGTTTACATTAGATTACGTTTGGGAAAAAAAAAGTACAGAATCCCATTTAGGATGTCTTCACCAAATCGTAGACATAAATATGGAAATCGTCATCAAACTTAATGAAGTACACAGATGGTTTAGCTTCAACTTGATGAATAACCATGCCATCTTCTTTGGCATATTCCACTTGCTTGCCCACCAGACTGTCCACATCCTCCCCTGGTTCTCTTTCAACTGGAGGGGAATCATTTGAGTCTGGCATGATCCGAAGATCTCCTTCTTTATAGTCATCTAAAAGTTGATACATATTTAAGACTGGGTCCTTTTCATAGGTTATATAATAATAAAACCATGTGTTCATAATAGGTGCTCGTGCTAATACCATCCCTCGCCACTCATCCTTGGAACCATCCTCTGTTTCAAACATATGCTCCACTGCTTTGCCAATCATTGTGTCAGCCAAATGGGCATCGCTGATTCAGGATGAGGCAACTCTGTCTGGTAGAACTTCAAGAGCAGACACCCTTTCATCCTTGTGAAGCTCAAGTCCATAGACACAATCAAATCCATCATAATTTATAAGATAGAGGGAGGGATTCACTGGTACTTGATCCAGAACTGTTCCTTTCCACTGGGTTATTGGCCCACTGCCCTCTTTCCACCCATGCTGTATTCTACAGCCTACAATATTTCGCCGTGGCTGGAAGATTGGTTTACTTGGTCCCATATTGTTTTGATGTTTCTTATGAGATGTTCTTTTCTTCATCATATTTGCAGAAACACCTGCATGTGCTGCATCAGCTCTTGATCGCTGAGTGGCCGCCTTTCCAAATGAAGTCTTCATTCATTTGTGTATTAAAGGGCAGCAGGGCTGCCGAACTAGGGTGCAAAGTGTAGTCACTCCAAGTTTTTTGTAGTCCTTCCAGTCTACATGAAAAAGAACCCCTTCCTTTCCACCTTTCAGAAAAACTCCGACCCTCAATTGCTCTGATCAGAAGTCACTTATCTGGGGCAGATAGGATGTGTTTCCCTCCACTCCCCCTGCAGGTGATGGCTGCGGCACAGTGCTCCCCTGCGGCCAGTTGCCCCAATCCTCCTCCTCCCTCCTTTGTCAGACTCCTTCACCACCACTGTGCACTGCTATGGAGGAGCAACTCCCGCCTCACTGCCCCTGAACTTCCAAGCCCTCCGCTCAGACACTCCAGCGCTCGTACCCTTCCCTCACCCCCTCCCACTCCACGCACTGCCAGATTTGGAGCTGGCTGCTACAATACGGCCGCCTGTCACTCTGCTGCCAGGACCAGGCCTCGCCTTCCTGCCAAATACTGATCCATCCAGAGCTGCATACTGTATACTGTACTGTGCGACGTGTGTTATACACCTGGTAATTATACATCTTGTAATCTGTACTGAGCGATGTGTAAGATACACCTGGTAATATCTGTGCTCAGTGTGCTGCATTGTGGGGACCACCAGTATGTAATTATAGTAGTACAGTACAGTAGGCCATTGCTGTATCTTCCAGCTCTGTGTCACTGCAAGTATCCATTCCATATCTGTGCTGCATTGTTGTGAGCAGTATGTAGTAGGACAGTGCAGCATTTTGGTGACCAGCAGTATACATATAGTACAGTACAGTAGGCCATTGCTGTATCTTGCAACTCCATGTCAGATTCAGTTCTAGTATCCTGATCAGTGCTCAATATCTGCTGCATTGTTGTGACCAGTATATAGTAGTACAGTGCAGCATTGTGGTGACCACCAGTATATAGTAGTACAGTACAGTAGGCCATTGCTGTATCTTGCAGCTCTGTGTCACTTCTAGTATCCTGATCAGTGCTTAATATCTGTGCTCAGTGTCAGTGCTGCATTGTGGTGACCAGTATACTACAGTACAATAGTCCAGTGCTGTTCTCGCTGCTCAGTGTCTGTTCTCCGTAGTATCATCAGTGATCAGTATAATCAGTTCTCAGTATAATCAGTGCGCTGTTAGACGTGTGCCCGTTTTTTGCCATTTGTGCAGTGGGATTTAGACAATTGATGAAGTTATTGTGTCCCCGGTACAAAATCCCATCTAGATTCCACTTAACTAGGCAGGCGATAGCAAGATTTTACCAATTAATATCAGTGATTTATAATTATTAATTACAGTGATCTTGCCAAATAATTCCAGTGATTTTGTCATTTTCTTACAGTGATTTGGACCAATAATACCATTGATTAGAACTAATAATTCCAGTGATTTTGTCATTTTCTTCCAGTGATTTGGACCAATAATACCATTGATTAGAACTAATAATTCCAGTGATTTTGTCATTTTCTTCCAGTGATTTGGACCAATAATACCATTGATTAGAACAAATAATTCCAGTGATTTTGTCATTTTCTTCCAGTGATTTGGACTAATAATACCATTGATTAGAATGAATAATTCCTGTGATATTGAGGTGTTTGTGTTGATTAGCTTAGCCGTCCAGCGACCACAGTGCACCTCTTTTTCTCTTTTCTTTGCATCATGTGATGTTTGGGGCTAATTTTTTTTAAGTGCCATCCTGTCTAACACTGCAGTGCCACTCCTGGATGGGCCAGGTGTTTGTGTCGCCCACTTGGGTCGCTTAGCTTAGTCATCCAGCGACCTCGGTGCAAATTTTAGGACTAAAAATAATATTGTGAGGTGTGAAATGTTCAGAATAGACTGGAAATGAGTGGAAATTGTGGTTATTGAGGTTAATAATACTATGGGATCAAAATTACCCCCAAATTCTATGATTTAAGCTGTTTTTGAGGGTTTTTTGAAAAAAAAAACACCCGAATCCAAAACACACCCGAATCCGACAAAAAAAATTCAGGGAGGTTTTGCCAAAAACGTGTCCGAATCCAAAACACGGCCGCGGAACCGGATCCAAAACCAAAACACAAAGCCCGAAAAATTTCTTGTGCACATCTCTAATCTTAATCTGTTATGGCACTCAATACGCTGAACACAGCAGCAGCAACCAAGGAGGAGTTCATCAAGATGGTAGCAACTGATTGTCGCAAGCAGTGGTGTCTGCTGATCTCTGGGTAAGGCAAACCAGCAGATATATTACATATAGTAGAGAATCACATTTATGTTTATAGGTGCTGACCATCTCTCCCCTGCAATGTGTGATCGGATCTGCAGCCCAGGGGCAGTAGCCGACACTAGTAGCAAGGGTGAGGTAATAACATAAGGGGATATACAGTAGGAGGTATAGTAAGGGGATGGGGTGTTGATAACAGAGTTGCAGACATATGACATGAAGACATAGATGGCTATTACAGAAGTGAGAGATAATATTGGGAAATGATGGAGTGAAGTATGGTGGTAAAGGTAGAGATAATGATATAATAAGATAGACGGTGAGAGAAAGTGACAGAAGATAGAACTTGGAAGGTGAATAGAAGAGCTTGAAGACCTCTTCTGAATGGCACTTGCTCACCCCTGATCTAAGCACAACCAGCCCACCTGCCTTGACTGAAACATTCCAACACTGACTTCATTTTCCCCTCCATGTTAGTCTTAGACTCTGTTTAACCCCCCCCCCCACCTTGGGTCTTTGTCTCCCCCTATTTGATTTGTTGTCTACAGTTTTCTATGTGTACCTCTCTGTGTAACTCAGTCTTTTATGTGTATTCCCTTTGTTTATATCTGTTTCTCTATCTCTAAATGTGTGTGTACCAATACACACAGAAAAATGGTGCATATACCCTGGTTGCAACAACAGATATTGTTCCCCCTTTTTTGATTGTAAAGCATTCTGGAGTCTGTTCCCAAGAGCTAACAACATCTTCAGATGGTGTTAGCCCATAGTAGTCTATGGACTTCTATTCTGCATTTTTTTCTATGGAGGGGGGATTCCGTTAACCCTCACTGACCCATGTGTAGCTTGATGGTAAAGTAATAATGTAAGCTATCCCTTTGTTTCTAACTTTTTGTCAGGCTAGGCCCATGTGCCGGCAAGAGTGTTTTGCTAAATTTGAGCAAAAATATTGATGGGTATGGGTTGTTGGGTAGACACAACTTAGGTCAACAGTCATTAGGTTGACCATGGAATGTCGACATGCATTAGGTCGACAGGGACAATAGATCAACATGGTCATTAGGTCATCATGTACTAAGTCGACAGGTCAAAAGGTCGACATGGTTTTTAAAAAACTTTTTTGGCATTGTTTTCTTTGTAAAGTGATGGGGAACCCCAATTAGTGCACCGTGTCTAAAAACTGAAATATAATGTGAAAAACTCATGTCGACCCTTTGACCTGTCAACCTAGTACATGTCGACCTAATGACCCTGTCGACCTATTGACCATGTCGACCTAATGCATGTTGACCTTCAGTGGTCGACCTAATGACTCTCGACCTAAGCTGTGTCGACCTAATGACCGTATCCCAATATTGATATACGATTTGCATAATTTATTTACTGCTTATCATAGCAGAACCGTATTAAAAATGCAGTATGTTATAAATAAGCCCCCATGTGTGTGACACTTTGCCTCTTTACTATACTTTAAACCATCTTTTAAGGAGTGGCCAGTGCCTCCAGGCAAAAAATTTCCAGGCAGCCCCTGGTGGGTTTCCCAATAAAAAGTCCTTACCAAAACTATGCTTTAATAGACTGGGCTGGCACTACTATAGGAGAGAAACTCACAGCATGGGGTCCTCCTGTTATAATGTGAACCAGCCCTAGCACATTTAGCATGGAGCTGAAAGAAAATGTCGTCCTCCTCTAGGAAAAGACGGCCATGCTAAAACAATAGTACTTTCCCCACAGCACTGGTTACAGGTGTAGGGATATGACATGGTTTAAGTTTTGTGCTGTAGAAGCTCTGCCATCCCTAAAATGTTACAGTATGCTGGTGATTGCAGAAGTAGCACATACCAGCGTAAAAGGAAACATGTTATGAAGAGCTTTCATATATTCTTATATTTTAAACCTAAGGCAGTTTATCAGATAACAATTATATTTTAAAAATCATCATATTATGATCATTTAAGCATGTGAAAAACTGTGTAATCCCCTGACAGTATGGGCCAAATTCAGCATGCACTTGCATTTTAGCAGGAGCATGGGGGTAGGACCTGGCATGCGGAGCAGCGGTGCCCTGTGCTGGGTGGCCCCCCGCATGCTAGAAACATGAGTTGTAGTTTTGCGATTTCTCACAAAACTAAAACTTATGATGAATTTGTCCCCTATATTCTGCTTAATAACACAACATCAGAACAATGGGGGGAATTCAGAGTTGATCACAGCAGCAAATTTGTTTGCAGTTGGGCAAAACCATGTGTACTGCAAGGGAGGCAGATGTAACATGTGCAGAGAGAGATAGATTTGGGTGGGGTGTGTTCAATCTGAAATCTAAAATGCAGTGTAAAAATAAAGCAGCCAGTATTTACCCAGCACAGAAACAAAATAACCCACCCAAATCTAACTCTCTCTGCAAATGTTATATCTGCTCCCCCTGCAGTACACATGGTTTTGCCCAACTGCTAACAATTTTGCAGCAGCGATTAGGTTGAATTAAGCCCAATATGTACTGTAGATTTCACATGTTTTACTTTCCAATGCACTATTATGAAAAAAAAATAAAAAAAAATTCCCAATATGCTTAAATGTTTAAACTATAAAGGTTTTGATTGTTCAGTGTTAAGTCTCATACTAAATTGGTATATATACCAATATAAAGAGTTTATTTGAACACAAGTGCGATAGTAGTGCAATTATTACAATGGGTAATCATTTATATTTTAGATTATTTCTTGAATAAAAAGCATCACCTCTGTCCATTACTACATACTGTATATGTAGACTGTTTCATCAAAGTCATGTATGCTGTTGCAGATAAATAAAGAAGTAGGAAATGGAACTGAAAGCAGAGATTAAGTGGGGTTTATGATATCACAATAACCCCATGAGTCCCAGTCTTAGCAGGGTGGCAGAGGTGGCAGAGATCAAGATGGATTTAGGATTATAGGAAATCCTGAGTAAAGCTTTTGACAAACCATAAAACATACTAAAAAGTGCCCATAAAAACTGCTATTCCAAAGCATGCTGTGGCTAAACCTCACTGCTGTGCTGGCTGCAGACATGATTCTCTATACCTCTGGAAGAAATTATAGTAATGCACTATTTCATACACTGGTACTGAACAGGCTGACTAGCATATCTTTATATTTAGCTTCATGCTGTATTGGTAATAATCACACACATCTAAAATAGAAATGTAAACTGGAACAGCAAAGTATGATACACCCAATCTATTAAACTGTCATATTTTGGCTTAGAACATTGAGCAATATACAACATAATTGTAACAGTAAAAGAAAATGTCACACACGCTCCCCACTTACTTACAAAAAAATATATATATATTATAAATGCAGATTCAAATCTTGATATGAATGTCGTTGGGGTTAAGTTTTATCACCTACTCTATATCTTTTTTTCTCAGAATAAGAGACAGGAGTCAAAATGCACAATGAAGCATACACAACAGAAAATGATGTATGGCTTACATTAACTGACAGTTGTTGGAAAATAAAGCAGAATATATCCAGCAGGTGCAAAGAAATTGTATATTTATTAAATTACGATGATCCTGATGGGTACATATATTTATGCTTGCATTGTGCATCATCGCTATGCTACTCTGTTGTCTGATATGTGCGTTATCCACCCACTGTTTGCTAGAGGATGGTAATATAGCTGTTTCCACCCAGTAAGTGCATTTCCTCACCACTGCTCACAGTCTGGTTTATTGAGATGTAGCGAAGCCTAGTGCAGAGAGGCATTTTTTCCTCTGGATTTTATTTTTTTTAATCTTGTTTACAGACTGTTCATGTGCTTTCCATCCTACATATATTGTATTTCCTGGATGGAAACGAGTTTATTATATTAGAATGCAAAATACATATTTCCATAAATGTTTTACATGATTTTAAAGATCAGTGCAATCTATCATAATAATCTCTGACACCCAGGCATCGCTTGTTATGCCTCTTCTTTCCCGTAATGCTTATAAGTCTGTTGAGGCTAAGGCAGACATTACTTGACAGCACAATCTGTATTACAGGGTACATTTACTCTATCTGTATTTCTGGATATTGGTCCTCTTAACATGATTCTTTTAGGCAAAGTAAAAGCTTTTGCTCACTTCTAATTTGCATAATGACAATTAATTAGAAAAATAAAAATGTTTGAATTAACAGTAAAATAGTACAGTTTAATGCATTTTGTGCTTTGAATATAGAATTTACATAAATATTCTGTCACAAAAGCGTATGTGCATTTCTTGGGTCTCATTTTAATGGCGCTGCATCCCAGTGTTAGGGGTTGCATTTTATTACACATGGATGGCTTTGGTCACCAAATTTCAGTTTGGCTGGTTGCTTAAGTACTGCATTGTATTCTAGCCTACCGACCAGGGACTTCAGCACCAAGCCATTTCACTATGTGCTGCTACATTTGCAGCTGTAGCTGGGGTCTACAGTAATGACATTAAAGCTTTTGGTTGCTGGAATGTCTGTTATAAACGTTACAGTATATCCAGCATCGGGAGTAACTAGCTGCCTCCTCACACCTGAGGTTTTAAACAGTCATTGCCATAGCTTGCATGGTAGGTGCTTTAAGGGATTTTTTTTTTATGTCGGCTTAATTGGCTATGGTTCTACAATAGGCCCTGCAAGATTTTTTCCACGTTGGAGCAGGTCACTATTTCTGCCCACACTCCTCTTTGTCTTCTAGTCCATACTATTCTATGTTTGGTGGGTGTGAGATGTTTGGCCCACTGTAGTCTCTGTTGGGATGCCTTTTAGAGAAGGTAGAGTTTTGGGGTTCCTGATATCGCCGTAGTTCACATTGGAGGCAATGACTTGGGTAAACATATCCCTGGACTTGAATACTTGGCTGCTGACCTCTGGCTGTTATTAGTGATGTGCACCGGACATTTTGTGTTTTGGTTTTGGATTCGGTTCTGCGGCCGTGTGTTGGATTCGTACGTGTTTAAGCAAAACCTCCCTGAAAATGTTTTGTCAGATTCGAGTGTGTTTTGGATTCGGGTGTTTTTTTACAAAAAACCCTCAAAAACAGCTTAAATCATAGAATTTGGGGGTCATTTTAAACCCATAGTATTATTAACCTCAATAACCATAATTTCCACTCATTTCCAGTCTAATCTGAACATCTCACATCTCACAATATTATTTTTAGTCCTAAAATTTGCACAGAGGTTTCTGTTGACTAAGCTAAGTGGCCGACACAAACACCTGGCCCATCTAGGAGTGTCACTGCAGTGTCAGACAGGATGGCCAATTTAAAAAATAGTCCCCAAACAGCACATGATGCAAAGAAAAAAAGAGGCGCAGTGAGGTAGCTGTGTGACTAAGCTAAGCGACCCAAGTGGCCGACACAAACACCTGGCCCATCTAGGAGTGTCACTGCAGTGTCAGACAGGATGGAACTTCAAAAAAATAGTTCCCAAACAGCACATGATGCAAAGAAAAAAAGAGGCGCAATGAGGTAGCTTTGTGACTAAGCTAAGCGACCCAAGTAGCCGACACAAACACCTGGCCCATGTAGGAGTGGCACTGCAGTGTCAGACAGGATGGCACTTCAAAAAAATAGTCCCCAAACAGCACATTATGTAAAGAAAAAAAGAGGCGCAATGAGGTAGCTGTGTGACTAAGCTTAGCGACCCAAGTGGCCGACACAAACACCTGGCCCATCTAGGAGTGGCACTGCAGTGTCAGACCGTATGGCACTTCAAAAAAATAGTCCCCAAACAGCACATGATGCAAAGAAAAAAAGAGGCGCAATGAGGTAGCTGTGTGACTAAGCTAAGCGACCCAAGTGGCCGACACAAACACCTGGCCCATCTAGGAGTGGCACTGCAGTGTCAGACAGGATGGCACTACAAAAAAATAGTCCCCAAACAGCACATGAAGCAAAGAAAAAAAGAGGCGCAATGAGGTAGCTGTGTGACTAAGCTAAGCGACCCAAGTGGCCGACACAAACACCTGGCCCATCTAGGAGTGGCACTGCAGTGTCAGACAGGATGGCACTTCAAAAAAATAGTCCCAAAACAGCACATGAAGCAAAGAAAAAAAGAGGCGCAATGAGGTAGCTGTGTGACTAAGCTGAGATACCCAAGTGGCCGACACAAACACCTGGCCTATCTAGGAGTGGCACTGCAGTTTTCTAGCGAGAGGATGAGTGCTTCCATCCTCATGTGAAGCTGAACCACTAGCCATGAACATAGGCCAGGGCCGCAGCCGTTCCTTGCCACTCCGTGTCGTAAATGGCATATTGGTAAGTTTACGCTTCTCATCAGATGCTTTTAATTTAGATTTTTAGGTCATTTTACTGAACTTTTGTTTTTTGGATTTTACATGCTCTCTACTATGACATTGGGCATCAGCCTTGGCAGACGACGTTGATGGCATTTCATCGTCTCGGCCATGACTAGTGGCAGCAGCTTCAGCACGAGGTGGAAGTGGATCTTGATCTTTCCCTATTTTACCCTCCACATTTTTGTTCTCCATTTTTTAATGTGTGGAATTATATGCCAGTATTAATAGCAATGGCCTACTACTATATATACTGCGCACAATTGAAATGCACCACAGGTATGGATGGATAGTATACTTGACGACACAGAGGTAGGTAGAGCAGTGGCCTACTGTACCGTACTGCTATATATTTAATACTGGTGGTCAGCAAACTGTGCAAAACTGAAATGCACCACAGGTATGGATGGATAGTATACTTGACGACACAGAGGTAGGTAGAGCAGTGGCCTTCTGTACCGTACTGCTATATATTATATACTGGTGGTCAGCAAACTGTGCAAAACTGAAATGCACCACAGGTATGGATGGATAGTATACTTGACGACACAGAGGTAGGTAGAGCAGTGGCCTACTGTAACTGTACTGCTATATATTATATACTGGTGGTCAGCAAAATTATGCACTGTACTCCTACTATATATAGTACTACAATGCAGCACAGATATGGAGCATTTTTCAGGAAGAGAACGTATAATACTGGTGGTCACTGGTCACTGGTCAGCAAAACTCTGCACTGTACTCCTCCTATATAATACTGGTGGTCCCCAGTCCCCACAATAAAGCAGTGTGAGCACAGATATATGCAGCACACTGAGCACAGATATGGAGCGTTTTTCAGACAGAGAACGTATAATACTGGTGGTCACTGGTCAGCAAAACTCTGCACTGTACTCCTCCTATATAATACTGCTGGTCCCCAGTCCCCACAATAAAGCAGTGTGAGCACAGATATATGCAGCACACTGAGCACAGATATGGAGCATTTTCCAGGCAGAGAACGTATAATACTGGTGGTCACTGGTCAGCAAAACTCTGCACTGTACTCCTCCTATATAATACTGCTGGTCCCCAGTCCCCACAATAAAGCAGTGAGCACAGATATTTGCAGCCACCTGAATAAAACTGAGAGGATGCCAGCTACGTCCTCTCACTATCATTTCCAATGCACGAGTGAAAAATGGCGGCGACGCGCGGCTCCTTATATAGAATCCGAATCTCGCGAGAATCCGACAGCGGGATGATGATGTTCGGGCGCGCTCGGGTTAACCGAGCAAGGTGGGAAGATTCAAATCTGCCTCGGAACCGTGTAAAATGGGTGAAGTTCGGGGGAGTTCGGATTCCGAAGAACCGAACCCGCTCATCACTAGCTGTTATGTGTGGTAGTGTATTCAGTTTTAATACCCCAACAGTTCTGTCTTAGTGGGGCTACTATTGATATGGCTTAGTGGAAAGTAAAACATGTTGTTGCCAAATTTCTGTCCACTAGAGGCAGTGTGGGCATAATGATTTGATTCACTACACATATAATCATTTACATTCCACTTAACTGAGGAAGAACTTTCTCTTTTTCTAGGTTACCTATTTAGTGTTTTATTTGTACTTGAATAGTTTTGTTTGGTGGCAGTGCTGTGACCCTGAAGAGAGCTTTGCCGTGCCATATCAGAAGAGATATCAGAGACATATCCTGTAACTGGGAGTCAGCAACACCATTCTGCCGGGTGGGTCATCCATTAGGGAGTAGGCAGAAACCACTGCAAATGCCATCTGGTGTATTGGAGGACACTGCTTGATTGCAGTATCTCATACTGTGGGGTATATTTACTAAGGTCCCGATTTTGACCGAGATGCCGTTTTTTCTTCAAAGTGTCATTTCGGTAATTTACTAAGCAAAAATCTCGGCAGTGATGAGGGCATTCGTAATATTTTGGAAGTCCTTGGAAAAAATCACGAATCAATATACCATCGGTCAAATACGCCTGCAATTTGGTAGAAATCGGTAATTTACTAAAAAGTGCAAATCACAAACACTGCCGACAATAGCCAAACACTGCCGTGCAGAAATACAATTCGTGAAAAAGTGCTAAAAAAACCAGACCTGCTTTTTTATCCCGTGTTTGGATAGGCATGCAGGTATCCATGAGATCCGTGCATGTTTATCAGTGGGAAGGGGATGGGAAAGTGTTTTTTTTTTCGAAAAAAAATTGCGTGGGGTCCCCCCTCCTAAGCAAAACCAGCCTCGGGCTCTTTGAGCCGGTCCTGGTTGCAAAAATATGGGGGAAAAAATGATAGAGGTTCCCCCATATTTAAACAACCAGCACCGGGCTCTGCGCCTGGTCCTGGTTCCAAAAATACGGGGGACAAAAAGCGTAGGGGTCCCCCGTATTTCTGAAACCAGCACCGGGCTCCGCTAGTCAGATACATAATGCCACAGCCGGGGGACACTTTTATATAGGTCCCGGCGGCCCTTGCATTACATAACCAACTAGTCACCCCTGGCCGGGGTACCCTGGAGGAGTGGGGATGCCTTCAATCAAGGGGTCCCCCCCCTCCAGCCACCCAAGGACCAGGGGTGAAGCCCGAGGCAGTCCACCCCATCCAAGGGCTGCGGATGGGAGGCTGATAGCCGTTGTGTAAAAAAATGAATATTGTTTTTAGTAGCAGTACTATAAGTCCCAGCAAGCCTCCCCCGCAAGCTGGTACTTGGAGAACCACAAGTACCAGCATGCGGAGGAAAACCGGGCCCGCTGGTACCTGTAGTACTACTACTACAAAAATACCCCAATAAAAACATAAGACACACACCTTGAAAGTATAACTTTAATGCATACATACACACCTCCATATACACATACTTACCTTATGTTCACACGAGGGTCAGTCCTCTTCTCCATGTAGAATCCATGGTGTACCTGTGGAATAAATTATACTCACAAAATCCAGGGTAGAAGCCTCTTCTTCTTGTAATCCATTTGTAATCCAGGTACTTGTCAAAATAAAAAAACGGACACCCGACCTCACACTGAAAGGGGCCCCATGTTTTCACATGGGACCCCTTTCCCCAAATGCCAGAAACCCCCTCTGACTTATGTCTAAGAGGGTTCCTTCAGCCAATCAGAGAGCGCCACATTGTGGCACCCTCCTGATTGGCTGTGTGCTCCTATACTGTATGACAGGCGGCACACGGCAGTGTTACAATGTAGCGCCTATGCGCTCCATTGTAACCAATGGTGGGAACTTTGTGGTCAGCAGTGAGGTTACTTTCGGACAACCGCTGACCACAAAGTTCCCACCATTGGTTACAATGGAGCGCATAGGCGCTACATTGTAACACTGCCGTGTGCCGCCTGTCATACAGTACAGGAGCACACAGCCAATCAGGAGGGTGCCACAATGTGGCGCTCCCTGATTGGCTGAAGGAACCCTCTTATACATAAATCAGAGGGGGTTTCTGGCATTCGGGGAAAGGGGTCCCATGTGAAAACATGGGGCCCCTTTCAGTGCGAGGTCGGGTGTCCGTTTTTTTATTTTGACAAGTACCTGGATTACAAATGGATTTCAAGAAGAAGAGGCTTCTACCCTGGATTTTGTGAGTATAATTTATTCCACAGGTACACCATGGATTCTACATGAAGAAGAGGACCGACCCTCGTGTGAACATAAGGTAAGTATGTGTATATGGAGGTGTGTATGTATGCATTAAAGTTATACTTTCAAGGTGTGTGTCTTATGTTTTTATTGGGGTATTTTTTTAGTAGTAGTACTACAGGTACCAGCGGGCCCGGTTTTCCTCCGCATGCTGGTACTTATGGTTCTCCAAGTACCAGCTTGCAGGGGAGGCTTGCTGGGACTTGTAGTACTGCTACTAAAAACAATATTAATTTTTTTATACAACGGCTATCAGCATCCCATCCGCAGCCCTTGGATGGGGGGGACAGCCTCGGGCTTCACCCCTGGTCCTTGGGTGGCTGGAGGGGGGGACCCCTTGATTGAAGGGGTCCCCACTCCTCCAGGGTACCCCGGCCAGGGGTGACTAGTTGGTTATGTAATGCCAGGGCAGCCGGGACCTATATAAAAGTGTCCCCCGGCTGTGGCATTATGTATCTGGCTAGTGGAGCCCGGTGCTGGTTTCAGAAATACGGGGGACCCCTACGCTTTTTGTCGCCCGTATTTTTGGAACCAGGACCAGGCGCAGAGCCCGGTGCTGGTTGTTTAAATATGGGGGAACCTCTATCATTTTTCCCCCCATATTTTTGCAACCAGGATCGGCTCAAAGAGCCCGAGGTTGGTTTGGCTTAGGAGAGGGGACCCCACGCATTTTTTTTTTTAATTTTAACACTGTTTTTTTTTTTTTTTAAAAGGTGCACAATGAAGCCCAGCACGGATCTCTCAGATCTGGCCGAGATTCATTGTATTAAAGTCGGCAGTGTTTTACAAGTCACTCACGTAAAACACTGCCTAAAAAAACGAATTACATCGACATCGGTAAAACCGAAAATGCAGAATACGGCAGCTTAGTAAATTAGTCGTACTAAATTCAAAAAGTTGCATATTTACACTTTCGATGTCATTCGTGATTGAACTTTGACCTCAAACGGGAAAATACGATTTTTAGTAAATATACCCCTGTATGTGTAGTTTGACCTTGCTTTTCTCTTTACCACCATAGTAGTTCTTATTATAAATGTTATTAATTAAGTTGATGACCAAATTTAACACCAATTCTTTTGTCTATGTCATTATTTTGATTTTAAGCTTGTTATGCACTGTACATATCTAGCATATGTCATTAAGGAGTTTAATACAGAATATAATGAAATACAAACACCACCAAATCCATTGTTTACCACGTTAAAGGGTGAGAAGTGTTTTGACAGTTATTATTAAATATGAAAATCATATTTTCATATTAAATGTCATGAAATACAAATTCTCACACCTGTTGTTTACTGCTTTAAAAAAAAATGAGAATTTTCTTTTCTACAGAAGTCCAAATAGGATGCCAATTATGTAGTCCAAATAGATGTCTGCAACTCAGTTGGAGAGTCACTGCACAAACAGCCAATCATTAATGGCTCGGTAATACTGCTGGTGTCATCATCTTCATTATCATCACCAAAATATATCAGTACTATACCAGGGCACTTCTTTATACTAAGGTGGCCTATATCACCCCTTTCCCTCCAGCTCCTGTACATCATGATGTCACAGAAGAGGAGCTTGGGAGCATGAATCTGGTCTCCAGGCACATCTCCAGGTGGAGGGATGCCAATGTTGTGATTATGCCACTCCCTCTGCCTCATGCTTAGGGTAGTGGCACCAGTCACACTGTCGCCTTTATGGCCCTGCTATACACTATGCCTACAATACAATCACAAATATGTGCCTCGCAAGAAACAGATCTGAGTCCATATCTTATTAGGTTGCATCTCAAAAATGCATGTTACACTTATGTAATCATACCCTTACTATGATAAATGTATACTTGTCTCTCCAGGTGTATGGTTTGCAAGTCTAAGATATGCAAAATCAAGACAAGAATGAATTATGGAATGCGTGCAGTACAGAAATGCATATACGAGTGCACAAAAATTGAAGTACGCCCAACTCTGAACGAGGCTCAATATGTTTGATTAAAGAAAAGAGAAAAGTTAGATAACTAGACTAGAGATGTGCAGTTAATTCTCCAGAAATTTAAATCCACCTGAAATTGAATCTGAACTGAAGTAAAACCCTGTACGGATCCCCGAAGATCAGATCCGGACCGAGTCCCTTTTTTAATCTTCCTGCAGTTCGGAATTCAGATTTTAAATCCAAACTTCAATTTTTGTATTGCAAAAATTACCTGATTTTAGTTGTTTTGATCGATTTTTATAGATTTTTATGAATGATTTTCAATTAATCAATTTTAAAACTGACTGAAATCAGAATCTGAACCAAAACACTTGAGGGTTGTTTTGCCAAAACCAAAACACGGTGATGACTTAGAGCCAAAACCACGCACATCTTTACTACAGACAAATATAAATATAAACCTGTGATTAATGTGTCACATGTGAGAGACTTGCAGCTTCCAATTGCTATAAATATCTAGGAAAATTGAATAGTGCTAATTAATCACACATACAGTGAAAAGAAACTGTGATGATATCATGTTATTAATTAAAATAACAAAATAAAATGTAATTTACAGCAAACTATGTTCAAAAATACTGTAAAATACCTGTATTAAAAAAGGATATTCCAAATTCGAACTAATTCGCAAATTGGGAAATAACATCATCATCATCATCATTATTATTATTATTATTATAAATGTCAGCAGAGTTATGAGTGACCACAGAATATCAGCATTATCAGTACTGGCAACAGCTGTCTAGCTAAGCTAAATGAGTGGATGAGTGCCAGCTGGCTGTGACTGAACCCTGATAAAACATAGGTCCTTATGACTTACACTTAGGGACTCTGAATTACAAAACACTCTGATCATGTGTGGATACTTGGTGTTGTCCTGGATGGTGGCTTATCACTTAAACATCAGGTGTCAGCCACAATCAAATCCTCATTCTTTCATCTGAGTAACATTGCCAGAACCAAACACTTATTTCCCTCAGAAGATCTGCATAAAGTCATACATGCATTTGTATGATCACTTCAAGACTACTGCAATGCCGTGTACTTTGCTCTCCCAGCAAAAAAAATTGCACTGCTTGCAGCAGGTACAAAACACAGCTGCCAGGCTGTTAAGCAACCAGCCCAATTCCAGCCACATAACACCTATTCTTTATTCCCTTCACTGGCTGCCTTTAAAATGATGAATCATTTTCAAGACTGGTTTACTGACTTTCAAAGTCCTATATAAGCAGTGCCCAAGGTACGTGGAACAGCTTTTGATTCCCTATTGTCCCACTCAGTTACTGTGATCTGTAGATGAAGGTCTACTAACAGTACCTAGAATCTCACTGAATGCATCTGGGTGTCGAGCTTTCAGCTTTGCGGCTCTGAGTCTATGGAACTCTCTACTAGAGATAAGTGGGTTCGCTTATCCGAGATCTGAACCCTCCCGAACTTCACCTATTTTACACGGTTCCGAGGCAGCGTCGGATCTTCCCGCCTTGCTCGGTTTACCCGAACGAGGCTGAACGTCATCATCCCGCTGTCGGATTCTCGCGAAATTCATATTCTATATAAAGAGCTGCGCGTCGCCGCCATTTTCACTCGTGCATTGGAGATTGAACGGAGAGGATGTGGCTGCGTTCTCTCCCTGAAAAGCTCCATAATCTGTGCTCAGTGTGCTGCAAATATCTGTGCTCAGTGTGCTGAAAATATCTACGTTCTCTGCCTGAAAACGCTCCATATCTGTGCTCAGTGTGCTGCAAATATCTGTGCTCAGTGTGCTTTATTGTTGGGACTGGGGACCACCAGTATAATAGTAGTACAGTACAGTAGGCCATTGCTGTATCTTGCAGCTCTGTGTCACTGCAAGTATCCATTCCATATCTGTGCTGCATTTTTTGTGAGCAGTATATATAGTATTACAGTGCAGCATTTTGGTGACCAACAGTATACATATATAGTACAGTACAGTAGGCCATTGCTATTGATATATTACTGGCATATAATTCCACACATTAAAATATGGAGAACAAAAATGTGGAGGGTAAAATAGGGAAAGATCAAGATCCACTTCCACCTCGTGCTGAAGCTGCTGCCAAAAGCCATGGCCAAGACGATGAAATGCCATCAACGTCGTCTGCCAAGGCCGATGCCCATTGTCATAGTAGAGAGCAGGTAAAATCCAAAACACAAAAGTTCAGTAAAATGAACAAAAAATCTAAATTAAAAGCGTCTGAGGAGAAGCGTAAACTTGCCAATATGCCATTTACGACATGGAGTGGCAAGGAACGGCTGAGGCCCTGGCCTATGTTCATGGCTAGTGGTTCAGCTTCACATGAGGATGGAAGCACTCATCCTCCCGCTAGAAATCTGAAAAGAGTTAAGATGGCAAAAGCACAGCAGAGAACTGTGCGTTCTTCTAAATCACAAATCCCCAAGGAGAGTCCAATTGTGTTGGTTGCGATGCCTGACCTTCCCAACACTGGATGGGAAGAGGTGGCGCCTTCCACCATTTGCACGCCCCCTGCAAGTGCTGGAAGGAGCACCCACAGTCCTGTTCCTGATAGTCAAATTGAAGATGTCACTGCTGAAGTACACCAGGATGAGGATATGGGTGTTGCAGGTGCTGAGGAGGAAATTGACAAGGAAGGATTCTGATGGTGAGGTGGTTTGTTTAAGTCAGGCACTCGGGGAGATACCTGTTGTCCGTGGGATGAATATGGCCATTGACATGCCTGGTCAAATGACAAAAAAAAAACGCCTCTTCGGTGTGGAATTATTTTAACAGAAATGCGGACAACAGGTGTCAAGCCGTGTGTTGCCTTTGTCAAGCTGTAATAAGTAGGGGTAAGGACGTTAACCACCTAGGAACATCCTCCCTTATACGTCACCTGGAGCGCATTCATCAGAAGTCATTGACAAGTTCAAAAACTTTGGGTGACAGCGGAAGCAGTCCACTGACAACTAAATCCCTTCCTCTTGTACCCAAGCTCCTGCAAACCACACCACCAACTCCCTCAGTGTCAATTTCCTCCTTAGACAGGAACGCCAATAGTCCTGCAGGCCATGTCACTGACAAGTCTGACGAGTCCTTTCCTAACTGGGATTCCTCCAATGGATCCTTGAGTGTAACACCTACTGCTGCTGGCGCTGCTGTTGTTGCTGCTGGGAGTCGATCATCATCCCAGAGGGGAAGTCGGAAGACCACTTGTACTACTTCCAGTAAGCAATTTACTGTCCAACAGTCCTTTGCGAGGAAAATTAAATATCACAGCAGTCATCCAGCTGCAAAGCGGATAACTCAGGTCTTGGCAGCTGTGTTGGTGTTAAACGTGTGTCCGGTATCCACCATTAATTCACAGGGAATTAGAGAATTGCTTGAGGTACTGTGTCTCCGGTACCAAATATCATCTAGGTTCCACTTCTCTAGGCAGGCAATACCGAGAATGTACACAGACGTCAGAAAAAGAGTCACCAGTGTCCTAAAAAATGCAGTTGTACCCAATGTCCACTTAACCACGGACATATGGACAAATGGAGCAGGGCAGACTCAGGACTATATGACTGTGTCAGCCCACTGGGTAGATATATTGCCTCCCGCAGCAAGAACAGCAGCGGCGGCACCAGTAGCAGCATCTCGCAAACGCCAACTCGTTCCTAGGCAGGCTACGCTTTGTATCACCGCTTTCCATAAGAGGCACACAGCTGACAACCTCTTACGGACAATGAGGAACTTCATCGCAGAGTGGCTTACCCCAATTGGACTCTCCTGGGGATTTGTGACATCGGACAAAGCCACCAATATTGTGCGTGCATTACATGTGGGCAAATTCCAGCACGTCCCATGTTTTGCACATACATTGAATTTGGTGGTGCAGAATTTTTTCAAAAAACGACAGGGGCATGCAAGAGATGCTGTCGGTGGCCCGAAGAATTGCAGGCCACTTTCGGCATTCAGCCACCACGTGCCGAAGACTGGAGCACCAGCAAACACTCCAGAACTTGCCCCGCCATCATCTGAAGCAAGAGGTGGTAACAAGGTGGAATTCAACCCTCTATATGCTTCAGAGGATGGAGGAGCAGCAAAAGGCCATTCAAGCCTAAACATCTGCCTACGATATAGGCAAAGGAGAGGGGAAGGCACCTGACTCAAGCACAGTGGAGTATGATTTCAATGTTGTGCAAGGTTCTGCAACCCTTTGAACTTGCCACACGTGAAGTCAGTTCAGACACTGCCAGCCTGAGTCAGGTCATTCCCCTCATCAGGCTTTTGCAGAAGCAGCTGGAGAGATTGAAGGAGGAGCTAAAATGGAGCGATTCCGCTACGCATGTGGGACTTGTGGATGGAGCCCTAAATTCGCTTAACCAGGATTCACGGGTGGTCAATCTGTTGAAATCAGAACACTACATTTTGGCCACGGTGCTCGATCCTAGGTTTAAAGCCTACGTTGTATCTCTCTTTCCGGCAGACATGAGTCTGCAGAGGTGCAAAGACCTGCTGGTGAGACACTTGTCAAGTCAAGCGGAACGTGACCCGTCAACAGTTCCTCCTTCACATTCTCCCGCAACTGGGGCTGCGAGGAAAAGGCTAAGAATTCCGAGCCCACCCGCTGGCGGTGATGCAGAGCAGTCTGGAGTGAGTGCTGACATCTGGTCCGGACTGAAGGACCTGACAACGATTACTGACATGTCGTCTACTGTCACTGCATATGATTCTGTCACCATTGAAAGAATGGGGGAGGATTATATGAGTGACCGCATCCAAGTAGGCACGTCAGACAGTCCGTACGTATACTGGCAGGAAAAAGAGGCAATTTGGAGGCCCTTGCACAAACTGGCTTTATTTTACCTAAGTTGCCCCCCCCAGAGTGTACTCCAAAAGAGTGTTTAGTGCAGCCGGTCACCTTGTCAGCAATCGGCGTACGAGGTTACTTCCAGAAAATGTGGAGAAGATGATGTTCATCAAAATGAATTATAATCAATTCCTCTGTGGAGACATTCACCAGCAATTGCCTCCAGAAAGTACACAGGGACCTGAGATGGCAGATTCCAGTGGGGATGAATTAATACTCTGTGAGGAGGGGGATGTACACAGTGAAAGGGGTGATGAATGGGACGATGAGGAAGAGGAGGACATCTTGCCTCTGTAGAGCCAGTTTGTGCAAGGAGAGATTGATTGCTTCTTTTTTGGTGGGGGCCCAAACCAACCAGTCATTTCAGCCACAGTCATGTGGCAGACCCTGTGGCTGAAATGATGGGTTTGTTAAAGTGTGCATGTCCTGTTTATACAACATAAGGCTGGGTGGGAGGGCCCAAGGACAATTCCATCTTGCACCTCTTTTTTTCTATTTATCTCTGCATCATGTGATGTTTGGGGCTAATTTTTTTAAGTGCCATCCTGTCTGACACTGCAGTGCCACTCCTAGATGGGCCAGGTGTTTGTGTCGCCCACTTGGGTCGCTTAGCTTAGTCATCCAGCGACCTCGGTGCAAATTTTAGGACTAAAAATAATATTGTGAGGTGTGAGGTGTTCAGAATAGACTGGAAATGAGTGTAAATTATGGTTATTGAGGTTAATAATACTATGGGATCAAAATGACCCCCAAATTATATGATTTAAGCTGTTTTTGAGGGTTTCTAAAAAAAAACACCCAAATCCAAAACACACCCGAATCTGACAAAAAATTTTCAGGGAGGTTTTGCCAAAACACGTCCAAATCCAAAACACAGCTGCGGAACCGAATCCAAAACCAAAACACAAAACCCGAAAAATTTCCGGTGCACATCTCTACTCTCTACCCAATACAGTGGTACAGTGGTAGAGGACTCCACTCTAGGACCCTTCAAAAACAGACTCGAAACTTATGTGTTTACTCAAGTATTTCATTAAAATCCATTGCTAAGCTTGTTTTGTATTTTGTGTTGTGAAGTCAAATGCAAAGCACTTTGGGGTCTATGTTTTGAGCGCCACTGTCAGACACAGCAGAGAGGAAATTCTGGGGTTCTCAGGACTCGCTCCCCCAGCCAAACTCACTGGAGATGCTGGCTGGATCGGCGGTTCTTGGTGTTCTCGCCGTCCTGTGTGAGGGCAGTGAAGCCAGGGCAGCCGGAAGTATGGCTGCGGCCTCGCAGTGACCTTGCAGTAGCCCAAGGAGAAGAGGAACCCCATCGGGAAATGTGTGGCTGGCTGCCCGGAACCCCCGTGGTGGCCATTAGTGGTGTGCCTGTGAGAGAGTCGCTGGTGATGCCCTCAAGCCTGGAGCCCCGTCGAGCAGCTCAGGAAGTGGTATGCACACCAGGTGCAGAGAACGAAGAGTGTCCCTAAACCCGCGACCTGGAGGCCCAACTCCTGGAAAGGCCAGCATCAGCTCCCATGGGACAGCCAATGTAGAAAGCAGCATGGAAGCACCTGCCCTGGTGAGTACTAGCAGTGGCCCCCAGCCCAGCGATGGCGCTTCCCACAACTCCAGCTCCTGTAGTCATGGTGCAGCAGCAGCCCCTGGGAGCTGCAGTGCAAATCTGGCCCCTTGCAGCACCACCAGGAGGCACAATGGAGCAGAAAAGGCCCCCATGGCATAGGACAATGACCTGCAGGTGCCCCGCAAACCAAACTTCCGGCAGTGGAGCAGCAACAACCCAGGCTGGCATGCTGGCCCACCCAGAATGGACAGGGTACACCCCCACAGCTGCGGCCAGAGCAGTGGACATGATGCCCAAGTGGGACCCCCAGCAGAATGGAGCACACAAGAGGTGCAGGATCCACAAGAGGGGCTGCCGTGGTGGGGCCCTAGTCTGGTGGAGACGCAGAGGCCACCGATCTGCTCTTCCAGCAATCCTACTCTCAAACACTCGATCCCTCATGAACAAGATGGATGAGCTGAAAAAAACAGTGAGAGGATAGATCAAAGGCGATAACAAATGAAAATAAATTGTGATATACGTCACATGTTAGGGTGTCCTTTCGGATAATCACTCTTTCAATTGTCTCATGATATCCAGATGTCAAGCATGAAAAAAAGAAAGATGGTACACATACATGGGTGGTATTGCTTTAAACACTGATTGAACAACTTATAAGTGTCCAGAAAAATAAGCCTATAGTGCCGGGCCCAATTTGATAGTAGATGAGGATAGTATCTCGCCACCACTCTACCGATATTTGAGGACGTACCAAAACTCACATCAGAATATATAAGAACAGGTGTATAAAGGTATCTTTAAAAAGCTGTATCCCACGTGATGTAAAACAGAAAGAAAGCTACTCCAGAAGACGTACTCCACTCACTTGGGAGGGGGATTGTTTCCACGTATAAAGGTATCTTTCAAGCCGGGATCAGGAATAGCATCCACAATAATTCAAAAGGATTTTATTAAGAGTTCATAAAACAGCAATAAGATGTTTTTCTATGTGGTTTCCACTCTCTGGTCTGTACAGAACATGCAGGTCAGGTATAATGGACAAAAACTGATGTAATCCGGTTTTACACCAGTACTGTCATGTTGGACATACTCCAAAAGTGGTGTCCCATAAAAAACAAAATAATTAAATAAAAATGATGAAAACTCACTACCTGGTTTCACCAACGACGTTTCGACCTCCTTCGTCTTTTTCAAGGAGCTATCCCTGCTCATGAGCGACGCAAGGTTGGGCACTGCTGGGTCATCCATCCTACGCTTCACTGAGATGTGGCTGGATGACCTTATTACCAACTCCACACTGTCACTGCCAGGCTACAGCCTCTTCAGGGCCGACCGCGATAGGGACCTCACCAGAAAAACCAGAGGCGGTGGCATCTGATTCTACATAAACGAAGGGTGGTGCTCTAATATTACGATCCTAAGTAAATCAGCCCGCAATTGGAGACGCTCATCATTAACTGCAACCCGTTCTACTACCCCTGGTAATTTGCCTCAATAGTACTGGTGGGGGTGTATATCCGCCCTCCAAGCAAGCGCAAATGATGCCCTGCAACAGCTGGTCACCAGCATAACAGATACAGACCTCAAATATCCGGACTCACTGCTTATAGTACTGGAAGACTTCAACAATGCCAACCTGAGCCAGTAGCTACCTAAGTATAAGCAGCAAGTCAAGTGCCATACCAGGGAGGGGCGAACCCTGGACCACTGCTATACTTCCATCAAGACAGCTTACCGGTCCATCCCCGGTGCAGCCCTAGGCCTCTCCAACCACTGCATAGTCCACCTGCTTCTCACATACGTCCAGAAGCTGAGGAAGGAAAAGCTTGTGGTCAGGTCCATCAAACGCTGGACAAGCAAAGCAAAGTTGAAGCTTCAGGCCTGTTTTGACTGCACAGATTGGAGGGTTTTTGAAAGTTCTGCTACCGACCTGAACGAACTGGCTGCTGTAGTGACATCCTATATCATCTTCTGCGAGGACACGTGTGTTCCAACAGGCCACACCTTTAATAACAACAAGCCTTGGTTCAACTCCCAGCTCAGGAAGCTTCGTTGAGCCAAGGAGGAGGCATACAGCAGCGGGAATAGCATCCTGTACAAATAGGCCAGTAACTGCTTGACACGTGAAATCAGGCTGGCTAAAAACTGATTCTCCAACATGCTGACTAACAACCTTTCAGTCAGTTTGGAGAGGTATTCAAGCCATAACCAGCTACAAGAAAACCCGAAAACCCACTGTCATGCACCAGGAACTGGCAAACAAGCTGAACAACTTTTACTGCAGATTTGAGAAGAAGGCCCCCTGTCCCAGTCCTACCCCTGTCCCGGGCAAAGCTGATCACCCACTCCCCTATCCTGGTCTCCACTCACAGGCACTGCAGGTGGATCAGAAAGAAGTAGAAGGAATGTTCAGAAGGGTCATACCTAGGAAAGCCACAGGCCCAGACGGAGTATCGCCATCTGCCCTAAAGAACTGTGCTGTTCAGCTCACCCCCATCATCTCCAGGATCTTCAACACCTCACTGTAGATGTGCAAGGTTCCCTCCTGCTTTAAATGTTCAACAGTTGTCTCGGTTCCAAAGAGCGCACTTGCAAAAGACCTAAACAACTACAGGCCGATCGCACTAACATCTGTGGCAATGAAAGTGTTTGAACGGCTGGTGCTGAACCACCTGAGAGAAGCGTCTAACACCCACCTAGACCCCTTGAAGTTTGCATACCAAGAAAACAGGACTGTTGAGGATGCATTTAACTTGAGGCTACCCTACATCCTACAGCACCTAGACCGACCCGGCTATTATGCGAGGTTCCTATTTGTCGACTTCAGTTCGACATTCAACACAAATAATCCCCAGTATTCTGCAAGCCAAACTCCTCTCCTTAGGGGTCCGAGAATCAACATGCTTCTGGATCGTCAACTTCCTGACAGCAAGGAAACAGGTGGTGAAAGCCATGTCATTCACGTCTAGTGGGTGCATGATCAGCACGGGGGCCCATCAAGGATGTGTCCTCTTCCCCCTGCTCTTCTCTTAATATACCAGCGACTGCACCTCGGCTGAGCAATCAGTAAAAATTATAAAATTCGCAGACGACACCACTGTCATAGGCTTAATCAAGGACGAAGACGAATCTGCACACAGACGCAAAGTGGAACGGCTAACGCAGTGGTGCGGCAGGAACAACCTTGACCTAAATCACATCAAAACAGTTGAGATGGTGGTAGATTTAAGAAGGAAACCCAACGCCGTGCAAACACTCATAATAGCTGACAGCTTCGTTTTGTGGGTCGACTCTTTCAAATTCCTAGGGTCAAAAATTTCCAGAGACCTCAAATGGGGATGCAACATAAGCACTGTCATAAAGAAGGGCCAGTAGGGATGTTCTTTCTGGGGCAATTCAGGAAATTCAACATCCCACAGAATCTGCTGATTATCTTCTACACAGCGATCGTAGAATCACTCCTATGTTCCTCGATCACAGTCTGGTATGGAGCTGCCAATGAGAGTGACAGACTGAGGCTGCAAAGGGTAGTGAGGACAGCTGAACAGATCATTGGGGCTGACCTCCCTTCCGTCTAGGAATTATACAAGTCATGGGTCATTAAGCAAGCGGAGAAATTTGTGGCAGATATGCAGCACCCAGGTCATAAACTGTTTGAACCGCTTCCATCAGGCAGACGCTACAGGTCCATTCCCGCAAAGTTGTCCAGATCCATTAAAAGCTGCTTCCCACTAGCTGTCCACCAGCTGAACAATATATAAAAAGTCTAACATGTATAATATATCTAATATGTTGAGTCTATTGTACAGTTGCAATGTGCAGTATGAACTCATATGTGTAATGTTTGTAATGTATGCTATGTTTTTCCCCTTTGTTATGCTATGTATTCCCCCTTCATGTTGCTGCTTGGCGATGCATTGTACCGCAAAAAAATCCTAGTGTACTGTACGTGAGTACACCTGGCCAATAAAGCTGATTCTGATTCTGAGAGTGATAAAATAGAGAGACATAAAGGGCCAGCCTATCAGCTACTAACTGCCATGTTACAGGCTGTGTTTGAAAAGTGACAGGAGCTGGTTGGTTGATACTTTATCTCCATTGACTTTATATCTCTATCCAAGGCTTAGTAAATATCCAAAGCTTTGAGTCATATAGGAAGAAAAGTGCTATTTAAATAATATTGTTATTACTATTATTATTATTCTTATTACTACCACATGTTGAGAAATAGACCCCCCAATAGAGCAATAACTGACATTTAATGTGTAGCCTACAGTAAGCAATATGAAAGAGAATGCTAAAAAATTACCAACCTCAGTTTAAGTCCTAACAGATGACATATTTATTTCATGCTTAACTGTTTGCACATACATCATATGTGCTACATATGGAAGGAATTAGCAATGGAAATTAGGAGTATTGTCCAAAATATACAATGTTATATTACACCTCTATATGCCCATTAAATATATATTTATAATTTTAAAGCTTTCCACAACTATCACAGCAATAGACACCTAAATAACAGGAATCCAGGATTTCACCTCTCCTAAAGGTTCAAAGTCAATGTTGCAGCGTAGGCAGATCTCGTGAAGCAATCAGAGTCATTTGTACAGGTTTGATATAGGGCATGATACAAGCAATGTTTGGTTGTCTAGATTACAAGCAATCTCATACCTCTTTTGGTTTTATCAGTTCTCACATGGGAGAGGTCCCATCCTGCTTCTGCCAGGGTCACCAAATAAATTGCAAGCAGAGCTGGAAAGATGTCACATCTTGTTGGCCGTGAGATACTATTAATTATGGATGCTACTTTTGAACAGATTACAAATCAGTTCAGATAAGCAAAGCAGCAAAGTCTTTGTTGGAGAAAAATGTCGCAAAGCTACGGATGCCTTTTCTATTTGTATGTTTAGGAATATCCTATTTTCCTCTTATTTACTATAAAGTATTTTTTTGCATTGTCCAACTTGCTGTGTGCTTGCATTACTCATTATAAAATGCTGTTGTCCTTCTGACATTATTGAGGCTTATTTATTGTCTGTGGAGCCAGGATTATGTTTTTGGTTCCGTATGCTTGTGAAAAGATGCCTTCTACATTGTTCTAAGGAATGACTTAATCCTCTCTGAGTTAATATCCAAAGTTATATCCAAGAGAGGACAAAAGTGAATTAAAGGGCGGTATTGCCTATATCTGAGAGCAGATTAAATAGAATGTACACGCAAGAATTCATATTTGGTTTGCATGACTGCCAAGAACAGTGACACTTTTAGAGAAGTTATTCCTTGTAATCAGAAGAAAATTACAATCTTAACTGTTTTGTATACTGGATGCAGTTTTCAGAACATCTTATATAATGTACAGCGTTAGTTATTGAAATGTATTATGCTTATATATGGTAACTGGTCCATTGCTTTTGACATGTAGAGTGCTTGTTTGGTTTTTAATTTTTCACTTATTAGAAATAAACTATTTGTGGGGATGCATGAAGGCTAATGGCACACCAGCACTAAGGGGCTCATTTATCAACGAGTGATAAAACTCATTGTGGATGATAAAACGGGTTCAGTTCAGGATACTGGCATTCAGCATTCCGGCAATTGGAATGGCGATGCTGGCATTCCAACACTGCTCGGAATGCGGGCGCCAGCATCCCGACATGGATCAAAATGCTAGCTTTGACATCCCGAACACCGGATTCCTGATCGACCACTGCCGAAACTCCTAATTGGAATTCTGCCGGAGGTACGGGAGGTTAGGTTTAGACTGCAGACGGAGGGTTAGGGTTAGGCTGCGGGAAAGGGAGGATTAGGGTTAGGCTGCAGGGAGGGGGGATAGGTTTAGGCACCACCACGTTGGGTTAGAATTAGGCTGTGGGAGGGGGATTTAGGATTAGGAGACGGGAAAGGAGGGTTAGGGTTAGGTGGTATGGGTGAAGATAAACATAGTTACCTAACCCCTGTCAGGATTCTCTACTTTGGGATGCCACTGTCGGTCATATGATGACATCCCTTCCACCGATATATCGTATGTATCCTGGTAAAACTTGTTGCATTTGATATATGGTGCTCCAGCTAATCAGTTACTGTCATGTTTTCAGCTCCTAACTATCATTTGTTTGAAAAATGCTGACTGAATGGAACACCATTTATCATACCCAACCAGTTTAATCACACACAATGACAATGAGTTTTATCACTCGTTGAATCAGTTAGTATGCTTACATATTTTAACTTTAAGTACTCTACACTTACAGAGAAGGCTCCAAGTTCCTATAAAACAAAAATAAATATTCTTTACAACCCCTATCTGACTTGCTTGTAGCGTGTATCATTTTTGTGTAACAGGAACATTTTCTATACCTCACATTATTTTTCAATAGGGTTGTGGGACTGTGATCACTCCAAAGGGCATGCCTAGTGATGTCAAGGCTGTTACCTCCCCTCCCTCCCCCATTGACTATAAAATAGTGCTCATACTGTAGGACCTTCAATTTTATGTACAAAGCAATTTTTGCAAATAAAAGCTTCTACTGCATATAGTATTTAGGGTATCAAGGTTGGTCTCTTTGTAATCACACACAGGCCAGATATTAGGATTTACTCCAATTTAAATCATAAGCCCACCTTTGGGTATACTGTATACATTTTTTGTTACAGGGATCATTTTTTTATATTTTCTCACATTATAGGAAAAACCAATACAAAAGTCAACATGGACTACACGGTCAGCAAAGCAGTTTACATACAAGTGAGAGTAGAGATGTACAGCACTCTTTGTTTGAGGGAACATGATAACAACTAGATAAAGTACCAGTATAGACAACAAAGGATTACTTTGAGCTAAATTAAAAAGGTACAGAAAAAATTTATAACAAAAAAGAAGTAGGGTGAATATTGAGCTAGGGGAAATAAAAGAGGTCAAGACCATGGGGGTCATTCCGAGTTGATCACTAGCTGAATTTGTTTGCAGCGTAGTGATCAGGCTAAAAAACGGCAGTTCTGCGCATGCGTATGCGGCGCAATGCGCACGCGCGATGTACGGGCACAACAAACTGTAGTTTTGCACAGGGTCTAGCGATGCGTTTCAGTCGCACTGCTTGCCGCAGAGTGATTGACATGAAGTGGGCGTTTCTCGGTGGCAACTGACCGTTTTCAGGGAGTGTGCGGAAAAACGCAGGCGTTCCAGGAAAAACACAGGCGTGGCTGGGCGGGTTTGTGACATCAAATCCGGAACTGAATAGTCTGAAGTGATCGTAAGCGCTGAGTAGGTTTTGAGCTACTCTGAAACTACACAAAATTTCTTTGCAGGCACTCTGCGATAAAAACGTTCGCAATTCTGGTAAGATAAAATACACTCCCAGTGGGCGGCGGCATAGGATTTGCACAGCTGCTAAAACTAGCTAGCGAGCGATCAACTCAAAATGACCTCCCATGGACCTAATTCAGACCCGATCGCTGCTGTGCATTTTCATACAGTGGGCGATTGGGTCTGAACTGCACATGCATATGCACAGCAATGTGCAGCCGCGTTGGTCCGCAGTGACGGGAAGCACCAGGCAGTGACAGGATGGTGCAAACAAAGTGATCGCACAGGTGATCGCAAGGTGACTGACAGGAAGAGGCTGTTTGTGGGTGGCAACTGACCAGTTTAGAGGAGTGTCCGGAAAAACGCAGGAGGATCCAGGCATTTGGAAGGGGGGTTTCTGATGTCAGCTCCAGCACGATCACTGCAGCGGCTGAGTAAGTCCTGGGCTGTGCAGAGACTGCACAAACTTTTGTTTGTGCAGCTCTCTGCACATGCGATCGCACAGCTGCACAGCGAATTCCCCCTCTTCCTGTAGGCGGCAACAACCTGATCGCAGGGATGCAAAAAAATGCACTGAATTACCCCTCATGTACCTAATGATGGAAAAAAGGGCAAAGAATACTCACGGTCAAAAGGATTAAGAAAAGTAGTTTTGGAGGTATTAGAGCAATAGATCTGAAAAGATCTGGGTTGATTGGCTGTTCGTTGCCGAATTCTTATAAGTAGTATAATCACACCAGATATGAATATATTTTTTAGACTTATTGTGGACATTAGTAGAGAATTTTTCAATAGTTTATAGATCATAGTCAGGGGCTGCTGACTAGTTGGAGATTCTGGACATTTCCTATATAAGGAAACTAAGCACAGCACAGCATTAAAGATTTGAACTAAAAGTTTCTCACCATGTTCATCTGGACAATCAATGACAATAGATTACAGGTTTTGGAAACCTGGACCTGGAAAACATCAGTGAGAATATATTGTATATCATCATGCAATTTTTGGAGAGGTCCATAAGATATGGACAAATGATCCCGCATCCCCACATCATCTCTGGTGAAATATGCTGGAGATTCCAGGTTAAGGTACCATTTAGAAAGCTGTTATTGGAGAAGCGAAATGCACCAGTTAATCTGCGCTGTCAGCAATCCTCCAATACAAAAAGACTTCTGTACAACTGGAACTCTACCCAAAATCTCCAGCATAATTCACCATGTGTAAAGGGGACTCACCTACAGTGCGTTGTGCTTTATCGCTAAAGAGGACCCCACTGACACTCTCATGGTACTGGTAGAATTTACCCTAAAATGGGTTATTTTGACTGTTTAAGTGGCGACACAATACTGGCCTATGCACTAATTACTCAAACAGGACATTTTGTGGGAAAGAAACATTTTCCTCAAGATTACAATAACTGTTATTTTTATTATTGTTTTTCGGTCAATATGAACTATTCTTAGTCAGTTAATTGTTATGTTAATAAATGTTTATTTTCTATAAATACTATCCACATGATTAATTAATTATTGAAAGGCTGTAGTAGCCCATTGTGCACTGGTTACTTGTTTTCTAAAGGTGTACAGTATGCATGAGCCTATACAGTAACTATGAAGATCATTACCACTTTTACTGAGCACTACTAGGCTACCTCTACATATTTATATACCAGTTTACCTTAATCATTTTATGTTCTATATTGCTACTTACTGTAGATACTTTTAATTTAGTTATATAGACCTATTTTGGTAGATATTAGAGTCAGTGTTTAAAATAACTGATTTTGATAAATAATGATCAGAATCACTTTTAAACGTGTTTTGACTTTGTAACTTCAATGGAAATTACAGCCTTAACAAGGTCATCATCATTAATATGTTGTCAATGCAATAGTAAAAAGTTAGAATTGAAGGAAAGTACATGAAAACCCTCATTGCAGTGATAGTAGTAGCGGTGGACATCCAATTAAATTGTGCTTCCCTCTTGAGGATAGCTGTTAAAAATTAATATTTTAAATCATTTTAGAAAGTTGCAAATTTATCCTCATCAGTGGACATTGTGACAAAGACTAAGTTATTAATTACCCATTTCTATTAACTAAGAGATAATTTAATTAAAATTATGCATTCCCTGACTCTGGCAGAAGATCAGCTAGGAAATGGGAAATAGAGGGAGGTGAATTCTCACATGCACCATATAAAAAGACTAAATGACTCTCAAGGCTCAATTTGCATTGCTTTAAGGGCCATGATCTGACACGCTGCAGAATACCTGGCTGATTATTCCTGTAGAGTATTTATCTGCTGTGATTATCACTGAGCATGATTAAGAACACTAAGCATATCAGAACATTTTTAATATATTGGAAGGGAAATATGTAGCCAGCTGGTACAAGAAAGGGTCATTCGTGAAAGTCATACTCTTGCAGATGTAAGACAAACCAACAAACTTTATGTAGAACAAGTTTTAAAATGAAGAGAAGCATGTATTATTTTATTATTATACAGGACCTCTAAACATAGAGTGTACTTTATTGATAAGAGGCTGCTGGAGTAAACTGGAGTTATACAGTACATGTAATGTTTTAACCATAAAACATTTTTTATATTTTGTCTGCAATTGTGGCCTGCAGTTTATTAGAAGTGATTTGTTATTAATAATCATTTTTATGTGTTTATACATACAAACAATTATCTACTAATAAATTAATCCTGAAGCAAACAGTAACAAAATAATGGAAAAGAATTGTGCAAACTAGTGTATGAAGCTGTAGTAGATTGGTAGGAAATCCACAAAGCCAAGAGACTGGTATATTAGACACAAGCTCTTTTACCTCCCATATCCACCTGTGCACTAAGTCATCCCTACCCTATTCCTCTTGGTTCCCAAAACTCCTGAAACTCACCAGCAATCCAACATTAACTATTATAGCACTATAATATGTGCTTACAGTACATCATCATCATACATGAAAAATGTCTTCCAGCACCTACAATCAATGGTATCAAGCAGTATACATCATTTCCTAGGGACATGCCATTGAATTGTACTTCTAAAATATTTGTTATGGTTCCTGGACTTCCAGCTATCTGGTTCCTTAGTACTAGCAAATGAGTTCCTCCTGGGACAGATTAGCTATGTGTTTATATTGTAAATTTTTTCTTTTTATTTGAAATTGCAACCCATGTATGTAACTTTGTAACTGTTTTATTTCTTACATTTGTTATACCTAAACATTGTACTCTGTAAATAAAGCATTCTTTGTTAGTCTTTAATATATGCTCCAGAACCCAGTCTTTGAGGAGACCCTTACATTTATGCAAAAACTAGTATTAAATGCTAGTAGCAGGGGATGACCAATTAACTGCATGGGTATTGTGTCATTGAGCCTGCACAATTGTGTTATAGTGGTAGGGAACCTGTGGCTCCTTTAATTATCACAAGTTGGGGCAGTGAAAGGAAGTGTGATTACTGATACCATCTAGGTATCCAAATTACGGCTACTGATCTGATACCATGTACTTTGACAAGAATTACCACACATATACCAACTGCAAACATTAGTAACAATCTTTGAATAAAGAACCATCTGACATGGGTCTGGATTTGTTTTGCCAATGATTCAATACCCTGTAAAAATAGACAACCTAGGAAAGGTATACAAAATCACTCTCCCTGGGTTGCTATGCACCAAAGTGACAGAAATTGCTCTATGCTGCCATTTTTCCCAGATAGCTGTGGTTTTTATCACATGTTGGCTTAAAAATGGGGAAGTGTGCAACTGCAGGGGAAACAAAGGTTGTGTTACCTGGAAGACACTGGGGGTTATTCAGACCTGGATGCAGCCGAGCATCATTTACATGCAGCAGCCACATCCAGGTGGTCTGCACATGCACACTGACTGTTGTGTTCATGCGCTACCCTACACATTGCGGCCGCATCCAGGAAGGATGCAGCCACAGTGCAATTGACTGCCAGGGGTAAACCTTAGTTCCAAAGCATCCATAATCTAATTGCGGACGCATCGGAATGCGGCCTTACACATGCTAGGTGGCCGTGCCCTGTGCTGGTGGCCCCCAGAATTTGAGGAGATGAACACAGATCTGGCTGCATATGCAGCGATCTGCGTTCATCTCTGAATAAAGTTTACAATCAGGAAACGTTTACGTTCATTTTTCACATCCACCCTTGACAGCATTTTTAAAGAAGTGAACTGAAAAGGTTTTGCTGCTTGAATATTTCAGAAATAGGGGAGACCCGGAAAAAACTACAGGGGGTATCCCCTGTGGCTTTTGGGGCATGAAGGAGCAAATGAGTAAACTGTAGTCATTAGGTGCTGATGCATCCTTATAGTAGGATTTTTTTAATTATTATTTTGGGGTGAGGGGAGTGTACAATGCAGTTAAAGTGCCATTGAGATCAACATTGAAAAGTTACTGTCAGACTGTGTCTGTCTCTTTAAGCTGAAAGGAAAGGGAAAAGAAAGTCTATTACTTTGCTTCAACCTTCTGAGTTTTGTTGTATAGGCTAGAAACGTCATTTGTGGTTGACATACATCAAAAGGCTTCTGTCAAGAGACCTGGTTTTTCTGACTATGGAGTGGAACTATCTTTTTAACCATAGTCTGCTTTTAAAACCTGATATGATGCTGAGGATGTGCAGATATATAAAAACAGATGCATCTCAGGTAGATTCATTTTCTTTAAAAAAAAAAAAATCTTGGTTTAGTACTTTTCATTTTGGTATAGCTGATTACAGAACTAGATAACCCCCTTAGAGCTTTTTGCTTTCTTACAGATCATTCCCTATCTGCTAATCAAAAAATGAAAATATATAACCTGAAAATCATTTGCCCTGAGATAACAGATTCCTGCTATCCCTTAATAAAAGGGATTTGTCTATTAAAGAAATGAGGTTGGCCTGCAGTTGTTGCTGTATTGTGTATCCAGGTGCAGAAGTGCTAACGGTCTTATATTATGCATGAAGGTTTAAAATGCAGTCAGACAGAACAGTGAAGATAACAAAACTAGTACAGTTTTTTATTATTAGAGGGTTTAATGTGAAATGTTTGTTCTCCTTTAGGACCAAAGAGACCAAAGTTACTCCACATTGAAAACAACTTTGACAGCAGTAACTGTTCATAACCTGAAGCCTGGAACAGTTTATGTCTTCCAAATCCGCACATCCTCATCATCACAAGATTATGGAAGCTATAGTTCAAGCATTGAAGTGGAAACACTAGGAGAATGTAAGTTATTTGATGTAAGGTGCTGCTGGTTTTCTTTACTGTTATGACTTATGACATATTACTATGGTTCAGGGGTGGTCACAGTACAGTCGCAATATTTTTTTTTCTCCAGATTTGCGGGCTGCGATAATATGCAGATGCTTATTTCAGACTTCCCCTTGCGTATCAATGTGCAGCGGACTGTGCATGCTCTGAGATGCTTATTTTCTATACCCATGGACATTGCTTTTCCTCTGTTCTGAATACTCCACCATCTCATGTACCATTTACACTTATGTCTCCTTCTAAAATTCCTTTACACTTGGCCTCTGTGGCTGCAGATTTTAGTTTGGGAACACAGTCGCATTCACATAAACATTCATGACACTCCCATGAGATGGCCTATTTCTTGCTTTCACGTCAGGCCACCTCAAAGTCACTGCCTGGGAACATCCATGGTTTGTTCCACCAGTTCTCTGTACACAATATGCAACAGTTGTCTCTGCGTATACTCAGGAGTAAGCAAGTGCGGCATGGGTTTTCAGAACTATTTGCACATTTGCAGTAGCAAATAATTGCTCAACTGCCCAAACACAGGCATTGCATTCACCTCTGAATCAGACCCTATAAGCAATGTGCTGGTAACTTAACTCTCATTTTTTCTCAATGATACCATTAGATTATATCTTAGATGCCATGTTTACCTCTGATTTTTTAAACTGGCCACAAGCATTTAGATCTAATATATTGGCCTGATTTCAAAACATCCAGATTTATTTCTAATTTGCCCCAATATAGTAAAACCAATAACATTTGCACATAGAAAATTATTAATATCCAGACAAATACTAATCATTTATGGCAATCGTTGATGGATAAATGAACTTTCATCAGACCTGGATTCCAGGCAAGATATTGATCATGTAGAATTATTTGTTTTGGTTTAATTTTGTGGATTTTCTAACTGAATTTAAAGTATTATTATTATTATTATTATTATTATTATTATCATTATTATTTCAAATCGGTTTCAGTTTGTCTGCCTTAGCTTTCTCCTGTGATTCTGAATGTGCTTGCTGCTCAGGCTGAATGTGAAAATGTTGTGGCATTGCAGTGACACAAAGAAGCTGATACTGGGCTAGATTAATGCCAGTTGTGTATGGTAAAACATTAATAATAAAGGCTGGTGAAAACAATAACCAAAAAACCTTGGCACTGGCATCAATTCTGAATTAATAAATATGTATGGATATTTTAGCAGCTAGTTGAAGAAGTTAGCCAACTTCTACTAGAGAAACAAATAGAAAATATTCCACTGCGCTTAAATACTCCCAATTATAGTCAGGTGCTCTAATTTTTTCACAATATAAACAACACAGGCCTTGTTATATAAAAATATCCCTTTTACTGATATATTCAAACACACATATATAAAAAAACACACACAAATATATATATATAAAAACACACAGATTAATCACATAGGCATATATATATATATATATATATATATATATATATGGTATTAAAATTCTTTTGAAGATATCTTTCTTACAGCGCTGTTGTAGCATATGATAGCTTTATAAAGTGGCTTATTAGTACAGCATAACATGTATCATGGTCCCAGGTATTTCTGTATAATTGATCCTTTTATTTTTCACTGGAGTTCGAGTGTAAAGAGATATGCTTTCAATCCGGGTACTTTTATAGAAAGTTAGCTTGTATAAGATAGTGATGAGCGGGTTCGGTTCCTCGGAAACCGAACCCCCCCGAACTTCACCCATTTTACACGGGTCCGAGGCATACTCGGATTCTCCCGTATGGCTCGGTTAATCCGAGCGCGCCCGAACGTCATCATCCCGCTGTCAGATTCTCGCGAGATTCGGATTCTATATAAGGAGCCGCGCGTCGCCGCCATTTTCACTCATGCATTGGAAATGTTAGGGAGAGAACGTGACTGGCGTCCTCTCCGTTTATTAATGTTGCTGCAAATATTTGTGCTTATTGCTTAATTGTGGGGACTGGGGAGCAGCTGTATTATATAGGAGGAGTACAGTGCAGAGTTTTGCTGATCAGTGACCACCAGTTTTATCCGTTCTCTGCCTGAAAAACGCTCCATATCTGTGCTCAGTGTGCTGCATATATCTGTGCTCACACTGCTTTATTGTGGGGACTGGGGACCAGCAATATTATATAGGAGGAGTACAGTGCAGAGTTTTGCTGATCAGTGGCCACCAGTTTTATCTGTTCTCTGCCTGAAAAACGCTCCATATCTGTGCTCAGTGTGCTGCATATATCTGTGCTCACACTGCTTTATTGTGGGGACTGGGGACCAGCAGTATTATATAGAAGGAGTACAGTGCAGAGTTTTGCTGACCAGTGACCACCAGTATTATAAGTTGTCTGCCTGAAAAACGCTCCATATCTGTGCTCAGTGTGCTGCATATATCTGTGCTCACACTGCTTTATTGTGGGGACTGGGGACCAGCAGTATTATATAGGAGGAGTACAGTGCAGAGTTTTGCTGACCAGTGACCACCAGTATTATACGTTGTCTGCCTGAAAAACGCTCCATATCTGTGCTCAGTGTGCTGCATATATCTGTGCTCACACTGCTTTATTGTGGGGACTGGGGACCAGCAGTATTATATAGGAGGAGTACAGTGCAGAGTTTTGCTGACCAGTGACCACCAGTATTATATTTTGTCTGCCTGAAAAACGCTCCATATCTGTGCTCAGTGTGCTGCATATATCTGTGCTCACACTGCTTTATTGTGGGGACTGGGGTCCAGCAGTATTATATAGGAGGAGTACAGTGCAGAGTTTTGCTAACAGTGACCACCAGTATATATAGCAGTACGGTACGGAAGGCCACTGCTCTACCTACCTCTGTGTCGTCAAGTATACTATCCATCTAGATTCTATACCTGTGGTGCATTTTAGTTTTGCAGTTTGCTGACAGTGACCACCAGTATATATAGCAGTATGGTATGGAAGGCCACTGCTCTACCTATCTCTGTGTCATCAAGTATACTATCCATCTAGATTCTATACCTGTGGTGCATTTTAGTTTTGCAGTTTGCTGACAGTGACCACCAGTATATATAGCAGTACGGTACGGAAGGCCACTGCTCTACCTACCTCTGTGTCGTCAAGTATACTATCCATCTAGATTCTATACCTGTGGTGCATTTTAGTTTTGCAGTTTGCTGATAGTGACCACCAGTATATATAGCAGTATGGTACGGAAGGCCACTGCTCTACCTACCTCTGTGTCGTCAAGTATACTATCCATCTAGATTCTATACCTGTGGTGCATTTTAGTTTTGCAGTTTGCTGACAGTGACCACCAGTATATATAGCAGTACGGTACAGAAGGCCACTGCTCTACCTACCTCTGTGTCATCAAGTATACTATCCATCTAGATTCTATACTTGTGGTGCATTTTAGTTTTGCAGTTTGCTGACAGTGCCACCTGTATATATAGCAGTACGGTACGGAAGCCCACTGCTCTACCTACCTCTGTGTCGTCAAGTATACTATCCATCTAGATTCTATACCTGTGGTGCATTTTAGTTTTGCAGTTTGCTGACAGTGACCACCAGTATATATAGCAGTACGGTACGGAAGGCCACTGCTCTACCTACCTCTGTGTCGTCAAGTATACTATCCATCCATACCTGTGGTGCATTTCAGTTGTGCACAGTATATATAGTAGTAGGCCATTGCTATTGATACTGGCATATAATTCCACACATTAAAAAATGGAGAACAAAAATGTGGAGGTTAAAATAGGGAAAGATCAAGATCCACTTCCACCTTGTGCTGAAGCTGCTGCCACTAGTCATGGCCGAGACGATGAAATGCCATCAACGTCGTCTGCCAAGGCCGATGCCCAATGTCATAGTAGAGAGCATGTAAAATCCAAAAAACAAAAGTTCAGTTAAATGACCCAAAAATCAAAATTAAAAGCGTCTGATGAAAAGCGTTAACTTGCCAATATGCCATTTACGACACGGAGTGGCAAGGAATGGCTGAGGCCTTGGCCTATGTTCATGGCTAGTGGTTCAGATTCACATGAGGATGGAAGCACTCATCCTCTCGCTAGAAAACTGCAGTGCCACTCCTAGATGGGCCAGGTGTTTGTGTCGGCCACTTGTGTCGCTTAGCTTAGTCACACAGCGACCTTGGTGCGTCTCTTTATTTCTTTGCATCATGTGCTGTTTGGGGAATATTTTTTTGAAGTGCCATCCTGTCTGACACTGCAGTGCCACTCCTAGATGGGCCAGGTGTTTGTGTCGGCCACTTGTGTCGCTTAGCTTAGTCACACAGCGACCTTGGTGTGCCTCTTTTTTTCTTTGCATCATGTGCTGTTTGGGGACTATTTTTTTGAAGTGCCATCCTGCCTGACACTGCAGTGCCACTCCTAGATGGGCCAGGTGTTTGTGTCGGCTACTTGTGTCGCTTAGCTTAGCCATCCAGCGACGTTGGTGCAAATTTTAGGACTAAAAATAATATTGTGAGGTGTGAGGTGTTCAGAATAGACTGAAAATGAGTGTAAATTATGGTTATTGAGGTTAATAATACTATGGGATCAAAATGACCCCCAAATTCTATGATTTAAGCTGTTTTCGAGGGTTTTTTGTTAAAAAAAACACCCGAATCCAAAACACACCCGAATCCGACAAAAAATTTTCAGGGAGGTTTTGGCAAAACGCGTCCTAATCCAAAACACGGCCGCGGAACCGAGTCCAAAACCAAAACACAAAACCTGAAAAATTTCCGGTGCACATCTCTAGTATAAGATAGCCTTTTTAATATGGCCCCACAATAATACCAAGGACGATCTCACCCCTTTGCATGTGGCAGTCCGGTTTTCCAGCCAGAGACAGATACTGGAAATGTCTGGCTACCTGGCTTGATGTAAATAGGTCTGGGTGTCTGCTCATGATAACAGGTGTCACCACAGTTTAAAGATGGTTATTTATCCAGCATGATGCACATGGAATGCCAGAGCTCCATATCGGAAGTGACAGGTAGAAATTACATACATGTGTTTCTTCTCCTAGCAACTCCAGCAGCTGTGAAACCATACATCCCAACATGCCTTGCCACCATTTTGCTATTAGGGCATGCTAAAATTGTGTCAGGGCATGCTGGGATGTGCAGTTTAACAACAGCTGAAGGGCCAGAAGTATAATACCCCTGATCTACAGTATTATGTATTCAGTTCCATTCTTTGCATGCAGAACTTATGGCATTCTGACCACATTACTGTTGCCTTGATCCTTATTGTGAATCAAATGAGTCTATTTACGGAGATAAGAGGGACAGGCTCGCGATCACGGCTTTGCCACGAGGCCACGCCCCCATTTCTGAGACCATGCCCCCTTTCTCTGGGTAAGAGCGGCTATGCCGTGCAGGAGTACCTCTTTCTACCTCCCAAAAGTTGGGAGGTATGCATTGATGCTACAGCACCTCTCTCAGTCCCAACTACTGCGGCACAACCTCTCACTGCAATAGCTGCTGAAGCACCTTTTTCTGGCCCAGCTGCTGTAACACCTCTCTCTGCCCCGGTTGCTGCAGCACTTATCTTTACATTGATGCTGCAGCACCTCACTCTGCCCCAGCTGCTGCTGCAGCACCTCTTTCTGCTTTAGAAACTGCAGCACCACACTCTCCTCTCAGGCTGCTGCAGCACCTCTTTCTGTCCCTCAGGCTGCTGTGGTACAGCTTTCTCTGCCTCTCAGGCTGCTGTGTAACAGCTCTCTCTGCCCCTTAGGCAATTCTGGGACATTATTTTAATTGAAACATAATGGGATTATCAGGTCTGGGTTGGCAGTTCTAGGGTATTGTTTTCATTGAGGCATCGGGGGATTATCAAATTGAGGAGGGGGAATTTTGGTGCATTATTTTTATTGAGAGTTTGGAGGGGTTTCAGGTTTGTGGGGCATCACATTTGGGGCATTACTCCCAGTAAGGCATTGGGAGATTATCAGATCTGGGGTGTCAGTTATGGGGCATTATTTTCATTCAGAGATTGGGGGTTATTAGGTCTGCATGGGGGTCACATTTAGGGCTTTATTTTCATTGAGGAATTGGGGGCTGTGAGGTCAGATCAGTTTGGGCATATATAGTGTTTTTAATTTATTTGAATTAAACAAGTAAATAGTTAAATACAACTACTACCATAGCAGCTCTACCATGGTGTAATGTGTATAAGGGGCTCAACCACAGTGTGACATGTATAAGGGGCTCTACTGTGTGGCGTAATGTGTCTAAGGGACTCTACTGTGTAGCATAACATGTATAAGGGGTACTACTGTGTGGTGTAATGTGAATAACGGACACTACTATGCGGTGTTACGTGAATTGGTACTATTCTGTGGCAACGCATCTTCCCAATTAAACCATTATTTATTTATTATTACCATATACAGTCCCTGCCCCATGGGAGCTTACAATCTTTATTCCTTACCACACACACATGAATACACACACACACACACACACACACACACACACACCAGGGTTAATTTTTGTTGGCCGCCAATTAACCTACCAGTATATTTTAATATTGTGGGAGGAAACTGGAGTACCCAGAGGAAATCTACACTAGCACAGGAAGAATATACAAACTTCACACAGTTAGGGACACGGTGGGAATCAAACCCATAACCTCAGTGCTGGAAGGCAGTAATGCTAATCATCAAACCGTCCAAGCTGCCATGACCCTATATTGTTTCTGCAAGGCTTCAGCACGCACTCAGCCTATTTTAAACATGTGGGCAGCCAAAGGAAACTTTTGCCCTTAGCTCCACAAGGTCTAGAACCGGTCCTGTCACCAATTTAGGACTTTTAAACATTGTTAATTTTTTCAATGTAACATGCCACCACATGTTGGCTAGGGACCCAATTCAGTACAGGGGTGGGGGGTGACAAACCATACCCTTGCTTCGGGCACCATGGGGCCTAGCTGCACCTCTGCCCACATACTGTATAAATAATTTTTTGTTTCTTTCCTGCCTCGTAGTGTAATCCTCTTCTTTGAAATTCAGCCTGCTCAATTTCTTCAGAGGTTTTTCCTCCGTTAAAAGTCTGTCTATATTGTGATGATGATCCAGCTACCATCCATGAGTATCTTGCTTTGTGAACTTCTTGCTTTTAAAAGTAAAGTACATTATTTACCGGTATCTTTCTGCTGACTATAAGGGGGACTGGACAATGAAGGTAACCTTTGTCTTTTCCTTGAGTAGTTATACAGTATACTGGCCATTAGCTATAATAACTGTTTACATCTTACTTTTGATCAAGGTTAGAGAAGAAGCTTTTAACGTATTGACTAAAAGCATCGTGCCTGCTTTGATGAAACACTGATTTTGGTGTTAAAGTCAGCATCAATACCTGATGTGTTGTTATCCTCTTTTATAGCACTTTTGGCCTACTGTTACTTTACTGCTACTTTGCTGCTATATTATTTTGGATTTCTAAATTTGGCAGATATCCTTTAGGTGAAAAGGTTTCTTGCTTGCAAAGCATTCATGAACCCACATTGCACTCATGGTCAATTTATCGCTCTCTGCTGGCTATTTCCCAATTCGTTTAAGCAAGTTATAGTCTGCCCTATTCTAAAGAAACTATAACTTGACCCCCTCCTTCCTCTCCAACTACTGTCCCATCTCTTTCCTCGGGTTTGGTATGTTTCTTCAATATTCGCCATGTCGATATTCATAATGCTAGCCTGTATCCTAACGCTAACCCTAACACTAAAACTAAGGACTATTGTCAACATTTCTTCTATTTTGACATGTTATATGTCAACATTTTAACCATGCTGACATTATAACATTTCACACTCCGGTTTCAACATTATGAATGTCAACATAGTGAATATCGACAATCTAACTGGATACTTTTTCCTCCCCATTGCCTCCAAGCTCCTTGAGTACATGGTATACAACTGCCTCATCTCCACCCTCTTCACCCACTCTCTTCTTGAGTCACTCCAACCCATCTACAAAGCTTTTAATTTGACTGAAACTGCCCCCACTATAGTCACTAATGTCCTTCTTTTGGCCAAGTCCATGGTCCAGTTATCTATTCTCATACTCCCTGACCTCGTAGCGGCATTTGACATAGTTGACCACCCCTCCTCATTAAAACCCACTACTCCATTGGGCTCTATGACTCTGTTCTTTCCTGGTTCACATCTTACATGCCCAACCACTTCTCTCTATCCAAAACCAACTTCTACCTCCCATAGGGTGCCCTAAGGACCCCTTCCTCTTCTTTCTCTACACTTCTTTTCTTGTTGGACTTATAAGTACATTTGGCCTCCCAATACCATTTCTATGTAGACAATACCAAAATAATAAGGTACTACATTTACCTTTCCACTCCTGATCTCTCTCCCTCTTTCCCCTCCACTGTAAACTCCTAGCTTTCAGCCATCTCTTCCTGGATAGCTCAACATTTTCTGATACTTATTGTCTCTAAAACTGAACTTATCACTTTCCCCCCCAAAAAGGCCCCCTCTTTTCCTACTTTGTACTTCTCTGTTCCCCAAGTCAGTCAGATGTCTGGGCATCAGCCTTGACTCTGCCATTTCTTTCTCACACATATTCAGACCTCTCCCAATTCTGACATCTAAACCTTGGCAATTTTTCCAGAATCAATTCCTTCCAACCCTTGACGGTATTATACCTTCCAAACTTCCACCTCTCCAATCTCTCCCATCTTCAGTGTATCCTTAATTTAGCTTCCTGCATCATTTTCCTTTGCTCTACTTCTGCTGTCCACCTCCACTCACTCCCTATTCCCCTTACAATCAAATTCAAACTTCTCTGCTTCACTTATGAAGCTCTCTAGCCCACCTCTTTTCCTTACATCTCCAGCATCATTTCCTCACATACTCCTCCACACTCTCTTTGTTCTGCTAATGAGCTTCACATTCTACATGCATACATCTTTACACGCTTGCATTCCTTTGTAATGCCCTCCCACACTATGTTAGACTTTTATTCAGCCTCCCAACCTTCAAATGCTCTCTTAAAATGCACTTTCTTGAGTCTAGATTACTATCCCTCTGCTGATCTTTGAAGCAGGGACATGTGGTGAGGTAAATGGCTGAGGAGGCACTGGCTAGTACCAGAGCCAGGGTTCATGGGAGCATTATACAAAGATGCAGAAGTATATACTGCTGGAAATTTGGTGAGTAAGGATTAGAGATGTGCAGAAAAGGGAGCAGGGGAGGCAGTTCTAGATTTTTTTTACTAGAGTTTTGACTATATAAATGATTAGAATAATACAAAGAAGATAATACAATATACTGCTACCATATTTGTTTTATTATTTTTATATTGTGGATAGATGTACATATTTTATGTAAATTTACTAGTGTCATTTGACCATTAATTAATCAATCAATCAATCAATCAATCAATTAATCAACACCACTATATATACCTGGTACAGGTAGTATAGCATTTATACTCTGATGAAGTTATGGATGATAACAAAATGCTCTGGGACAACCAATGGGCTGTCATCTATCGGTCTATTGCTGTGCTTTCTGTATTTGCACAACCATACTTTTCATCGCACCACCACCAATGAATCCTAATAGGTGTACAATACATGAAGAAGCTCATCACAGATGACCTGACAATAGAGCAGTTCAATGCCATCGAACAGCAGCCCTTACTGGGTCCATGACCCCATGCTATTATTACTAAAAGATTGGATCACTATAAGATGATTACAATAAAAGCAATATACTGTACCTCCATACACAACCTACTACACACAATCTCCACAAGCAATATGTGTAATTACACAGGACTTTAAATATCTACTATCCTAGGACTGAGTTATAGTTTGTTACTGTCATTCTACTCCTCCATTAAAGCTGCATGTCAACCTACAGTGCTACTATATGTTTCCTGAAATTTGCTACTATAAATGTATGTATCTTTTATATGTATAACAAATTAATTGAGTAATGTTATTGCAATACTCCTTTTTTATATGCAACAATCCATATATATTTTTACAAAATATATCAGTGTTTTATTATGATTGAGTTACTGTATTGAAGATATTCAGGTTTAAATATTGACTATTTTGTAATGTGAGCATTTTACATGTCTGAGTATACTGTACATCCAACTTTTTACATCATGCTTGATTCTTTAATTCTGATTCTGCACATTGCCATCAATGTGATCTCTGTTTTCCATTAGCATTTATACACAAGCTTGCCTCTGATATACTATGGTCTAACATAAGCTTGTCATCTGGTTGGGTATAAAGTGAGGTCAAATCTATTTATAGCCATCTGGGAGACCACTGAATAGCAATCCCGTTAATTGGAAGGTTTTTTTTTGTTTTTTTTTTACCCAGTTATCAGCCTCGCTTGATCATTTTTTAAATAATTAATGGAGCTAATTCTAAATTGGGAATAAAGCCAAAAAGAGCAGGTAACTTTGCACCTTGGTAATATCATGATGCACTGTGGGCATGGCAGATTTAAATACCAGGAATATATAGATTTGGCTTGGATGTGAGTTAATAAAATATTTATATTAAAGAGCAAGATGTATATGCTGCTACTTACAGTGCAGTAAAGGCACACTATGCAATATATCGTATGCTATATCTTTCCAACCCAAATCAGATGGGGAGATCCTAGGGATAATGCAATGTATTTTACACATGCAGTATGCAACTGCATGCCACACATATTCATGATATTCATAAATCTGTGGCTGCGCAAGGTCCAATATCGCCCATACTTCCTCTCTGCCACTGCCTGATTGACTGGCAGCACCATTGAGGAGCTGAGTAGGGGGCATGGGAAACCTGCGTTCTCAGAAACAGGGGTGTATTGCCCCCATTTTCTGGGAGTGGAGAGCCAGGGGTCTGCGTGTCACCATGGAGACTTCCTGGCTTTGAAGCCCCTGTTTCCATCAGTCAGCTCAGTACTGGCTATCTGATGGTCGCCATGTTGGATCCCACCTTGCGGCATCAGTTGTAGTGCTGAGATTGCAGCTACATTCAGGAGGCATCTATTCTACTGAGATATCTCCTGCATGTCCCTCCTTCAGATCAGACAAAAATACAATGCTGCTAGCGTGCAGCATTGCGTTTTTGTCCAACTCTGAATAAGACCCTTTCTATTGTATAGTGTATACCTAGATTTATTCTTACATTGGTCAACTGTCAGTTTTTAATTTTCTGTCTTTTAAAAAAAATAATTCAAATACAAAACACATATAGTACAAAGTAAAACAAATTAATGAAAAGTGTACAAACACATTTTGTTTTTTACCAAACAGATGTACTGGGAATCAGAAACTTGTGAATTAGAATATGCAAAATATAACATCTACTCATTTACTTCATAGCAGCACAGCAATTACCTTGTAGAGTCCATTGTAATCAAACATTCAGCTATTATACAGTAAGTTATCAAAGTGCTTAAGCTGCTTAAATACTCTATACTTCATTACTCATGCCATTACTAATATTTATACAGCCCCAGCATGCGCTGCAGTTATTTACTATTGGCTCAACCACAGTAATAAGTAAGAAAGTGCGCAGATTTAATATCTGTTTTATAAAGGACCAACAACTGAGATGTTTGGGCCCCAAAACAATCATCATATTAGATCTAAATCCAACCATAATGAAAACTCTCAGCCAGGTAAGCCAGCCTGTGTGCAGGGCAGCAAAGAGTCTGGCTGGGCCCAGGTACTTTTCAGTGGGCATGGCCTAATCACAGGAGGTGTTGCCAAGCATGCTTAGAAAAAAATACAGAAAAAGATTGTATTTTAAGCACCTCCCTGGCCACACTGCAGCCCAGCACACAACAGCTTGTTCTGGGCTAAGGAGTAGAGCTGCTGCTGCCAGGTAACGGGGATGGGACCTTGGCCCCCAAAGGGCCCCTCCATCAGACCTGGGCCCGGGCAATTAGTACCCTCCCCCTCTCCTCTTGGTGTCATTGCCTGGGTGTGTGGTTGAGAGCCAACAGATAGCTTGAGGTTCCTTGAAAGTCAGTTTCCACGACCTCTTCAAAACATACAGCCGTGAGTGACTCTTGTTTAGATTAAGCATTTTACAGCTTTATACATTTTACATTTATTGTGTGCACAAAGTGAACCCAGCATGGTCTAAAACCTTCCAGGTGTTACTAAGAAATAGTCACATGTGAATAAGATTACTTATAATTCATGTTCTATAAATTGATTATGAAGTTATAATGCAGTGCATATCCATATCATTGTGACATTTTTAATATTGTTTCTTACTCCCGGGAGGTTGTTGTAATCCAGATATATTTTATATAAATAAATGTTTTTTACTTTTCTGATTGTCAAGCGCCACTTGTTATTCATTTGTTAGTTTTGCTTTAAGGGACTGGCAATTCCCTTCTACAGGAGGCTGCTGACAATCTTAGTGCAGTGCTATTCACCTGAGCGCATAATTTTTTCTTTCTTCCACGACCCATGAACAGATTTGCACAAGTCACCAGGTTTGTCACACTAACCAAATGTCTGCTCATGTACTTCAATAAAATATAGCACGGCAGATTAGTGACATATCTTTCTAGGCATTTACTGTAGTTGCGCTTTCCATTTTCCAAGCCAGATTTCCAAAGACATTAAATTTTCTAACAACATTTAGTATTGCTATGTGATAAACACTGTTCTGTGTTGGTTCAACTGCATTTGTTTAACGCCACTCAGCACCAGTTGTTGGCTTTGCAACTTGCCGTCTTATACCTAATTTGTGCAATTTAATCATCTCAAAATTTATAACATAGCTCTGGTTGCTGAAATCTCATCCTGATAGGTTTATTGTTTATATCTCTGGCAAGATTACATAGTTTACAATTCCAGACAGAAAATAAACCATAAAATGTATAATTGTAGAGTGCTGCTTGTCGTTTTATAAATAAATAATAATTCATCTACTGTATTCATCCATTTTTCAAGGAAGTCACTGAAATTGCAATGACACTTTCTGAGACGCATACAGTACGGTGGATAGATTCAGCCCACGTTGTAATATTTCAGAAACCAATATAAATTTATCACCAGTAGAACAAGATTCTTTTCAAATAAGTAAGATATACAGTGGAAAGGAATACTGCAAATGCAAATACTGCAATGAAGAATATTTCTTGAATTGAAGAATATGACTTACAAAAGCCAAGACCAAATTGCTTCTGATCCTGTGTGTAACCAAGTTACTGGTGGATAATAATTTTAGTGATAAATGTAAATGATTAAAAACATTTTGGTCAGTACGCGCTATAAGGAGAACTTGGTGTTTTCTGATTTTTTATGTGGGATACCTGGGAAAATCATTGTGTGTCAATTGTCTGGACTCGGAGCAGTACCTGAGGTCTGCATATGGCTGGAGGCCGTATGAGGAATACTAGAAAGTCTAATAAGGTTTCTTCTGATAGATGAGAATGGAAGTTGTTTATTACAATGGCAGAAAAGGCAGAGATCCAATAGGGCACAATAAACAGTCACTGGTTACCAGCAAGGGCTGGAGAATATGATCATCACAGGCAATGGCTTAGACTGCCGAGTACAGACTAAGCATACAGAGTCTACAGTATGTGGTTAGTTATAGTCAATTGTAGCACAGGAGACAAAGGGTTTTTCAGATGACACTCTGTATGATGATTGTACAGCAGCAGATAATATACAGGAACTATCGAATAGCCAGCAGAGAAATGCTGGAAGTGTGCCGGGGTATAATGGAGGCTGTGAGGAGCGCTCACTAATGATCAGTGTTGCTGGGTATGTAATAGAACAATAATATAGTAATATAGTATATACAGTAGTAGTAAAGACATTTACTTAGAAGCACAATCAATTAATATATTAAAATAAAAATACATAAAAAACATACATTTGTACATATCATATAAAATGAAGGTGAATTTTGTAATATATTTGGATATAATGATGTAATCTCTCTCTTTAATATTGATTCCCTAGCGATGCCTTAATAATGCTGATTAAGGGCTTAAGGGTCTGATTCACTATCATTTGCTAATGTGAGAACGCACGCTCTGAACAATTATCAGCTGACTGCGTGTGTGCTACAAATCCATTGCGTGTGCGCAAAGGCCAAAATGTGACCGCTCTGTGTTTGCAGCCTAAGTGTTAAGAGATTGCAATTTGATTGACAGGAAGTGACTGTTCGTGGGTGGTAACGTGACATTTGTGAGGAGTGGTTGGGAAAACACAGGTGTGTCATGGCCATTTTTGGGGCATGTATCTGATGTCATCTGCGAATGCTGCAATGAAAAGCGTGTTGCCAGGTGCGACTGCATTCTCATTATTTTGAGTAGGCATGGGTTGGCCGCAACTGTCGGTTGTGCTAATTTTTTGCGTATATCCATTGCGATTCTGGTAAGGCATACGCAGATTTACAAGCGCATCGGTGATGGGGATTTTTTATCCTTTCTGGGTGGCTCTTCACATGCGATTTTTAGCATTAGCAGGATTGTGAAAATTGCTATTTCAGCCTCAATAGTGATCCATGGTGAATTAGGCCCTAATTCACTAAGGATTGCAATTGTAAATGTCCATCTGTAATGTTCATCTGCAACGGCAGGCTGAGTAAGTCTGAGCTTAGGTCACAACACAGTCCTTGGACACGCCACTCATGGCAAATGAGTCAACACGCCCCCATTTCCTGCAAGTCCAGCCGTCTCTGCCCCCGTCCCTCCCTCCAAGCGCCTCTGCCTGTCAATCAGGCAGAGGTGTTCACATACCTGTGATCACATTGCAGGGCCCATTCTGCACATGCGCAGACTGGGTCCTGCGCATATGCAGTTTCACCACCATTGGGAAACTGCACAGATGATCGCTTAGGCAAGAATCACCTTCTAAAAACGTTATAAATGTTATCTTTTGTATTAATTATTTGATAGTGAGAAAAAAGTACTCAATGTAGTTAATATATTGATAATTTTTATAACAATAACACCATCTAAAAAATATCCTAAATTTGAATGAATTAAATAACTACCTAGACACAGATGAACTTAATCAAGGTGTGACTGTCATTGACCAATGGAGCTTTAAAAGTGATCCTTGGGATTGTGGGATTCCTTGGAAGCAGCAGTGATAGCTCTGTATGGTAATGCAGCAGGAGGCATCTATTCAACATAGAAACATAGAATTTTGATGGCAGATAAGAACTGGAGTAACAGGGGGAAACCCACACAAGTATGGGGATAATATTCAAACTCCACATAGTTAGGGCCATGATGGGAATTGAACCCATGTCCTCAGTGCTTTGAGGCAGTAATGCTAACCATTACACCAGCCATACTACCCATATACCATCCCTATTGCCCATCAAGCAGATGCCACTTGCTGCAGTAGTGATCCGAGCCGTATCCTAGGATGCAGGATTGGATCTCTCTCCACCATGGGGTGGCCTATCTCCTATGATGGAAATCCCTGAGCTATTCCCATTTCCCCAAACAGCGGTTTCACAAACATGGTCCATCTCCGCCTCCTCCCAGCTCCCCAAACAGCAGCAGACTGTCAATCATGGCAAAAATACATGGCAATAGTTGCTGCCCGGCGAGGCATGCAGCATGCCGTATCGCTGCAAAGATGAACATGGCTACATCTATAGATGGACACAGCACAGCCACTTGTAGATGGACACAGCACAGCCACTTGAAGATGGACACAGCAGAGTACAGTGCAGCACACAACAGCGTTACTAGAGTAAAATGGGGTCCTTATATAGAATCCAAAACCCATGAGAATCCGACCAGGAGGATTACATTTTGCCTTGATTTGGAATCGGAGCCTGGTGGGAAAAAGTTGAGCCAGGGCTCGGATTGACTCAGAAATGGGAAGTTCGGGTGGGCTCGGATTCTAGGTAATACGAACTGCTCATCTCTAGCTGTAACTCAGCAAAATGCGAAAAGCACAGGGGTTGCGAATACCTTTTATAGCCACTGTAACTAAATGTTATTACATTTTACAATGAATCATATTAATCTTGTCAACCATATGAGATGTTGTTGTGTAACCTGTATTCATTTATAATTACCAGGGTCTGACCATATAATATTGCCTGTTAATTTCCTACTTGTCTCGAATGTCCTTTGAGAACGTCTGTTGGAAGATTCACAGCAGCATAAAGTTGTTTAGGAGATGAGTGTGCTGATGTTGTGGGAGGCAGTTACCTGTTCATTCATGAGAATATATGAGAATTTGGCTGGATGTGACAGGGTATAGCCAGCCGTGTCTGCAGTTCCTAATGTAGGATAGTGACTAATGAATCAGAGAGGCAATAGATATGAACAACTCTTTTTTTCCAGATGATATATGTTCTCAAATGAACACTGCAGAGAAGATAGTATTATGTTTCTCACTACTTTTCATATTTGTTTATAAATGTATACTCACCAAAATACACATTTATCAACACTTACAGGTAACTGCACCAAAAGTCACTACATTAATCTGCTGTACATATCATAGAAGTTCCTGTAAAACCCCTAATTATTATTTAAAAAAAAATGCGTTATTGATAAAATAAAAATAATTTGATATTTGTTGGGGATGATATCAGGATCCCAGCATGATGATGTAGCATCATAAATGTGCAAAAGATAAATAATGATTGGGTCGGGTCATTGGCAAAATCCAACATGTTGGAAATAATAAGAATTTACTTACCGATAATTCTATTTCTCGTAGTCCGTAGTGGATGCTGGGGACTCCGTCAGGACCATGGGGAATAGCGGCTCCGCAGGAGACAGGGCACAAAAATAAAGCTTTAGGATCAGGTGGTGTGTACTGGCTCCTCCCCCTATGACCCTCCTCCAAGCCTCAGTTAGGATACTGTGCCCGGACGAGCGTACACAATAAGGAAGGATATTGAACCCCGGGTAAGACTCATACCAGCCACACCAATCACACCGTATAACTTGTGATCTGAACCCAGTTAACAGTATGACAAACGTAGGAGCCTCTGAACAGACGGCTCACAACAAATAACAACCCGATTTTTTTGTAACAATAACTATGTACAAGTATTGCAGACAATCCGCACTTGGGATGGGCGCCCAGCATCCACTACGGACTACGAGAAATAGAATTATCGGTAAGTAAATTCTTATTTTCTCTAACGTCCTAAGTGGATGCTGGGGACTCCGTCAGGACCATGGGGATTATACCAAAGCTCCCAAACGGGCGGGAGAGTGCGGATGACTCTGCAGCACCGAATGAGAGAACTCAAGGTCCTCCTCAGCCAGGGTATCAAATTTGTAGAATTTTGCAAACGTATTTGCCCCTGACCAAGTAGCAGCTCGGCAGAGTTGTAATGCCGAGACTCCCCGGGCAGCCGCCCAGGATGAGCCCACTTTCCTTGTGGAATGGGCCTTGATAGATTTAGGTTGTGGCAAGCCTGCCACAGAATGTGCAAGTTGAATTGTGCTGCAAATCCAACGAGCAATCGTCTGCTTAGAAGCAGGAGCACCCATCTTGTTGGGTGCATACAATATAAGCAGTGAGTCAGACTTTCTGACTCCCGCCGTTCTTGAAATATATATTTTCAATGCCCGGACCACGTCCAACAACTTGGAATCCTCCAACTCGTTAGTAGCCGCAGGCACCACAATAGGCTGGTTCAGGTGAAACGCTGACACCACCTTAGGCAGAAAATGAGGACGCGTCCGCAGTTCTGCCCTGTCCGTATGGAAAATCAGATATGGGCTCTTATATGATAAAGCCGCCAATTCTGATACTCTCCTGGCTGAAGCCAGGGCCAGTAGCATGGTTACTTTCCATGTGAGATACTTCAGCTCCACCGATTTGAGCGGCTCAAACCAATGGGATTTGAGAAAATCCAAGACTACATTAAGATCCCACGGTGCCACTGGGGGCACAACCGGGGGCTGTATATGTAGTACTCCTTTTACAAAAGTCTGGACTTCAGGAACTGAAGCCAATTCTTTCTGGAAGAAAATCGACAGGGCCGAAATTTGAACCTTAATGGACCCCAATTTGAGGCCCATAGACAATCCTGTTTGCAGGAAATGTAGGAATCGACCCAGTTGAAATTCCTCCGTGGGGGCCTTCCAGGCCTCACACCACGCAACATATTTTCTCCAAATGCGGTGATAATGTTGTGCAGTCACCTCCTTCCTGGCTTTTACCAGTGTAGGAATGACCTCTTCCGGAATGCCTTTTTCCTTTAGAATTTGGCGTTCAACCGCCATGCCGTCAAACGCAGCCGCGGTAAGTCTTGGAATAGACACGGTCCCTGCTGAAGCAGGTCCCGTCTTAGAGGTAGAGGCCACGGATCCTCTGTGAGCATCTCTTGAAGTTCCGGGTACCAAGTTCTTCTTGGCCAATCCGGAGCCACTAGTATCGTTCTTACTCCCTTCTGCCGTATAATTCTCAGTACTTTTGGTATGAGAGGCAGAGGAGGGAACACATACACTGACTGGAACACCCACGGTGTTACCAGAGCGTCCACAGCTATTGCCTGAGGATCTCTTGACCTGGCGCAATACCTGTCCAGTTTTTTGTTGAGGCGGGACGCCATCATATCCACCATTGGTTTTTCCCAACGGTTCACAATCATGTGGAAGACTTCTGGATGAAGTCCCCACTCTCCCGGGTGTAGATCGTGTCTGCTGAGGAAGTCTGCTTCCCAGTTGTCCACTCCCGGAATGAATACTGCTGACAGTGCTATCACATGATCTTCCGCCCAGCGAAGAATCCTTGCAGCTTCTGCCATTGCTGTCCTGCTTCTTGTGCCGCCCTGTCTGTTTACGTGGGCGACTGCCGTGATGTTGTCCGACTGGATCAACACCGGCTGACCCTGAAGCAGGGGTTTTGCCAGACTTAGAGCATTGTAAATCGCTCTTAGCTCCAGTATATTTATGTGAAGAGACATCTCCAGGCTTGACCATACTCCCTGGCAGTTTCTTCCTTGTGTGACCGCTCCCCAGCCTCTCAGACTGGCATCCGTGGTCACCAGGACCCAGTCCTGTATGCCGAATCTGCGGCCCTCTAACAGATGAGCACTCTGCAACCACCACAGAAGAGACACCCTTGTCCGTGGCGATAAGGTTATCCGCTGATGCATCTGCAGATGCGATCCGGACCATTTGTCCAGCAGATCCCACTGAAAAGTTCGTGCGTGGAATCTGCCGAATGGAATCGCTTCGTAAGAAGCCACCATCTTTCCCAGGACTCTTGTGCATTGATGTACAGACACTGTCCCTGGTTTTAGGAGGTTTCTGACAAGTTCGGATAACTCCCTGGCTTTCTCCTCCGGAAGAAACACCTTTTTCTGAACCGTGTCCAGAATCATTCCCAGGAACAGCAGACGTGTTGTCGGGGTCAACTGAGATTTTGGAAAATTCAGAATCCACCCGTGTTGTTGCAGCACTACTTGGGTTAGTGCTACTCCCTCCTCCAGCTGTTCTCTGGACCTTGCCCTTATCAGGAGATCGTCCAAGTAAGGGATAATTAATACTCCTCTTCTTCGCAGAGAATCATCATTTCGGCCATTACCTTGGTAAAGACCCGAGGTGCCGTGTACAATCCAAACGGCAGCGTCTGAAACTGATAATGACAGTTTTGCACCACGAACCTGAGGTACCCTTGATGTGAAGGGCAAATTGGGACATGCAGGTAAGCATCCTTTATGTCCAGGGACACCATAAAGTCCCCTTCTTCCAGATTCGCTATCACTGCTCTGAGTGACTACATCTTGAACTTGAATTTTTGTATGTACAGGTTCAAAGATTTCAGATTTAGAATAGGTCTTACCGAGCCGTCCGGCTTCGGTACCACAAATAGCGTGGAATAATACCCCTTTCCCTGTTGTAGGAGGGGTACCTTGACTATCACCTGCTGAGCAAACAGCTTGTGAATGGCTTCCAATACCGTCGCCCTGTCTGAGGGAGACGTTGGCAAAGCAGACTTTAGGAACCGGCGAGGGGGAGACTTCTCGAATTCCAACCTGTAACCCTGAGATACTACCTGCAGAATCCAGGGGTCCACCTGTGAGCAAGCCCACTGTGCGCTGAAATTCTTGAGTCGACCCCCCACCGTTCCTGAGTCCGCTTGTAAGGCCCCAGCGTCATGCTGAGGGCTTTGCAGAACCCTGGGAGGGCTTCTGTTCCTGGGCAGGGGCTGCTTGCTGCCCTCTCTTACCCCTTCCTCTGCCCCTAGGCAGATATGACTGTCCTTTTGTCCGCTTGTTCTTATAGGACCGAAAGGACTGCGGCTGAAAAGACGGTGTCTTTTTCTGTTGGGAGGGGGTCTGAGGTAAAAAGGTGGATTTTCCGGCAGTTGCCGTGGCCACCAGATCCGATAGACCGACGCCAAATAATTCCTCCCCTTTATACGGCAATACTTCCATATGTCGTTTGGAATCCGCATCACCTGACCACTGTCGCGTCCATAAACTCCTTCTGGCAGATATGGACATCGCATTTACTCTCGATGCCAGAGTGCAAATATCTCTCTGCGCATCTCGCATATAAAGGAAAGCATCCTTTAATTGCTCTATAGTCAATAAAATACTGTCCCTATCCAGGGTATCAATATTTTCAGTCAGGGAATCCAACCAGACGACCCCAGCACTGCACATCCAGGCTGAGGCGATGGCCGGTCGCAGTATAACACCAGTATGTGTGTATATACTTTTTAGGGTAGTTTCCAGTCTCCTATCTGCTGGATCCTTGAGGGCGGCCGTATCCGGAGACGGTAACGCCACTTGTTTTGATAAGCGTGTGAGCGCCTTATCCACCCTAGGGGGTGTTTCCCAGCGCGCCCTAACCTCTGGCGGGAAAGGGTATAATGCTAATAACTTTTTTGAAATTAGCATTTTTCTATCTGGGTTAAACCACGCTTCATCACATACATCATTTAATTCCTCTGATTCAGGAAAAACTACAGGTAGTTTTTTCACCCCCCACATAATACCCCTTTTTGTGGTACTTGCAGCATCAGAGATATGCAAAGCCTCCTTCATTGCCGTGATCATATAACGTGTGGCCCTACTTGAAAATACGTTTGTTTCATCACCGTCGACACTAGATTCAGTGTCTGTGTCTGGGTCTGTGTCGACCGACTGAGGTAAAGGGCGCTTTACAGCCCCTGACGGTGTCTGAGACGCCTGGGCAGGTACTAACTGGTTTGCCGGCCGTCTCATGTCGTCAACTGATTTTTGTAATGTGCTGACATTATCACGTAATTCCATAAACAAAGCCATCCATTCCGGTGTCGACTCCCTGGGGGGTGACATCACCATTATCGGCAATTGCTCTGCCTCCACGCCAACATCGTCCTCATACATGTCGACACACACGTACCGACACACAGCAGACACACAGGGAATGCTCTTATCGAAGACAGGACCCCACTAGCCCTTTGGGGAGACAGAGGGAGAGTTTGCCAGCACACACCCAAGCGCTATAATATATATGGGAACAACCTTATATAAGTGTTGTTCCTTATAGCAGCTTAAATATATCCAGTATATCGCCAAAAAATGCCCCCCCTCTCTGTTTTACCCTGTTTCTGTAGTGCAGTGCAGGGGAGAGTCCTGGGAGCCTTCCTCACAGCGGAGCTGAGCAGGAAAATGGCGCTGTGTGCTGAGGAGAATAAGCCCCGCCCCCTATTTCGGCGGGCTTTCCTCCCGTGGATTTAGATAACTGGCATGGGTTAAATACATACATATAGCCTTAATGGCTATATGTGATGTATTCTTTTGCCTTAAGGTAATAAAATATTGCTGCCCAGGGCGCCCCCAGCAGCGCCCTGCACCCTCCGTGACCGCTTGGTGTGAAGTGTGTGACAACAATGGCGCACAGCTGCAGTGCTGTGCGCTACCTTCATGAAGACTGAAGAGCCTTCTGCTGCCTGTTTCCGGACCTTCAATCTTCAGCATCTGTAAGGGGGGTCGGCGGCGCGGCTCCGGGACGAACCCCAGGGTGAGACCTGTGTTCCGACTCCCTCTGGAGCTAATGGTGTCCAGTAGCCTAAGAATCCAATCCATCCTGCACGCAGGTGAGTTGAAATTCTCTCCCCTAAGTCCCTCGATGCAGTGAGCCTGTTGCCAGCAGGACTCACTGAAAATAAAAAACCTAAAAAACTTTTTCTAAGCAGCTCTTTAAGAGAGCCACCTAGATTGCACCCTGCTCGGACGGGCACAAAAACCTAACTGAGGCTTGGAGGAGGGTCATAGGGGGAGGAGCCAGTACACACCACCTGATCCTAAAGCTTTATTTTTGTGCCCTGTCTCCTGCGGAGCCGCTATTCCCCATGGTCCTGACGGAGTCCCCAGCATCCACTTAGGACGTTAGAGAAATTCAATTTGACAATTCCGACCCAAAGATTATCTGAATTGGCAAGTTTTGGATTTTTAACTTGTAGGAATTTGCCATTCCTCAAAGAAATTGATGATCATTGGAGTCCACTGATTGGATTGGATCGGCATTGGGGAATCAGAGAATTCCTGGTTAGATGTTTGGCCCTCATTACTTTCCAATAATTTTTTTTATCAATGAATATACAGTATAAGAGGCCATTTATTGAAAAGTTTGCTACAGTCAGACAAAGGTAAGGAGATAAAAATACAAGTACAGAATAGTGAAAGTCAGGGACTGCAGATGGTAGGAGCATTAGGTTTACCAATTGATGCCAGAATTAATGAGAGTAGATTGGTCAAGAATAGAATCCAGGGTCAAGTGTTGGAAAAACAAGGTGGTTGAGAGTGCAAAGCTCAGCAATAGAATAATCACTGGTAGAGGAGTCATCACTTGCTAATGACTTGTGTAGGCTAGAAACAGGAGAAATGTGAATGAGGAATAATGTCACAGAAGAAGATTGCTATCCAGTCACAAGGTCGACACTAACCCTGTTGACATTTATAATGTTGACCCCGCAATGTCTATTCTTAAATTGTCAATATTTTAACAATGTCTGCATCTGAAATCTCACCACATGAAACATTAACATTAACATTTTGAGGATGCAGATAGATGTGGGTAAGGCACCAGGCTGAGGGATAGGGATTAGGGTTATGAATAGTCACCGGAACAAAGGGGCTCTGTGTCAGAAGTCACTGTAACAGCATTGACGGAACCTGGAAGAAGGCTTCATTAAATCAAAACACATTGGATGAGGGGAATAAGAGACTGGCAGTGCATTATAACAACTACTACAGTTGCTGAGACAGTGCCACATTCCCAAAGCCCTGTGCATCAGTAATAGTCACTTGACTAGGAAAATTGCTCAACACAGAGCACAGAGCAGCTTCCATTGGAAGGAAGGACAGAGCAGACCACCCTGTAACCGACCCAATACATACTCCAGGACTCTGGAGGAAAGTTAGGGACAGTTAGGGAAAGTTTTACAATTGAGACTCTGGGTAAGATGCATCATCGCTAGGAGAGTAATAAAATTAAGAGAGAAAAAGTACCAGCCAGTCAGCTATTAACTGTCATTTGTCAAACAGGTGGGGATGTACTAAGCAGTGAAAACAGTAAGGATGTGAGCCAGTGGAGAAGTTGCCCATGGCAACCAATCAGCTGCTCAGTATAATTTTATAGTATGCAAATTATAAATTTTACTTCAATGCTGATTGGTTGCCTTGGGCCACTTCTCCGCTGGCTCACTTCTCTACTCTTTTCATTGCTGATTGGTTGGTACTTTTTACTCTCTGCTTTATCACTCTCCAAGCAATGATGCATCTAGCCCTCTGTCTTGGTTTCCCCGCCAGGTAAAGTACAACAACGCTGCCAACACAAAAAGCCTAAAGCAGCTTAAACATTATATTGCATAATTTTTGTTATTGTTTGTTTGAAACAATGTATAATACATACAGTGTGTTTTTCTAGCCGAATACACTGTTACTTTTAGGGCAACATTGTAACCAGTATAAAACCAAATTTGTTTGCTTTATTACTACTCAAACGCTCATTTTAAATATACATTCAACTGCTGTAACTTATTTGAGCATCTTTTTACACATTAATCAGCATGTGCTACAAAGGTACTGTATATAAATATTTATGGTGTGCACTACTGCGCTTCCTCCATGATGCACCTTTACATCCTTACCCCTACCAAGATGGCCGCCTTACCCCCACCCCTACCAAGATGGCCTCCATTCTTTAGTCACATATCATCACTGTGTTTTAGCGCCACAGTAGTACACAGTCGTGTACTTCTTAGATTTGTGGGAGACCCTACATAATCCCGTGATACTGCCTACATACATGACCTGCTGACAGGATTACCATGGATCTGTGTACTCTTATAATGTCTAGTCTACGCAGAGAGAGATGTACCTGTAGATGCTACTCACTATTCTTACAGGGATAGGCATGTTAACAAGCTTGTAATCAAACCATAGATATTTCGGGAAGCAGTTAGCTACCCGACAGACGGGATCCCGGCGGTCAATATACCAACGCCGGGATACTGACAGCTGGCATCCCGTCCATCAGCAAATCATACTGAACCCGATATTTCATGATGTAGAATTTAAATTAGCCATTGTTGTTACTATTTATAATATTTAGCATAACTTTACTGTATTATTGAGGGAACTTAGGCCCTCATTCCGAGTTGATCGCTCGCTAGCTACTTGTAGCAGCTGTGCAAATGCATAGTCGCCGCCCACAGGGGAGTGTATGCCTGTGCAGCCGAGCTGTGCAAAAACATTCTGTGCAGTTTCTGAGTAGGTCTGGACTTACTCAGCCCTTGCGATAACTTTAGTCTTTTTGGTCCCGGAATTGACGTCAGACACCCACCCAGAAAATGCTTGGACATGCCTGCGTTTTTCCAAACACTCCAAGAAAATGGTCAGTTGCCACCCACAAATGCCCTCTTCCTATCAATCTCCTTGCGATCGTCCGTGTGAATGGATTCTTCATTAAATCCATAGCTCGGTAACGATCCGCTGTGTAGCCGTACAACGTGCCTACACATTGTGGTGCATATGCATGCGCAGTAGAGACCTGATCGCTGCGCTGCAAAAACAGCAACGAGTGATCAACTCGGAATGTCCCCCTTAATATTCTGCAGGATGACCGAGATGAACCAAATGCTGCTGAGATAAAAATGGCAAAATAACAGCCATAGATGCCATTAAAATGATGCCTCTAGTGGCCAAATAATCATAAAAAAAGCAGAATACAGGGTTTGTATCTATCGAGGAATAATGTTTCAGGAAGCTTTTCTTCAGGCATAGAAATACTCTTCCTTTATTTGGCAAGAAGGGTATTGAATTAATCTATAATGATTCTAGTTGTACTGTAATTATGCCAGTTAGGTCTGACATCCTCAGTTAACTTTTTAGCTTACAAGAATTAGCTATATCATATAACTTCCTCATAGACAATACATAATGATATCTGATATACTGTGGCAATTAACACAAAGGAATTTAAATACCTTTATACTTGGCATGTACTACAAACTCTAAGTTTAATATCTTGTAATGCACATCTTAATTACTTACATAAAAACTTTTGCAGTAAATGTGCAGCTTTATATAAATGGAAGCAACATGTATTAGGACAAGAAAATTAGGCTTGGTCTTTTCAGCAGAATATTACATTTGAATTGTTGTTACCATGGGATTAAAGCCATCACTCAGCTTCCTATGCTTTCTGGCCATCTGCGCATGTGTGAAGTTAACATTCCACATTGCGATCACATCCCTTAAGAAAGCAATTGCAATTTAATTAACAGCAGTGGCCGTAAGAAGGGGGAACGGCGATGCGGCACTGCGACCCATGCGACCCAAAAAATCCTATTGGATCCCTCTTGGGGAAGTCTGTCGTTAGAAGCCGACATGCCAGACATTCTAAAATGCGGTCCTCAAGACACCCCAATAGTCCAGGTATGAAGTTTATCCATGTTTGGCCACAAGTGACTTAATTAGCACCTCAGTCAATTTGATTTAACCATCTGTGCTAAACCATTGATATACCTAAAACCTGGACCGCTGTCCACTGGGGTGCCCTGAGGACTGTGTTTGAGGACCTCTGCCATAGGCTTCTATTTGGGAACAAGCTCTGTAAAGTTTTTGCTTTTTGGAGCTTTGTACATATGGAAAATGTGGTCATAGCTCTGAAAAACTGCATTTTTGGAGCTTCGGCCGCATTGTAGAGGATAATACTGTACAACCCTTCCTCAATCACTGGTGAGCACCTCTCTTTCAAGTACTTTATATGGCGTTCCCACCCACCAGGGTGGTATCTCAAATCTCTTGTAGGATGTCATCAACATATAACAATTTAAAGGAGAGTAGACTCAAGTTAGGAAAAAAGGTTTTACAGTGCATCCGGAAAGTATTCACAGCACTTCACTTTTTCTACATTTTGTTATGTTACAGCCTTATTCCAAACTGGAATAAATTCAATTTTTCCCTCTAAATTCTACACACAACCCCATAATGACAAGGTGAAAAAAAGTTTTTTTTTTGAGATTTTTGCTAATTTATTTAAAAAAAAACCTAAGAAATCACATGTACATAAGTATTCACAGCCTTTTCTCAATACTTTCTTGATGCACCTTTGGCAGCAATTACAGTCTCAAGTCTTTTTCAATATGATGCCACAAGCTTGGCACACCTATCTTTGGGCAGTTTTACCCATTATCTTTGCAGCACCTCTCAAGCTCCATCAGGTTGGATAGGAAGCATCGTTGCACAGCCATTTTCAGATCTCTTCAGAGATGTTCAATCGGATTCAAGTCTGGGCTCTTGCTTGGCCACTCAAGGACATTCACAGAGTTGTCCTGAAGCCACACCTTTCATATCTTGGCTGTGTGCTTAGGGTTATTGTCCTGCTGAAAGATGAACCGTCACCCCAGTCTGAGGTCAAGAGCGCTATGGAGCAGGTTTTCATCCAGGATGTCTCTGTACATTGCTGCATTCCTCTTTCCCTCTATCCTGACTAGTCTCCCAGTTCCTGCTGCTGAAAAACATCCCCACAACATGATGCTGCCACCACCATGCATCACTGTAGGGATGGTAATGTCCTGGTGATGAGCGGTGCCGTGTTTCCTCCAAACATGACGCCTGGCATTCACGCCAAAGAGTTCAATCTTTGTCTCATCAGATCAGAGAATATTGTTTCTGATGGTTTGAGAGTCCTTCAGATACATTTTGGCAAACTCCAGGCGGGCTGCCATGTGCTTTTTACTAAAGAGTGGCTTCCGTCTGGCCACTCTACCGTACAGGCCTGATTGGTGGAATGCTGCAGAGATGGTTGTCCTTCTGGAAGGTTCTCCTCTCTCCACAGAGGACTGCTGTAGCACTGACAGCATGACCATTGGGTTCTTGGTCACCTCCCTGACTAGGGCCCTTCTCCTCAGATCACTCAGTTTAGACGACTGGCCAGCTCTAGGAAGAGTCCTGTTTGTTCCGAACTTCTTCCATTTATGGATGATGGAGGCCACTGTGCTCATTGGGACCTTCAAAGCAGCAGATATTTTTCTGTACCCTTCCCCAGATTTGTACATCGACACAATCCCGTATCAGAGGTCAACAGAAAATTCCTTTGATATCATGCTTGGTTTGTGCTCAGACATGCATTGCCAAGTGTGGGACTTTATATAGACATGTGTGTGCCTTTTCAAATCATGTCCAATCAACTGAATTTACCACAGGTGGACTCAAATTAAGCTGTAGGAACATCTCAAGGATGATCAGTGGAAACAGGATGCACCTGAACTCAATTTTGAGTTTCATGGCAAAGGCTGTGAATATTTATGTACATGAGATTTCTTAGTTTTTTATCTTTAATAAATTTGAAAAAAAAAAAAATTCACATTGTCATTATGGAGTATTGTGTGTAGAATTTGGAGGGAAAAATTAATTTATTTCATTTTGGAATAAGGCTGTAAAATAACAAAATGTGGAAAAAGTAAAGCACTGTGAATACTTTCTGGATGCTATGTAATAACAGTTTTGTGTATCAAGCAGTGTAAAAAGTGGAGAGGTTGCCTGGGGCATTTTTGAACATATTCTTGACATTGTTTGATACATCTTCCCCTAACTTCCGTTCTTTACAACTACACACAAACAGCATAGAAAAGCAAACAAGCAACCAAACAGAAACTTGGGTGGGATAGTGGGAATAGATCAATTACAATGTGGCCTGTTTGAAGTAAGCCTGTGTAATAACAATTTCTAACAACCATACCCAAGCATACCTCCCAAGGGGATTTGACTATACTTATTCAGTGAACGAGAATGAAGAACGTACTGCACATATATAGTGGTTTATACGTGGTCCACAGGGCATTTATGCACATACACATGAAGATTAAATGGCTTTCTAATACTTATTATTTACTTTATAGAGATGTGTCCTCATACATTGGGAGTCTTTACACCATATGGCATGAGACGCCCGACATGAATGAGATACTCTGAGATAAATACCATAGCATGTTTTTCTTTTCATTTTGCCTCCTATTCACATTGCAAATGTAGAGAAAAGCTGTATACAGTATTCCAGAGGTAAGTTGCAACTTTAACCACTGAGGACTTGGTGTTACACACAAACAAAGCAGCAGACTGAGCACAAAGGAACTTGGTTTGAGGAAAAGCTTCGCTTTTCACATCAAAACCGATTTTGCACAGATTCAGAGTCAGATGTACAAATGTTGTAAATTCCAGTGGTCTGCTCATGCTCTCAATGCAGCTCTGTTGCTTCCGGTGCTTTTATTTGGCAAATACAGTAAGATGCACAGTTTGACTGACAAGAACCCACAGCGCAGTGAGTTGTCCCAGGACCAGACACGCTGAGAGGGGCTATTTGGCATGACTAGAATGCATTTTTAGACACATTGCAACCAGTGTAAAGAAAAGGAGGGAAGAACACTGTGCATGAGCAAATACTGATCCTGCCATGTCAGCCACATTGTCTGATGTGCCTAATTGTCATTTAAAAATATGTATAGAACAGGGGTAGGTAACCTATGGCTCTGCAGCTGCTGTGAAACTACACATGCAAGCATGCACTGTCTTTTCTGTTAGGTCATGCTAAAACTGTGCAGTGCATGCTGGTGGGATGCAGTCAGGATCCTGGTGCTTGAAATTTGAACAGTCAGAATCCCAATAGATCCAGGGCCAGCGACAGGGGGTGTCAAAGGGGACACCTGTACCGGGCCCCAAAGATCAGAAGGGCCCCAAGAATACATGTGAGCCAAATAGGGAAGTGAGCTGTAGGCAGTGTGGGTGCAGCTTCAGAGTGACAGGAGCCTCTCACACACATTGACTATGCAGCATGAGTGTGCACCCGCTTTTCCAGGTCCAGCTCTGTTGCAGGCAGTTACGGGACATGGCAGCAGCTCCACTGGCCAGGATTCCCGTGCCCTGTGCTGGCCTCTTGATGTGGGGTGTGAGGTCTCTCACCAGGTTAAGAGTGGATTGGTGTGGGCTTTGGGATGGGGTGAGGGAGCTGAGAGACAAAGACTGTGGAGTGTATGGGGGGAAGGAAGGAGAGGTATACATATTTATATATGTGTGTGTCTATATATACAGTTTCTTATATAGAGCAGCAATTCTGTTGATATATACAGTATAATCTGAGGGGGCCCCGGAGATATCACTGTACCGGGCCCCAAGATTTCTGTTGCCGGCCCTGGATAGATCTCAATGGTAAGTACAGGGGTTGGGGTTAGGGTTAGGCATCAGAGGAAGTGGTAGGGTGAGGCTGCGGGGTGGGAACGGTTAGGTTCAGTTTTGTTTTGCTGAAAAACATATCTGAACTTAGAGGTTTTGAGTTGAATCGAGTCCCAGTTCAGAATCACTTTGGTGTTCCGAGTAGAACCCACTCTGGTTTTGCATTGCATGTAAATAGGTCCAAATGACATGATTTTAGCTGTTTTTATTGATTTTTATCAATTTGTTTTATTTATATTTATCATGTTTTTTTTAAATTAAATTAAGGAATCCAAAACCAAACCAAAACCTGAAACCAAAACAAAAAACCTGAGGGTTGGTTTGCCAAAACCTAAACACGATGATGAATAAGAACCTAACCCAAACCACACGGTCCAGGAACATCTTTATTAAAACTGTTGACAGTCAATATATAAACCTGCATTAAATACATTTCAGATATGGTCTTAGACTATACTATTTACTTCTTATTGCATTTTAGTCACCAAATAATGTACGTATTTTTCGTGACCTTGTGCTATGCAAAAAAGAAGAGTTGCTTACCCTGTGCGATCGTTCCAGCGATGCAGGTCCCAGAATTGACATCAGACTTCTGCCCTTTAAACGCCTGGACATGCCTGCATTCACTGAACCACTCCCGGAAAAAGTCAGTTGACGTCCCGGAACGCCTTCTCCTGTCAATCTTCTTGTGGTCGCCGCTGCGACCGCTTTTGTCATTAGTGGCATTGCTGCCCGGCGACGCCAAAGATGCGCCTGTGCAATGCGGCCACTGCACATGTGCAGAACCAACCCATTTGCGCTGCTGCAACAAACAGCAGCGTGCGAATGGGTCGGAATTACCCCGTAAGTTTATAATATAATAAACCTAATTAAGTGTATAATAGTTTATATTGCTAAATTCAATGGGGGGGGGGAAATAAAATGTTTGAAAAGTCGGTCGGGTGTCTGTTTTTCCCTGTCTATTAGATAGGAAAAAACAGACACCCAACTGACTTTCAAACAACTGAATACCCCCCAATTTATCATTTGGTATATGTTTTTTTTATTCAAAAAATTTGCCTTTCTTCATCTGTTGTCCATGTCATGTTACTTTTTTGTTCCCCAAAATATATTATTTTGTCTACTATTGTTTATACTTTGTTTTCTTTAAGTTTTCTCTTTTTAGAGGATTTGTGAACTTTCAGAAACAACTGCTTTTTTCATCTTTGTGGTTCAGGTATTTCACATTTATATCTTACAGGTAGAGATGTGCACCGGAATTTTTTCCGGTTTTGTGTTTTGGTTTTGGATTCGGTTCCGCGGCCGTGTTTTGGATTCGGACGCGTTTTGGCAAAACCTCCCTGAAATTTTTTTGTCGGATTCGGGTGTGTTTTGGATTCTGGTGTTTTTTTTACAAAAACCCCTCAAAAACATCCTAAATCATAGAATTTGGGGGTCATTTTGATCCCATAGTATTATTAACCTCAATAACCATAATTTCCACTCATTTCCAGTCTATTCTGAACACGTCACACCTCACAATATTATTTTTAGTCCTAAAATTTGCACCGAGGTCGCTGGATGGCTAAGCTAAGCGACCCAAGTGGCCGACACAAACACCTGGCCCATCTAGGAGTGGCACTGCAGTGTCAGACAGGATGGCAGATTTAAAAAATAGAACCCAAACAGCACATGATGCAAAGAAAAAAAGAGGTGCACCAAGGTCGCTGTGTGACTAAGCTAAGCGACCCAAGTGGCCGACACAAACACCTGGCCCATCTAGGAGTGTCACTGCAGTGTCAGACAGGATGGCAGATTAAAAAAATAGTCCCCAAACAGCACATGATGCAAAGAAAAAAAGAGGCGCAATGAGGTAGCTGTGTGACTAAGCTAAGCGACCCAAGTGGCCGACACAAACACCTGGCCCATCTAGGAGTGTCACTGCAGTGTCAGACAGGATTGCAGATTAAAAAAATAGTCCCCAAACAGCACATGATGCAAAGAAAAAAAGAGGCGCAATGAGGTAGCTGTGTGACTAAGCTAAGCGACCCAAGTGGCTGACACAAACACCGGGCCCATCTAGGAGTGGCACTGCAGTTTTCTATCCAGAGGATGAGTGCTTCCATCCTCATGTGAATCTGAACCACTAGCCATCAACATAGGCCAGGGCTTCAGCCGTTCCTTGCCACTCCGTGTCGTAAATGGCATATTGACAAGTTTACGTTTCTCATCAGATGCTTTTAATTTTGATTTTTGGGTCATTTTACTGAACTTTTTTTGGGGGATTTTACATGCACTCTACTATGACATTTGGCATCGGCCTTGGCAGACGACGTTGATGGCATTTCCTTGTCTCGGCCATGACTAGTGGCTGCAGCTTCAGCACGAGGTGGAAGTGGATCTTGATCTTTCCCTATTTTACCCTCCACATTTTTGTTCTCCATTTTTTAATGTGTGGAATTATATGCCAGTAATATATCAATAGCAATGGCCTACTGTACCGTACTGATATATATTATATACTGGTGGTCAGCAAAATTCTGCACTGTCCTCCTACTATATATACTGAGCACAACTAAAATGCACCACAGGTATGGATGGATCGTATACTTGACGACACAGAGGTAGGTAGAGCAGTGGCCTACTGTACTGTACTGCTATATATTACATACTGGTGCTCAGCAAAATTCTGCACTGTCCTCCTACTATATATACTGCGCACAACAACTAAAATGCACCACAGGTATGGATGGATAGTATACTTGACGACACAGAGGTAGGTAGAGCAGTGGACTACTGTACCGTACTGATATAATACTGGTGGTCACTGGTCAGCAAAATTCTGCACTGTCCTCCTACTATATACTAGTGATGAGCGGGTTCGGATCCTCGGGATCCGAACCCGCCCGAACTTCACCTCTTTTTACACGGGTCTGAGCGACTCGGATCCTCCCGCCTTGCTCGGTTAACCCGAGCGCGCCTGAACGTCTTCATCCCGCTGTCGGATTCTCGCGAGATTCGGATTCTATATAAGGAGCCGCGCGTCGCCGCCATTTTCACACGTGCATTGAGATTGATAGGGAGAGGACGTGGCTGGCGTCCTCTCCGTTATATTAGAAATGAAAAGAGTAAACTGAGTGACTTAGTTATAATTGTGGGGAGGATTGGGGACGGGGAGCAGCTGTTAGGGAGTACAGTGCAGGGTTTACCACCAGTGAGTTTAATCCTTTGTTTCTCTACATGAAAAAAACACTCGACCATTAGAGATGAGCGGGTTCGGTTTCTCTGAATCCGAACCCGCCCGAACTTCAGGGTTTTTTTCACGGGTCCGAGCAGACTCGGATCCTCCCGCCTTGCTCGGTTAACCCGAGCGCGCCTGAACGTCATCATGACGCTGTCGGATTCTCGCGAGACTCGGATTCTATATAAGGAGCCGCGCGTCGCCGCCATTTTCACACGTGCATTGAGATTGATAGTGAGAGGACGTGGCTGGCGTCCTCTTCATTTAGATTATAAGAGAGAGAGATTTACTGGAGCTTAGGACTAGGAGGAGTACTGTAGAAGTGTAGAGAGTGCAGAGAGTTTACTAGTGAGTGACCACCAGACAGTGCAGTTTATTTAATATATCCGTTCTCTGCCTGAAAAAAGCGATACACACAGTGACTCAGTCACATACCATATCTGTGTGCACTGCTCAGGCTCAGCCCAGTGTGCTGCATCATCTATATATATTATATATCTGTCTGACTGCTCAGCTCACACAGCTTATAATTGTGGGGGAGACTGGGGAGCACTGCAGTGCCAGTTATAGGTTATAGCAGGAGCCAGGAGTACATAATATTATATAGTGAGTGACCACCAGACAGTGCAGTTTATTTAATATATCCGTTCTCTGCCTGAAAAAAGCGATACACACAGTGACTCAGTCACATACCATATCTGTGTGCACTGCTCAGGCTCAGCCCAGTGTGCTGCATCATCTATATATATTATATATCTGTCTGACTGCTCAGCTCACACAGCTTATAATTGTGGGGGAGACTGGGGAGCACTGCAGTGCCAGTTATAGGTTATAGCAGGAGCCAGGAGTACATAATATTATATTAAAATTAAACAGTGCACACTTTTGCTGCAGGAGTGCCACTGCCAGTGTGACTGACCAGTGACCTGACCACACTGACCACCAGTATAGTTAGTAGTATACTTATATTGTGATTGCCTGAAAAAGTTAAACACTCGTCGTGTGACTTCACTTGTGTGTTGTTTTTTTTTTTATTCTATAAAAATAAAACTCATTCTGCTGACAGACAGTGTCCAGCAGGTCCGTCATTATATAATATATAATATATACCTGTCCGGCTGCAGTAGTGATATATATATATTTTTTATATCATTTATCATCCAGTCGCAGCAGACACAGTACGGTAGTTCACGGCTGTGGCTACCTCTGTGTCTGCACTCGGCAGGCAGTCCGTCCATAATTGTATACCACCTAACCGTGGTTTTTTTTTCTTCTTTATACATACATACTACTACGACATCTCTTTATCAACCAGTCTATATTAGCAGCAGACACAGTACAGTACGGTAGTTCACGGCTGTGGCTACCTCTGTGTCTGCACTCGGCAGGCAGTCCGTCCATAATTGTATACCACCTAACCGTGGTTTTTTTTTCTTTCTTCTTTATACATACATAGTTATCATAGACATCTCTTTATCAACCAGTCTATATTAGCAGCAGACACAGTACAGTACGGTAGTTCACGGCTGTGGCTACCTCTGTGTCTGCACTCGGCAGGCAGTCCGTCCATAATTGTATACCACCTAACCGTGGTTTTTTTTTCTTTCTTCTTTATACATACATAGTTACATAGACATCTCTTTATCAACCAGTCTATATTAGCAGCAGACACAGTACAGTACGGTAGTTCACGGCTGTGGCTACCTCTGTGTCTGCACTCGGCAGGCAGTCCGTCCATAATTGTATACCACCTAATCGTGGTTTTTTTTTCTTTCTTCTTTATACATACATAGTTACATAGACATCTCTTTATCAACCAGTCTATATTAGCAGCAGACACAGTACAGTACGGTAGTTCACGGCTGTGGCTACCTCTGTGTCTGCACTCGGCAGGCAGTCCGTCCATAATTGTATACCACCTAACCGTGGTTTTTTTTTCTTTCTTCTTTATACATACATAGTTACATAGACATCTCTTTATCAACCAGTCTATATTAGCAGCAGACACAGTACAGTACGGTAGTTCACGGCTGTGGCTACCTCTGTGTCTGCACTCGGCAGGCAGTCCGTCCATAATTGTATACCACCTAACCGTGGTTTTTTTTTCTTTCTTCTTTATACATACATAGTTACATAGACATCTCTTTATCAACCAGTCTATATTAGCAGCAGACACAGTACAGTACGGTAGTTCACGGCTGTGGCTACCTCTGTGTCTGCACTCGGCAGGCAGTCCGTCCATAATTGTATACCACCTAACCGTGGTTTTTCTTTCTTTCTTCTTTATACATACATACTACTACGACATCTCTTTATCAACCAGTCTATATTATTAGCAGCAGACACAGTACAGTACGGTAGTTCACGGCTGTGGCTACCTCTGTGTCTGCACTCGGCAGGCAGTCCGTCCATAATTGTATACCACCTAACCGTGGTTTTTTTTTCTTTCTTCTTTATACATACATAGTTACATAGACATCTCTTTATCAACCAGTCTATATTAGCAGCAGACACAGTACAGTACGGTAGTTCACGGCTGTGGCTACCTCTGTGTCTGCACTCGGCAGGCAGTCCATAATTGTATACTAGTATCCATCTCCATTGTTTACCTGAGGTGCCTTTTAGTTGTGCCTATTAAAATATGGAGAACAAAAATGTTGAGGTTCCAAAATTAGGGAAAGATCAAGATCCACTTCCACCTCGTGCTGAAGCTGCTGCCACTAGTCATGGCCGAGACGATGAAATGCCAGCAACGTCGTCTGCCAAGGCCGATGCCCAATGTCATAGTACAGAGCATGTCAAATCCAAAACACCAAATATCAGAAAAAAAAGGACTCCAAAACCTAAAATAAAATTGTCGGAGGAGAAGCGTAAACTTGCCAATATGCCATTTACGACACGGAGTGGCAAGGAACGGCTGAGGCCCTGGCCTATGTTCATGGCTAGTGGTTCAGCTTCACATGAGGATGGAAGCACTCAGCCTCTCGCTAGAAAAATGAAAAGACTCAAGCTGGCAAAAGCAGCACAGCAAAGAACTGTGCATTCTTCGAAATCCCAAATCCACAAGGAGAGTCCAATTGTGTAGGTTGCGATGCCTGACCTTCCCAACACTGGACGTGAAGAGCATGCGCCTTCCACCATTTGCACGCCCCCTGCAAGTGCTGGAAGGAGCACCCGCAGTCCAGTTCCTGATAGTCAGATTGAAGATGTCAGTGTTGAAGTACACCAGGATGAGGAGGATATGGGTGTTGCTGGCGCTGGGGAGGAAATTGACCAGGAGGATTCTGATGGTGAGGTGGTTTGTTTAAGTCAGGCACCCGGGGAGACACCTGTTGTCAGTGGGAGGAATATGGCCGTTGACATGCCAGGTGAAAATACCAAAAAAATCAGCTCTTCGGTGTGGAGGTATTTCACCAGAAATGCGGACAACAGGTGTCAAGCCGTGTGTTCCCTTTGTCAAGCTGTAATAAGTAGGGGTAAGGACGTTAATCACCTCGGAACATCCTCCCTTATACGTCACCTGCAGCGCATTCATAATAAGTCAGTGACAAGTTCAAAAACTTTGGGTGACAGCGGAAGCAGTCCACTGACCAGTAAATCCCTTCCTCTTGTAACCAAGCTCACGCAAACCACCCCACCAACTCCCTCAGTGTCAATTTCCTCCTTCCCCAGGAATGCCAATAGTCCTGCAGGCCATGTCACTGGCAATTCTGACGATTCCTCTCCTGCCTGGGATTCCTCCGATGCATCCTTGCGTGTAACGCCTACTGCTGCTGGCGCTGCTGTTGTTGCTGCTGGGAGTCGATGGTCATCCCAGAGGGGAAGTCGTAAGCCCACTTGTACTACTTCCAGTAAGCAATTGACTGTTCAACAGTCCTTTGCGAGGAAGATTAAATATCACAGCAGTCATCCTGCTGCAAAGCGGATAACTGAGGCCTTGACAACTATGTTGGTGTTAGACGTGCGTCCGGTATCCGCCGTTAGTTCACAGGGAACTAGGCAATTTATTGAGGCAGTGTGCCCCCGTTACCAAATACCATCTAGGTTCCACTTCTCTAGGCAGGCGATACCGAGAATGTACACGGACGTCAGAAAAAGACTCACTAGTGTCCTAAAAAATGCAGTTGTACCCAATGTCCACTTAACCACGGACATGTGGACAAGTGGAGCAGGGCAGGGTCAGGACTATATGACTGTGACAGCCCACTGGGTAGATGTATGGACTCCCGCCGCAAGAACAGCAGCGGCGGCACCAGTAGCAGCATCTCGCAAACGCCAACTCTTTCCTAGGCAGGCTACGCTTTGTATCACCGCTTTCCAGAATACGCACACAGCTGAAAACCTCTTACGGCAACTGAGGAAGATCATCGCGGAATGGCTTACCCCAATTGGACTCTCCTGTGGATTTGTGGCATCGGACAACGCCAGCAATATTGTGTGTGCATTAAATATGGGCAAATTCCAGCACGTCCCATGTTTTGCACATACCTTGAATTTGGTGGTGCAGAATTTTTTTAAAAACGACAGGGGCGTGCAAGAGATGCTGTCGGTGGCCAGAAGAATTGCGGGACACTTTCGGCGTACAGGCACCACGTACAGAAGACTGGAGCACCACCAAAAACTACTGAACCTGCCCTGCCATCATCTGAAGCAAGAAGTGGTAACGAGGTGGAATTCAACCCTCTATATGCTTCAGAGGTTGGAGGAGCAGCAAAAGGCCATTCAAGCCTATACAATTGAGCACGATATAGGAGGTGGAATGCACCTGTCTCAAGTGCAGTGGAGAATGATTTCAACGTTGTGCAAGGTTCTGATGCCCTTTGAACTTGCCACACGTGAAGTCAGTTCAGACACTGCCAGCCTGAGTCAGGTCATTCCCCTCATCAGGCTTTTGCAGAAGAAACTGGAGACATTGAAGGAGGAGCTAACACGGAGCGATTCCGCTAGGCATGTGGGACTTGTGGATGGAGCCCTTAATTCGCTTAACAAGGATTCACGGGTGGTCAATCTGTTGAAATCAGAGCACTACATTTTGGCCACCGTGCTCGATCCTAGATTTAAAGCCTACCTTGGATCTCTCTTTCCGGCAGACACAAGTCTGCTGGGGTTGAAAGACCTGCTGGTGACAAAATTGTCAAGTCAAGCGGAACGCGACCTGTCAACATCTCCTCCTTCACATTCTCCCGCAACTGGGGGTGCGAGGAAAAGGCTCAGAATTCCGAGCCCACCCGCTGGCGGTGATGCAGGGCAGTCTGGAGCAACTGCTGATGCTGACATCTGGTCCGGACTGAAGGACCTGACAACGATTACGGACATGTCGTCTACTGTCACTGCATATGATTCTCTCAACATTGATAGAATGGTGGAGGATTATATGAGTGACCGCATCCAAGTAGGCACGTCACACAGTCCGTACTTATACTGGCAGGAAAAAGAGGCAATTTGGAGGCCCTTGCACAAACTGGCTTTATTCTACCTAAGTTGCCCTCCCACAAGTGTGTACTCCGAAAGAGTGTTTAGTGCCGCCGCTCACCTTGTCAGCAATCGGCGTACGAGGTTACATCCAGAAAATGTGGAGAAGATGATGTTCATTAAAATGAATTATAATCAATTCCTCCGCGGAGACATTGACCAGCAGCAATTGCCTCCACAAAGTACACAGGGAGCTGAGATGGTGGATTCCAGTGGGGACGAATTGATAATCTGTGAGGAGGGGGATGTACACGGTGATATATCGGAGGGTGATGATGAGGTGGACATCTTGCCTCTGTAGAGCCAGTTTGTGCAAGGATAGATTAATTGCTTCTTTTTTGGGGGGGGGTCCAAACCAACCCGTCATATCAGTCACAGTCGTGTGGCAGACCCTGTCACTGAAATGATGGGTTGGTTAAAGTGTGCATGTCCTGTTTTGTTTATACAACATAAGGGTGGGTGGGAGGGCCCAAGGACAATTCCATCTTGCACCTCTTTTTTCTTTTCTTTTTCTTTGCATCATGTGCTGATTGGGGAGGGTTTTTTGGAAGGGACATCCTGCGTGACACTGCAGTGCCACTCCTAAATGGGCCCGGTGTTTGTGTCGGCCACTAGGGTCCCTAATCTTACTCACACAGTCAGCTACCTCATTGCGCCTCTTTTTTTCTTTGCGTCATGTGCTGTTTGGGGAGGGTTTTTTGGAAGGGACATCCTGCGTGACACTGCAGTGCCACTCCTAGATGGGCCCGGTGTTTGTGTCGGCCACTAGGGTCGCTAATCTTACTCACACAGCTACCTCATTGCACCTCTTTTTTTCTTTGCGTCATGTGCTGTTTGGGGAGGGTTTTTTGGAAGGGCCATCCTGCGTGACACTGCAGTGCCACTCCTAGATGGGCCCGGTGTTTGTGTCGGCCACTAGGGTCGCTAATCTTACTCACACAGCTACCTCATTGCGCCTCTTTTTTTCTTTGCGTCATGTGCTGTTTGGGGAGGGTTTTTTGGAAGGGCCATCCTGCGTGACACTGCAGTGCCACTCCTAGATGGGCCCGGTGTTTGTGTCGGCCACTAGGGTCGCTAATCTTACTCACACAGCTACCTCATTGCGCCTCTTTTTTTTCTTTGCGTCATGTGCTGTTTGGGGAGGGTTTTTTGGAAGGGACATCCTGCGTGACACTGCAGTGCCACTCCTAGATGGGCCCGGTGTTTGTGTCGGCCACTAGGGTCGCTTATCTTACTCACACAGCGACCTCGGTGCAAATTTTAGGACTAAAAATAATATTGTGAGGTGTGAAGTATTCAGAATAGACTGAAAATGAGTGTAAATTATGGTTTTTGAGGTTAATAATACTTTGGGATCAAAATGACCCCCAAATTCTATGATTTAAGCTGTTTTTTAGTGTTTTTTGAAAAAAAAACCCGAATCCAAAACACACCCGAATCCGACAAAAAAAATTCGGTGAGGTTTTGCCAAAACGCGTTCGAACCCAAAACACGGCCGCGGAACCGAACCCAAAACCAAAACACAAAACCCGAAAAATTTCAGGCGCTCATCTCTATCGACCATATCTGTGCTCAGTGTGCTGCACTGCTGCATGATATATCTGTGCTGAGTGCACTGCTCAATCTGCCTAATTGTGGGGACTGGGGAGCAGTTATAGCAGGAGTACAGTGCACAGTTTTGCTGACAGTGACCACCAGTCCAGTATACGTTTGTCTGCCTGAAAAATACTCCTGTGGTGGTTTTTTTTTCTTCATACTAATTTAGCAGTCTGCTGACAGTGTCCACCAGGTCCGTTATATACAGTATATTATTTATATAAGCAGTACGGTAGGCCACGGCTGTACCTACCTCTGTGTCGTCAGTGCACTCGTCGTCCATAAGTAATATAATACTATACTATCCATCCATCTACATTGTATACCTGTGGTGTTTTTTTTTTTCTTCATACTAGTTTAGCAGTCTGCTGACAGTGTCCACCAGGTCCGTTATATACCGTATATTATATATATAAGCAGTACGGTAGGCCACGGCTGTACCTACCTCTATGTCGTCAGTGCACTCGTCGTCCATAAGTAATATAATACTATACTATCCATCCATCTACATTGTATACCTGTGGTGTTTTTTTTTTCTTCATACTAGTTTAGCAGTCTGCTGACAGTGTCCACCAGGTCCGTTATATACAGTATATTATATATATAAGCAGTACGGTAGGCCACGGCTGTACCTATCTCTGTGTCGTCAGTGCACTCGTTGTCCATAAGTAATATAATACTATACTATCCATCCATCTACATTGTATACCTGTGGTGGTTTTTTTTTTCTTCATACTAGTTTAGCAGTCTGCTGACAGTGTCCACCAGGTCCGTTATATACAGTATATTATATATATAAGCAGTACGGTAGGCCACGGCTGTACCTACCTCTGTGTCGTCAGTGCACTCGTCGTCCATAAGTAATATAATACTATACTATCCATCCATCTACATTGTATACCTGTGGTGGCTTTTTTTTTTCTTCATACTAGTTTAGCAGTCTGCTGACAGTGTCCACCAGGTCCGTTATATACAGTATATTATATATATATAAGCAGTACGGTAGGCCACGGCTGTACCTACCTCTGTGTCGTCAGTGCACTCGTCGTCCATAAGTAATATAATACTATACTATCCATCCATCTACATTGTATACCTGTGGTGGTTTTTTTTTTCTTCATACTAGTTTAGCAGTCTGCTGACAGTGTCCACCAGGTCCGTTATATACAGTATATTATTATATATATTAGCAGTACGGTAGGCCACGGCTGTACCTACCTCTGTGTCGTCAGTGCACTCGTCGTCCATAAGTAATATAATACTATACTATCCATCCATCTACATTGTATACCTGTGGTGGTTTTTTTTTCTTCATACTAGTTTAGCAGTCAGCTGACAGTGTCCACCAGGTCCGTTATATACAGTATATTATATATATAAGCAGTACGGTAGGCCACGGCTGTACCTACCTCTGTGTCGTCAGTGCACTCGTCGTCCATAAGTAATATAATACTATACTATCCATCCATCTACATTGTATACCTGTGGTGGGTTTTTTTTTTCTTCATACTAGTTTAGCAGTCTGCTGACAGTGTCCACCAGGTCCGTTATATACAGTATATTATATATATAAGCAGTACGGTAGGCCACGGCTGTACCTACCTCTGTGTCGTCAGTGCACTCGTCGTCCATAAGTAATATAATACTATACTATCCATCCATCTGCATTGTATACCTGTGGTGGTTTTTTTTTTTCTTCATACTAGTTTAGCAGTCTGCTGACAGTGTCCACCAGGTCCGTTATATACCGTATATTATATATATAAGCAGTACGGTAGGCCACGGCTGTACCTACCTCTGTGTCGTCAGTGCACTCGTCGTCCATAAGTAATATAATACTATACTATCCATCCATCTACATTGTATACCTGTGGTGGTTTTTTTTTCTTCATACTAGTTTAGCAGTCTGCTGACAGTGTCCACCAGGTCCGTTATATACAGTATATTATATATATAAGCAGTACGGTAGGCCACGGCTGTACCTACCTCTGTGTCGTCAGTGCACTCGTCGTCCATAAGTAATATAATACTATACTATCCATCCATCTACATTGTATACCTGTGGTGGCTTTTAGTTGTGCGCAAAATATGGAGAACAAAAATGTGGAGGTTAAAAAAATAGGGAAAGATCAAGATCCACTTCCACCTCGTGCTGAAGCTGCTGCCACTAGTCATGGCCGAGACGATGAAATGCCATCAACGTCGTCTGCCAAGGCCGATGCCCAATGTCATAGTACAGAGCATGTAAAATCCAAAACACAAAGATCAGTAAAAAAATGACCCAAAAATCTAAATTAAAAGCGTCTGAGGAGAAGCGTAAACTTGCCAATATGCCATTTACGACACGGAGTGGCAAGGAACGGCTGAGGCCCTGGCCTATGTTCATGGCTAGTGGTTCAGCTTTACATGAGGATGGAAGCACTCATCCTCTCGCTAGAAAAAAGAAAAGACTTGCGGCAAAAGCACAGCAAAGAACTGTGCGTTCTTCGAAATCCCAAATCCCAATTGTGTTGGTTGCGATACCTGACATTCCCAACACTGGACGGGAAGAGCTTGCGCCTTCCACCATTTGCACGCCCCCTGCAAGTGCTGGAAGGAGCACCCGCAGTCCAGTTCCTGATAGTGAAATTGAAGATGTCAGTGTTGAAGTACACCAGGATGAGGATATGGGTGTTGCTGGCGCTGGGGAGGAAATTGACAAGGAGGATTCTGATGGTGAGGTGGTTTGTTTAAGTCAGGCACCCCGGGAGACAACTGTTGTCCATGGGAGGAATATGGCCATTGACATGCCTGGTCAAAATACAAAAAAAATCAGCTCTTCAGTGTGGAATTATTTCAACAGAAATGCGGACAACTGGTATCAAGCCGTGTGTTGCCTTTGTCAAGCTGTAATAAGTATGGGTAAGGACGTTAACCACCTCGGAACATCCTCCCTTCTACGTCACCTGCAGCGCATTCATAATAAGTCAGTGACAAGTTCAAAAACTTTGGGCGACAGCGGAAGCAGTCCACTGACCAATAAATCCCTTCCTCTTGTAACCAAGCTCGCGCAAATCACACCACCAACTCCCTCAGTGTCAATTTCCTCCTTACCCAGGAAAGCCAATAGTCCTGCAGGCCATGTCACTGGCAAGTCTGACGAGTCCTCTCCTGCCTGGGATTCCTCCGATGCATCCTTGAGTATAACGCCTACTGCTGCTTGCGCTGCTGTTGTTGCTGCTGGGAGTCGATCGGCATCCCAGAGGGGAAGTCGGAAGACCACTTGTACTACTTCCAGTAAGCAATTGACTGTCCAACAGTCCTTTGCGAGGAAGATGAAAAATCACAGCAGTCATCCTGTTGCAAAGCGGATAACTGAGGCCTTGACAACTATGTTGGTATTAGACGTGCGTCCAGTATTTGCCGTTAGTTCACAGGGAACTAGACAATTGCTTGAGGTAGTGTGCCCCCGTTACCAAATACCATCTAGGTTCCACTTCTCTAGGCAGGCGATACCGAGAATGTACACGGACGTCAGAAAAAGACTCACCAGTGTCCTAAAAAATGCAGTTGTACCCAATGTCCACTTAACCACGGACATGTGGACAAGTGGAGCAGGGCAGACTCAGGACTACATGACTGTGACAGCCCACTGGGTAGATGTATTGCCTCCCGCTGCAAGAACAGCAGCGGCGGCACCAGTAGCAGCATCTCGCAAACGCCAACTCGTTCCTAGGCAGGCTACGCTTTGTATCACCGCTTTCCAAAATACGCACACAGCTGAAAACCTCTTACGGCAACTGAGGAAGATCATCGCAGAATGGCATACCCCAATTGGACTCTCCTGGGGATTTGTGGCATCGGACAACGCCAGCAATATTGTGCGTGCATTACATCTGGGCAAATTCCAGCACGTCCCATGTTTTGCACATACCTTGAAGTTGGTGGTGCAGAATTATTTAAAAAATGACAGGGGCGTGCAAGAGATGCTGTCGGTGGCCAGAAGAATTGTGGGCCACTTTCGGCATACAGGCACCGCGTACAGAAGACTGGAGCACCACCAAAAACACCTGAACCTGCCCTGCCATCATCTGAAGCAAGAGGTGCTAACGCGGTGGAATTCAACCCTCTATATGCTTCAGAGGATGGAGGAGCAGCAAAAGGCCATTCAAGCCTATACATCTGGCCATGATATAGGCAAAGGAGGTGGAATGCACCTGTCTCAAGCGCAGTGGAGAATGATTTCAACGTTGTGCAAGGTTCTGCAACCTTTTGAACTTGCCACACGTGAAGTCAGTTCAGACACTGCCAGCCTGAGTCAGGTCATTCCCCTCATCAGGCTTTTGCAGAAGAAGCTGGAGGCATTGAAGGAGGAGCTAAAACAGAGCGATTCCGCTAGGCATGTGGGACTTGTGGATGGAGCCCTTCATTCGCTTAACAAGGATTCACGTGTGGTCAATCGGTTGAAATCAGAGCACTACATTTTAGCCACCGTGCTCGGTCCTAGATTTAAAACCTACGTTGGATCTCTCTTTCCGGCAGACACAAGTCTGCAGAGGTTCAAAGAACTGCTGGTGAGAAAATTGTCAAGTCAAGCGGAATGCGACCAGTCAACATCTCCTCCTTCACATTCTCCCGCAACTGGGGGTGCGAGGAAAAGGCTACGAATTCCGAGCCCACCCGCTGGCGGTGATGCAGGGCAGTCTGGAGCGACTGCTGATGCTGACATCTGGTCCGGACTAAAGGACCTGCCAATGATTACTGACATGTCGTCTACTGTCACTGCATATGATTCTCTCACCATTGAAAGAATGGTGGAGGATTATATGAGTGACCGCATCCAAGTAGGCACGTCACACAGTCCGTACGTATACTGGCAGGAAAAAGAGGCAATTTGGAGGCCCTTGCACAAACTGGCTTTATTCTACCTAAGTTGCCCTCCCTCCAGTGTGTACTCCGAAAGAGTGTTTAGTGCCGCCGCTCACCTTGTCAGCAATCGGCGTATGAGGTTACTTCCAGAAAATGTGGAGAAGATGATGTTCATTAAAATGAATTATAATCAATTCCTCCATGGAGACATTAACCAGCAGCAATTGCCTCCAGAAAGTACACGGGGACCTGAGATGGTGGATTCCAGTGGGGACGAATTAATAATCTGTGAGGAGGGGGATGTACACAGTGAAAGGGGTGATGAATCGGACGATGATGGTGAGGTGGACATCTTGCCTCTGTAGAGCCAGTTTGTGCAAGGAGAGATTGATTGCTTCTTTTTTGGTGGGGGCCCAAACCAACCAGTCATTTCAGTCACAGTCGTGTGGCAGACCCTGTCGCTGAAATGATGGGTTAGTTAAAGTGTGCATGTCCTGTTTATACAACATAAGGGTTTTTGGGAGGGCCCAAGGACAATTCCATCTTGCACCTCTTTTTTCTTTCATTTTTCTTTGCGTCATGTGCTGTTTGGGGAGTATTTTTTGGAAGGGCCATCCTGCCTGACACTGCAGTGCCACTCCTAGATGGGCCAGGTGTTTGTGTCGGCTACTAGGGTCGCTTAGCTTAGTCGTCACACAGCTACCTCATTGCGCCTCTTTTTTTCTTTGCGTCATGTGCTGTTTGGGGAGTTTTTTTTGGAAGGGCCATCCTGCCTGACACTGCAGTGCCACTCCTAGATGGGCCAGGTGTTTGTGTTGGCCACTAGGGTCGCTTAGCTTAGTCGTCACACAGCTACCTCATTGCACCTCTTTTTTTTCTTTGCGTCATGTGCTGTTTGGGGAGTATTTTTTGGAAGGGCCATCCTGCCTGACACTGCAGTGCCACTCCTAGATGGGCCAGGTGTTTGTGTCGGCCACTAGGGTCGCTTAGCTTAGTCGTCACACAGCTACCTCATTGCGCCTCTTTTTTTCTTTGCGTCATGTGCTGTTTGGGGAGTATTTTTTGGAAGGGCCATCCTGCCTGACACTGCAGTGCCACTCCTAGATGGGCCAGGTGTTTGTGTCGGCCACTAGGGTCGCTTAGCTTAGTCGTCACACAGCTACCTCATTGCGCCTCTTTTTTTCTTTGCGTCATGTGCTGTTTGGGGAGTATTTTTTGGAAGGGCCATCCTGCCTGACACTGCAGTGCCACTCCTAGATGGGCCAGGTGTTTGTGTCGGCCACTAGGGTCGCTTAGCTTAGTCGTCACACAGCGACCTCATTGCGCCTCTTTTTTTCTTTGCGTCATGTGCTGTTTGGGGAGTATTTTTTGGAAGGGCCATCCTGCCTGACACTGCAGTGCCACTCCTAGATGGGCCAGGTGTTTGTGTCGGCCACTAGGGTCGCTTAGCTTAGTCGTTACACAGCTACCTCATTGCGCCTCTTTTTTTCTTTGCCTCATGTGCTGTTTGGGGAGTATTTTTTGGAAGGGCCATCCTGTCTGACACTGCAGTGCCACTCCTAGATGGGCCAGGTGTTTGTGTCAGCCACTAGGGTCGCTTAGCTTAGTCGTCACACAGCTACCTCATTGCGCCTCTTTTTTTCTTTGCGTCATGTGCTGTTTGGGGAGTTTTTTTTGGAAGGGCCATCCTGCCTGACACTGCAGTGCCACTCCTAGATGGGCCAGGTGTTTGTGTCGGCCACTAGGGTCGCTTAGCTTAGTCGTCACACAGCTACCTCATTGCGCCTCTTTTTTTCTTTGCGTCATGTGCTGTTTGGGGAGTATTTTTTGGAAGGGCCATCCTGCCTGACACTGCAGTGCCACTCCTAGATGGGCCAGGTGTTTGTGTCGGCCACTAGGGTCGCTTAGCTTAGTCGTCACACAGCTACCTCATTGCGCCTCTTTTTTTCTTTGCGTCATGTGCTGTTTGGGGAGTATTTTTTGGAAGGGCCATCCTGCCTGACACTGCAGTGCCACTCCTAGATGGGCCAGGTGTTTGTGTCGGCCACTAGGGTCGCTTAGCTTAGTCGTCACACAGCTACCTCATTGCGCCTCTTTTTTTCTTTGCGTCATGTGCTGTTTGGGGAGTATTTTTTTGAAGGGCCATCCTGCGTGACACTGCAGTGCCACTCCTAGATGGGCCAGGTGTTTGTGTCGGCCACTTGTGTCGCTTAGCTTAGCCATCCAGCGACCTCGGTGCAAATTTTAGGACTAAAAATAATATTGTGAGGTGTTCAGAATAGACTGGAAATGAGTGTAAATTATGGTTATTGAGGTTAATAATACTATGGGATCAAAATGACCCCCATATTCTATGATTTAAGCTGTTTTTTAGGGTTTTTTGAAAAAAACACCCTAATCCAAAACACAACTGAATCCGACAAAAAAAATTGGGTGAGGTTTTGCCAAAACGCGTTCGAACCCAAAATACGGCCGCGGAACCGAACCCAAAACCAAAACACAAAACCCGAAAAATTTCCGATGCACATCACTACTATATACTACAATGCAGCACAGATATGGAGTGTTTTTCAGGCAGAGAACGTATAATACTGGTGGTCACTGGTCAGCAAAACTCTGCACTGTCCTCCTACTATATAATACTGGTGGTCCCCAGTCCCTACAATTAAGCACACTGAACACAGATATTTGCAGCACACTGAGCACAGATATGGAGCGTTTTTCAGGCAGAGAACGTGGATATTTTCAGCACACTGAGCACAGATATTTGCAAGCACACTGAGCACAGATATTTGCAGCACACTGAGCACAGATATTTGCAGCACACTGAACACAACTGAGAGAACGCTGCACGTCCTCTCCCTATCGACTCCAATGCACGAGTGAAAATGGCGGCAACGCGCGGTTCCTTGTATAGAATACAAATCTCACGAGAATACGACAGCGGAATGATGACGTTCGGGCGCGCTCGGGTTAACCGAGCAAGGCGGGAAGATTTGAGTCTGCCTCGGAACCGTGTAAAATGGGTGAAGTTCGGGGGGTTCGGATTCCGAGGAACCGAACCTGCTCATCTCTACTTACAGGTATAAGTTATTTATCATTAGCATACTAAATATATATTTTACATTGTAATTCAGAAAGCAGGGCTCCAGTGAGAAAAGTTGAGCTCTGGTACTCTGAGGGGACATGAATGTGGGAGAGTGAGGCACACTCCATTGTAATCCGTGGGCACCCACTGCTGATGCTATACCAATGCAAAGCTTCTGAAAGAGGAGCATCTGTGACTCAGAAAGAATCAGCCTAGATACTTTGTATGCACCCTCTCTCTTCACCCCTGGCTCTGTCTGTCTTTCTGCTTATGCCAAACCTTATTTTACTACAGGCAGTGATGTAACTAGAGGCTTGGAGGCCCTTGGCAAACCTAAGGTTGGAATTCCTATTTGATTTCTATAAACCCTTAGGTCTACATGTTTTATCATATCTGAATAATTTGTGTATCATACATATTAGAAATACATGAGATGGTGCGGCAAGATAGTGTCAAAGCTTTGTAAGTGTATTGTCTCCCCTGACCCAGCAACTAGTTGTTACCAGTGGCAGCTGCTGCTCCTGGACTGCAGCCCAGACCACACAAATCATGGAAAGAGCTGGTTAAAACATATAAACGTACCTTTAATGTTACATGTAATATGTGTGAAGGCTGACAGAGGCAAAACAGCATGTCATTCAGTGTAGAACAGAGCTGAATTCTGTCTTAAAATTTGTGTGAACTATAATAGGCAAGTATAAGGTTTAAGTATTAGGGTTAGCCATTTTCTATTGATGTTTATCAACCATTAATGGTTTCCACCCAGTGGTTAATAGTGTTTACATCAATAGAGGAGGCTTAATTATAAAGATTCCATCACTTTTCAAGATTACACATTTGCAGTCATGTCTACTTTAATATGCACTGCTGGGAACAATCTATGATTTCCCCATCTATAGTTTTCCGCTGATGGTCAAACCATTGACCATCGATGGTTACTAGCTCGGTGGATAACCTTTGTAAAGGTGAATGTGTTTCTAAAAGGGCAACACTGGGCAGAGTATGAGGGGGTTAGCATTAATCACTATGTAAAGTTGATGCTGTAAAGTGTATGTGGACTATAGTTGGTGTGCAATCTACATCCACTTGTCAATTTGTAATATGACATGGAGTCAATACAAAAAATGACCTGGCAAACCCCATTGGCTGATCATGCTTGCAACAGTGGGTGCTCACTGGAATTGGATTGTGAAGAATCAGGCTGCAGAACTGAATTTTCAAAAGATAAATGTACATTATTGAGGATGGACAAAAGGAGGACGAGGCAGGATATAGAAAAATAAAGTACATTTTATGTTACTTTAAGAAGATCTTTAGATCCTATAGCAGAAGTTCTCATGTAATAGACTACTGTCCGAATTCAAACTAATTCCACCAACTGTCCACACTCTGAACCTTAGTTACTTTCCCTCAAGATCAGTTGCCATCTAGACAACATGGTAAGGCTGGTGTACTGTAACTATTATTAAATATTTGCAAAAATAGAACACTTGTACTTGCCAAACATTTGATCACCAGTCACCAAACATCTCAGACATGGGACTATTTTCAATTATTAATGTACTGTAGAACGCAACTGTGATACAGAGTACATCTTGCCTTAGCTTAAATAGCATTAATAATGTCATTGATGAGCACAAAGAGTTCTAAGTGTTTTTGTATGTTTGTATTGCAAAACCCTCATATTCAACAAAATAGTTATTTCTTGTTTTAATATTAATATTTTATGAGAGTCAATGTTTATTTTATTCCCATCCATAATATTTAATTTGTAGACATTAGTAACGTAATTAAAATGAAGTACATTGTGAATTAAAAATTAAACTTTGGGTCACAAATGAGACTCACAAACATTATTTGAGCCCTGGATAAAATAGACCCAAGTTAAAAAGGTTAAGATTAAAGGTTAAGATTCCCTGAATAAAGCACAGCCAAACCAAATATTATTTTCATGACTATACACTATCCCGGCAGCAAGTAGGAAGCACACACAGCTTATTAATATTTAAGATATATATGTAAATATTCTTTAATGGAACATGATATTTGATAATGTGGTTATCACTTTTTTATATATTAGTATTTTTTAAAAGTCAATGTTAATTTTGTTCCCAATAATGTTGCACCTTTGTAAAACCATGCTGCACTGCAGATGAGGACCAATTTAACATGTGCAAGGAGTTTTAGAATTGAAAGGGCCGTGTCCAAACTCAGACATGAATTACAGGGTATATTAACCACTTGCCTGGCATGGTTGCATCAGATGCGACCATGCCTGCAAGTGCTCTATCTGACCTGGTCGCACAGGATGTGACCAGTCAGATAGAGAGTGTTAGCAGCGGCAGGGAATAGAAACTTCCCTCCGCTACTGATTGCCATGCTGCCGATCACTGCTGATCGGTCAGCACGGCAGGATCCGCCCACTCCAGTGGCTGCAGACAATGGCAGCAGCTGGGGAGTGTAAATTAACCCTCCCAAGCCACCCCCAGACCCTTTATAATTGGAGGCTGTCCCAGCTTTCAAAATGAAAGCCGCGATGGTCGCAATGTTTCCGATGTTCCAATGGTTGCCATGTTCCAGATCAATGTTTCAATGTTTGAAAAAATAAAAAAATATATATTTTTTTCTTTTTTTTTAACTAAAATCATTTGGGAAAGGGGTAAATTCATGTTCTTCACCTAATTCACTCATAAAAAAAATTAAAAATTCGGAGCGGTTTTTGGCAAAATAAATTGTCAGTTAAGTGGTTAAAGCTGTCCAGCATTTATGGGCTACATGGAAAAGCATACAGTATTTAAGCTGCATATATACATAAAATGTAGTTGCATCTAGAGATGAGCGGGTTCGGTTTCTCTGAATCCGAACCCGCCAGAACTTCATGTTTTTTTTCACGGGTCCGAGCGACTCGGATCTTCCCGCCTTGCTCGGTTAACCCGAGCGCGCCCGAACGTCATCATGACGCTGTCGGATTCTCGCGAGGCTCGGATTCTATCGCGAGACTCGGATTCTATATAAGGAGCCGCGCGTCGCCGCCATTTTCACACGTGCATTGAGATTGATAGGGAGAGGACGTGGCTGGCGTCCTCTCCATTTAGATTATAAGAGACTGAGAGAGATTTACTGGAGCTGACTAGGAGGAGTACTGTTACTGTAGAAGTGTAGAGACTGAGTGGAGAGAGTTTACTAGTGAGGACAGTGCAGTTTACTTTATAATCCGTTCTCTGCCTGAAAAAAGCGATACACAGCACACAGTGACTCAGTCACATACCATATCTGTGTGCACTGCTCAGGCTCAGGCCAGTGTGCTGCATCATCTATTATCTATATATAATATTATATATATCTTTCTGACTGCTCAGCTCACACAGCTTATAATTGTGGGGGAGACTGGGGAGCACTACTGCAGTGCCAGTTATAGGTTATAGCAGGAGCCAGGAGTACATAATATATTATATAGTGAGTGACCACCAGACACACAGTGCAGTTTATTTAATATATCCGTTCTCTGCCTGAAAAAAGCGATACACACAGTGACTCAGTCAGTCACATACCATATCTGTGTGCACTGCTCAGGCTCAGGCCAGTGTGCTGCATCATCTATTATCTATATATAATATTATATATATCTGTCTGACTGCTCAGCTCACACAGCTTATAATTGTGGGGGAGACTGGGGAGCACTACTGCAGTGCCAGTTATAGGTTATAGCAGGAGCCAGGAGTACATAATATATTATATAGTGAGTGACCACCAGACACACAGTGCAGTTTATTTAATATATCCGTTCTCTGCCTGAAAAAAGCGATACACACAGTGACTCAGTCAGTCACATACCATATCTGTGTGCACTGCTCAGGCTCAGGCCAGTGTGCTGCATCATCTATATATATTATATATCTGTCTGACTGCTCAGCTCACACAGCTTATAATTGTGGGGGAGACTGGGGAGCACTACTGCAGTGCCAGTTATAGGTTATAGCAGGAGCCAGGAGTACATAATATATTATATAGTGAGTGACCACCAGACACACAGTGCAGTTTATTTAATATATCCGTTCTCTGCCTGAAAAAAGCGATACACACAGTGACTCAGTCAGTCACATACCATATCTGTGTGCACTGCTCAGGCTCAGGCCAGTGTGCTGCATCATCTATATATATTATATATCTGTCTGACTGCTCAGCTCACACAGCTTATAATTGTGGGGGAGACTGGGGAGCACTACTGCAGTGCCAGTTATAGGTTATAGCAGGAGCCAGGAGTACATATTATATTAAAATTAAACAGTGCACACTTTTGCTGCAGGAGTGCCACTGCCAGTGTGACTGACCAGTGACCTGACCACACTGACCACCAGTATAGTTAGTAGTATACTTATATTGTGATTGCCTGAAAAAGTTAAACACTCGTCGTGTGACTTCACTTGTGTGTTTTTTTTTTTTTATTCTATAAAAATAAAACTCATTCTGCTGACAGACAGTGTCCAGCAGGTCCGTCATTATATAATATATAATATATACCTGTCCGGCTGCAGTAGTGATATATATATATTTTTTATATCATTTATCATCCAGTCGCAGCAGACACAGTACGGTAGTTCACGGCTGTGGCTACCTCTGTGTCTCTGCACTCGGCAGGCAGTCCGTCCATAATTGTAATACCACCTAACCGTGGATTTTTTTCATTCTTCTTTATACATACATAGTTACATAGACATCTTCTCTTTATCAACCAGTCTATATTAGCTGCAGACACAGTACAGTACGGTAGTTCACGGCTGTGGCTACCTCTGTGTCTGCACTCGGCAGGCAGTCCGTCCATAATTGTATACCACCTAACCGTGGTTTTTTTTCATTCTTCTTTATACATACATAGTTACATAGACATCTTCTCTTTATCAACCAGTCTATATTAGCTGCAGACACAGTACAGTACGGTAGTTCACGGCTGTGGCTACCTCTGTGTCTGCACTCGGCAGGCAGTCCGTCCATAATTGTATACCACCTAACCGTGGATTTTTTTCAGTCTTCTTTATACATACATAGTTACATAGACATCTTCTCTTTATCAACCAGTCTATATTAGCTGCAGACACAGTACAGTACGGTAGTTCACGGCTGTGGCTACCTCTGTGTCTGCAGTCGGCAGGCAGTCCATAATTGTATACTAGTATCCATCTCCATTGTTTACCTGAGGTGCCTTTTAGTTTTGCCTATTAAAATATGGAGAACAAAAATGTTGAGGTTCCAAAATTAGGGAAAGATCAAGATCCACTTCCACCTCGTGCTGAAGCTGCTGCCACTAGTCATGGCCGAGACGATGAAATGCCAGCAACGTCGTCTGCCAAGGCCGATGCCCAATGTCATAGTACAGAGCATGTCAAATCCAAAACACCAAATATCAGAAAAAAAAGGACTCCAAAACCTAAAATAAAATTGTCGGAGGAGAAGCGTAAACTTGCCAATATGCCATTTACCACACGGAGTGGCAAGGAACGGCTGAGGCCCTGGCCTATGTTCATGGCTAGTGGTTCAGCTTCACATGAGGATGGAAGCACTCAGCCTCTCGCTAGAAAAATGAAAAGACTCAAGCTGGCAAAAGCAGCACAGCAAAGAACTGTGCATTCTTCGAAATCCCAAATCCACAAGGAGAGTCCAATTGTGTCGGTTGCGATGCCTGACCTTCCCAACACTGGACGTGAAGAGCATGCGCCTTCCACCATTTGCACGCCCCCTGCAAGTGCTGGAAGGAGCACCCGCAGTCCAGTTCCTGATAGTCAGATTGAAGATGTCAGTGTTGAAGTACACCAGGATGAGGAGGATATGGGTGTTGCTGGCGCTGGGGAGGAAATTGACCAGGAGGATTCTGATGGTGAGGTGGTTTGTTTAAGTCAGGCACCCGGGGAGACACCTGTTGTCCGTGGGAGGAATATGGCCGTTGACATGCCAGGTGAAAATACCAAAAAAATCAGCTCTTCGGTGTGGAGGTATTTCACCAGAAATGCGGAATACAGGTGTCAAGCCGTGTGTTCCCTTTGTCAAGCTGTAATAAGTAGGGGTAAGGACGTTAACCACCTCGGAACATCCTCCCTTATACGTCACCTGCAGCGCATTCATAATAAGTCAGTGACAAGTTCAAAAACTTTGGGTGACAGCGGAAGCAGTCCACTGACCAGTAAATCCCTTCCTCTTGTAACCAAGCTCACGCAAACCACCCCACCAACTCCCTCAGTGTCAATTTCCTCCTTCCCCAGGAATGCCAATAGTCCTGCAGGCCATGTCACTGGCAATTCTGACGAGTCCTCTCCTGCCTGGGATTCCTCCGATGCATCCTTGCGTGTAACGCCTACTGCTGCTGGCGCTGCTGTTGTTGCCACTGGGAGTCGATGGTCATCCCAGAGGGGAAGTCGTAAGCCCACTTGTACTACTTCCAGTAAGCAATTGACTGTTCAACAGTCCTTTGCGAGGAAGATGAAATATCACAGCAGTCATCCTACTGCAAAGCGGATAACTGAGGCCTTGACAACTATGTTGGTGTTAGACGTGCGTCCGGTATCCGCCGTTAGTTCACAGGGAACTAGACAATTTATTGAGGCAGTGTGCCCCCGTTACCAAATACCATCTAGGTTCCACTTCTCTAGGCAGGCGATACCGAGAATGTACACGGACGTCAGAAAAAGACTCACCAGTGTCCTAAAAAATGCAGTTGTACCCAATGTCCACTTAACCACGGACATGTGGACAAGTGGAGCAGGGCAGGGTCAGGACTATATGACTGTGACAGCCCACTGGGTAGATGTATGGACTCCCGCCGCAAGAACAGCAGCGGCGGCACCAGTAGCAGCATCTCGCAAACGCCAACTCTTTCCTAGGCAGGCTACGCTTTGTATCACCGCTTTCCAGAATACGCACACAGCTGAAAACCTCTTACGGCAACTGAGGAAGATCATCGCGGAATGGCTTACCCCAATTGGACTCTCCTGTGGATTTGTGGCATCGGACAACGCCAGCAATATTGTGTGTGCATTAAATATGGGCAAATTCCAGCACGTCCCATGTTTTGCACATACCTTGAATTTGGTGGTGCAGAATTTTTTAAAAAACGACAGGGGCGTGCAAGAGATGCTGTCGGTGGCCAGAAGAATTGCGGGACACTTTCGGCGTACAGGCACCACGTACAGAAGACTGGAGCACCACCAAAAACTACTGAACCTGCCCTGCCATCATCTGAAGCAAGAAGTGGTAACGAGGTGGAATTCAACCCTCTATATGCTTCAGAGGTTGGAGGAGCAGCAAAAGGCCATTCAAGCCTATACAATTGAGCACGATATAGGAGGTGGAATGCACCTGTCTCAAGTGCAGTGGAGAATGATTTCAACGTTGTGCAAGGTTCTGATGCCCCTTGAAATTGCCACACGTGAAGTCAGTTCAGACACTGCCAGCCTGAGTCAGGTCATTCCCCTCATCAGGCTTTTGCAGAAGAAGCTGGAGGCATTGAAGAAGGAGCTAAAAGGGAGCGATTCTGCTAGGCATGTGGGACTTGTGGATGCAGCCCTTAATTCGCTTAACAAGGATTCACGGGTGGTCAATCTGTTGAAATCAGAGCACAACATTTTGGCCACCGTGCTCGATCCTTGATTTAAAGCCTACCTTTGATCTCTCTTTCCGGCAGACACAAGTCTGCTGGGGTTGAAAGACCTGCTGGTGACAAAATTGTCAAGTCAAGCGGAACGCGACCTGTCAACATCTCCTCCTTCACATTCTCCCGCAACTGGGGGTGCGAGGAAAAGGCTCAGAATTCCGAGCCCACCCGCTGGCGGTGATGCAGGGCAGTCTGGAGCGACTGCTGATGCTGACATCTGGTCCGGACTGAAGGACCTGACAACGATTACGGACATGTCGTCTACTGTCACTGCATATGATTCTCTCAACATTGATAGAATGGTGGAGGATTATATGAGTGACCGCATCCAAGTAGGCACGTCACACAGTCCGTACTTATACTGGCAGGAAAAAGAGGCAATTTGGAGGCCCTTGCACAAACTGGCTTTATTCTACCTAAGTTGCCCTCCCACAAGTGTGTACTCCGAAAGAGTGTTTAGTGCCGCCGCTCACCTTGTCAGCAATCGGCGTACGAGGTTACATCCAGAAAATGTGGAGAAGATGATGTTCATTAAAATGAATTATAATCAATTCCTCCGCGGAGACATTGACCAGCAGCAATTGCCTCCACAAAGTACACAGGGAGCTGAGATGGTGGATTCCAGTGGGGACGAATTGATAATCTGTGAGGAGGGGGATGTACACGGTGATATATCGGAGGGTGAAGATGAGGTGGACATCTTGCCTCTGTAGAGCCAGTTTGTGCAAGGAGAGATTAATTGCTTCTTTTTTGGGGGGGGTCCAAACCAACCCGTCATATCAGTCACAGTCGTGTGGCAGACCCTGTCACTGAAATGATGGGTTGGTTAAAGTGTGCATGTCCTGTTTTGTTTATACAACATAAGGGTGGGTGGGAGGGCCCAAGGACAATTCCATCTTGCACCTCTTTTTTCTTTTCTTTTTCTTTGCATCATGTGCTGATTGGGGAGGGTTTTTTGGAAGGGACATCCTGCGTGACACTGCAGTGACACTCCTAGATGGGCCCGGTGTTTGTGTCGGCCACTAGGGTCGCTAATCTTACTCACACAGTCAGCTACCTCATTGCGCCTCTTTTTTTCTTTGCATCATGTGCTGTTTGGGGAGGGTTTTTTGGAAGGGACATCCTGCGTGACACTGCAGTGCCACTCCTAGATGGGCCCGGTGTTTGTGTCGGCCACTAGGGTCGCTAATCTTACTCACACAGTCAGCTACCTCATTGCGCCTCTTTTTTTCTTTGCGTCATGTGCTGTTTGGGGAGGGTTTTTTGGAAGGGACATCCTGCGTGACACTGCAGTGCCACTCCTAGATGGGCCCGGTGTTTGTGTCGGCCACTAGGGTCGCTAATCTTACTCACACAGCTACCTCATTGCGCCTCTTTTTTTCTTTGCGTCATGTGCTGTTTGGGGAGGGTTTTTTGGAAGGGCCATACTGCGTGACACTGCAGTGCCACTCCTAGATGGGCCCGGAGTTTGTGTCGGCCACTAGGGTCGCTAATCTTACTCACACAGCTACCTCATTGCGCCTCTTTTTTTCTTTGCGTCATGTGCTGTTTGGGGAGGGTTTTTTGGAAGGGACATCCTGCGTGACACTGCAGTGCCACTCCTAGATGGGCCCGGTGTTTGTGTCGGCCACTAGGGTCGCTTATCTTACTCACACAGCGACCTCGGTGCAAATTTTAGGACTAAAAATAATATTGTGAGGTGTGAGGTATTCAGAATAGACTGAAAATGAGTGTAAATTATGGTTTTTGAGGTTAATAATACTTTGGGATCAAAATGACCCCCAAATTCTATGATTTAAGCTGTTTTTTAGTGTTTTTTGAAAAAAACACCCGAATCCAAAACACACCCGAATCCGACAAAAAAAATTCGGTGAGGTTTTGCCAAAACGCGTTCGAACCCAAAACACGGCCGCGGAACCGAACCCAAAACCAAAACACAAAACCCGAAAAATTTCAGGCGCTCATCTCTAGTTGCATCCCTTACATTGCAGCATGGGTTGTCCAATTGCAAATTACTTTGTTTTTTTTATGCTTAGCTCCAAACTCAGAAACAGTCTCTTATTTGAGCCATAGTTAAAAGTGGCCCCCAATTAAAATATAAGAATCACTGAATGAAGTGCAGTTATTGGTCAGTTTTATTTCCATGACATTACACTTCTTTGGCAGCCAGTAGGGAGCACACATAGTTGAAAATGTACATGCAGATGTTGAAGAAACAGGGTTTTCAACAATATTTTGTCCAGTATTTCAGTATTAACTAGGATATTTGGCAAATGAAGTAACATCTAAAATGTGAGACACTGCATTGTCATCTGTCATTTCTTTAATTGAGGGCCACCTTCTTCTGTATAGATGTCTGTGGCTTCAGTCATGCAACTTCTTATTTGCATAAAAAATCTGGAAACAATAAAGCTCCTCTCCTAGATTACACTGATCAATTTGATTTGTGACACTGAGGGGGTATCATATGAGCTGCGGTAAATTGTCACAGTTATACGATCCACCAGGGGCTATCCAATTAGCCCTGACCGCCGGCACTTATCAGGGAATAGTCTTCTTGTGCCTCAGATATGAAGCAGAAGCCCTTAGAGGCCTGTTTTTCAGTCATAACACATGGGTCTGGGAACTTATCCCGGATCCCATGTGTTATCGCTTGAAAATGGGTCATTTAACGCTTATAAAAATGGAATGTAATTGGATAGCCCAATACAGGTTGAGTATCCCATATCCAAATATTCCGAAATACGGAATATTCCGAAATACGGACTTTTTTAGTGAGAGTGAGATAGTGAAATCTTTGTTTTCTGATGGCTCAATGTACACAAACTTTGTTTAATACACAAAGTTATAAAAAATATTGTATTAAATTTAGAGATGAGCGCCGGAAATTTTTCGGGTTTTGTGTTTTGGTTTTGGGTTCGGTTCCGCGGCCGTGTTTTGGGTTCGAACGCGTTTTGGCAAAACCTCACCGAATTTTTTTTGTCGGATTCGGGTGTGTTTTGGATTCGGGTGTTTTTTTCAAAAAACCCTAAAAAACAGCTTAAATCATAGAATTTGGGGGTCATTTTGATCCCAAAGTATTATTAACCTCAAAAACCATAATTTACACTCATTTTCAGTCTATTCTGAATACCTCACACCTCACAATATTATTTTTAGTCCTAAAATTTGCACCGAGGTCGCTGTGTGAGTAAGATAAGCGACCCTAGTGGCCGACACAAACACCGGGCCCATCTAGGAGTGGCACTGCAGTGTCACGCAGGATGTCCCTTCCAAAAAACCCTCCCCAAACAGCACATGATGCAAAGAAAAAAAGAGGCGCAATGAGGTAGCTGACTGTGTGAGTAAGATTAGCGACCCTAGTGGCCGACACAAACACCGGGCCCATCTAGGAGTGGCACTGCAGTGTCACGCAGGATGGCCCTTCCAAAAAACCCTCCCCAAACAGCACATGAAGCAAAGAAAAAAAGAGGCGCAATGAGGTAGCTGACTGTGTGAGTAAGATAAGCGACCCTAGTGGCCGACACAAACACCGTGCCCATCTAGGAGTGGCACTGCAGTGTCACGCAGGACGTCCCTTCCAAAAAACCCTCCCCAAACAGCACATGACGCAAAGAAAAAAAGAGGCGCAATGAGGTAGCTGACTGTGTGAGTAAGATAAGCGACCCTAGTGGCCGACACAAACACCGGGCCCATCTAGGAGTGGCACTGCAGTGTCACGCAGGATGTCCCTTCCAAAAAACCCTCCCCAAACAGCACATGACGCAAAGAAAAAAAGAGGCGCAATGAGGTAGCTGACTGTGTGAGTAAGATAAGCGACCCTAGTGGCCGACACAAACACCGGGCCCATCTAGGAGTGGCACTGCAGTGTCACGCAGGATGGCCCTTCCAAAAAACCCTCCCCAAACAGCACATGACGCAAAGAAAAAAAGAGGCGCAATGAGGTAGCTGACTGTGTGAGTAAGATAAGCGACCCTAGTGGCCGACACAAACACCGGGCCCATCTAGGAGTGGCACTGCAGTGTCACGCAGGATGGCCCTTCCAAAAAACCCTCCCCAAACAGCACATGACGCAAAGAAAAAAAGAGGCGCAATGATGTAGCTGACTGTGTGAGTAAGATAAGCGACCCTAGTGGCCGACACAAACACCGGGCCCATCTAGGAGTGGCACTGCAGTGTCACGCAGGATGTCCCTTCCAAAAAACCCTCCCCAAACAGCACATGACGCAAAGAAAAAAAGAGGCGCAATGAGGTAGCTGACTGTGTGAGTAAGATAAGCGACCCTAGTGGCCGACACAAACACCGGGCCCATCTAGGAGTGGCACTGCAGTGTCACGCAGGATGTCCCTTCCAAAAAACCCTCCCCAAACAGCACATGACGCAAAGAAAAAAAGAGGCGCAATGAGGTAGCTGACTGTGTGAGTAAGATAAGCGACCCTAGTGGCCGACACAAACACCGGGCCCATCTAGGAGTGGCACTGCAGTGTCACGCTGGATGGCCCTTCCAAAAAACCCTCCCCAAACAGCACATGACGCAAAGAAAAAAAGAGGCGCAATGAGGTAGCTGACTGTGTGAGTAAGATAAGCGACCCTAGTGGCCGACACAAACACCGGGCCCATCTAGGAGTGGCACTGCAGTGTCACGCAGGATGGCCCTTCCAAAAAACCCTCGCCAAACAGCACATGACGCAAAGAAAAATAAAAGAAAAAAGAGGTGCAAGATGGAATTGTCCTTGGGCCCTCCCACCCACCCTTATGTTGTATAAACAGGACATGCACACTTTAACCAACCCATCATTTCAGTGACAGGGTCTGCCACACGACTGTGACTGATATGACGGGTTGGTTTGGACCCCCCCCAAAAAAGAAGCAATTAATCTCTCCTTGCACAAACTGGCTCTACAGAGGCAAGATGTCCACCTCATCATCATCCTCCGATATATCACCGTGTACATCCCCCTCCTCACAGATTATCAATTCGTCCCCACTGGAATCCACCATCTCAGCTCCCTGGAGGCAATTGCTGCTGGTCAATGTCTCCGCGGAGGAATTGATTATAATTCATTTTAATGAACATCATCTTCTCCACATTTTCTGGATGTAACCTCGTACGCCGATTGCTGACAAGGTGAGCGGCGGCACTAAACACTCTTTTGGAGTACACACTTGTGGGAGGGCAACTTAGGTAGAATAAAGCCAGTTTGTGCAAGGGCCTCCAAATTGCCTCTTTTTCCTGCCAGTATAAGTACGGACTGTGTGACGTGCCTACTTGGATGCGGTCACTCATATAATCCTCCACCATTCTTTCAATGTTGAGAGAATCATATGCAGTGACAGTAGACGACATGTCCGTAATCGTTGTCAGGTCCTTCAGTCCGGACCAGATGTCAGCATCAGCAGTCGCTCCAGACTGCCCTGCATCACCGCCAGCGGGTGGGCTCGGAATTCTGAGCCTTTTCCTCGCACCCCCAGTTGCGGGAGAATGTGAAGGAGGAGATGTTGACAGGTCGCGTTCCGCTTGACTTGACAATTTTCTCACCAGCAGGTCTTTCAACCCCAGCAGACTTGTGTCTGCCGGAAAGAGAGATCCAAGGTAGGTTTTAAATCTAGGATCGAGCACGGTGGGCAAAATGTAGTGCTCTGATTTCAACAGATTGACCACCCGTGAATCCTTGTTAAGCGAATTAAGGGCTCCATCCACAAGTCCCACATGCCTAGCGGAATCGCTCCGTGTTAGCTCCTCCTTCAATGTCTCCAGCTTCTTCTGCAAAAGCCTGATGAGGGGAATGACCTGACTCAGGCTGGCAGTGTCTGAACTGACTTCACGTGTGGCAAGTTCAAAGGGCATCAGAACCTTGCACAACGTTGAAATCATTCTCCACTGCACTTGAGACAGGTGCATTCCACCTCCTATATCGTGCTCAATTGTATAGGCTTGAATAGCCTTTTGCTGCTCCTCCAACCTCTGAAGCATATAGAGGGTTGAATTCCACCTCGTTACCACTTCTTGCTTCAGATGATGGCAGGGCAGGTTCAGTAGTTTTTGGTGGTGCTCCAGTCTTCTGTACGTGGTGCCTGTACGCCTAAAGTGTCCCGCAATTCTTCTGGCCACCGACAGCATCTCTTGCACGCCCCTGTCGTTTTTTAAAAAATTCTGCACCACCAAATTCAAGGTATGTGCAGAACATGGGACGTGCTGGAATTTGCCCATATTTAATGCACACACAATATTGCTGGCGTTGTCCGATGCCACAAATCCACAGGAGAGTCCAATTGGGGTAAGCCATTCCGCGATGATCTTCCTCAGTTGCCGTAAGAGGTTTTCAGCTGTGTGCGTATTCTGGAAAGCGGTGATACAAAGCGTAGCCTGCCTAGGAAAGAGTTGGCGTTTGCGAGATGCTGCTACTGGTGCCGCCGCTGCTGTTCTTGCGGCGGGAGTCCATACATCTACCCAGTGGGCTGTCACAGTCATATAGTCCTGACCCTACCCTGCTCCACTTGTCCACATGTCCGTGGTTAAGTGGACATTGGGTACAACTGCATTTTTTAGGACACTGGTGAGTCTTTTTCTGACGTCCGTGTACATTCTCGGTATCGCCTGCCTAGAGAAGTGGAACCTAGATGGTATTTGGTAACGGGGGCACACTGCCTCAATAAATTGTCTAGTTCCCTGTGAACTAACGGCGGATACCGGACGCACGTCTAACACCAACATAGTTTTCAAGGCCTCAGTTATCCGCTTTGCAGCAGGATGACTGCTGTGATATTTCATCTTCCTCGCAAAGGACTGTTGAACAGTCAATTGCTTACTGGAAGTAGTACAAGTGGGCTTACGACTTCCCCTCTGGGATGACCATCGACTCCCAGCAGCAACAACAGCAGCGCCAGCAGCAGTAGGCGTTACACGCAAGGATGCATCGGAGGAATCCCAGGCAGGAGAGGAATCATCAGAATTGCCAGTGACATGGCCTGCAGGACTATTGGCATTCCTGGGGAAGGAGGAAATTGACACTGAGGGAGTTGGTGGGGTGGTTTGCGTGAGCTTGGTTACAAGAGGAAGGGATTTACTGGTCAGTGGACTGCTTCCGCTGTCGGCCAAAGTTTTTGAACTTGTCACTGACTTATTATGAATGCGCTGCAGGTGACGTATAAGGGAGGATGTTCCGAGGTGGTTAACGTCCTTACCCCTACTTATTACAGCTTGACAAAGGGAACACACGGCTTGACAAATGTTGTCCGCATTTCTGGTGAAATACTTCCACACCGAAGAGCTGATTTTTTGGGTATTTTCACCAGGCATGTCAACGGCCATATTCCTCCCACGGACAACAGGTGTCTCCCCGGGTGCCTGACTTAAACAAACCACCTCACCATCAGAATCCTCCTGGTCAATTTCCTCCCCAGCGCCAGCAACACCCATATCCTCCTCATCCTGGTGTACTTCAACACTGACATCTTCAATCTGACTATCAGGAACTGGACTGCGGGTGCTCCTTCCAGCACTTGCAGGGGGCATGCAAATGGTGGAAGGCGCATGCTCTTCACGTCCAGTGTTGGGAAGGTCAGGCATCGCAACCGACACAATTGGACTCTCCTTGTGGATTTGGGATTTCGAAGAACGCACAGTTCTTTGCGGTGCTACTGCTTTTGCCAGCTTGAGTCTTTTCATTTTTCTAGCGAGAGGCTGAGTGCCTCCATCCTCATGTGAAGCTGAACCACTAGCCATGAACATAGGCCAGGGCCTCAGCCGTTCCTTGCCACTCCGTGTGGTAAATGGCATATTGGCAAGTTTACGCTTCTCCTCCGACAATTTTATTTTAGGTTTTGGAGTCCTTTTTTTACTGATATTTGGTGTTTTGGATTTGACATGCTCTGTACTATGACATTGGGCATCGGCCTTGGCATACGACGTTGCTGGCATTTCATCGTCTCGGCCATGACTAGTGGCAGCAGCTTCAGCACGAGGTGGAAGTGGATCTTGATCTTTCCCTAATTTTGGAACCTCAACATTTTTGTTCTCCATCTTTTAATAGGCACAACTAAAAGGCACCTCAGGTAAACAATGGAGATGGATGGATACTAGTATACAATTATGGATGGACTGCCGAGTGCCGACACAGAGGTAGCTACAGCCGTGGACTATTGTACTGTACTGTGTCTGCTGCTAATATAGACTGGATGATAATGAGATGTAGTATGTATGTATAAAGAAGAAAGAAAAAAAAACCACGGGTAGGTGGTATACAATTATGGACTGACTGCCGAGTGCCGACACAGAGGTAGCTACAGCCGTGGACTACCGTACTGTGTCTGCTGCTAATATAGACTGGTTGATAAAGAGATGTAGTATGTATGTATAAAGAAGAAAGAAAAAAAACCACGGGTAGGTGGTATACAATTATGGATGGACTGCCGAGTGCCGACACAGAGGTAGCTACAGCCGTGGACTACCGTACTGTACTGTGTCTGCTGCTAATATAGACTGGATGATAATGAGATGTAGTATGTATAAAGAAGAAAGAAAAAAAAACCACGGGTAGGTGGTATACAATTATGGATGGACTGCCGAGTGCCGACACAGAGGTAGCTACAGCCGTGGACTACCGTACTGTGTCTGCTGCTAATATAGACTGGTTGATAATGAGATGTAGTATGTATAAAGAAGAAAGAAAAAAAAAACACGGGTAGGTGGTATACAATTATGGACAGACTGCTGAGTGCCGACACAGAGGTAGCTACAGCCGTGGACTACCGTACTGTACTGTGTCTGCTGCTAATATAGACTGGATGATAATGAGATGTAGTATGTATAAAGAAGAAAGAAAAAAAAAACACGGGTAGGTGGTATACAATTATGGATGGACTGCCGAGTGCCGACACTGAGGTAGCTACAGCCGTGGACTACCGTACTGTGTCTGCTGCTAATATAGACTGGTTGATAAAGAGATGTAGTATGTATGTATAAAGAAGAAAGAAAAAAAAACCACGGGTAGGTGATATACAATTATGGATGGACTGCCGAGTGCCGACACAGAGGTAGCTACAGCCGTGGACTACCGTACTGTGTCTGCTGCTAATATAGACTGGTTGATAAAGAGATGTAGTATGTATGTATAAAGAAGAAAGAAAAAAAAACCACGGGTAGGTGGTATACAATTATGGATGGACTGCCGAGTGCCGACACAGAGGTAGCTACAGCCGTGGACTACCGTACTGTACTGTGTCTGCTGCTAATATAGACTGGATGATAATGAGATGTAGTATGTATGTATAAAGAAGAAAGAAAAAAAAAACACGGGTAGGTGGTATACAATTATGGATGGACTGCCGAGTGCCGACACAGAGGTAGCTACAGCCGTGGACTACCGTACTGTGTCTGCTGCTAATATAGACTGGTTGATAAAGAGATGTAGTATGTATGTATAAAGAAGAAAGAAAAAAAAAACCACGGGTAGGTGGTATACAATTATGGACGGACTGCCGAGTGCCGACACAGAGGTAGCTACAGCCGTGGACTACCGTACTGTGTCTGCTGCTAATATAGACTGGTTGATAAAGAGATGTAGTATGTATGTATAAAGAAGAAAGAAAAAAAAACACGGGTAGGTGGTATACAATTATGGACGGACTGCCGAGTGCTGACACAGAGGTAGCTACAGCCGTTGACTACCGTACTGTGTCTGCTGCTAATATAGACTGGTTGATAAAGAGATGTAGTAGTATTGTATAAAGAAGAAAGAAAAAAAAACCACGGGTAGGTGGTATACAATTATGGATGGACTGCCGAGTGCCGACACAGAGGTAGCTACAGCCGTGGACTACCGTACTGTACTGTGTCTGCTGCTAATATAGACTGGATGATAATGAGATGTAGTATGTATAAAGAAGAAAGAAAAAAAAACCACGGGTAGGTGGTATACAATTATGGATGGACTGCCGAGTGCCGACACAGAGGTAGCTACAGCCGTGGACTACCGTACTGTGTCTGCTGCTAATATAGACTGGTTGATAATGAGATGTAGTATGTATAAAGAAGAAAGCAAAAAAAAACCACGGGTAGGTGGTATACAATTATGGACGGACTGCCGAGTGCCGACACAGAGGTAGCTACTGCCGTGGACTACCGTACTGTACTGTGTCTGCTGCTAATATAGACTGGATGATAATGAGATGTAGTATGTATAAAGAAGAAAGAAAAAAAAACCACGGGTAGGTGGTATACAATTATGGATGGACTGCCGACTGCCGACACAGAGGTAGCTACAGCCGTGAACTACCGTACTGTGTCTGCTGCGACTGGATGATAAATAATGATATAAAAAATATATATATATCACTACTGCAGCCGGACAGGTATATATTATATAATGACGGACCTGCTGGACACTGTCTGTCAGCAGAATGAGTTTTTTATTTTATAGAATAAAAAAACACCACACAAGTCACACGACGTGTGTTTAACTTTTACAGGCAGACATTCACAATACAATATAGTATACTATATACTGGTGGTCAGGTCACTGGTCAGTCACACTGGCAGTGGCACTCCTGCAGAAAAAAAGTGTGCACTGTTTAATTTTAATATGTACTCCTGGCTCCTGCTATAACCTAACTGCTCCCCAGTCTCCCCCACAATTAAGCTGTGTGAGCACAGTCAGATATTATACATAGATGATACAGCAGCACACTGGGCTGAGCACAGATATGGTATGTGACTGAGTCACTGTGTATCGTTTTTTCAGGCAGAGAACGGATTATATTAAATAATATAAAACTGCACTGGTGGTCACTGGTCAGTCACTAGTATAACTAACTAATACTATCAGCAAAATTCTGCACTCTCTGTCTGAGTACTCCTCCTAAGCTCCAGTAAATGAAGTGTCACTGTCTCACTCTGTCACTAGTATAACTAACTAATACTATCAGCAAAATTCTGCACTCTCTGTCTGAGTTCTCCTCCTAGGCTCCAGTAAATGAAGTGTCACTGTCTCACTCTCACTCTCCTATCTATTTCTTCTCTAAACGGAGAGGACGCCAGCCACGTCCTCTCACTATCAATCTCAATGCACGTGTAAAATGGCGGCGACGCGCGGCTCCTTATATAGAATCCGAGTCTCGCGATAGAATCCGAGCCTCGCGAGAATCCGACAGCGTCATGATGACGTTCGGGCGCGCTCGGGTTAACCGAGGAAGGCAGGAAGATCCGAGTCGCTCGGATCCGTGTAAAAAAAGCTGAAGTTCGGGTTGGTTCGGATTCCGAGGAACCGAACCCGCTCATCACTAATTAAATTACCTTCAGGCTGTGTGTATAAGGTGTATATGAAACATAAATGAATTGTGTGAATGTACACACACTTTGTTTAATGCACAAAGTTATTGAAAATATTGGCTAAAATTAACTTCAGGCTGTGTATATAAGGTGTGCATGTAACATAAATGCATTCTGTGCTTAGATTTAGGTCCCATCACCATGATATCTCATTATGGGATGCAATTATTCCAAAATACGGAAAAATCCGATATCCAAAATACCTCTGGTCCCAAGCATTTTGGATAAGGGATACTCAACCTGTAATACTATTGCCATGTGGTAATTAAGCGCCGGCAATTGGATACCACTCTAACTCTGAATTTGTATGCAAAGTGCTACAATGCAGAGGCCACACCTTTTTCTCTTGCCAAATTCCATTGTGCTTCATCTGCGACTTTGCGTTTAAAATGTATTCCTCTGCATTTAAATTGCAGCCTAAGGTCTATAGTACACTTGAGTGGTGACACGAATAAGATACAAAATTGAAAGAAAAAGATGGTACTTTTTAGTACTCTTAGTCACAGGCGTCTCCAGTCTTATGGTGTATATATGCTAGGTATATGAGGACGCCTCTGTATGCTATATTTGCATTGTGTTACAGTGCAATAAGGAAAGCTCTGAGGACTTATTCAGTACCTCAGGAGTGCCAGATTCCTTGGATTCTTTATGTATACAGTGCTTCTATACAGTGTTACATAATATGAACTGATGCACTATATAATGTGCCACAGAATTCAATTAAGGCACTATAGTGTGGCATAATATGATCTGGGTTTATTGTATATCATAATGTAAATTGGGAGAACTGTGTGGTATAAAGTGTACTGGGGAACTACTATGATTTATAAAATAAACTAAAGCACTACTATTGAGCATAACATTAACTTAAGGCACAACTATGGTTCAGAAAATGAACTAGAGCTCTATTATGGGGCATATAATTAACAGCTGCTGTGTAGAGGCATCTCTCTGGAAGCAATGGGACAAGGGCCCTTTCAAAATGTTGCTATGGGGCCCACAAAGTTCTGGCTACGCCGATAGATAGATAGATAGATAGATAGACAGACAGACAGACAGACAGACAGACAGACAGACAGACAGATAGATAGATAGATAGATAGATAGATAGATAGAGTGATATAGATATAGAAAACAAGTGAGGTTGCCTCCAACTGAAATACACCTATTTGTGGTTTTAATTGCAATTACAGGGGTGTATCTAGGGGTCTGGGCGCCCCTGGCAAAGTAAGGAACTGGCGCCCCCCATATTTGAATCAGGGGAGGTGCATGTGCAAAAAAGGGACATGATCTTGTGGGAAAGGGACATGATCTTGTGGGTAAGGGACATGACCAGGGCCGGCTCTAGGCATGTTCGAATAGAGCGGCCGCGCAGGGCACCACCCTTAATGGGCGCCGCCGTATTCGATGCTGGAGCCGGCCCTGTGTGTGCAGCATTGGCCCGTCCCGCCCGTGTGTGCGCTATGCGCGCTGCGCGGCGCCGGTGTCTAATGTCAGACGCCGGCGCCGCGCAACGCGCATAGCGCACACTAGTGGCCGCCCGCCCGCACCCGGACCCGGACCCAGGCTCACTCTCACTCGCCCGGCCGCCCGCCCGCCCACCCGCCAGCACTCCCGCACTCGGACAGGCGGACAGCAGTACTCCTCCCCAGCGCCGCAGGTATTTGGGGGGGGGGAGATCCGCACTGTGGGGGCATTTATCTGGCACACTGGGGGCATTTTTGGCTCTGTGGGGGGCATTTCTGGCTCTGTGGGGGCATTTCTGGCTCTGTGGGGGCATTTCTTCTGTGGGGGCATATCTGGCTCTGTGGGGGCATATCTGGCTCTGTGGGGGCATTTCTGGCACCGTGGGGGCATATCTGGCACTGTGGGGGGCATTTCTGGCACTGTGGGGGGCATTTCTGGCACTGTGGGGGGCATATCTTGCACTGTGGGGGCATATCTGGCACCGTGGGGGCATTTATGTATCAGGCACTGTGGGGGCATTTATGTATCTGGCACTGTGGGGGCATTTATGTATCAGGCACCGTGGGGGCATTTATGTATCAGGCACCGTGGGGGCATTTATGTATCTGGCACTGTGGGGGCATTTATGTATCTGGCACTGTGGGGGCATTTATGTATCTGGCACTGTGGGGGCATTTATGTATCTGGCACTGTGGGGGCATTTCTTGCACTGTGGGGGCATATCTTGCACTGTGAGGGCATTAATGTATCTGGCACTGTGGGGGCATATCTGCGCTGTGGGGGCATTTATCCATCTGGAACTGTGTGGCCATTTATGTAGCTGGCACTTCTGGAGGGCATGTCACGTGTAGCTGGCACTGCTGGGGGGCATGTCATGTGTAGCTGGCACTGCTGGGGGGCATATCATGTAGTGTTCCCGCTAGGCGTCTGTGGCTGGGCAGTGTGTCTCAGTGCTCTACCTGGCGCAATGTGTCTAACGTGCTCTTATAGGAGGTTCTACCTGGTGCAATGTGTATTAGCTGCACTACTGTGTGGTGTAATGTGAATTGCCACTATAATGTGGCTACGCACCTTCCCCACGAAGTAACTCCCCTAAATTTTTGCTGCGCACCTTCGGCGCGCACTGTCCATGCTTTAGCGTGTGGAAATGGGAACAACAAGCATTACAATATGTACATCATTTTGCCCACCTAACTTAAAAATGTGCCCTCCCTGTGATCAGCAACCTGCCCTAAAAAGTGAACACTATCATGTGTAGCTGGCACTGCTGGGAGTCATGTCACGTGTAGCTGGCACTGCTGGAGGGCTTGTCATGTGTAGCTGGCACTGCTGGGGGGCGAGACCACGCCCACTTTTTCAGGAGGCCACACCCACTTTTCCAGGAGCGTGCATGGGGGGGGGCACTTTTAAATTTTCTCACTCAGGGTGCTAGTAGGCCTGGAGCCGGCCCTGGACATGACCATAAAATAGATCCCCCAATTCAAATTATGCTGTAGTAACCCTTATACACATTATGGGGTATATTCAATTGAAGTCGAAAGCTGCCGTCTGTCGAAAAGACGGCAGTTTTTTACTTTTTTAGGTCGGAAGGGGTTCCGACCTATTCAATCTAACCCCAAATTATTTGACAAGTCGAGGAATTTGACTTGTCGAAAAGCACGTGGATCGGCAGAATAGCTGCCGATCCGCATGCTTGTGTCGAAAACAGGGCTTTTGGCCCCCTTTTTGACCATCTCAATTCAACTTTAAAAAAAGTTGAAGTGAGATGCAGGAGCAGAGACAGGGAGAGCCCCGGGGATAGCAGCGCCAGAGGACGTATCCCAGCCGCGTCTCACAGCAGCACAGACCTCGCTTACTGGAGTCGGGTGGACGCTGCAGCCAGCGCCGGCGGTGATTCGGGGACGGGGAGATGGAGAGAGAGAGGCAGAGGCGGGGGGGGGAGATGGGGGAGAGCCGCGGCCAGACGGGGGAGAGCAGCGCTACAGCAGCGGTGTAGTGCTGCACTCCCCCGCCTGCACGCGGCTCTCCCCAGTCTAAGCTCACGCATCTCAATTCAACTTTTTTAAAGTCGAATTGAGAATGCATTGAATAACCCAGGTAAGATCCATTCCGACAAATGAATATTGGAATGGATCCGACTTCAATTGAATATACCCCTTTGTCCACACAGTGGCAGTTCCCTTTACACATTATGCCCACACAGTAATTCTTATAACACTGAGGAGACATCAGCAGTGCCTGGCCTGGGTGAGGAGGCAATGCCACCCAAGGCCAGATAATATAATCAAATAGTAGTGCAAAGAAGTGCAGTGCAGCGCACTACCCAGTGGTGCAAGTAGAAAAAAGTCTTAGTGGTACTGTGTGCGCATGCCTTTGACCAAAAAATTGGTGTGGCCACACCACATGGGGTGTGGCCAATGAAAATGGAGCTGTGATACACATATGACCCCAATAGTGCAGTGCCAGATACACACATGCCCACACAGTGCCAGATACACATAAGTCCCCACAGTGCCAGATACACATAAGTTCCCGCAGTGCCAGATACACATAAGTCCCCACAGTGCCAGATACACATAAGTCCCCACAGTGCCAGATATGCCCCCATAGTGCCAGATACACATAAGTCCCCACAGTGCCAGATACACATAAGTCCCCACAGTGCCAGATACACATAAGTCCCCACAGTGCCAGATACACATAAGTCCCCACAGTGCCAGATATGCCCCCATAGTGCCAGATACACATAAGTCCCCACAGTGCCAGATATGCCCCCATAGTACCAGATTCATATAAGTCCCCACAGTGCAAGATATGCCCCCACAGTGCCAGATATGCCCCCACAGTGCCAGATACACATGCCCCCACAGTGCCAGATATGCCCTTATAGTGCCACATATGCCCCGACAGTCATATAGTCCTAGTCCCCATCCCCCTCCCAGCACATAGCCATAGTCCCCTCACAGTAGATAGCCATAGCCCCCACCTCCCCAAGCAATAGCCGTAGTCCCCTCAGCAAATAGCCGTAGTCTCCACCTCTTCCAAAACAGTCATACAATAGTCCTCACCTCCCTCCCATCACATAACAGTAGTTCCCTGCCAGCATAGATAGCCATAGTCCCCCTCCCTGCACATAGACTCTCACCTCCCCAAGCACTTAGCCATAGTCCCCATCCCCCTCCCAGCATATAGCTGTAGTCCCCCCTTAGCACATAGTAGTAGTCTCCACTACTCCCAGCACATACATAACCTCCCCACACAGCACATAGCCCTAGTCCCCACCCCACAACATCCAAGCAGATAGCCGTAGTGTCTGGCAATACCTGCTGTGCCGAGCTGCCTGGGATGGCGGGCGGAGGATCGCTCAACAGGCACGAGCTGGCACCGGTGTCTGTCAGCGCAACAAATTACATGAAGAAACTGCAAATAAACTACAGCTCCCAGCAACCCTTGCCGCAGGGAGCACCCGACAGCAAGGGTTGCTGGGAGTAGTAGTTTATTTTCGGTTTCTTCCCTGTAGTGCATTGCGGTGCTGGACACCGGCGCCAGCTCCTGCCTGCTGAGCAATCCTCCACCCTCCATCCCAGGCAATGCACAGGCAGCTCGGCACAGCAGGTATTGCCAGATACTACGGCTTAAGAGATTCCACCCATTGGCCGAGGGTGGCACCATCGGAAGGCGCCCCCTGCTTGGCTGGCGCCCCTGGCGAGTGCCATCCTGGCCAATAGGTAGATACACCCCTGTGCAATTATATGCTGTTATGGGCAGTAGCTAACCTGAGCATAGGGATGCCCACTGCTGTCACATCATTTCTGTCCAACAGTGTATAATTGCTGATATACCATTGCAAATCGGGTCATGTCACAGAGTCTCAGTGCCTCTGAAGATGCGCTGGTTGAGCTGATGCAGAGAGGTCTCCAGTAGCAAGTAAGATAACAACTGCAAATTTAGGCACACCCAGAAAACACCATCTGAGCTGTTATGACTTGCCTGCGTTTGGCCAACCACTCCCCGTTACCATCTCTAAACACTGTCTCGCTCAATCTGTGACTGTGACCGCTATAGCAGTTTAACTGCTGCATGTGCACACTGCTGCTCACATCATGGGGGTCATTCCGACCTGATCGGTGCTGTGCTTTTTCGCACAGCAGCCGATCAGGTCAGAACTAAGCATGCGCCGGTGCCGCAGTGCGCCGGCGCATGCCAGACGTCCGACGGACGATGGACCGCTACAATCGCCTCTGCCTGATTGACAGGCAGAGGCGGTCGCTGGGCGGGGGGGGGGCAGAGCGGCGGTGTTTGGGCGCCATTTTGTGGATGCTTTTGCACTTCTACGGGGAGGGCTGGCAGTGACATGCGGGGCAGGATAGCCCTGTGCTGGGCGTCCCCCCGCATGTCTATGATCGCGATCGTAGCTGTGCTAAAGTTAGCACAGCTACGATCAACTCTGAATGACCCCCCATATTCATGCGCAGTAAGAAAACATCGACTGATTTGTGTACAATAGCCATCTTGTAACTGCATCATAATCAGGCCCAATGTCAATAGTTTCAATATATACAAGCTGAGTCTCACACATCCAAAATTCAGAATTTTTTAAGCGTGACTGAGATAGTGACAACTTTGATTTCTGATGGCTCAATGTACACAAACTGTCTATCATGCACAAAATTATTACAAATATTGTATAAAGTTACCTTTAGGCCTAAATGCATTCTGTGTTTAGACTTGGGTGCCATCCTTAATATAATAAGATTTTAAACCTACCGGTAAATCTTTTTCTCATAGTCCGTAGAGGATGCTGGGGACTCCGTAAGGACCATGGGATAGACGGGCTCCGCAGGAGACATGGGCACTTTAAGAAAGACTTTAGGTCTGGGTGTCTGCACTGGCTCCTCCCTCTATGCCCCTCCTCTAGACCTCAGTAAGAGAAACTGTGCCCAGAGGAGATGGACAGTACGAGGAAAGGATTTTTGTTAATCCAAGGGCAAGATTCATACCAGCCACACCAATCACACCGTATAACTTGTGTATCTATTAAACAGTTAACAGTATGAAAAAACAATGTAGCATCAGTCCAACCTGATGAAACTATAACATAACCCTTATGTAAGCAAAACTAGATACAAGTCTCGCAGAAGTAGTCCGCACTTGGGACAGGCGCCCAGCATCCGCTACGGACTACGAAAAAAAGATTTACCGGTAGGTTTAAAATCTTATTTTCTCTAACGTCCTAGAGGATGCTGGGGACTCCGTAAGGACCATGGGGATTATACCAAAGCTCCCAAACGGGCGGGAGAGTGCGGATGACTCTGCAGCACCGAATGAGCAAACCTTATGTCCTCCTCAGCCAGGATATCAAACTTATAGAACTTTGCAAAGGTGTTTGAACCCGACCAAGTAGCAGCTCGGCACAGTATTAGTGCAGAGACCCCTCAGGCAGCCGCCCAAGACGAGCCCACCTTCCTGGTGAAATGGGCCTTGACCGATTTTGGTAACGGCAATCCAGCCGTAGAATGCGCCTGTTGAATCGTGTTACAGATCCAGCGAGCAATAGTCTGCTTTGAAGCAGGGCGCCAACCTTGTTGGCTGCATATAGGACAAACAGTGCTTCTGTTTTCCTGACTCTAGCCATTCTGGCCACATAAATTTTCAAAGCCCTGACTACATCAAGGGACTCAGAATCCTCCAAATCTTGTGTAGCCACAGGCACCACAATAGGTTGGTTCATATGAAAAGATGACACCACCTTAGGCAAGAATTGAGGATGGGTCCGCAATTCCGCCCTGTCCATATGGAAAACCAGATAGGGGCTTTTATGAGACAAAGCCGCCAATTCCGACCCTCGCCTAGCTGAAGCCTAGGCTAATAACATGACCACCTTCCAAGTGAGATATTTTAACTCCACTGTTTGAAGTGGTTCAAACCAGTGCGACTTAAGAAAACTCAACACCACGTTAAGGTCCCAAGGTGCCACCGGAGGTATAAAAGGAGGCTGAATATGCAGCACTCCATTCACAAAAGTCTGTACTTATGGGAGAGAAGCCAATTCTTTTTGAAAGAAAATGGATAAGGCCGAAATCTGAACCTTAATAGAGCCTAATTTTATGCCCAAATTCACTCCAGTCTGTAAGAAGTGAAGGAAACGGCCCAGATGGAATTCTTCCATAGGAGCATTCCTGGCCTCACACCAAGAAACATATTTTCGCCATATACGGTGATAATGTTTAGCTGTCACGTCCTTCCTAGCCTTTATCAGAGTAGGAATGACATTCATCCGGAATGCCCTTTTCCGCTATGATTCGGCGTTCAACCGCCATGCCATCAAACGCAGCCGTGTTAAGTCTTGAAACAGACATGGTCCCTGTTGTAACAGGTCCTGTCATAGAGGAAGAGGCCACGGATCTTCTGTGAGCATTTCCAGCAGATCCAGATACCAGGTCCTTCGTGGCCAATCTGGAACAATGAGAATTGTTCTCACTCCTCTTTTTCTTATTATTCTCAACACCTTGGGTATGAGAGGAAGAGGAGGAAACACATAGACCGACTGGAACACCCACGGTGTCACTAGGGCGTCTACAGCTACCGCCTGAGGGTCTTTTGATCTGGCGCAATACCTCTGTAGGTTTTTGTTGAGGCAGGATGCCATCATGTCTATCTGGGGCAGTCCCCACTGACTTGCAATCTGTGCGAAAACTTCCCGATAAAGTCCCCACTCCACTGGATGCAGGTCGTGTCTGCTGAGGAAGTCTGCTTCCCAGTTGTCCACTCCCGGAATGAACACTGCTGATAGTGCGCTTACATGATTTTCCGCCCAGCGAAGAATCCTGGCGGCTTCCGCCATTGCCACTCTGCTCCTTGTGCCGCCTTGGCGGTTTACAGGAGCCACTGCGGTGATGTTGTCTGACTGGATCAGAACTGGTTGGTCGCGAAGCAAGTTCTCCGCTTGACGTAGGGCGTTGTATATGGCCCTCAGTTCCAGGATGTTGATGTGAAGACACGTATCTTGACTTGTCCAAAGTCCTTGGAAGTTTCTTCCATGTGTGACTGCTCCCCACCCTCTGAGGCTCGCGTCCGTGGTCACCAGGATCCAATCCTGAATGCCGAACCAGCATCCTTCCAAAAGGTGAGCACTCTGCAGCCACCACAGGAGAGATACCCTGGCCCTGGGGGGACAGGGTGATCAGCTGATGAATTTGTAGATGTGACCCGGACCACTTGTCCAATAGGTCCCATTGGAAAGTCCTTGCATGGAACCTGCCGAAGGGAATGGCTTCGTATGTTGCCACCATTTTTCCCAAGACTTGAGTGCAATGATGCACAGACACTTGTTTTGGCTTCAATAGGTTCTTGACTAGAGTCATGAGTTCCTTAGCTTTTTCTATCGGGAGAAAAACCCTTTTCTGGTCTGTGTCCAGAATCATGCCCAAGAAGGTCAGACGAGTCGTAGGAACCAGCTGTGACTTCGGGATATTGAGAATCCAGCCGTGTTGCTGTAACACCTTCAATGAAAGTGACACGCTGTTCAGTAACTTCTCTTGTGATCTCGCTTTTATGAGGAGATCGTCCAAGTATGGGATAATTGTGACACACTGCTTGCGCAGGAGCACCATCATTTCCGCCATTACCTTGGTGAAAATCCTCGGGGCCGTGGAAAGCCCAAACGGCAACGTCTGAAATCGGTAATGACAATCCTGTACTGCAAATCTCAGGTACGCCTGGTGAGGTGGATAAAATGGGGACATGAAGGTATGCATCCTTTATGTCCAGAGGTACCATAAAATCCCCCCCTTCTAGGCTGGCGATGACCGCTCTGAGCGATTCCATCTTGAACTTGAACCGTTTTAAGTATAGGTTCAGGGATTTTAAATTCAATATGGGTCTGACCGAACCGTCCGGTTTCGGAACTACAAACAGGGTTGAGTAGTATCCCTTCCCTCTCTGAAGCAGGGGAACTTCGACCACCACTTGTTGAAGACACAATTTGTGAATAGCATTTAACACTATCTCCCTTTCTAGGGGAGAAGTCGGTAGAGCCGATTTAAAAAACCGGCGAGGAGGCACCTCTTCGAATTCCAGCTTGTATCCCTGAGAAACAATTTCTATTGCCCAGGAATTCATCTGTGAGTGCACCCAGATGTGGCTGAAAAGTCGAAGACGTGCCCCGACTGGGGCGGACTCCCTCAGCGGAGCCCCAGCGTCATGCAGTGGATTTTGCAGAGGCCGGGGAGGACTTCTGTTCCTGGGAACTAGCTGTGCAGCTTTTTACCTCTGCCCTTACCTCTGGCAAGAAAGGACGATCCGCGTACTCTTTTGCTTTTATTTGAACGAAAGGACTGCATTTGATAATGTGGCGCTTTCTTCGGTTGTGAGGGAACATAAGGCAAAAAATTTGATTTACCTGCCGTAGCTGTGGAGACAAGGTCCGAGAGACCTTCTCCAAACAATTCCTCACCCTTGTAAGGTAAAACCTCCATATGTCTTTTTGAGTCGGCATCACCTGTCCACTGTCGGGTCCAGAGGACTCGTCTAGCAGAGATTGACATAGCGTTTATTCTTGAACCCAGTAAACTAATGTCTCTTTGAGCATCTCTCATATATAAGACAGCATCCTTTATATGGCCTAGGGTCAATAAAATGGTATCCTTATCTAAGGTCTCAATCTCCGCCGATAAGGAATCTGTCCATGCTGCTATCGCGCTACAAACCCAGGCCGACGCAATTGCCGGTCTGAGTAATGTACCAGAATGTGTGTAAATGGATTTAAAGGTAACCTCCTGCTTGCGGTCAGCAGGGTCCTTGAGAGTAGCCGTCTCTTGGGATGGCAGCGCTGTCTTTTTTGACAAGCGTGTCAACACTTTGTCCACCTTAGGGGAGGATTCCCACCGTATCCTGTCTGTTGGCGGGAAAGGATACGCCATAAGAATCCTTTTTGGAAACTGCAGTTTTTTTGTCTGGAGATTCCCAAGCTTTTTCACATAGGGGGTCATTCCGAGTTGTTCGCTCGGTAAAAATCTTCGCATCGCAGCGATTTTCCGCTTAATGCGCATGCGCAATGTCCGCACTGCGACTGCGCCAAGTAAATTTGCTATGCACTTAGGAATTTTACTCACGGCATTTTCATCGTTCTGGCGATCGTAATGTGATTGACAGGAAATGGGTGTTACTGGGCGGAAACAGGCCGTTTTATGGGCGTGTGGGAAAAAACGCTACCGTTTCCAGAAAAAACGCAGGAGTGGCTGGAGAAACGGGGGAGTGTCTCGGTGAACGCTGGGTGTGTTTGTGACGTCAAACCAGGAACGACAAGCAGTGAAATGATCGCAGATGCCGAGTAAGTCTGAAGCTACTCAGAAACTGCTACGAGGTGTGTAATCGCAATATTGCGAATACATCGACGCAATTTTAAGATGCTAAGATTCACTCCCAGTAGGCGGCGGCTTAGCATGAGCAAATCTGCTAAAATTCACTTGCGAGCGAACAACTCGGAATGACCCCCATAATTCGTTCAACTCTTGTGAGGAGGTAAAAGTTACCTCAGGCTTCTTTCCCTTATACATGTGTACCCTTGTGTCAGGGACAGGGGGTTCCTCTGTGATATGCAACACTTCTTTTATTGCAATAATCATATATCGAATACATTTAGCCACTTTTGGCTGTAACTTTGCATCATCGTAGTCGACACTGGAGTCCAAATCCGTGTCGGTATCAGTGTCTGCTATTTGGGATAGTGGGCGCTTCTGAGACCCTGAAGGTCCCGGCGGCATAGGGACAGGCATGGGTTCACTCCCTGACTGTTCCTTAGCTTCAGCTTTGTCTAATCTTTGTGCAATAAGTTCACATTAGCACTTAAAACATTCCACATATCCATCCAGTCAGGTGTCGGCACCGCCGACGGAGATCTCACATTCATACGCTCCCCCTCCTCCCTAGGTGAGCCTTCTACCTCAGACATGTTGACACACGCGTACCGACACACCACACACATAGGGAACCTCTTATCTGAAGATAGTTTCCCCACCAGGCCCTTTGGAGAGACAGAGAGAGAGAGTATGCCAGCACACACCCCAGTGCTATATGACCCTGGAGAAAAACACTAAATGTTTATCCAGTAGCGCTGTTTATACTTTTTATACACCAAATTTGTGCCCCTCCCCTCTTAAAACCCCTCAATCACCGTGTATAAGCATGGGAGAGTCCGGGGAGCTTCCTCTCAGCGCTGTGCTGTGGAGGAAATGGCGCTGGTGAGTGCTGAGGGAGAAGCCCCGCCCCCTCGGCGGCGGGCTTCTGTCCCGCTCAAAATTCCTGAAAACTGGCGGGGGCTCTGTTATATACATGTACTGTGCCCATCTGTACATGTATATACTTATTTTGCCAATGGAGAGGTTTTATTGCTGCCCAGGGCGCCCCCCCTGCGCCCTGCACCCTTACAGTGACTGCGGTGTGTGAGGTGTATGGGAGCAATGGCGCACAGCTTTACTGCTGTGCGTTACCTCAGTGAAGATCATGAAGTCTTCTACCGCCTCTGAAGTCTTCTTTTCTTCTCATACTCACCCGGCTTCTATCTTCCAGCTCTGCGAGGAGGACGGCAGCGCGGCTCTGGGACGGACGGCGAGGGTGAGACCTGCGTACCAATCCCTCTGGAGCTAATGGTGTCCAGTAGCCTAAGAAACAGAGCCTTAAAACTCACAGAAGTAGGTCTATTTCTCTCTCCTCAGTCCCTCGATGCAGGGAGTCTGTTGCCAGCAGGCTCCCTAAAAATAAAAAACCTATCAAATATACTTTCTGACAGGAAGCTCAGGAGAGCTCCCTGTAGTGCACCCATCTCCTCTGGGCACAGTATCAAACTGAGGTCTAGAGGAGGGGCATAGAGGGAGGAGCCAGTGCACACCCAGAGTCAAAGTCTTTCTTAAAGTGCCCATGTCTCCTGCAGAGCCCGTCTATCCCATGGTCCTTATGGAGTCCCCAGCATCCTCTAGGACATTAGAGAAATATCATTATGGTATGCAAATACAGTATTCTAATATACGGAAAAATCTGATATCAAAAATCCTTCTGGTTTTAAGCATTTTGGCTATGGGAGAATCAGCCTGTATAATATGCAATAGAAACAAATAAATAATCTGCGTACAAGAAAGTGAACTAAGGGCCTAATTCAGACCTGATCGCTGCAGAAAAATTGTTCTTTAATGGGCAAAACCATGTGCACTGCAGGGGGGGGGGGGGGGCTGATATAACATGTGCAAAGAGAGTTAGATTTGGGTGGGGTGTGTTTAAATTGAACTCTAAGGGGTAAATTTACTAAGATTCGTATTTTCCCGTTTCAGGTCAAAGTTCAATCACGAATGACATCGATAGTGTAAAACTGCAACTTTTTGAATTGATTACGACTAATTTACTAAGCTGTCGTATTCGGGTTTTTCTTTTGTTCCGATGTCGATGTCATTCGTGGTTTTTTTTCTATTTTTACGGCAGTGATTAGCAAAACACTGCCGACTTTTTTACAATGAATCTCGGCCGGATCTGTGTGATCCGTGCTGGGGTTCATTTTTTTTGTTTTTTTAAAATTAAACACTGTCAAATATTTAAAAAAAAATTGCGTGGGGTCCCCCCTCCTAAGCATAACCAGCCTCGGGCTCTTTGAGCCGATCCTGGTTGCCGAAATATGGGAAAAAAAATGACAGGGGTTCCCCCATATTTAAGCAACCAGCATCGGGCTCTGCGCCTGGTCCTGGTTCCAAAAATACGGGGGACAAAAAGAGTAGGGGTCCCCCGTATTTTTAAACCAGCACCGGGCTCCACTAGCTGGACAGATAATGCCACAGCCGGGGGTCACTTTTATATAGTGCCCTGCGGCCGTGGCATCAAAAATCCAACTAGTCACCCCTGGCCGGGGTACCCTGGGGGAGTGGGGACCCCTTCAATCAAGGGGTCCCCCCCCAGCCACCCAAGGGCCAGGGGTGAAGCCCGAGGCTGTCCCCCCCATCCAATGGGCTGCGGATGGGGGGGCTGATAGCCTTTGTTGTAAAAGAAAAGATATTGTTTTTAGTAGCAGTACTACAAGTCCCAGCAAGCCTCCCCCGCATGCTGGTACTTGGAGAACCACAAGTACCAGCATGCGGCAGAAAAACGGGCCCGCTGGTACCTGTAGTACTACTACTAAAAAAATACCCAAAAAAACACACAAGACACACACACCGTGAAAGTATAATTTTATTACATACATACACACATACATACATACTTACCTTATGTTCCCACGCAGGTCGGTCCTCTTCTCCAGTAGAATCCAAGGGGTACCTGTTGAAGAAATTATACTCACGAGATCCAGGGGTCCAGGGTCCTCGGGGAATCCAGGTGTAATCCACGTACTTGAAAAAAATAACAAAACGGAGAGCCGAGCCACGCACTAAAAGGGGACCCATGTTTGCACATGGATCCCCTTTTCCCGACTGCCAGAAACCCACTCTGACTGATGTCTAAGTGGGTTTCTTCAGCCAATCAGGGAGTGCCACGTTGTAGCACTCTCCTGATCGGCTGTGTGCTCCTGTACTGAGTGACAGGCGGCACACGGCAGTGTTACAATGTAGCGCCTATGCGCTCCATTGTAACCAATGCTGGGAACTTTCTGCTCAGCGGTGACGTCACTTTAGGTCAACCGCAGGGCAGAAAGTTCCCACCATTGGTTACAATGGAGCGCATAGGCGCTACATTGTAACACTGCCGTGTGCCGCCTGTCACTCAGTACAGGAGCACACAGCCGATCAGGAGAGTGCTACAACGTGGCACTCCCTGATTGGCTGAAGAAACCCACTTAGACATCAGTCAGAGTGGGTTTCTGGCAGTCGGGAAAAGGGGATCAATGTGCAAACATGGGTCCCCTTTTAGTGCGTGGCTCGGCTCTCCGTTTTGTTATTTTTTTCAAGTACGTGGATTACACCTGGATTCCCCGAGGACCCTGGACCCCTGGATCTCGTGAGTATAATTTCTTCAACAGGTACCCCTTGGATTCTACTGGAGAAGAGGACCGACCTGCGTGGGAACATAAGGTAAGTATGTATGTATGTGTGTATGTATGTAATAAAATTATACTTTCACGGTGTGTGTGTCTTGTGTTTTTTTGGGTATTTTTTTAGTAGTAGTACTACAGGTACCAGCGGGCCCGTTTTTCCGCCGCATGCTGGTACTTGTGGTTCTCCAAGTACCAGCATGCGGGGGAGGCTTGCTGGGACTTGTAGTACTGCTACTAAAAACAATATCTTTTCTTTTACAACAAAGGCTATCAGCCCCCCCATCCGCAGCCCATTGGATGGGGGGGGACAGCCTCGGGCTTCACCCCTGGCCCTTGGGTGGCTGGGGGGGGGACCCCTTGATTGATGGGGTCCCCACTCCCCCAGGGTACCCCGCCAGGGGTGACTAGTTGGATTTTTGATGCCACGGCCGCAGGGCACTATATAAAAGTGACCCCCGGCTGTGGCATTATCTGTCCAGCTAGTGGAGCCCGGTGCTGGTTTTAAAAATACGGGGGACCCCTACTCTTTTTGTCCCCCGTATTTTTGGAACCAGGACCAGGCGCAGAGCCCGATGCTGGTTGCTTAAATATGGGGGAACCCCTGTCAATTTTTTCCCCATATTTCTGCAACCAGGATCGGCTCAAAGAGCCCGAGGCTGGTTATGCTTAGGAGGGGGGACCCCACGCAATTTTTTTTAATAAAATAACAACTTTCCCACCCCTTCCCACTGATATACATGCACGGATCTCATGGATCCCTGCATGCCTATCCAATCACGGAAAAAAAAAGCAGGTCTGTTTTTTTTTAGCACTTTTTTACGAGTTGTAATTTTTCACGGCAGTGTTTGTTTGTTTTTTGCTTTGCACTTCTTAGTAAATTACCGAGATTCATACTTAAACAGCCGCGTTTTGACCGATGGTGTATTCATTCGTAATTTTTTTCTTGGACTTGCAAAAAATTACGAATGCCCTCATCACTGCCGTGATTATTGCTTAGTAAATTACCGAGATGACACTTTGATGAAAAAACGGCATCTCGGTCAAAATCGGCAGCTTAGTAAATTTCCCCCTAAGTTGCAGTGTAAAAATAAAGCAGCCGATATTTACTCTGCACAGAAGGAGAGCGAAATGACAGCATAGGAATGGAGAGAGTTAAACCTCCTGTGAGGGGTGGACCTAACTGTGATGAAAAGTACAGCCAATGTTAGAGAGGGGAGGGATCAGTATATATAGGGATGTATAGCCTAGCTTGGTCTCTCTTGCTGCTGGTTTTCCTTCTGGTGAGTGTGACTGATTTGCACTTGCACTAGTTTTGTTTAGCTAGCTGATTGGAGATTCAATTTCCACTTCTACTGTTCACAGTATTCACTGTTATAACAGTCTGAGCCTTTCACCCTCCTCTCTCATCCTCCACATAATATATATATATATATATATATTTTTTTTTTTTTTTGGATTATGGCCGCCTCTCGCCCCCTCCGCTCTGCCGGGACCCCAGCGCGTTACCGCTCTGCTGGCCGGGATGCTGGGTCTACGGATGGGCCTGCGGGCTCACCTGCCCATTCCCCGTCCCCTGGCGCCGGCGCAGGTGCCCACGCGGCGGTGGCTGGGCGGACCCGGTCTTCCCTGCCCCTGGCTTCTGGTCCGGTGCTTACCTCCGGCCGTGGGTGGCAGGGGGGGGCGGCGACACGGGGGAGCTGTCCGGAGGTGGTCGGGCATCGGCCTTCACCTTCACTTCTTGAGGGTGAGGCGCCATTTCCGAGAGCAGGCACCCGCGGGCAGGCGCGTGCGCGCCAGAGCAAGCGGCCTCCGGGTGCTCCCGTAACATCTTCCCACCCGTCCCCCTTGCCACGGCCGCGGAGTGATGCCGAGCGGGGGGGCCGGGGTGGACAGAGAGCGGCGGCGAGTCAGACGAGGCCTGTCGTGGGGCCTCGTCCGGCGGTCCCTGTTTGTGGGTCAGGCACTGAGAGGACGGTGGCGGGTAGCGGCGGGACGCACCCACGAGGTGCACGCACACCCGTGCACTCAGCCAGTGGCACCGTTTGCGCGCGTGTGCACGCAGTGGCGCCGCCAGCATCAGCGTCTCCCCTGCTGCCTCCCTTACAGCCGGAGTCCGGCGGGGAACGGCGGCGGGGGGGGGGGGGGGGGCGACATAGAATAGGGAGAACCAGCATGGAGCCCCGCAGGGATGCCTTCCCGGCAGACGGGGAGAGCTCCGGCCTGCAGGGGGAGGGCGAGTGCGGGGGGGCAGGTGGCAGGCGCAGCAGCAGTAGGGAGGGCCGGCAGGTGCGTGTTAGGCAAGATGACTGGTGGGGGACCACGCCAATGGTGATCAGGGGGGCCAGCGGCTCACCAGCGAGATGGGCGGGGCTTTGGTCGTCGGGTCCCTTGTCAGCGACTGCCGGCCTGCGGATCAGAAGAGGTGCGCCGGCTTCGGCGGGGGCTCCCGCTGGGGCCGGCAACGATTTTTGGGGAAGTCAGGAGGCTTCCGGTGAGTTGGCGTCGGCTCTGTCAGCGGTGGCGGCGGCATTGGGCCCATTGGCCGCAGCAGCGTCCCCGGGGGCAGCAAGGCATTCCGGCGCGCGCGCTGAAGCGGGGGCGTCCGGTACGCAGCAAGGGTCAGCGGCTCAGCGAATAGCATGCGCTTGCCGTGACCTGGGGGTGGCCGCTGCGCAGTTGGGGTCGCAAGGTGGGGACGTCTTTGCCCCGGAGTGCTAGGCATGCCCCGGGAGTGGCTTCCGGGTCCCGTGCTTTGTTTTCCTTTTCTGGGGATCGCGGAGTGGTGGAGCTGGACGCGAGCGATGAGGAGGATTGCAAAGTTTCCACACCGGAAGACGCCCTGTCCGAGCAGTCGTCAGCGTCAGGTGAGGTTGACCAGCCGGCGTCGGGGTCCAGCACGCGCTCCAGTTCTCTCAGTTCCTCCTCTTCTTCATCCCTGTCGTCGCAAGCGTCCAACGTCAGTAGCACGACTAGGGCAAAAAAGCGTGCGAAGAAGTACGCTAAGAGGGCGGAGGGACAGCAGGAGAGGCGGAAGAGACGTAAGCGGCTTAGCGAGGACGCTCGCAGGGCCAAGAAACGCTGCGATTTGCCTGGGGTAGTCCACTGTGATTATACGGCAGTTTTGCGGGGGTTGCGGGATAGCTGCCGTAGGAAGATCTGCAGGGGCGACTATGTGGATATCTTCGTGCTGACTAAGGACGCGAAGAAGGAGTATAAGGCAGCGACGGCTAAGAAAGGCATCGGAGCTGAAGCTTTCCGAACTTTCGACAACTGGCTTGCAGGTTTTTGCATCTTTGCGGCGTGTTATCTGGAAGATAGGCCTGACGAACATATGAACGTCATACGATACCTGCACTTGATACACGATATGCAGCGCACATCGGCAGGTCTCGAATGGCGGATGTATGATGAGAAGTTCCGAGAGAAGCAGGACTGCTTACAGATTATTGACTTCGGTTGCAAGGACGTGGAGGTCTGGCTCCAGGTCACCCGGGCTTCTCAAACCGCGAAGGAGCCCTGGAATACGGCGGCGGATGGGCTACGCGCGGGGTCGTCCGCTCAGGGGAGTAACGCGGAAGGGGGACAGGGTAAGAAAGGTAGGTTGGCTGTCCGCGGAGGTGGGCAGGCCGCCGCGAAGGGGAAGTGCTTCGCGTTTAATAATGCGACCTGTTCCTTCGGCAAGCAGTGTCGGTTTCGTCATTCGTGCTTGCAGTGTGGCGGCTTTCACCCGGCCTCCAACTGTTTTAAGGGAAATCGGCAAGGCGCGAGGGGAAAGCAAAGCTACGCAAGACCCGGCGCGAGCGGGATCGCTCCGCAAGGCCCCAACGCCAATTCATTTGGACGCCATGTCCAAATGGTTGGATTGGTATCCGAATAGTACGGACGCCCAGTTTTTGTTTCAAGGTTTTAAGTTTGGCTTCCGCTTGCCTGTTGCAGGCGAAGTCTGTGTTAAGGCTCTCCGGAATCTGCAGTCCGCTCGCGCCTTGCCGTCCATTTTGCGCGAGAAGGTGGATAAAGAGGTGCGCATGGGTAGGATGGAGGGCCTGTTTAGCTCGCCCCCAGTGGATGACTTGGTCATTTCCCCAGTGGGGGTAGTCCCCAAGAAGACTCCAGGTGCCTTTCGGCTCATTCAGCATCTTTCTTACCCGTCAGGGTCGTCGGTCAACGGCGCGATACCACCGGCTCACTGCTCGGTGGTGTACCAGTCGTTTGATGAGGCGCTGGAGTTGGATCGTAGTTACGGCCCTGGTGCCCTGATGGCTAAGATCGATGCGGAATCCGCGTTTCGGTTGCTTCCGTTGCATCCGGACTCATTCCGTTTTATGGGTTTTCGAATCGGAGCAGAGTATTTCATTGACAAATGTTTGCCGATGGGATGTTCTGTTTCCTGTTCGTTTTTTGAATGGTTTAGCACATTTTTACATTGGTGCATGGAGTCTTCTTCAGGGGGTCATGGAGTTGCGCATTACCTCGATGATTTCCTGTGTGTGGGACTGGCGAATTCGCCGAGCTGCAGCAACTTGCTGTTCAGCATCCGAGCGTTGTTTTTTCACTTTGGCGTTCCTGTGGCCGAGGATAAAACGGAGGGGCCGGTTTCCTGTTTGTCGTTCTTGGGGATTGAAATCGACACGGTGGCGGGACCCTGTCGCCTTCCTCAGGCTAAGGTTGCGAAGCTCCGCAAGGTTATTTGCCAGTTCGTACGGTCGCACAAAGTCACGCTGAGGCAGGCGCAGTCCTTGCTGGGCCTTTTGAACTTTGCTTGTCGGGTGATCCCGATGGGCAGGCTTTTCTGCCGAAAACTGGAAAGGGCGATGGCGGGGTGTGCCAGGCCGCATCATTTCATCTGCTTGTCCTCCGAGATTAAGAGGGATTTGGCCGTATGGGCCTCGTTCCTGGAGGATTTCAACGGAGTGCGTATCTGGCTGGCCCCGACGGTCGACAGCGCTCTTTTACAGCTGTTTACCGACGCGGCGGGTTCCTCTGGGTTCGGTTGCTACCTAGAGGGGTCTTGGAGCGTGGCCTCGTGGCCTGAGGAATGGCATCGCGAAGGTTTCACTAAGGACCTTTTGCTGCTGGAGCTTTTCCCCATTATGGTGGCGCTAGAGGTTTGGGGCGATCGTCTGGCTCATCGCAGCATTTTGTTTAGATGTGACAATCTGGGCGTGGTGCATGCGATCAATAACCAGAGGGTGAAGTCGCTGGTGGTTCTGAGGGTGCTTGACCGTTTGCTGCTGACATGCTTGCATAAGAATGTATGGTTCCGCGCGCAGCATGTGCCAGGACTTGAGAACGGAATTGCCGACGCATTGTCCCGCGGTCAGTGGGAGAGATTTCGTTTGTTGGCACCCGAGGCCGATGAGTGGGGGTTTCAATGTCCCGGTTATGTCTGGCAGGTGATTGGACCGGACTGGAGGGTCTAGCGATGCGGTCAGTGGCTCCGAACACGCTCAAGGCGTACGGTCAAGCTTGGAGTGAGTGGGAAGAGTTTGTCCGAGGACGTAGTCAAGAAGGTAAGAGCGGGCATCGGATGATGCTTTCTTTTATTTGGCAGCTTTTTGTCACGGGTAGTTCCAGAGCGGTGGTGTCCCGGTACTTAGCAGGGATTTTGTTTTTTAATAAAATCAAGGGTGTCCCTAACGTGACGAAGAGCGGGCTTCTGGTTAAGGCGATGAAAGGGTGGGCACGCGTGGCGCCAACGCCGCCTGATAGGTGTCGGCCCATCGATGCGGCTTTGCTACCGGCTGTCATCGAGGCGGTTGGCGGGATCGCGTCATCAATTTTTTAATCGCTTTTGTTCCGGTTGGTGTTCTCCATGGCTTACCACTGAGCCTTTAGGGTTTCGGAGCTGGTAGCGCCATCTAAGTGGGCAGACTCGCGCATGCTTCTGGTGGACGTGGTGGTGGGTGAGAGGTCCTTGCTGTGCAGATTGAGTCTCTCTAAGACGGACCAGGTAGGTAGAGGGCGATGGGTCACCTTGGTTCTGTCGCTGGAGGAGAGCATTTGCCCGGTGAGGTTGGCATCGAAATATGCAGCGGTTCGGCCCGGTGGGCAGGGGTCGTGGTTGCTGCATTATGACGGTTTACCTTTGACGAAATATCAGTTTCGTTGGATGCTGAGTCGCTGTCTGGCGAGCTTGGGCCTTTCACCCGCTGCTTTCGGTACGCATTCTTTCCGAATCAGGGCGGCGACGTCGGCTGCGTCGGCGGGGTTTTCCGTTGTGGAAATCCAGGCAGTGGGGTGATGGAAGTCGTCAAGTTACAGACGATATATTCGCCCAGTTCCATGAGTTGTTTGTTTGACTAACAGTTCAGTTTTATTAGTCGTTGTATAAGTTCATGTTGTAAAGTTAAGTACGTCCTTGTGTAGTGTGTCTGTTTGTCTCCCCTGTTCATCCTACTCAGGGATTAGCTACTCGCCGCTGCTGGCAGCGGGGGTCTGGAGTTCTTTTGCGATTTTTTGCCTGACTTGACGGACTGAATTCTAATCTACAATTCGGCTGATCAGTTCAAATCAAAGTCCCTCAGCAGGTTTTTACGCTTTCACCTCCAGCTGAGTTCTTACATGTTTTTCCCATTTTATACCCCCGCCCCCCTAGTCTTATTTTCCTTATATTATTTTGATTTTCCCATTGTGTGTTTATGTTATGCTTCGATTGGCTGGAAGCTTGTTTAGATCGGCAAGGCCATGACTTCTGCAAGACACGAAAACCTCCTTTTTTCTTTTGGCAGATCCTTCAGGTTAATGCGTTTAATAAACCCCTGTTCGAATACTTATTAACCGATTTTTACTCCTTTCCTTCTCTTCAGGTTGGGTAGAAGACGATTTGGCAATCTGGGTGGTTGGCCACTCTTATGTTTACTGGGCAGTCAGGTTTTTGGCCTCGGAGGGGGCACAGATGTTTCCTAGGGCTCATGGCATTCGTTGGCTTGGTTGGCGGGGGATGATGTGGAAAGATCTGAAGAGTAGATTGGTCAATCAGGTCAGCGAGCATGGAGTCCCTAGGGTGCTGGTTGTCCATTTAGGTGGCAACGATCTGGGGAAGAGGACATCTTTGGAGCTGCGGTGGGCCATGATGGAGGATCTGGTCAGTGTGGCCGCAGCGTGGCCCAATTGTGTTTTGGTGTTCTCTATGATGGTGCCAAGGTTGCGTTGGCAAGGAGTGGCGGACGGTCGCCCGATTGATGAGGCCAGGCAAAAGGTGAATACGGCGGTGGCGAAGTGGGTGTTGGCCCACGGAGGGAAAGTGGTTCACCACCCTAGGATTCGGTTTCGTGACAGTCACCTTTTTCGGCCTGATGGTGTGCATCTGTCCAAGGAGGGGATGCTGTTTTTCCTGGAGGATCTGTTTCTGGTGTTGCAGGAGTTAGGTTGAGGGTATGGTGGCGGTGCGAAGACTCTGGGGAAGAGTCTTTCGCTGTTGGCGGAAAAGAACGGCAGGTTGTAATTTGACTTGTTAGTTGCAGTTGTTTACAGTATTGGTGTGGTTTAGGTGCACTCACCTCCATTGACTTTTAAGGCCGCTAGATCACCCATCAGGGGGCAGCGTCATCACCCATCCGGGTGGGCAGTCAGCGTGGAGGTCTGAGTCGGGCACCTATTACCTATGTATGGTTTGTGGTAAATTAGGATCGTTTGGGGTTTAATGTTTTTTGAGGTTATCGTCAGTTGAATATAGCCGTTCTTTTTTCTGCCACCATATGCCGGCTGAATCGGCATGTTAACTTAAATTTTACTTTACAGGTTTTTTCTAATGATTAGGGTACAATAAATAGCTAACAATTTTCTGCCAAATTCAAGTCTCCATGTCATTATTTCTTGGTATTAAAGATATTGAATGCTTTACTTTTGAATAAGGGTCCACACACTATCATTAGGAGGTTTAACAAAAGAACTCAAAATTGCAAAAGCACGCCCAAATGGAAAAACTGCAACACTAATTTAATGTTACAAAAAGAAGGTGGGCTTGTGAAATGTGCAAATATTACAAAGACCTAAAAAAATACCAAATGTATGTGGGTATGTTTTGTTAACAAAAAATGTGTTAGTTGCTTAAAAAGCATTAAAATACTGTTAGGAAGCTAAAAGACATTAAGCAGATCCTACAAAACAAAATGCTTGGAAATGTTAATTAACGTTTGCTTTTAAAAAATAGTGTGGTTGTCAAACCTCGATTGTTAGTAAGTGTAAAAACAATTAGGTTCCTAACCTATATTTTATAAATAAACATGTGTTACAGAGTTTAAAGCTCCCTTACATGTTTAGAGGTTTCAATACAGCTGAATGAAGTGATTTGTGGTCTGAGGCGTGAGCTTCTTCAGCTGGGTGTAATGAAGCAATGATTGCAGTATACATCGAACATTCTACAAATGAGGTCAGCTTGTGCAGATTTTAAGGTAGACCTGTAGTCACTCAGAAACTGCACACCATAAATGTACGATCAGTTGTAAAAATTGCGTAAGCAGCACCCACCGAATATCAGCATACACCCACAACACGCCCCTACTCGTTGTTTTTGCGAGTCCAGCCCTATAGTACACGCATACTTTTCATTGTGCATACGCAGTTTTTGCTTCGTCTCAGAAGTTGCATTTTTTTCTCCGATTTTGTGGTATATGGTGCAGATTTTGCGATTTTCCACATTTTCTGTGATTTATGCTGCTTTGCGATCCTTGCTGAATTAGGCCCTGTGTCTCCCAAAAACTGTACTATCTTACAGCAAACAATAAAAAAAATACATAATGCAATATATTCACATAATATAATACTGTATAAATGTTTTCTCAAAGCAATAACTGTTATGTGTACAAAAATGTAGAAATAACTTTTTGTAAACATATGCTCAACAGTGTCATGAACAAGTCCAGTCGCAGACGAACCTCCCCGAAAAAAAAGATTGAAAAAAATATAATTTATTATAGGGGTGATTCAGATCTTATCGTAGATGTGCTAAATTTAGCACATCTACGATCAGTTACTCAGACATGTGGGGGGACACCCAGCCCAGGGCTAGTCCACCCCGCATGTCAAGACCCCCCCCCCCCCCTGCGCATGGGTGTGAAAGCATCACACGGTGGTGATGCTTTTGCACCCACCATGTAGCTGCCTGCCTGTCACGCAGCTGCCGCGGCCCACCCCTGCAATGGTCCAGACACGCCTGCATTGTCCAGACTGCACCGCACTAACGGCATTCTCCTGCCCCGCAACCGCTTCTGCTTTTAGCATCTCAATGGGCCTCCTGGGGTGCGCGTGCGCACTCCCCAAAGGGCTTCAGACTGTGATCGCTGCAGCTGCAGCGATCCAAACTGAATTAGGCCCTATGTTCAATGCATAACTAATAAAGTTTTGCAGTTTGATTCTCCACAAATCCAAATCCACACACATTTTTGTGGTTCTGAACTAAACCAATATCCAGACCGTCTCTCCGGAGGAGAACCGATCCGAACAAAGGGGGACATTTACTAAGCAGTGATAAGAGCAGAGAAGTGAGCCAGTGGAGAAGTTTCCCCATCAACCACTCAGCAGCTCTGTATAATTTTATAGTATGCAAATTATAGATGTTACTTCAGTGCTGATTGGTTGCCATGGGCACATCTCCACTGGCTCACTTCTCCGCTCTTATCACTGCTTAGTAAATGTCCCCCAAAGTCTTGGTTCAAAACTTCCGGTGGTTTGTATTTTAAATCTGAATTTTGGGTTTTCATTTGCAAAAATTACATGATATTTTTTTTTATTGATTTATTCACACTGGGATACATCACCATCAGGGTAACCTGAAGAGCTGTATGAGATTATCATTATAGTCTCCCTCACACGCCTCAGAATGTCTAATTAACACCACAAACATCAGTAGATGCCAAGATCAAGCAATTCAGTTGCATAATATTTGTTACCTGCACATATGCATTATAGATGGCAATTGTATGCATACAGGGGCATAGCCAGTAGTTTGTGGGCCCCATAGCAATATTTTGCAGGGCCCCTGTACCAATGTTTCTAGAGAGATGCCTCTCAGCAGCAGTTGTTAATTTTATGCCCCATAATTGTGCCCTAGTTCATTTTCTGTACCATAGTAGTATCCTAAGGTAAATCGATAGTAGTGCTTTTGTATATTTTCTGAACCATAGTAGTGCACTAGTTTATTTTCTGAACCACAGTAGTGCCCTAATTCACGACACATTATGCCACACTGAACAGTATACCCAGTTCATATTATGTCACATTGCATTGATGCCAGTTCATATTATGCCACACTCTATTGCCTCCACTTCGCATTGTGCAACATTACAGTGCCCCAGTTCACATTATGAAACATAAAAATGCCCTCCAATTAATTTTATACCACATTACAATCAGAATGTCCAGGGACATAGCTGGATATATTGCAGGCCCCAAGGCAAAAGTTTGTAAGGGCCCCTATGTACCACCCAGTGTTAAAAAATATTTATAACACATGTAACTGTGACAGGGAAGATGGGCCCCTCTCAGCTCTGGGCCGCATAGCAGCTGCACTGCCTGCACCTATGATAGCTATGCCCTTGCATGCAAACTAGAGATGCATACCCTCCAACATGACCCATTCCATTCGGCACAAAATGCTCGGTTCCTGGACTTCCTTGCCAGTGGTAGTTACAGAGGAGGGGCTGCAGCACAGTCCAAAATTCAAATAGAGGAGCCACACCCACTGCCAGGGAGTCCCAGACGGTGATGTTTGGCAGTTTGGGGTGGCAGTGAGTGTGGTTCCCCTATTTAAATTTGGACTGTGCTGCAGTCCCACCTCTGGAGACACCACTGGCAAGGAACTCCAGGAAGAAAGCATTTTGTACCTAATGGAATGGGTCATGTTGGAGTGTATGGAGATTTACGGTTTGGCTCTCCAGAAATCTGAATACACCTGCAGTTCGGAATTTGGATTTTAAATCCAAATTTCAGGTTTTGGATTGTTAAAATAATTTTAGCTGTATTTGTGCATTTTTAGACAATTTTTATCAACAATTATAGATTTTTTACGGATTTTAAACTGAACCAAAATCAGAATACAAACCAAAACACTTGAGGGTAGTTTTGCAAAACCAAAAGCTAAATACGAGGATGAAAATAGAACCAAAACCAAAACACGGGGGTCTGCACACATCTCTAATGCATACACACTGTGCTCTGTGTATAGCAACATTACAAGGGGTGCCACAAGTGTATTGCCCTAGAGTGTCCTGAACCCTTCAAATATATTGCCCATACATTAAAATGGAAAACATATGGCTTATGTGTAATCCTCAAAGTGCTAGTATAAGGATATTATAGTATCTTATGACTGATACAATCATGAGATTACTGATTGCTGATTTTGTATACTAGACACTTGAATAGAAAATGTATTTACCATATAGATCAGCATTGCACACATCTTATTGGCCAGGTAATACTAATGTATGCCCACATTAGAAAATACACAAATGTGGGCTTGTTGACTATTGCCCATTTCGCAGTGGCACACATGCTTCAGTAACAAATATAACTCAAAAGGTTCCCATCTCTGTGGAAGGTCCGCTTTAATGGTATACTAAAAAAAAATCTTACAGCTGTATTACATTTATTCCACCGAACCTGCAAATGTATTTAAAAAAAAGTCAAAATGATACTCTATATTTTAAAAGTAAAACTGTTGTTTGTACTGCAATGTGAAGCCAGCAAAAGAACACTAAAGTACTGTAGTAAAGTACAGTCCTGCTCTTTTTACCATAGCAAGCACGGCCTGCATTGGCCTTGTAATTGAACCAACACTGCAAGACGAGGTGAAAGATTAACTAGATCAAGGATTTTATATCAATTTGTAAAAGAGCAGATTAGTGGAGGAAACGGTTTTTATCTGCTGAGAAATTGTATGTATGTATGAAAACCTCTCATTTTTTCAATTTAAGGGCTCAAAAGCCATAATACAGACAGCTCACACAGTGTGCTAAAAAGGCATGGCGGTGGCATGCATGACAAAAATATTGTTGTCTGAAAAAGGGATGATTTCCATTTAAACAGACACCACAGTTATAAATGAAAGGTTGGAATGATGGCTTGCTCAGTATGAATTTTACAGATTGTGCTTAACGGGGCCTTAAATTGCATCCGTTTACTGCTCAAGAGACATTTTCAGAATGAATTGAATCCAATAAAAATTTTATAGAAAAAATTGTAGCTGCCTTGAGCCATCTCATGCAAACATTGGGTGGCAGAAAATTAATGAATAACAAAAGCATTCAGATGCCATCATTTTAATATGGCCTTGTGATAAACAGGAATATTTTTTTCAGTCCAGCTTATATGACTGTGTGAACACCATGGAAGCCAAGAGAATTGATTTCATATTTCAGTAGAGTAATTTTGAAATACAGCTTTCATTAAAATTGATTTTTCAAGAGAACAGCACGTGACTAAATGTTTATTTAAAGTAGAGAAAATGTATCCCAATAAAAGTTACTAGTTTTGTTCACTGGTACCCAATGCATATTTCCAAGATGTCTACTGCAATACATCACACCCAATATGTCACTCCTTGTGTCATTTACAAACCAGAAATTTTTCAGCAACAATTGTGCCTGCTTTATTGCACAGCACATACAAAGATGCTTATTCCCATTCTTTTTTCTAATTTCTGGAGCTTGTACTGGCCAATGGCTGCGCATGTGCAGATACTGTACTCCCGGATTGGAAGAGCTGTCCTTTGTGATTTTAATAGCAATTGTATACTGTTTGCATACAGCATTACTATTTGCCTCTATGCATGCAATCAGTGGCGGGCTGTATAACATTAAAAAAATGTGATGCATGATTCATGCCACACTGTAACTGAAATGCGCAATTTTGAAGAAAAAAATAAAACTTCATATTGTTCTCTATTTCAAGTGGCCCAGCCTCCAAACAGATTCGAAAGATAATTTGTTTATTCTATAGTACTACGCATGACACCTACATTTATGTAGTAGGCAATAAAACTCATTTAAGAGACTCTGAGACATCTTTTTAAAGTATTGTCATTTTATAGTTGGTTTATGCATATTTGTTAGTAAATTAATTTAGGATGAGCAGAATCTTCTTGTTAAAAGTATTTCTGATTTCTCGGTGTAAAAATGTGTCTCTGTGTGTTTTCATGATGCTTCCATAACTCTGTAAAAACAGGTACAATTATGATACAATAGACACATACTACAAAGCTGGAAGTACAGATATGTCCTCATTCAACTTTTTTGCAGTCACGCCAAGCAGCCCCTCTTGGCATGCCAGGTTGTGTGAGAATCTTCTAGTGTTGGTCGTCTTTTTGGGCGAAAATACATCTTAGTCGCAACACAATGTATCTAGGACGCAAGAGGAGACTATGCTGATTCATTTGATATGACACTTGTATATATGTGTGCGACTGAATCTCTGAATCTGTACACAAAGTGCTACAATATAGCATCCGCAGCTGATCCGTATAAAGATGCAGCTATACACAGTATACAAGTGTCATGTATCAAATTAATCAGCACAGTCTCCCTGTGCATCGCAGTGCATGTTGTGACTAAGGTGCATGTTCATCAAAAAGACATCTGATGTTAGCAGAGTTGTATGGGACCTGTCCGCTCACTTACGCCAGGCATCTCACGCTATATGGCGTATTGAAGCTAGATGTATGAGGACACATCTGTAGTTACGGCTTTAGTGCTGCAGTCATATTTTTGCATGTTCATATAAGAGATATGTGTGAAACCAGGGCTGTAAGTTCATACAAGGTGCCCGGAGACAAAATAGATGATGGTGCCACATCAGTGGCTCCGGCTTGCACATGTGCTGACATTCCAGTGACTTGCATATGGTACATCTGAGAGAATAAAGATTCCTTATTGCAATTAATTGTTGCAATAATGAATCTTTGTTTTCAGTCTGGCTGCAAATTATACTAAATAGAGCCCTGAGAGGGGAGGAGGGTGGTTATCAAACCTTGGAAAGAGATCAAATTGAGAGCGATAAATTACCAGTCAGTCAGCTTCTGCCTTACATTTTTCAAGACTCTCAGCTAAAGAAGGATGCAAAGGGGGTTTGTGAACAAAGACAGCAATCGGCAGTGACTGTAGAAAATAACCATGAAATGAGTGGACAGAGATCTGTCCTAGTTCAGCAGCCCCCTCTGTCTTTCTTTCTTGGTGCCCCTCTGACAGCTGGAGCCTGGTGGGCAGTGTCTCTATTGTCTCTGGGAGTTATGCCACTGCGTGAACCCCTGTGTTTTGGTTCTAATTCATCATCATGTTTTGGTTTTGGCAAAACAACCTTCAAGTGTTTGGATTTGGTTTTTGGTTTGGTTTAAAATCGCTAAAATAAAATCTATACTCATTGATAAAAATTGAGATCTTGACCGGGTTTTGGTTCGGATCCACAAAATCTGTGTAGTTTCGGATTCTGGAGAACCTGAGCCACTCATCTCTAGCTCATATATAGCTACTTTATGAAGTTTGACTCTTACAGTATGTTGGAAACAAAGCTGTTCACTGTATCATGAGAAGCCTCTAGTTATAAAATTGTATATAAATACTATAACTTGAATTATGTTCTAGTTTATTTACCTAACAAATTAGAATCCTTGCTACTACAAAAACATGTTCAATCTTATCTAATGAATAACTATCCAATATAATTGTCTGCCTTGAAGAAAAATGCCACCATCTATGATTTTGTTGAAGCATTTTAAAAGCTAGTGCATTGCACAGTAGAATAATACAGAAGTCAAATATTAGTTAACCACTGTCCTGGCACTGTCGCATGTGATGCAACCGAAGACAGGAGTATGTTACCTGGCTAGGTTGCATCACATGTGACATGCTGCCCCGTAGTGTCCCCATCCTGTAGAATAGGAGGTCTGTTTTGCACAAGTGCAGAACGGAACTCCTCTGTCTCCTCAGGCCGCCATTATCACTTCCGGAATTGCACCCTATAATGCCTTGCGGACGGCAATCTGGAATGCTAAGATCAGCTGCGGCCCCTGACACAAGCTCGGGGCATTAGGGAGCCTGGCCAGGCCTAGGTACTTTTCAGGGTGTGTGGCCTAATCATGGAAGGAGTGGCCCTGCACCCTTAGAAAAAATACAGAAAAATAGTACTTTAAGTAACTAAATGGCCACACTGCAGCCCATGTGTAGGAGATAGGGGAGGATTATGCCTATGGGGATGTGGTGGGGGAACCCTCAGGGGCGGGAAGCAATAACAAATGGGGCTGGGAAAGGGGACTATCAAATAAAAAAAAGAAGATTGATGCTAGAGGGGTAACGGGTGGGGCATGGGCGTCTCTAGAGAGGAGGGGACCCGTGTGCAGACTCTGTGTGTGGGCCTCCTCCTCTCCCGTAGCCGTTGCGCCGCTGCTAGCGCTCTGAATGCTGTAGACTCTGGCACAGTGCCAGAGTCTACAGCGCATGCGCAGGACTCCGAAAAATGGCGTTGTGCCATTTTTTGAGTCCTGCACATGCGCTGTAGACTCTGGCACTGTGCCAGAGTCTCTAGTGGTCAGTGCGCTAGCAGCGGCACGATGGCTACGGGAGAGGAGGGGGCCCACACACGGTCAGCGATGGACTCCAGAAAGGTAAGTATAGGAGAAATAAGTGCAGGGGCCCGTGAGCACCGCACACACTGCACTTATTATAGAAACGCCAATGGGGTGGGGGTAAAATAATAAAAAGAGTTGCATTGGTCACAGGGTGGGTAGGGTGCAAAAAAAGGGCTTTTTACCTTTTTACATGGTGGTGGGGTTATAAAGCATGAATTTTTTTCTACTAAGGGTGTGTGGGAGTACTATTATTAGGATTAAAGACCACTGGAGGGAAGACTCTTGCCAATGAGGGGGGGGGGGGGGAGATGCAAAACACACCCTAGATATACAGTATGAAATATTTATACTGTATATAAAATATTTTAATATATTAATAAAAAATACTTTCTTAATTATAATAAGTAATAAAAAAAAATCCCAACAAACGGTTTGCGGGGAAAAAATTGTCAGGTACGTGGTTAAAGTAAGTCATGTATTTTAAGAACCACAAATTGAGGGCACTGTCTAAAATAGAGATAATTTATTGATATATTTAAACCTTATAATTATACATAAAAAACAATGTACCATTCAACTACTTTTCCTCAAATGTATCAATTGAAATAAAATGAAATAAAAATATATAATATACATTGGAATTTGACTGCTGGCACAGCCATATGCAATATTTCTACTTATGGATACATATAAACTGATCACACCATCTGAAACAATTGTATCACAGTGAGATATTCTTTTGGATCCAGCCTCCTGTGAAGTATATGTCCAGACTTATCCAGAGGATTAAAATTCCACACGCAGTGGTATTTAAATACTTGTATCCTCCCGCTGGTAGATGATAATATTCACAGTGCTGTTAGAAACGGATCTTTTAAAAGTTATTAATCAGACTCACGGGTGTCTTACACACAGGTTTTAACGGGCGTCCCCGTTCTCTGACCTCTCAAGATAATTAGATTGTATTTCTCAGTCAATAGAAAACCCCTGTAGTTTGTTGCTCACCCGTACCTTGTTGAGTCTGGCCGCCGAGAACTGCGTCTCTTTTCCGGTATCTGTCTCCACGTTCACCTCGAAGGTAATGCCGCTAGCCTCTGCACCAGAGGTCTCTCAGTGTGGCGGTCTGCCTCTGATTCAGTCTATTACGGGCAGCTGGAGTCCGGGGCGGTCTTACGGCTATTGCGGGAGCGGCTGTAGTGGTTAGCCAGAGTCGCCTCCCGTCTTCCGTAAGGGTAGCGAAATAAGGTCTCACCGATAATAGAATTTAATCTTAGTTCAGATGGTTGTGTCCACATGTATAAGGGTGACACTTAACGCGTTTCTCAGCCCTATGTCAATGGCTGTTTCCTCAGAAGTATACTTCTGAGGAAACAGCCATTGACATAGGGCTGAGAAACGCGTTAAGTGTCACCCTTATACCTGTGGACACAACCATCTGAACTAAGATTAAATTCTATTATCGGTGAGACCTTATTTCGCTACCCTTACGGAAGACGGGAGGCGACTCTGGCTAACCACTACAGCCGCTCCCGCAATAGCCGTAAGACCGCCCCGGACTCCAGCTGCCCGTAATAGACTGAATCAGAGGCAGACCGCCACACTGAGAGACCTCTGGTGCAGAGGCTAGCGGCAATACCTTCGAGGTGAACGTGGAGACAGATACCGGAAAAGAGACGCAGTTCTCGGCGGCCAGACTCAACAAGGTACGGGTGAGCAACAAACTACAGGGGTTTTCTATTGACTGAGAAATACAATCTAATTATCTTGAGAGGTCAGAGAACGGGGACGCCCGTTAAAACCTGTGTGTAAGACACCCGTGAGTCTGATTAATAACTTTTAAAAGATCCGTTTCTAACAGCACTGTGAATATTATCATCTACCAGCGGGAGGATACAAGTATTTAAATACCACTGCGTGTGGAATTTTAATCCTCTGGATAAGTCTGGACATATACTTCACAGGAGGCTGGATCCAAAAGAATATCTCACTGTGATACAATTGTTTCAGATGGTGTGATCAGTTTATATGTATCCATAAGTAGAAATATTGCATATGGCTGTGCCAGCAGTCAAATTCCAATGTATATTATATATTTTTATTTCATTTTATTTCAATTGATACATTTGAGGAAAAGTAGTTGAATGGTACATTGTTTTTTATGTATAATTATAAGGTTTAAATATATCAATAAATTATCTCTATTTTAGACAGCGCCCTCAATTTGTGGTTTTTGCATTTGGTGATATATAGTGGGATTCAACACCCCCTTTTTTTGAGGGCTGCAGTCTATATTGGTGCCAATTAATTGTGACAACCGATTCATATTCCAGTATAGCGCTTTTTATATATATTTTTTGTATAGTTATGTATTTTAAGATACTGATAACATTAGAAAATAAAAAAAAAATGATTGTGCAGTAAAAATAGGGCAGTCTTCTTAATCAAATGATCAAACTCTAATATTATTTTATCTTTGCTACAGCTGGAACTACCTTTGGGATAAAAGTTAAATTATGAATTTAAAACTATATGTAGTATAATTTTGTTATATACAGTATATCTGAATGTTTAGTACTGTGCTCTCTTGTTTACATATACTGTATTTCATTTATATTGCAGTGGCCCTAGCCTCCAGTGAGCAGAATCCTCTTATCATCATAGTGATCGTGTCTGTAGCAGGATTCATCGTATTGCTCTCCATGGTTGTAGGACTCATGATATGGAGGAGGTAAGAGGCACCTTTTGAAACAGTGCACTGCAATAGTTGTATTAGTGCACATGTTGTCTCAGTTCCCATAGGGTAAGTGGCTTGTTATCTTATGTCTAAAGATTTCTTTTTTAGCAGGAGATGGATGATGAGAGGTAAAATACTACTGCTAGATTACTGAAACCTATTTTTAGGGATAAAGAAGATTTCTCCTGTGCCTACATGTTCCATTGTGTACGAGTCCCCAGTGCAGCTGCTGTACTTTTCTGACATTGATGTCCACTGTTCTAACATTGAACTACTTTTCTACTGTGTTTTTAATCTTAATAAAAATAATTATGGAGTACTGTATGAATGAAAATTCTGGATATGCAGTAAAAAAACGTGTGGATAAAACTGAAAAAAAAAAACTACATTAAAGCAAGGACTCAGTAACAGAGTCTCCTGTCTCCTGAGGTAGGCAGTGTTACATTTCGATAAAGCAGGCAGTAATAGAGACAAAGGGGGTCATTCTGAGTTGATCGCTCACTAGCTAGTTTTAGCAGCCGTGCAAATGCTATGCCGCCGCCCACTGGGAGTGTATTTTAGCTTAGCAGAAGTGTGAACGAAAGGATCACAGAGCGGCAGCATACATTTTTTGTGCAGTTTTAGAGTAGCTCAATACCTACTCAGCGCTTGCGATGACTTCAGACTGTTCAGTTCCTGTTTTGACGTCACAAACACGCCCTGCGTTGGGCCAGCCACTCCTGTGTTTTTCCTGGCATGCCTGCATTTTTCCGAACACTCCCTGAAAACGGTCAGTTGACACCCAAAAAAGCCCACTTCATGTCAATCACTCTGCGGCCAGCAGTGCAACTGAAAAGTTTCGCTAGACCTTGTGTGAAACTACATCGTTCATGGTAATAGTACTTTGCGCGTGCGCATTGCACCGCATACGCATGCGCAGAAGTGCCATTTTTTTTCCTCATCGCTGCACAGCGAACGAATGCAGGTAGCGATCAACTCGAAATGACCACCAAAGTCCAGCAATTAGGGTGCAATGAGCCAGCAGATGGTTTTAGTTTGAGGGAAACAAATTAGAAAAATAAGATAACCCCAACAAAAGTAAATTTTTTCTGGCTCTATCTAATCATTCAGTATTTCCTTCCAATTTATATGAGAACCTAGTATACATCTCACACAAAACAGTAACCACAAGAAGCAGATTTCCCAGCTTATACTGTAGTTCATGGGCCTCCATCTCAGCTTTCCTGGTATCATCCAGTTAGAGCACTGTTCAACCCTTTATTTATGCCTCATAGGGGGTAATTCAGACCTGATCGTAGCAACAATTTTGTTAGCAGTTGGGAAAAACCATGGGGGTAATTCCAAGTTGATCGCAGCAGGAAATTTTTTAGCAGTTGGGCAAAACCATGTGCACTGCAGGTGTGGCAGATATAACATTTGCAGAGAGAATTAGATTTGGGTGAGTTATTTTATTTCTGTGCAGGGTAAATACTGGCTGCTTTATTTTTACACTGCAAATTAGATTGCAGATTGAACACACCACACCCAAATCTAACTCTCTCTGCACATGTTATATCTGCCTCCCCTGCAGTGCACATGGTTTTGCCCAATTGCTAACAGAATTCCTGCTGCGATCAACTTGGAATTACCCCCAATGTGCACTGCAGGTGGGGCAGATATAACATGTGCAGAGAGAGTTAGATTTGGGTGGATTATTTTGTTTCTGTGCAGAGTAAAGACTGGCTGCTTTATTTTTACACTGCAATTTAGATATCAGCTTGAACACAGTCACCATACCCAAATCTAACTCTCTCTGCACATGTTACATCTGCCCCCCTGCAGTGCACATGGGGGGTAATTCAGAGTTAATCGTAGCAGCAAATTTGTTAGCAGATGGGCAAAATCATGTGCACTGCAGAGGAGGGCAGATATAACATGTGCAGAGAAAGTAGATTTGGGTGGGTTGTATTGTTTCTGTGCAGGGTAAATACTGGCTGCTTTATTTTTACATTGTAATTTAGATTTCAGTTTGAACACACACCACCCAAATCTAACTCTCTCTGCATATGTTACATCTGCCCCACCTGCAGTGCACATGGTTTTGCCCATCTGCTAACAAATTTGCTGCTACGATAAGGTCTGAATTACCCCCATAGTTCCGATCTGCTAATTAGCCTTTAACCTGACTGTGTAGCCCGAAGACCATAACTATTCTAATGGAATGGAGGCCCACCCACTTTTCCCCATACAATCCTGGAACTCTAAAAAATAGCTTATTTGAAATTAATATAATAGCCCCCAATATGCAGTGGATGGGTTAATGAAGGCATCACAGGCAAGTAAGAGGGATTGTACCTACAGTATGAACTTGCACTCGCTACTACAGAGCCATGCATGACTGCGCAACCTCAGAACAATAGTGAAAAACTCTCACGCTCTGTGAGCATGAAAAGGAACAAGGTTGACGGACAAGGAGATAAAAGGAGAGCCTATTGCTGTGTTAAAAATAGTCAGTCAGTGTCACCAACCAGTGAGGGGGCAGTTATCACTTCAGTGCACTTGTGAGTATTAAAGCACCAGTGGCCTGAACAGGAAAATCACTGATATATGCTGAGCAGAGATTGTACTACTGCCAGGGCCAGATCTAGACCTTGTGACACCCCGGTTGAAGTATTGCCCCCAGTACTGTGCCCCCTGTAGAGTTGTGCCTCAGTACTATTGCCCCCAGTACTGTGCCCCCTGTAGAGTTGTGCCCCAGTAGTATTGCCCCAGTACTGTATCCCCTGTAGAGTTGTGCCCCCTTGTTGCGCCGCTTAAAAAAATAAATAAATATATAAAAATAAATTAGTACTCACAGCCCCTGCTCCTGCTTCCCGACCGCTGCTGCCCTCCATCTCCGGCTGCCAGCGCTGCTCCTCGGATTTATGGGAGAGACATCATGATGTCTCTCCCATGGCACCACATAGACACTAAAGGTCAATTATGACCTCTAGCATCTATGTGCCGCTCCCACAAAGCAGTGTGGTGTGCGATGACTTTATCGCATACCGCACAGCACCAGGAATCTACATAGCACCGGGCGGCACCAGTAGCGGATCTTGCCACGGCGCCGGCACCCTCCGGAAGGTTGCGGCCCGGGCAAAAATCCTGCTTGCTCATAGCAAGATGCGCTAATGACTACTGTAAATACATAAGAAGCAGCTGAAACATACAGTACAGATCCAGAAGAGGGAGTCTGGAGAACTGTTTGCACTTCAATTTATAATAACAGGAGCTGCATCCTTAAGCTCGCAATGCCAGAGGTATTAGTATTTTATTTTAACAACTAGAGATGAGCAGCCGTCATGCTCCAAGCCGGTATCCGTACCTGACTCGGGACTTCCCGCCAGACTCGGAAACCAGAACGAGGCAAAACATCATCATCCCGCTGTTGGATTCTCGTGAGTTTTGGATTCCATATAAACAGCTGCGCATCACCGCCATTTTCACTCCAGACTTGAAGAGTGAGGGAGACAGACATCTGTCTCTCTGTGGGTGGTGGCATCGGGTGTGGATAGTGTGTACTCTGTAGGGGTGCTGCTGCAGTCACTGTGGTGTACCTGTGCTGTGTTAGGGGTGCTGTACTGGCTATCAGTGGTGTTTCATGTGCTGCAGCTGTACATGGGTGTTGCTGTCCTGGCTGTCACTGTGTTGTAGAGAGGGCAGGGGCACTGTCCTCCTATATGCTTTAAAATATAGGGGTGCTGCTCTTAAAATAACATTACACTGGCCCTGTATGCTGTAAAAATTCAGGGGTACAGTTGTTAAAAATTAAAAGTACACTGCTCCTGTATGTTGTAAAAAAATAGGGGTGTTGCTGTTAAAATAACATTACACTGACCCTGTATGCTGTAAAAATTTAGGGGTGCAGTTGTTAAAAATTAAAAGCACTCTGCTCCTGTATGCTGTAAAAATATAGGGGTGCTGCTGTTAAAATAACATTACACTGGCCCAGTATGCTGTAAAAATTCAGGGGTGCAGTTGTTAAAAATTAAAAGCACACTGGTCCTGTATGCTGTAAAAATATAAGGGTGCTGCTGATAAAATAACATTACACTGGCCCTGTATGCTGTAAAAATTCAGGGGTGCAGCTGTTAAAAATTAAAAGCACACTGGTCATGTATGCTGTAAACATATAGGGGTGTTGCTGTTAAAATAACATTACACTGGCCCTGTATGCTGTAAAAATTCAGGGGTGCAGTTATTAAAAACTAAAATCACACTGCTCCTGTATGCTGTAAAAATATAATGGTGCTGCTGTTAAAATAACATTGCACTGCCCTGTTTGCTGTAAAAATTCAAGGGTGCAGTTGTTAAAAATTAAAAGCACACTGCTCCTGTATGCTGTAAAAGTATAGGGGTGCTGCTGTTAAAATAACTTTACAATGGCCATGTATGCTGTAAAAATGCAGGGGTGCAGTTGTTAAAAATTTAAAGCACATTGGTCCTGTAAGCTGTAAAAATATAGGGGTGCTACTGTTAAAATAACTTTTCACTGGCCCTGTATGCTGTAAAAATTAAGGGATGCAGTAAAATCAATGTACACTGGCCCTGTCTTGCATGCTGTAAAAATTCAGGGGTGCAGTAAAAATAAATGTACACTGGCCCTGTCTTGTATGCTGTAATAATTCTAGGGTGCAGTGAAAATCAATGTACACTGGCCCTGTCTTGTATGCTTTCAAAATTCAGGGGTGCAGTGAAAATCAATGTACACTGGCCCTGTCTTGTATGCTGTAAAATTACAGGGGTGTTGTGAAAATACAGGGGTGCTGGCGCTGTCCGCAGTTGCAATGTCTAGGCCTCACCTTCACAACACTGTATGGGAAGAGGGGGCTCCTACCACCATTTGCACGCCCTCTGCAAGTGCTGGGAGGAGCACCGCCAGTCCAGTTGCTGATATTGAGATTGAGGATGTCACTGTAGAATTTTACCAGGATGAGGAGGATATGGGTGTAGCTAGTACTGCTTAGGAAGTTGACAATAAGGATTCTGATGGCAATGTGGTTTGTTTGAATAAGGCACCAGTGGAGACAGTTGGTGCCCATGGGATGAAAAAGCCTATTGTCATGCCTGGGCAAAATACCAAAAAAAGCCACCTCTTCGGTGTGGAATTATTTTTCAACAAATCCAGACAACAGGTGTCAAGCAATCTACTGCCTTTGTCAATCCATAATAAGTAGGGGTAAGGACGTTACCCACCTAGGAACATCCTTCCTTATACATCACCTGCAGCGCATTCATCATAAGTCATTGTCAAGTTCAGAAACTTTTGGTAATAGCGTAAGAAGTCCATTGACACCTAAATGATGTGGTTGGTTGGTTTGTTTGTTTGATAGTATTTCTCTGTGAGGATGAGGTGTAAACACTGAAGGGGGGGGGGGAATCTGAGGATGATGATGGCATCTTGCCACTGTAGAGCCAATTTGTGCAAGGAGAGATTAATTGCTTCTTTTTTGGTGGGGGCCCGAACAAAGCAGTCATTTCAGCCACAGTCATGTGGCAGTCCCTGTCACTGAAATGATTGGTTTGTTAAAGTGTACATGTCCTGTTTATACAACATAAAGGTGGATGGGAGGGCCCAATGACAATTTCATCATGCACGTATTTTCTTTGCCACATCATTCCAGGGGTGCTGCCCCTCTGCCCTATCACTCCAGAGGTGCTGCCTTACTGCTGTTTAAGTCCAGGGCTGCTGTTACCTGTCTGCTGTGCTGAGTAATTCTCTAGGGGTGCTACCTATGCTGTATAAGTCCTGGGGTGCTGCCGTATAATTCCAGGGGTGCTGCTGTACTTGATCCTAGGTTTAAATGAAACCCTAGAGCAGATATGAAGCAAGCTTCAACATCACAAACAGATTTGTGAAAACTAGCCGCAAAGGTGGAAATGGAAATTGCTGAAGTGTTTTTAAATGAAGTGGGGAGAGACCACATTTGTGGCCAAAGGCAATGTGACTCAGAAGAGACTGAATCATAATCCAGCGCAACTGCCAGAGTGGTAAAAGTGATATTTTCTGCTGGAGCATTAGAGAGAGGTTCTTCTCAATTATTTCATGTTAGGGACTCACTCAAATGAATGGCTCCAATTAGTCAACCTTAATTTTGATTTATTATTGATGTTCCACATTTTGGTATTATTTATTTATAAGATGCGTATTTGTTGTACAGGGATCTTCTTTTCCTAAGAGCTGTGTAGGGTTATCGCAAGATCTCACGGTGTTAGAAGAATAGAGTTTCAGTGATCTTGCATTGCACCAGCTTTCCATTGACTGCAGCACTAGATGGGCCAGGAGCTCCTGTGAGGCACAAGTAGGCCCACTATAGAGTCTCATGGTGGCTTACAGCCAGGAAGATGTCTGGCTTGCCAGGCTGAGGCGTGCTGTGGGCACAGAGGTTAGCATTGCTTCCTTCCACAGTCATGCTTATAGCATGAAATGCATTTCGACTGTAGAGTGGTAAGCTCCACTAGGGCAGGGGCTCAATAACAAAAAAACTTACTGCACAGTCATGCTTAGTACTTTACCAAACCCACCTGAACTCAACTTGCTCCACCCGGGGCTGCTGTAGGAACTCTGGAGGGGCTGCTAAAACATCTAAGGGACTGCTTTATTTAAAAATAAAATATGAATAAAATAAACAAGACACAAAGGTATGCTCACATGCGTGTAACTGGAACACACAGGTATGCTCACATGTGTGTAACTGGGAGATGTGAAAAACAAAAATAAGGCATCTGCCACAAAATATGTAAATAAAAATTAAATTAAAAAAATGAAAAAAAAAGAAACTCATGAGATTTTCACAAAATAAGTCTCCAGACTCCGTGGACGGGAAAATATCCAATCTTGATCCTGTGGTATACACCAATTTATTTGCATCCCAGCATTAATCTGAGATTATCTTAATCCCTGAAAATGGAGAAAGGGGTACAATTTTGGAGGCTTTGGCCCCTAGTATTTCAGTTTGTCCAGTAATGTGGTAATTAATAATTATATATTTGCTCGATGCAACCTGTTGGCCTAAAAACAATTTTGTGAGGAGTTCAGAATAGATTGGAAATGAGTGTAAATGAATGTTATTGAGGTTAATAATACCGTAGGATCAAAATTACCCTCAAATTCTGTGATTTTAGCTGTTTTTATGTTTTTTTCAAAAATCATCCAGATCCAAAACTAAAGCCCGAAAGGGTGGTTTTGGCAAAACCAATGCAGCTCCAAAACACAAGTGGGGATCCAGATCCAAAACCATAACACAAAACCCGAAAAGTATCCGCCACACCTCTATTAACAACATGTTGGACAGTCCCCAAAGCACTTTGCTGTCACTGTCACTTGGCAGTTAAAAGCCTTAACAAAAATACATGTTCTTAGTTCAAGTTTTAAAAGCATCCTGCAAAAGAGATTTTAGGATATGTGGATAGGGCTGTTTCTAGTGGCTCCACGTGCGAGCAGAAAAACATGCACCCCCCATCCCCATAGACATTCAAATATGCACCCCACCCCATAGACATAAAAAAACGAATTTGCGCACAGAAGTCGGGGGCATGGCCTTGCTAAAACGAGCCTTACAGCAAAAGACTACCTTACACCCCAGTTTTTGCACCAACAGACCTTGGCCACCACAGGAAAAAAAAATTAAACACTCCAGCATATTAAGCCTCACACAGTATTACCCCTTGCACCATATTATGCCCCTTGCACCATATTATGCCACACATCACAATGCCTGTGATACATTATGTCCTACAGTAAAGCTTCCGATTACTTTTAAATAATCTGCTTGTTGCCAGGGGTTTCATGCTCTTGGTGTCATGCTTGTTACCAGGGCTATCATGCTCTTGGTGTCATGCTCATTGCCAGGGGTGTGCAATGCTCATTGCCAGGGGTAATGTTCACTGCCATGGGTGTAGCAGTGCTGGCACCAGACCACCAGCACTGCGATCCTGCTCCTCCTCCTGCTGCCCCTAGTACTTTGATCAGGGGACGGAGTTTCGTGAAATGACGTGGTTACATTGTGACGTCATGACGCAACCACGTCATTCTGCAAAACTCTGACCCCTGTTTAGAGTACTATGGGAGGGAGGAGGGGAAGCAGGATAGGAGCCACTAGATAGCCCTTCGCTTCGAAACGGCACTGCATGTGGAAACCAGGGAGACAGTTTCAGGAAGGTATTGTGTTATAGGGCAGGATGTATCAAGCCTTAAAATGATAAAACATCAGCTCTGTACCAGATATTAGATATCTGACAGACCCACCGCACTACAGCATAGCACACCCCATAGGACTCAATGTTTACTGTAAGCAGCAATCTTTATGACATTAAGAGACATTACCTATAGAAATCCATGGGCTTCTTTTCACAAAACAAATCATCAGAGAGTTATCCTAAGGATCACTTACCATTCACCATGACTTTCCCATGCAAAAGCTGATGGCTTTACATGCGCATCTGGACCCCTGGATCATAATCCCAGAAGTTTTTTCATGGCCCAGGACAGTTCTAAATAGGAAAAGTTATCTACCAGCGATAAAATATGTCAGTATGCAGGTGACTAAGGTAAGAATATATCACTTTATTTATTTGTGATACTTGATACATCCAACTGTTCGAGAAAGTGCACCAATGAAAGATTTACCATACTTTTTCTTGGCTACAGCATTTGTTCATTTATGATATTTAAAATTCTAAGCATTTCTTATTAGAGTGTGAGTGATTGGATAAAGGTGATATGCAAGGGAATAGAATGAAATAAATTAACATTTTGGAAATTAGTGTTTAGAGTTTATTCAAGGAGTATCTAAGGGAATTGTGGATTCCCGGCAAAGGTGATTGTGGGTATTAGTGTTATAATTCATCAGTAATCTAGAAATCAGATAAAGAAAGTGTGGTATTGAGTATCGAGATTAAGGTTAGTACATGGTAAGTGTTCTATTGATGGAGTGCCAAAAATATTACTTGCAGAATATGGAGTTGTTTATTAGCGTGTGTTACCTACCTTGAAATAAGTTAATTAAATTGTTGACCTTATTAGATAAGCAGTTAAATGCTTATATTGGTTTCAATTTGCATTTTATTCAAAATTTCTACTACTGCAGTTTATTTTTAATGAAATCACATCAGTTTTTATTACGTTATTTATTTTTGTACAATGTGTCACTCCGTGTTATGTTACTGGATATGGAAGGGTGAACCTCCTTTCCACAGAAGACAGAAGATAACTTGGCGGAGACACTTCCAGGCAGAGAGTCCTAAAGAAACCCATAGTTAGTGTATAGTGACCTTAGCACCCATCATCCAGAGGCAGTTGCAGATGAGCATGTGTAACAGACAGCTTCCAATAGCAACATTTCCTGGAGTTTTAAAACAAGATAAAAAAATTGAGATACACATAAATATGATCATTTTACCAATTCTTTTCTCACACTAGATATAAGTTTGCCTTTGGTTTACAGTACTTGATTTAAAAAACTATGGGCCCGATTTAGACCTGATCGCTGCTGTGTGAATTCGCAAGGCAGTCTATTATCGATCGACTGCACATGCTTATGGATTGTAGTGCGTACGTGTGAGGCCAAACTGTGAAAAAACCCAGGGACTTTTTTTAATCGCTAGGCATGCGCAAATCGATTGAGAGGAAGCCAACATTTAGGGGTGGTAACTGGCCGCTTTCTGGGAGTGTCAGGAAAAATGCAGGCGTTCCCAAGCATTTTCAGGGAGGGTGTGTGACATCAGGTACAGCCGTGATCAGACTGATTCTGTCGCACTCTAGGAGTAGGTCCTGGACTACACACAGACTGGAAAAATCATTCGATGGTGAATGAGTTGCGAACGGATTTGCAGCTGACCGGCATACACAGAAATTTTCACAAGGCGTACGCAGACTTGCATGGGACGGGTTTTCACTATGTCTGGGCGGCGACTATCTGATCGCAAACCTCTGCAAATTTGCAGAGGAGCGATTAATTCTGAATTACCCCCAATAAACAGAGCTTGTTTATCAAAGAATAGTTGTGGGATATTCCCCAAAAAACACCAGTACCAGTATCTATATCAACAAATAATGATCTAACCTCTTCCCCATCTGAGAGGAGTAGAAGGCATACAGTATATGTGGTTCTGATATAAGTACTGATGGTGCTCGCCTAGAGTATGGATAAATATTATGTTTTGAGTAAGGAAGAAGAAAGAATACTTGTTTGTGGGGACAATCTTTTTATATTAGTTTGTGCTAAAACATAACTTAATAATATTCAACTTAATACAGAAGAACTTAGTCTGCTTGACCACAAAGAATATGATAAAATAATACTTAAAGGTATTTAATAGTAGGAGAGCGTAATGACAGCGTAGGAATGGAGAGAGTTAAACCTCCTGTGAGGGGTGGACCTAACTGTGATGAAAAGTACAGCCAATGTTAGAGAGGGGAGGGATCAGTATATACAGGGATGTATAGCCTAGCTTGGTCTCTCTTGCTGCTGGTTTTCCTTCCCGCCCTCCTACCCCATTTGGTAGAGGTTTTGGCACGGAGTGCCTTGGCTCTGAATTGTAAGCGTGTGTTATCGTTGGCTATTTGTCGGCGGAAAAGAACGGCAGGTTGTAATTTGACTTGTTAGTTGCAGTTGTTTACAGTATTGGTGTGGTTTAGATGCACTCGCCTCAATTGACTTTTAAGGCCGCTAGATCACCCATCAGGGGGCAGCGTCATCACCCATCCGGGTGGGCAGTCAGCGTGGAGGTCTGAGTCGGGTACCTATTACCTATGTATGGTTTGTGGTAAATTAGGATCGTTTGGGTTTTAATGTTTTTTGAGGTTATAGTCAGTTGAATATAGCCGTTCTTTTTTCTGCCACCATATGCCGGCTGAATCGGCACGTTAACTTAAATTTTACTTTGCAGGTTTTTTCTAATGGTTAGGGTACAATAAATAGCTAACAATTTTCTGCCAAATTGAAGTCTCCGTGTCATTATTTCTTGGTATTAAAGGTATTAAATGCTTTACTTTTGAATAAGGGTCCACACACTATCATTAGGAGGTTTATGTAAACTCATAAGAAACAAACATAAACAAAAAGTACACTTTGTTTCAGGAGATATATGGTTTTAAAATATTGTAGTTGTGACGAGAAATCCAGATCATCAAGACTTTATTTACTCCATGTTCTGTGGTGTGAATGTGTCTAAACTGATCACAAAGTAATAAGTATGTAAAGAGAATATACATTCACACAGTATATTGACATCATGCATACAGTACAGTATGTCACCATATTTAGTAGCATAATTTTCAGGTGTCTTGTGTAATGATCACAATTTGTATGATCGTTAATATAGTCATAAAGGGTCAATGCCTACAGGCCTCCAAAGAACACATATGCAGGGTGCATAGAATTTAGGTTGAACTTGTATGCATATAGAGCTCACTCTGTATATACTGTATGAGTGTATTTCCAAGTCTAACCAAATAGAGCAAATACTAGTACGATGAATTAAAAAAAATTTTTTTAGACATCATCATATAACAATATGAAATGTAACAAACCAGGTCTACAGGAGTAGGGAGGACATTTACTAAGCAGTGATAAGAGTGGAGAAGTGAGTCAGCGGAGAAGTGCCCATGACAACCAATCAGCACTGAAGTAACATCTATAATTTGCATACTATAAAATTATACAGAGCTGCTGATTGGTTGATGGGGCAACTTCTCCACTGGCTCACTTCTCTGCTCTTATCACTTCTTAGTACATGTCCCCCTTAATCTCATATTCCAAATTATTTCAGTGATTATGTAGAATTCAAGGTATAGAAATGAAAGTATAGTAGGGAAAAAGGTAATGTGTCATTACACATGCTTTAGCAGTTCTAGTGTATGGGAACAGTCTGCAGAGGTTACCAAGACAGGAATCGCTCCTTGACACTCTCCGTTCACACATACGTGATCATCCAACTGCACATGCACAGAACTACGCTGGGGTCCCAAAGAAGTGAAGTGATCCCTTCTAACACTCCTCAGGGATAGGTTCCTATTAGAGCCCCTGTCCCTTTGTGTGTTTTTAATACATTGGGGCAATCATTATTTTCTTATTGCCACGATAATCAGCAATAAGAAATTATAATTAATGCATATAGAACCCAATAATAAATATGTCGACAGTATGCCCCTTTTAAAATTTCTAGTTAACCTATAGCTATAAAATAGAGTGATCACTTGAGAAATCCTTTAATTCTCAAGGGGCGTATACAGTATTTATCACAATTTCCAGTTTTAACTGCAATTGAGAAGCATTGTTATATTAGATATTATCACAGGGATTTATTATAATAAAGGTAGTGGGACGGAACGTGTGAGAAATCCCTGTACCAGCAATGTGTCCATATCAGGCTTTCGCAATAGAGAAAGCCTTCACTTGCCAGGGCTCACACTGCACTTGCCCAGTAAGCTCAGATCAATAATGCAGGCAGGAGATGTGACGCCTCCTGCTGCTTTACCATATTAGTCCATGTAAGTAGCAGCTTTATCAATCAACTCCAGCCACGTTTGAATCAGGCCCATTTCCCTTGACTTTGTGTATAGTTGGCAGAATGGTGTTCTGTTGGCCATGAGTCATATAATATACATAAGCCTATATATACAATCCCATAGTTAAGCACTAGCCCGAGTCAGAAGCTGACTCTCTGTGTGCTATTGCACAGTCCCTACTACTGTACGCACTGCAAGCTACTAGTTATCCGATGATCACTGAATTTAACATAAGCTGTAAACTCACAGTGTTTTCCATTTGTGAACGTTGATTCCAATTGAGAAATTACTGTTATTGTTTTTGTATTTATTTTTCCAGACTTTTGTCTCTGGCATCCAAAAATGATGTGAATTAATGTGTGACTAAATATGAATGTGTGACTCTATGTGCCTAAATAACCATTGTATGCAATGTTATATGACCATCTAATATTGCAGAATTGCTGTAAATCTAACAGTAGTATAATTTCTGTGTAAATGAAGGATGCACACCACCACCACCTCCTCCCATTAGGCAGAGCCAGGGCCAGTGCTAGGGTGTTTGACGTCCCCCTACAAACTATAAATTTGCTTTACCTCCCATACATTATAAAGAAACAAGGAAGGGCTGTGGTCACACAAAAGTACCCCCAATTAAAATTACGGTAGCACAAATCGTATTCCCATTACACCGCATGTAGTACCCCTTATTCATTTTACACCACATCGTAGTGTCCCTTATTCAGGTTATGATACATAGTAGTGCCCCTTGTTTACATTATACTACACAGTGGTACTGTGTTTATACATGTTATGAAATTACTGTGCAAGGCCGTGTAGGAGGTGGAACTAGTTACACCTACAGTTACAGGTGGTGGAACTCAGTTCCACCTTTCCCCCCCCCCCAACTTTAACCCCTGGTAGGATGTAATAGTGATAATACCTAGTCACTTTTTCTAAATCAAGTTTTCTGATTATAGCTATTATTGCAAACAAACATTGTTCTCCCTTTCCACAGGCAGTGTGGCTACAGCAAGGCGAGTCAGGATGGAGATGAAGAACTGTACTTCCACTGTGAGTATCACCTTATTATTTGTAACAAAGTATTTGAAAACAAGGAAACCATAATGCCTTGAACAGGGAAAATGTTGGATTTTATTAATTTGTCCGTTAGATCTATGTGGTTGAAGTTCTTCGGTTTCTTGTCAAGTGGAAATTAAGAAAATGATTAGAGCGGTAACATAATGAAACAATGGGGACGCCCTCTGCTGCTTCTGTCATTATAGCCTCTCCACAGACTCAGGAATGCAGGAAGCCTGGCTCATCCTTTATCAGCAATTTCATAGACAGCCATCTAGCATTTTAGATCCGAAAGGGCACTTTAGTACAGTGATGGGATGATTGATAGTGTTCCTGTTCATGGCTCATCATCTGATTGCACATATCACACATCCCAAAGGCTAGCTATACATTTTTCATTGATGTTCCTAGTAGAATGAGGCTGTAAGACTTTGGGCATTTCCTCAAAACCTCAGGAATCGAATCAGTTTTCATGCGAATTGCTATAATGCAGTACAGTACCTGGACTACTGTAGTCCGAGAATCTGCTACTGAAGCTTTGCATCCTATAGGTGTACTGTGTTACCTTGCTTTCTAAATTGACAATATTTAATTATTTTATTATATGGTCATTACAAAAGCACGCGCTCCTATCCTATAACTGTCATAACTAATACCAAGAGCACACTTTACTGTTTGTGTGCCTCACTACCTGTGTTTTGTTAACTAGTATACAACACAGACTTATTGGACCCCCTATCTCCCGTCTAAAGTGACGGGAGATAGATGGGCGAAATTCAAATGACCCCCGGTATCGCGCTGATCGCACCCATTACAGTCGGGTTTAAGCACAGAAAGCACCTAAACTAGACTAAAGTAATAGACGCGGTCATGAAAAGACCTGTTTGGGTGACCAAACATATTTCTTTATGTGCATTTCAGCTCGCTACCCTCGGGGGTAGCGAGCTGAAATGAACTTGTCGCACTCATCGGCAGTAACATTAGAATACTGCCGGAGTGCGCAAGCATGACTGGGAGGGAGGGGGGCATTTGAATCCAGCCCTTAATGGCTAGAACATCCTCCATCAATGCCAGGGCCGAATTCAGGGCCACATTGGCCTGGCGCTGAAATATTAAAGGGCCTATTGTGAGAAATCCGTGAGGTGTGATCAGTGCTGTGTGGGTGTGGCCACAGCCATGTGTGCATGTACACCCCTACACTATCAGCTCTAATGTCTCCCTAAATAGGTAAAAATATAAAAAATTGCATAATTTTGTGAGAAAAATAGAAATGCAATCTTAATAGTTATGCTTTATGGCCGACCATGTGACCAGCTGGTGGATAGTGATCATCATGCTTCAATGGATAGTGATCATCATGCTTCAATGATGATGGGCCTATTTTTATGTGGAGGCCTGGAGCTTCATCCACCCCATTGTTAATCTAAACAACACCCCTTCCTGTGAACTACCAATTTGCAGATATTCTGCCTAATTATGAGTCTCTGTTAAATCTAAACAGTTTTAGCAAACTCTGCATGCCCCATAGTGTACTTGCATATCTTGTGTACCTCTGGGAGACACAACTTGGCTACTACTTTCTGTATGTAAAATGGGCATCTCTGCATGTTAACTCTGCATCAAGTGGATGCACAGTACACACAAAAGAGAACTGTATTGGAGTGTCATGGGAGTGTTGTGGGTGTATAGTTGCAACCTATTGTGAGTCATGCGGATGCCGAGGGGACAACTATTTCAGATGGATATTTTACCCCTAGCAAAGGGTCGGTGTAAATGTCAGTACTAAAGATGAAGATTGTTCTTTCATTTAAAAACATGTGGCGGTGCGATGCACACGCATGAAGACATAAAAATAGTCACATTGGCACTTCATTTAGAATTCTGTCTAGAATGTAACAGAATTAAAAAATACATGCGACTCAGGCCCACTTTATCCATCAAAGTATAGGCTTTATCTTGGTCAGTACTGCCAGTTGTTCCAATAATGCGGTAATGAGGAAACTGTATTATTTACTGTGGTGTCTGCCTCTTTATCTGGTTCCTCTTTCTGAAGTAAGCCTCAACCACAATGCCCAGAACAGCAGATATTTGCACAGAATAGTCTGGCAACATGTCTCATTAATACTAAAATGCTCCACCTCAACATTTTTAACCACTCTCCTGAAGTACTCCCTTGTCGTCATCATTTCCTTCCCCAACAAAACATTTGTAATGTATAAAGAACTACAAGAGGCCATCATAGATACAATTATGGTGGGGCGAGGTGTAGAAAAAAACAGAATTTTGGTTGACATCACCCTAGTATCCTGGTCCGACCACTCGCTGGTCTCAATCCATTTAGATCTCACATATTCTCCTCCCCAACACTGGCATCTCTTCTTCTTCATCAAGAGATACAATCATGAAAAATAGCACAAATGTTTCACAACTGTCAAGATTTAAAAGCTCCTGAAGGCAAAGCCCCCACACTCAGCTGGGTGGCCAATAAGGCTTCCATCCTAAGGGTTCTTATTAGCATGAATGCAACTGAATGCAAGATGCAAGATTCATCAGGTTCATTCAGGTTCTTGAGAAACAAATAGAAATACAGACACATCTAAACCAACTCTTTCCCACATGCTTAATCAAACTCCTCTTCTGGACAAGCAAAAACTCTCATCAGGTTGTGGCAACATTTTTTATGAGAGATGTGGCAAGGTTTACGCCTTCCTAGCCTGCCAAAGTCTAAACAAACATCCCAAAGATAACTTTTGTTAGTGTTTCCACAGGTTCACTAACTTTATTCCTTTAAATTATACTACTTGTTCTACCCGCACGGGAATTTCTGCTTTTCATGGTTGTAAGTATAAATAAGTGTTAAATATTTGATAAATATATAGAGCTGTAAATTTGAGATGTCTTAATGTAAGTAAATATTAATCCATGGTTCTTGTCATTACCCGAGGAGCAGAATAACTGGTGGGGATCCCGCACTGATATATGCTCCTTTTATGTATTTTATTGTATGTCAGACAATATGTGAGCCAACATGACTGTAATATCACTGCTTATATACTGCTTATGTAATATCACTGTTTAAAGAGAATAGTATCATTGGCGGTGCTCCCTGAGAGTTAAATATGTAATTAAACAGTACTCTTGTTTTATAATAAAATATAGCTTCTATTCAAAGTTGCATTAAAATAATAAGCATGCTATTCTTTGGTTTACATTAGTCATCACATCAGATACATTGTAAGAATACACAGAAGATACATTAAATGTATCAGTAATTGATTTGTAACAGTCTATTATATATACTGTGTATCCTTCATGAAGGATGAGTCACCTTGGAATGTACTCTTGTTGATACAGTATGTATGAATACAGTTAATCTATGTATAGATACCATTTTTTTTAAATAAAAGAGTGTTACAGTCAGTGGTCTCTATGATTTCATTCCTTGGATAACGTATTATCCTTCCATCACGTAAGTATCATCACTGTGTTTATTCAACACTATGGGGGTCATTCCGAGTTGATCGCATGTAGCAACTTTTTGCTTCCCGTTGTGATCAACTAGATGCCGCCTATGTGGAAGTGTTTTTTTGCATAGCAAGCCTTTGATCGCTTGTGCAGCCCTGCTCTTCAAAAAAAGTTTTGTGTAAAACAAGAACAGGGTAAGAATTACTTACCCTGTGCGTTGAATCTAGCGTTGCAGGTCCCGGAATTGACATCAGACATCTGCCCTCCAAATGCCTCGATACGCCTGCGTTCAGAGCTTCACGCACAGAAAATGGTGAGTTGACGCCCCGGAACGCCTTCCTCCTGTCAATCTTCTTGCAGTCTCCGCTGCGACTGCTTTCTTTGCTAGCGGCGTCGCTGCCCGGTGACAGCTGCCCCCGGGCAACGACACGCCTGCGCAATGTGGGCACAGCTCATGCGCAGTTCTGACCCGATCATGACGAAGCGCAGTGTGCGATCGGGTCAGAATGACCCCCTATGCACACACAAAACAATACTCTGATTTCAACAGGGTATTAAATTCATATTTTACAGGTGAAAAAATACATACTGTATGTACATAACATGTCGTCTGTTCTGCCTTGGTGATCAAAGGTATGTACCCCAGGTTTCAATGACGGTTATGGCACTGATACAAATGAGATAATTCTATGTATTGAAAAAAGCTTTTTCTCAATTGTAACAATTTCGCAATTTAACCATGTATGGCTGAAAGGCTGAAAAGGAAAGTAAGAGCACATTGTATCTCTCCCTTACTCCCTGTGTGTCAGTTTAAGACACTGGACAGGAAGGTGAGGGTACACAGGCAAAGATCAGAGATGAGGAATTTGATAGATGCAGAGAGAGGAATTAGCTTTTGCTCAGAAGTCCCCCTCCAACTCTGTTGGGTGTACCAGCGCAGAGAAGGGGAGGAGAGTGCCGAGCAATGAGAGTTCCTCAGAATATGTAGCAAGTATTAAATAGAAAAAAATCATAGCACAGAGTATAACCTCTCTTTCTGAGACAGAACACAATCAAGCTATATAGCCTATTCAGCAAATAAGAAAACCTCTTAAAAATAAATAAATCACATCTTAATTTATGTCTCTAATGATGTATACCATGTAAGGCTATTACTAGTTTAATCTTTTAGATGATGGTAACACAGTTCCCGTACAGTATGGTACAGGTATAGGCCAGGAGCTAATTTAAGAATCAGAATGAATTAGTTTCATGGAAAATTAAAGAAAAAAGTAAATAGAAAAAGTTATACAATACTTATCAGATGGTCAGTGCCCAGGGCTGACCCTGTGCACAAGGGTCAGTGATGACCAAGTGGGTTGTGGACGCATGTTTCACCCTATAGGGCTTATTTACCACGGTGAACAAGACTTACAGGGTGAAACAGCATCTCTCGTCATGTTTTTAAACTAATTTTACCTCTTCCCCCCTCATCAATCACAAAAAACTAATTATACACACCACAAAATAGGGATGTGGCTTCATGGGGAGTCCATTAGTCACATTAAACCACACAGTAGCATCTGTTAGTCACATTACACCGCACAGTAGCACCCGTTAGTCACATTACACAGTACGGTAGCGTCCATTAGTCACAATACACAGCGCGGTAGCATCCGTCAGTCATATTACAGAGCACGGCAGCGTTTGTCAGTCACATGTCTGCCAGTCACATTACACAGCATGGTAGCGCCCGTTACTCATGTTACACTGCACAGCGTCTGTCAGTCACATTACATAGCATATCAATCACACTACATCGCACGGCAGCATCTGTCAGTCACATTACACCAGACAGTAGTACTCCTTTCATATATATATATATTTGGGTGTACCTCTAACTGACCCTCCATTTTTAAGATAAGCACCAATTTCTTATCCTATTAGAATTTTGCTGTGTATTTATATGTTTTATACCTCTTAGCCCTTTTTTTTTTGCAATTTTAAATGTATCCTGTACTTTTGACATTTTGAAACCCCCCTTTTTATAAATAAATGTAATTTTATCTTTTTATCCGTACGTATCCTGCCATTTCTTCACACTTATTTTTTTAACTAATTTGACACTGTTGGTTGCTGAAGGCCCCCCCCCCCCCTTTATATATATATATATATATATATATATATATCTAAAAGAAAGGGATGGGGGGTAGCGACCACTGGTGTCTAACAATGAATTACAAAATATTTGAAACAATTAAAACATTTATTATAAATTCACAAAGCTTTTTCTAAAAATGGGATAAAAAGTAATTACACATGTATATAAAAAACATATAAAGTGCAAGATATTAAAGTGCTTATCTGAGTCAGAGGTCAAATGATGTCCAACGCATTTCGTCACACAGACTTCATTAAGGGGCCCTGTGTGATGAAACGCATTGGGCATCATTTGACCTCTGACTCAGATGAGCACTTTAATATCTTGCACTTTATATCTTTTTTATATACATGTGTAATTACTTTTTAGCCCATTTTTAGAAAAAGCTTTGTGAATTTATAATAAATGTTTTAATTGTTTCAAATATTTTGTAATTCATTTTTAGACACCAGTGGTCGCTACCCCCCATCCCTTTCTTTCATAGATTCACTTAATTCAGGGATTTACCATCCCAGTATTATTTGGGGATCAGCAGATGCCCTATATATCGGGAGAGTCAATACAGAATAGCCATACATATTGGGTTGCAGAGTTTTTATTTTCATTTGTGGCACAGTATTTTTCATTTTTTGTGATATATATATATATATATATATATACACTGTATGTGTGTATGTATATATACATATATATATATATATATGTATTTTTTTTTTCCATATAGCAGAAGGATATTTACAAACAGTATTACGTTTTCAATTTCAGGGGATTTTAGATTGCATTTTTTTTTTTTTTTACAAAATCTCTACACTGATGTACTGTACAGTAGTTTATCTAAAAAGTCACAGAGAGACAGAATGACCAACCACAAGGAAAGTCATTCTTAATGTTATTTATTTTACTGAAGTAAGTATTAACAAACACATACCAACATTATAAGCAGCACTTTCATTATTAGAGTCTGGACGAGGGGTGAAGAGAATGACTTCACTTGTGTTCAGCAGCAGCAGCAGCAGCCATAGTCTCTTCTCCAGGAACCAGAAGTCAGTACACAGGGCGGGAGAGCAGGAGGAGGGGTGTGGAACACAGCACACGGGTGGGGAGGAGAGACTCATAGACAGCCCAGCTCTGCCTGATGTGCTTGTAATGTACATTATGTAAGCAGCATAGCCTCTGGCAGGGTAGGAGCCAGGCGCAGCTCTACTAATATACTGTACACTACAGCAGGCAGCATGGAAATCAGTGTGGATGTGGATGGTGTGCCCACAGAGCAACTGCACTGTGTGCTAAGCACCATCCGCCCACACCTAGTTACGGCCCTGCCACTGGCTATAACACTTTTTTGTTTAAAAATTGTATCTATACATAGATTAACTGTATTCATACATACTGTATCGACAAGGGTACATTCCAAGGCGATTCATCATTCATGAAGGATACACAGTATAAATAATTGACTGTTACAAATCAATTACTGATACATTTAATGTATTTTCTTTGTATTCTTACAATATATCTTATGTGATGACTAATGTAAACCAAAGAATAGCATGCTTATTATTTTAATGCAACTTTGAATAAAAACTATACTTTATTATAAAAAAGAGTGCCCGAACAAAGAGAGTTTACTTTTCTGTCTACTGTTTAGTTACCCGCGGAGCTCCCGTAGCAGATACAGTAAAAGGTGGCCGGACCATTCTTGTAGTTTATTAAATAAACACTGGAAGTGCAATCCAAATCTTGATCCGATTATACGTTTGGGCGTTATTATTCACGCAACGCAAGCCATGCATCGGTAATAACGTCATTATGTCAACATCCTTTTTATCCCCTTAGGGAAGTTTATTAAAATTCTAATTACGTAGTTTTCCTATTTTCCATCTGCAGAATACCTATGTTAAATTTAATCTTCCTAACATATTGGGAAGTAAGAGAATTAGTGATTGAGTGAGTGAGTGAGTGAGTGAGTGAGGGAGTGAGCTTTTGCATTTACAGTATACGGTATATATAACCTCCCTCAAGATTCCATACCACCATATGACTTAGCTCAACTTTCCTCAATACAGTTTTTGAATAAGAACATCACCCCAGAGGAACTTACCCAAGTCATTAAGGAGGCCAGGAGGGTTTTTGTGCCAGGCCCAACAGCTATCCCACTGTCTGCTAAAAAATAAAAAAAAATAAAAAAATGGCCATATTCTCTCCCCAATGCTCTCTTATCTTTTTAATGCAATTTTTACAAGGCTTTAAGTTTACCAAGGCCACCAACAGAGCTAATGTTGTTGTGAACCCCAAAGATAATGTCACAGAAACAGTTTTGGGTTTGGTGCACAGCCTTTAATAACAGCAGGACAGATGTTCAAGATGAGCATCACTTTGGCTGGCCAAGCATGTCCACCACAGGCAGTGCACCAAACCAAAACCTGTTTCCATGACATAATGTTATCACCACATACCTCGATAAGTTGGTAATAAATTTCAGCTGCTGATGTGCAGAATTCTGGTCATTCTATGCACCTCAATGTTTGATGATGATGCATAAATCTGATCATTTTACACACCTGTTTGACCATGTTTCCGCTAGCCCTGCCATCTTACAACTGATGTTGGGACAGTATGACTGATATGAGGCACAGTCTAATGGCCATGAGGGGAAGCCAAGGTTTACCTGCACTGGCCTGCTGGGAAATTAGAATGAAATAAAGAACATTACATATGTGAGAGGTCTTGTTACCTTACTTATTGAGCTGCCCTCATATTTAATTCATCCTAGCCAAGTTGGGTGTATCCTGGGATGCCTGGCTGTGGACAACACCAGACGTGCTATGCAGTGAACAGAACTGTTTCCCTGATCTGTTGGTGGCTTTAGGTGACAAGAAGGCCTTTGTTAGCTTTATAGCCTATTTTGCAACACATGCTTTGTGATGTTGATTTATCAGGTCCTTTAGAATAATTTATGGCCCACAAACAGTTCTTTACCTCACAGATGTGGCAATGTCCTGATCCCTTAATGGCTGGCTCAGGGAATCAGACATTTTTAACATGTTTAATCTCCTTGATAACCCATTGGGCATACTTTAGACCCAGCAGAATGGGGAAAGATACTGTATGTGAACATCTTTCAAAATTGTTGCTATGTGCTAAGACTTCAGAAGGAACTTATAAGCTTTATAACCAGTCGTTTCTTGTTCTGACATGCCACTATGTGATCTTTCCAAATATCCCTGATCAGTGATAGATGGGTTGCCTTCAGGTTGGCATGATGTCCCATGTGTGGAGGAATTGTGAACTTTTGGGGTGAGGTCAACAGCCTCATCACTCATGTGATGACTATTTGTATGCCTTCCTGCCTGTATTACTCCTTACTTCTCCACACACTCTCTAATGATCCCATTACAACATCAGACAGATAAAAGTAGTAAGTGCTCCAATAAACTGCAAATGTTATACAATAATATTCAGATTTAGTGACCAGATAAACCAATGCAAACAGTTAGTGCCGTAACTAGACATGTAAGCGCTGTGTGCAAGAAACAGCAACGGCGCCGCCCCTCTTTTTTACACATTACAGCAGCAGAATTCCTCATTTTACACATTACAGCAGCAGAGTCCCTAATTGTACACATTACAGCAGCAGAGTCCCTCATTTTACACATTACAGCAACATAATCCCTCTTTTTACACATTACAGCAGCAGAGTCCCTCTTTTTAAACATTACAGCAGCAGATTCCCTCATTTTACACATTATAGCAGCAGAGTCCCTCTTTTTACACATTACAGGAGCAGAGTCCCTCATTTTACACATTACAGCAACAGAATCCCTCTTTTTACACATTACAGGAGCAGAGTCCCTCATTTTACACATTACAGCAGCAGAGTCCCTCATTATACACATTACAGGAGTAGAGTCCCACATTTTACACATTACAGCAACAGAGTCCCTCTTTCTACACATTACAGGAGCTGAGTCCCTCATTTTACACATTACAGCAGCAGAGTGCTTTATTTTACACATTAAGCAGCAAGGCCCATCATTTTACACATTACAGCAGGTTATCACTGGGGAGAAGGGGGGCAGACTGTCAGCTCTGCACAACGGGCGGGGAGAGCGCTGCTGTCACACAGGACTCTGCCGAGAGAGATACATTACCCAGCTGCTGCTGCTGCTCATATTCCCCCACCATCCTCACACAGTGGCAGGACGCGGCCACCCCCCGCCATCCTCACACAGCAGCAGAACGCGGCCACCCCCCCTCCCGCGCCATCCTCATGCAGTGCCAGGATGCGGCCACCACCACTTTCATACCCTGCACTGCACAGGACACGGGACTGTGAGCCTCTTGAAGCCTCTCGAAGCCAGTGCTGCCACTGCCTGCTGTCATCTCAAGGGCGGCCAATCGGGGACAAGGCGTACAATGCGCTCCAAGTACAAGTGCGCTGTGTGCAATGCACACTTTGCACACATGTAGTTACGGCTCTGCAAACAGTCCAAGATTGTCTGCTGCAGAAGGAGAGGTGTACAACTGTGTTCTGCTGTTCACGAAGTGAAAAATGAAAATGCTGTGTATGGTGGAAAATTCTTGTAGTGTAGTGAAAGATATATATGTTATATAGCTATATGAAATTTGTGATTTACAGTGTTGAGCTTGCTATGACAAGTCTGTAAGGGTTAAAGAGTGAGCAGGGAGATTAGACAAAAAAATCAATATGAGTTTATGTGAATCAGAGGGAAAATTGAATTCATTAGTTATACTAAACAGAAGGAAAGTATAAGATGAATGTAATGAGAGTCTAGCAGCAGACAGGAAAAGGGTAGTGAACTAGTCAGAGGACAAGTGAACAGAAAGTTGAGGTTTATATTTAGTTGGACGCAATTTGTGCTTAAATGGTAAGTGTAAATTGTACACAAGTATTATACAATTTGCAAGCCATAATGAGCTGGGAAAATGACAGGGGCATTTTTAATACGGATGTGATAAATATTTTTCACACACATTGGCAATGTGAAAATAAATATTTTCACACAAATGTATTAAAATTCTTTTGCCTGGAGACGGGTTTGGATATGAGCCCATCCTGGCGAAGAGCTAAAAGCAATGTGACAGAATAACAATATCGTATTGCTTCCGGGTTTGGGTCCCCGGCACCCAATTTTAATGCGCAGACGTCGGCATGAGCATGCAACATTGGGGGCCAACAGAAAGGGAGCCTGAGACTCCCTCTCTGACAGTAATGCAAATTAGTGCCCCATACACTACTCTAGGGTAACATCTGGAGATGGTGTTATCCTATCAGAACCAAACTCCAACATGCATCACATTCTGGAACGTGGTAAATCTTGCAGCTGTCGGAAATGTATGGGCCGCTGCAGATATTAGAGATATCTACTGCGTTACCACCATAGTACATACTAAATATTTGCAGGTATGCCCCAAAATCATGTTTTCTGCGGGTATCCTGTAATTATTTAATGATAAATAGGCCCCTAGATGAGGCCGGATCTTTAGGGGTATCATATGCGCATTTTCGGACATGGCGGCTGATTGTCATCATCATCATCATTTGATATTGCACCATAGTTTCCTATCTACTGACAGGTACACATACATCTATGCACCAGTCTTCATAAGTTACATTTGCTCATATTGTAGTTTGTCCACATACCCTCTCCTTCCTCCAGTCTGTCTCTTTATTTGTAAGAATCAGCAAGCAGTTGTAAGAGTAAGATGTGACTGACTGTTCCAACAGCTGCTGATTATAAGCTGCAAAACAAACTTGACTCCTACTGTAGCTCAACATAACCCTCAGAATGAGAATAGACTATAATGTCAGTTTACATACAGTAGTTTCAATTAATTAGTGTTGTTAAGACGCAACAATGAAATGAATGAGTAGGGAAATATGACATTCTATAGTGGAATACACGAGATAAGCAACTGTTTGCTGACTGTTAGGAAATGTTGCTGCTAACATCAGGTATAAGAAGCATCTCAAAGGGTCTGCAGTTGAGGAAAATCTTTCAAAACGTAAGCTAGAAATCTTTTGAACTGTTAACAATGGGTGCTGCCTTGTCGGCATCTATACTGAATGACATTACAACAATAAGTCATTCACCTAAAGCTTGGGTGTTGTCCTTGGCTCACAGTGGCTGCTTGCTTCCAACATCCATACTGGGTACAAATTTTTAGAAAATTGCTGCACTAAAAATAAGATTGTAATTGTAAAAGTTAGATTAGAGAAAGAACAGTAAGAAATGAATGGCAATAGTTTATGATACTGAGTGCACAAATTAAGATTTTGCAGTCTTCTGTGTAAAATATGTACATATTCCAGAGGTGATCGGAGATACAGTATATGTAACAGAAGGATGGTATCAGGATCCTGGTGCTTGGGATGCCAGTTGTCAGAATACTGACAGTAGCATCCCGATGTGCAGGATCCCGACACCAGTTAGGTAAGTATCTTAACCTTAATCCCCAACCCCCCTAACTCTCCCTAGCCAAAGCCTGACCCTAACCCTCTCCCACAACCCCCTCCGTAGACTAACCCTAACCCTCGCACCCCTGCAGCCTAATTCTCTATATTTTAACCACTGGATATCTATACCATCCCTTATTAAGATATGTGTTCTACACAGATATCTATTCCCCTTTACAGTTTACCCAACACTTACATATATTCTTCTTCCAAACAAATTTTCAATCCCCAAAAAAAGATAGTTGTGTGACTTGATCATATCACCCCACTGAACTTTTGTTTCAATGACATTTTGGCTGGACCTATATGCAATCTATGGCATGTCACATCATGTATCAAGGTTCTTTATATTGTACTTTAGGTGCAGGCAGTGCCTGTTTATTTGTTTGAGGGCTAGTTATTAAGGGCAAAACCACACACAAGGACTAGTTTAAGTACCACTGCAATATAACAAAACCTGAACGCAGCATACTTTAGAGATATTTCCTTTGTTAGGCTAACTAATGCTACAGATGGAATGTAGTCACCATCCCGGTGGTTGGGATCCCAGCGGTCAGCATACCAACCCCAGTCCCCATTTTTATCAATAAGGACTGAATTCTAGCAAAATTTACTAAGCTTCAAAAGCTTAGTTTGACCTAATTATTCTGACCCCATGAAAGGTTTATTGCTGGAGGTGCAATTTCTGATCACTACTCAACATTCCCGAATTGATACAAGGTTGTTGTTTTTTAGCATCTACTGCAGCTGTACAGTAGATTCCTTTGACAGGCACAAAAAATTAGTTTTTCTTAACTTAAGGGGTTTAGCAATAATTTGCTTGAAATCATGTGGATATAAAATAAAAAGTTTTTAATAAATTAGAAAGGAAGGTTTAAGTTTATTAGCATTGCGGATTAAAAGAATTGTAAGGTTCTGTTTGCGGTTTAAAACACAATGTAACTTTGCTATATCTGCAACTGGTTGTCAGGAATAGATATTTATGCACATACGCCTATGAAGGGCTCCTTCCTCCCTAAAATGGGACTGGTGGCATTTTTACATGCTCCAGATCGAGCAATAGATCATGAAACTTAGCAAAACCCATTATTGATGTCTACAAGGAAAGTATGGCTCCGAAAGTGCTATAAATGGAAATTACATCCTCATGTATCAGTTCACCTTCCTTTTCTGGACAATCCAAATTAAGTATGGAATTTAGCCTAAATATTGCACTTAATTTGACATCTATCCAGGCACAGCATTATGCGAGCAGTATCAGTAAAATGTTAGGGGATAATGACTGGGGCAACAGATTGGGCACTGTGTTATCCCAGAGAAGCCCTAATAGAAAGGCGATATTGATACATTACTCAATGATAAGAAACTTGGTAGATTATAATGAACAACATACAGGATTGGGGAAATGGAGGGAAAGACTTCCTAGTGTCTCAACTGAATTTTTATTGAGGGCATTAAAAACTTCAGTAAGCACTCTCCCAGCCTCAACGTGCAGGGAAATGTTTTTTAAAATATTCCACAGCGCATATTTGTCTCCATAGAGACGGTGGGAAATGGGGTTATCAACATGCTCAAAGTGCTTAAAATGCGGAGCAGTCACAGCAGATCTGTTCCATTGTTTTTGGGACTGCCTCCCATAAAGAGATTCTGGAGGAGAATAGGGGGTTTTATAGGAACCCTGGAGAAAGAAAATTTCCATATTACACCAGAATGGGCGATTTTTGGCATAACTCCTCCAGGAGGAGGGAGTTTAGATGGTAGAAGGAAAATATTATTGGCAGTTTCGGCAGCGGCAAGAAAAGCAATACTACAAATGTTGACTCAGCCTTTAACCCCCCCAGTGTCACTTTTCCTCGATAAGTTATATTTTATTTTTCGTATGGATTGGGTAGAGACATCCCTCCAGAAGGATAGAAAGGGGAAGATTTTTGGGGATTGGGGGGAATATATAACAATTTTATCCCCATCCATCCAGCTTCGAATTCAAGAATGCTTTAAAAATATGGTCTGAGCGAGAGGAGGGAGGGGGGTTGGAGAAAGGGGTGAATGTAGGGGCCAATGGTTTTGACTTAACGAATTCCCAGCAGTCATGCAGTCAATACGTAGAATGTGCCTTACAAGAAATCTATTTAAAGCTTGAAGTTGAATACACTATATGGGTTTTAATTTTTGTATTGTATTTCTTGAGTCTGTACAATTGTGTTTGTGATTTTAATGATGATTTGTGCAAATCAAGAAATTTGGAAAACATAAAAAATAAAACACAATGTAAGTATGATGTATGCAGCCACATGCAGAGCTTTGCTTCCACACAAAATCAAACTCAGTCAGTCAGCAAATGTTTAAGATACTGCATGTTGTTAGCATTCTGTATGGTGTCTGAGACTGTCAGTTTTCCTCACCACTCGGCATGAAGCTTTGACTTTGTGGGACATCTCTGAGTTATCAAGACACAATGATTTCACAGACAGGACTTGTCAAAGAAGGTCTATATGTGAGAAGGGATAACTCTACTTGATTTCGGCGTATGTCATGTCAGTTTGCTTTCTCCTGCTCCCTGAAGCATTTCACTCACCTTCCTTGCATGATTCAGCTTACAGACCACATTGTCTTTTTAACATGGCTTGTGGCTCCAAAGTTCTTTTATTAAATAGACATTACTTAATGAATGAATGGAAAATAGTGCTTTAAGAATTTATTTGACATCCTGTAGCCTTGTAGACATTACTTTTATCCATTTAACGTGTGTTCTCAAAACCTAATAAAAACACTTTTACACAGATAGTACAAAGAATAATAAGTGAATGTACTTTTCTGACAAGAGAGTTCAAGAATGTTAACACTATGTAAAAGTACAATGGAGCTCTACAGAAACGTCCATTAAGTACATAGTATATCATGCTGTAAGAAAGACACCTTAATGATGCAATCTGAATGTTCTGTTAACAGTGAGGACAAGAAAATCTTGTCACTCTTTAATTAGTGTTGTTTTTCAATGACCATATGTGAACCCTATAAATGTATCTGTCATGTTCTGAACAAAACCAATAAGGAGAAGTATAATAAGGATGAACCCTAATTATCTCTTCTCACAGCATTTGGACATAGAGGTAAAAAAAATTTGTATAATAAATTATTGCTTATCTTAAGTGAGAATATGTATGCCTTTTTATTATTGATAAGTTATTCTCAATTTGTACTTCATACATTTAATAACCTTCATTTATATACTGTATTCATGGTAAAATAAAATGATTGGTGGCATGCATAAATAATATCATCACAAAAACTTTAATATCCATTATACTAAAAATACTCTTTACTATAAATATATGAAAAAAAACTGCTAGTTATGTCAAGATATTTTCTACCGCTGGAAGAGCAGATTGTCTAATTAGGAGGGTGCATCTACATTTAGTTCTGTTTTGTATTAATAAGAATAGCCTTTTCTTTTCCTGGACAGAAGCGCAGTCTGGAGCTTTGGCAGCCAGTAGAAGCACATGCTATGGTGCACCCCTCCCCCGCCATTACTACCCAAACCGAAATGTGCCTCTGAAGCGGTCAGGGCTGGTATAAGTTAAATAAAATAAAAAAACCAGCAAGGACAATGTTGGACTGGGGCTAGAAGGGCCCTCTGGGATTATAAAATGACGGAGACTATGAAAAAGTGCATAGTGAAGCTCTGAAGGGGTGTGACATGCCATCTAATGAGGTGTGGCAAGCCCAAGTAGTGCATGGTAGCATGCAGGGACATTACTCAGAGCCAGTAGCACTGATACTGTAAATGTCATATAGCAGGATGTACTAACACAAAAATGCAGTCAAACCTCCAAAAACTGCGGAGGTTTGCCACAATCCCCATATGTATCAAAACTTTCAAAACTTATGCTTAATAGTTAACTCCATCTATATATGGTGTTGCCTATAGTCTATGGCAGGCATTCCCAACCACGGTCCTCGAGGCACACCAACAGTGCAGGTTTTAGTGATATCCAGGCTGCAGCACAGATGGTTAAATCAAAATAACTGAGCTACTAATTAAGTCACCTGTGCTGAAGCCTGGATATCACTAAAACCTGCACTGTTGGTGTGCCTCGAGGACCGTGGTTGGGAATGCCTGGTCTATGGGCTTCTTTCAGCAACAAGTCCCCAGAGACAGATCTGAAGGAGTCCTATGCGCAATAGGACTCCTGAGACTTAAACCCAGAAATACTCAAATCACGGATGACAGCACTTATTGGAGCTGTCTAGAAGAAAATGACTCATGAGTATTGATGCATACGATATTAAACACTGCTATGCATGTGATAAGGGACAGAACTTATCTCATACCACCCATAGACTGAAACATAGACTGAAAGCCACCTACAGTACATTGTAGCTTATACTCTGGCCTCCCTGCTGCTTATCTAAAGCTTCTCTTTAGAGCAGTGCAAGGAGAAGAATCCATCCAGTGGGAAACTTCAATGGTGTTAAGATTCGCTGGGTCTATTTGGCAGAAATGATTAAATAGGAAGATCGCACTTACGTTCATCCATGTTGCTTCTGATTGGTAACTGGTAGACTTCATTCTTCAGCAGAAGAGGCGGAGGGAGGTAAGGTATAAAAAAGACAGGTGGTAGATGGGGAGAAGTTGCAGGTCAAGTGGAAATGTGCGATGTGAGAAAAGTTGGTGATGCAGCAGTTGGGTGTAGTATGAAAAATCAACATTTTGTATTGGAACACCATAATGTCAGCAGGTTGTGAATGCCGACAGTCAGAATACCAAAATGATCATTAGGTTGAAAAGTGGTATGTCGATATTCATGAATGATGACATGTTCATAAAGATCAACATTTAACATGTTGACATCAGAATGTTGTCATGCAGATTTTAGCCTTATCCTAACAATAACACAAAAATGTACTGTTGACATTACAGTGTTGACATGTTAAATGTTGACACTGTGAACATGTTGGCATTTTAACCATGTTGACATTTTTTCTTGATGATCTTATGTCCATGTCAACATTCTGCCTGTCCCTCTTTACCACTATTGTTTGTACCTTATTGATTGTGTTCTCATACATTATTCCTGCAGTCGCGCCAAACAATATCAGGGGGAGTGTGAGTTTGCCATGCATGTTTGCGATTGCATGTGTATGCCGAGCTGCAAAAATCCACTGTGTGCAGTTTCTGCACAGCCCAAGAGTTACTCCTACAGCGCGTTGAGATCGGGCTGATCGGGATCAGAGCTGACGTCAGACACCCTCCCTGAAAATGCTTGGGCACTCCTTTGTTTTTCCGAACACTCCCAGTAAACGATCAGTTGCCACAATGGCCTCTTCCTGTCAATCACCTTGCGAACGCCTGTGCAAATGAAAATTTCGCACCATCCTGTCGCTGTCTGATGCGCGTGCGCATTGTGGTGCATGCGCAGTTATGACCTCATCGCCCGCTGTGCGAAAATGCACAGCAGCGATCAGGTCTGAATCAGGCCCTCAGTCACACACAGAAATACAAGTGTCACATATCAAATGAATCAGCACAGTCTCCTGCATTTTCAGGTAAGAAAGACTTGTAAAAGTTGTCCTGGTGTGCCATTATTTTATTGGTTGCCCTAAATACCATTATTTGTGTCTGTCATGTTAGGTGGTCATATGCATGTATAAAATGTATAGAGGATGGATGAAAATAACACAAAATATAAAATGCAAGCAGAGGTGGAAATCTTATTACTGTGCACAAACCTAAACCTCCAAATGTAAAAAGTCCAACTGTTTTAGATCCACATCTTACAAACAAATCAACTTTCAAGTTTTTTTGCTTAAAATACTGTTCAATTTTGCTTTATTTACAGCTTCAGAAAGCACTGAGGCTGTCATGTTTTGTGTGTAAACCTTTTTATTATATTTCTCAAAGTGCACCTAAAAAGGCAGTTTTTATTGGAAGGCTGGCAGAGATCTGGTCCTGTCCCGTTTATTTGAAGGCTGGCAGAGATCTGTTCCTCTCCTGTTTATTGGTAGGCTGGCAGAGATCTGGTCCTGTCCCATTTATTTGAAGGCTGGCAGAGATCTGGTCCTGTCCTGTTTATTGGAAGGCTGGCAGAGATCTGGTCCTGTCCCATTTATTTGAAGGCTGGCAGAGATCTGGCCCTGTCCCGTTTATTGGTAGGCTGGCAGAGATTTGGTCCTGTCCTGTTTTATTTGAAGGCTGGCAGAGATTTCATCCTGTCCTGTTTATTGGAAGGCTGGCAGAGATCTGGTCCTGTCCGGTTTATTTGAAGGCTGGCAGAGATCTGGTCCTGTCCGGTTTATTTGAAGGCTGGCAGAGATCTGGTCCTGTCCCGTTTATTTGAAGGCTGGCAGAGATCTCATCCTGTCCGGTTTATTTGAAGGCTGGCAGAGATCTGGTCCTGTCCGGTTTATTTGAAGGCTGGCAGAGATCTGGTCCTGTCCCGTTTATTTGAAGGCTGGCAGAGATCTCATCCTGTCCCGTTTATTGGAAGGCTGGCAGAGATCTGGTCCTGTCCCATTTATTGGTAGACTGGCAGAGATCTGGTCCTGTCCTGTTTTATTTGAAGGCTGGCAGAGATCTCATCCTGTCCCGTTTATTTGAAGGCTGGCAGAGATGTGGTCCTGTCCCATTTATTGGTAGGCTGGCAGAGATCTGTCCTGTCCCGTTTATATGAAGGCTGGCAGAGATCTGGTCCTGTCCTGTTTTTTTTTTCCATAATTGTTCCAGTGCACTGTGTATATGGGTTATACATTCACAAGATAAGGGTAAGCTTTACTTTATTCATTTATTTAGTAGAGATGAGCGGGTTCGGTTCCTCTGAATCCGTACCCGCCCGAACTTCAGTTTTTTTTACACGGGTCCGAGCGACTCGGATCTTCCCGCCTTGCTCGGTTAACCCGAGCGCGCCCGAACGTCATCATCCCGCTGTCGGATTCTCGCGAGGCTCGGATTCTATCGCGAGACTCGGATTCTATATAAGGAGCCGCGCGTCGCCGCCATTTTCACACGTGCATTGAGATTCATAGGGAGAGGACGTGGCTGGCGTCCTCTCCGTTTAGAGAAGAGAGTGAGACAGTAGAGAGAGACACAGTAGTAGTAATTTTGGGGAGCATTATTAGGAGGAGTACTACTATACTACTACTACTTGCTGAAGTGATATAGATTAGATAGTGTGACTGTATTAATTATCTGACTTGTGGGGGAGACACTGACAGTGGGGAGCAGTTAGAGTCTGAGAGCAGGACCCAGGAGTACATATAACGTACAGTGCACACTTTTGCTGCCAGAGTCAGTGCCACACTGCCATTGTGACCACACTGACCACCAGACGAGACCAGTATAATATATTTTGTGATTGTCTGCTTAGGAGTACTACTTGCAAGTTGCTGATAGTGTGACCAGTGACCTGACCACCAGTTTAATAATCAATCACCACCAGTTTAATATATATATATATATATATATATATATATATATATAATTGTATATAATATATATATATATATAATATTGTATACCACCTACCCGTGGTTTTTTTTTTTTCATTCTTCTTTATACATACTACTATAGTAGCTTACTGTAGCAGTCTGCGGTGCTGCTGAGCTGACAGTGTCCAGCAGGTCCGTCATCAGTCATTACATAATAAATATATATACCTGTCCGGCTGCAGTACTAGTGATATTATATATACATATATATTGATTTCATCTCATTATCATCCAGTCTATATTAGCAGCAGACACAGTACGTTAGTCCACGGCTGTAGCTACCTCTGTGTCGGCACTCGGCAGTCCATCCATAATTGTATACCACCTCCCCGTGGTTTTTTCTTTTTCTTTCTTCTTTGTACATACTACTATAGTATAGTAGCTTACTGTAGCAGTCTGCGGTGCTGCTGAGCTGACAGTGTCCAGCAGGTCCGTCATCAGTCATTACATAATAAATATACATACCTGTCCGGCTGCAGTACTAGTGATATTATATTGATTTCATCTCATTATCATCCAGTCTATATTAGCAGCAGACACAGTACGTTAGTCCACGGCTGTAGCTACCTCTGTGTCGGCACTCGGCAGTCCATCCATAATTGTATACCACCTCCCCGTGGTTTTTTTTTTCTTTCTTCTTTGTACATACTACTATAGTATAGTAGCTTACTGTAGCAGTCTGCGGTGCTGCTGAGCTGACAGTGTCCAGCAGGTCCGTCATCAGTCATTACATAATAAATATACATACCTGTCCGGCTGCAGTACTAGTGATATTATATTGATTTCATCTCATTATCATCCAGTCTATATTAGCAGCAGACACAGTAGGGTAGTCCACGGCTGTAGCTACCTCTGTGTCGGCACTCGGCAGTCCATCCATAATTGTATACCACCTCCCCGTGTTTTTTTTTTCTTTCTTCTTTGTACATACTACTATAGTATAGTAGCTTACTGTAGCAGTCTGCGGTGCTGCTGAGCTGACAGTGTCCAGCAGGTCCGTCATCAGTCATAACATAATAAATATACATACCTGTCCGGCTGCAGTACTAGTGATATTATATTGATTTCATCTCATTATCATCCAGTCTATATTAGCAGCAGACACAGTACGTTAGTCCACGGCTGTAGCTACCTCTGTGTCGGCACTCGGCAGTCCATCCATAATTGTATACCAGCTCCACGTGGTTTTTTTTTTCTTTCTTCTTTGTACATACTACTATAGTATAGTAGCTTACTGTAGCAGTCTGCGGTGCTGCTGAGCTGACAGTGTCCAGCAGGTCCGTCATCAGCCATTACATAATAAATATACATACCTGTCCGGCTGCAGTACTAGTGATATTATATTGATTTCATCTCATTATCATCCAGTCTATATTAGCAGCAGACACAGTACGGTAGTCCACGGCTGTAGCTACCTCTGTGTCGGCACTCGGCAGTCCATCCATAATTGTATACCACCTCCCCGTGGTTTTTTTCTTTCTTTCTTCTTTGTACATACTACTATAGTATAGTAGCTTACTGTAGCAGTCTGCGGTGCTGCTGAGCTGACAGTGTCCAGCAGGTCCGTCATCAGTCATTACATAATAAATATACATACCTGTCCGGCTGCAGTACTAGTGATATTATATTGATTTCATCTCATTATCATCCAGTCTATATTAGCAGCAGACACAGTACGTTAGTCCACAGCTGTAGCTACCTCTGTGTCGGCACTCGGCAGTCCATCCATAATTGTATACCACCTCCCCGTGGTTTTTTTTTTCTTTCTTCTTTGTACATACTACTATAGTATAGTAGCTTACTGTAGCAGTCTGCGGTGCTGCTGAGCTGACAGTGTCCAGCAGGTCCGTCATCAGTCATTACATAATAAATATACATACCTGTCCGGCTGCAGTACTAGTGATATTATATTGATTTCATCTCATTATCATCCAGTCTATATTAGCAGCAGACACAGTACGGTAGTCCACGGCTGTAGCTACCTCTGTGTCGGCACTCGGCAGTCCATCCATAATTGTATACCAACTCCCCGTGGTTTTTTTTTTTCTTTCTTCTTTGTACATACTACTATAGTATAGTAGCTTACTGTAGCAGTCTGCGGTGCTGCTGAGCTGACAGTGTCCAGCAGGTCCGTCATCAGTCATTACATAATAAATATACATACATGTCCGGCTGCAGTACTAGTGATATTATATTGATTTCATCTCATTATCATCCAGTCTATATTAGCAGCAGACACAGTACGTTAGTCCACGGCTGTAGCTACATCTGTGTCGGCACTCGGCAGTCCATCCATAAGTATACTAGTATCCATCCATCTCCATTGTTTACCTGAGGTGCCTTTTAGTTGTGCCTATTAAAATATGGAGAACAAAAATGTTGAGGTTCCAAAATTAGGGAAAGATCAAGATCCACTTCCACCTCGTGCTGAAGCTGCTGCCACTAGTCATGGCCGAGACGATGAAATGCCAGCAACGTCGTCTGCCAAGGCCGATGCCCAATGTCATAGTACAGAGCATGTAAAATCCAAAACACCAAATATCAGTAAAAAAAGGACTCCAAAACCTAAAATAAAATTGTCGGAGGAGAAGCGTAAACTTGCCAATATGCCATTTACCACACGGAGTGGCAAGGAACGGCTGAGGCCCTGGCCTATGTTCATGGCTAGTGGTTCAGCTTCACATGAGGATGGAAGCACTCAGCCTCTCGCTAGAAAAATGAAAAGACTCAAGCTGGCAAAAGCAGTAGCACCGCAAAGAACTGTGCGTTCTTCGAAATCCCAAATCCACAAGGAGAGTCCGACTCCAATTGTGTCGGTTGCGATGCCTGACCTTCCCAACACTGGACGTGAAGAGCATGCGCCTTCCACCATTTGCACGCCCCCCTGCAAGTGCTGGAAGGAGCACCCGCAGTCCAGTTCCTGATAGTCAGATTGAAGATGTCAGTGTTGAAGTACACCAGGATGAGGAGGATATGGGTGTTGCTGGCGCTGGGGAGGAAATTGACCAGGAGGATTCTGATGGTGAGGTGGTTTGTTTAAGTCAGGCACCCGGGGAGACACCTGTTGTCCGTGGGAGGAATATGGCCGTTGACATGCCTGGTGAAAATACCAAAAAATCAGCTCTTCGGTGTGGAAGTATTTCAACAGAAATGCGGACAACAGGTGTCATGCCGTGTGTTGCCTTTGTCAAGCTGTAATAAGTAGGGGTAAGGACGTTAACCACCTCGGAACATCCTCCCTTATACGTCACCTGCAGCGCATTCATAATAAGTCAGTGACAAGTTCAAAAACTTTGGGTGACAGCGGAAGCAGTCCACTGACCAGTAAATCCCTTCCTCTTGTAACCAAGCTCACGCAAACCACCCCACCAACTCCCTCAGTGTCAATTTCCTCCTTCCCCAGGAATGCCAATAGTCCTGCAGGCCATGTCACTGGCAATTCTGACGATTCCTCTCCTGCCTGGGATTCCTCCGATGCATCCTTGCGTGTAACGCCTACTGCTGCTGGCGCTGCTGTTGTTGCTGCTGGGAGTCGATGGTCATCCCAGAGGGGAAGTCGTAAGCCCACTTGTACTACTTCCAGTAAGCAATTGACTGTCCAACAGTCCTTTGCGAGGAAGATGAAATATCACAGCAGTCATCCTGCTGCAAAGCGGATAACTGAGGCCTTGACAACTATGTTGGTGTTAGACGTGCGTCCGGTATCCGCCGTTAGTTCACAGGGAACTAGACAATTTCTTGAGGTAGTGTGCCCCCGTTACCAAATACCATCTAGGTTCCACTTCTCTAGGCAGGCGATACCGAGAATGTACACGGACGTCAGAAAAAGACTCACCAGTGTCCTAAAAAATGCAGTTGTACCCAATGTCCACTTAACCACGGACATGTGGACAAGTGGAGCAGGGCAGGGTCAGGACTATATGACTGTGACAGCCCACTGGGTAGATGTATGGACTCCCGCCGCAAGAACAGCAGCGGCGGCACCAGTAGCAGCATCTCGCAAACGCCAACTCTTTCCTAGGCAGGCTACGCTTTGTATCACCGCTTTCCAGAATCCGCACACAGCTGAAAACCTCTTACGGCAACTGAGGAAGATCATCGCGGAATGGCTTACCCCAATTGGACTCTCCTGTGGATTTGTGGCATCGGACAACGCCAGCAATATTGTGTGTGCATTAAATATGGGCAAATTCCAGCACGTCCCATGTTTTGCACATACCTTGAATTTGGTGGTGCAGAATTTTTTAAAAAATGACAGGGGCGTGCAAGAGATGCTGTCGGTGGCCAGAAGAATTGCGGGACACTTTCGGCGTACAGGCACCACGTACAGAAGACTGGAGCACCACCAAAAACAACTGAACCTGCCCTGCCATCATCTGAAGCAAGAAGTGGTAACGAGGTGGAATTCAACCCTCTATATGCTTCAGAGGTTGGAGGAGCAGCAAAAGGCCATTCAAGCCTATACAATTGAGCACGATATAGGAGGTGGAATGCACCTGTCTCAAGCGCAGTGGAGAATGATTTCAACATTGTGCAAGGTTCTGATGCCCTTTGAACTTGCCACACGTGAAGTCAGTTCAGACACTGCCAGCCTGAGTCAGGTCATTCCCCTCATCAGGCTTTTGCAGAAGAAGCTGGAGACATTGAAGGAGGAGCTAACAGGGAGCGATTCCGCTAGGTATGTGGGACTTGTGGATGGAGCCCTTAATTCGCTTAACAAGGATTCACGGGTGGTCAATCTGTTGAAATCAGAGCACTACATTTTTGCCACCGTGCTCGATCCTAGATTTAAAGCCTACCTTGGATCTCTCTTTCCGGCAGACACAAGTCTGCTGGGGTTCAAAGACCTGCTGGTGAGAAAATTGTCAAGTCAAGCGGAACGCGACCTGTCAACATCTCCTCCTTCACATTCTCCCGCAACTGGGGGTGCGAGGAAAAGGCTCAGAATTCCGAGCCCACCCACTGGCGGTGATGCAGGGCAGTCTGGAGCGACTGCTGATGCTGACATCTGGTCCGGACTGAAGGACCTGACAACGATTACGGACATGTCGTCTACTGTCACTGCATATGATTCTCTCACCATTGAAAGAATGGTGGAGGATTATATGAGTGACCGCATCCAAGTAGGCACGTCACACAGTCCGTACTTATACTGGCAGGAAAAAGAGGCAATTTGGAGGCCCTTGCACAAACTGGCTTTATTCTACCTAAGTTGCCCTCCCACAAGTGTGTACTCCGAAAGAGTGTTTAGTGCCGCCGCTCACCTTGTCAGCAATCGGCGTACGAGGTTACATCCAGAAAATGTGGAGAAGATGATGTTCATTAAAATGAATTATAATCAATTCCTCCGTGGAGACATTCACCAGCAGCAATTGCCTCCACAAAGTACTCAGGGAGCTGAGATGGTGGATTCCAGTGGGGACGAATTGATAATCTGTGAGGAGGGGGATGTACACGGTGATATATCGGAGGATGATGATGAGGTGGAGATCGTGCCTCTGTAGAGCCAGTTTGTGCAAGGAGCGATTAATTGCTTCTTTTTTGGTGGGGGTCCAAACCAACCCGTCATTTCAGTCACAGTCGTGTGGCAGACCCTGTCACTGAAATGATGGGTTGGTTAAAGTGTGCATGTCCTGTTTATACAACATAAGGGTGGGTGGGAGGGCCCAAGGACAATTCCATCTTGCACCTCTTTTTTCTTTAATTTTTCTTAATTTAATTAATTAATTAATTTTTCTTAATTTAATTTTTGCCACTCCTAGATGGGCCCGGTGTTTGTGTCGGCCACTAGGGTCGCTTATCTTACTCACACAGCTACCTCATTGCGCCTCTTTTTTTCTTTGCGTCATGTGCTGTTTGGGGAGGGTTTTTTGGAAGGGACATCCTGCGTGACACTGCAGTGCCACTCCTAGATGGGCCAGGTGTTTGTGTCGGCCACTAGGGTCGCTTAGCTTACTCACACAGCTACCTCATTGCGCCTCTTTTTTTCTTTGCGTCATGTGCTGTTTGGGGAGGGTTTTTTGGAAGGGACATCCTGCGTGACACTGCAGTGCCACTCCTAGATGGGCCAGGTGTTTGTGTCGGCCACTAGGGTCGCTTAGCTTACTCACACAGCTACCTCATTGCGCCTCTTTTTTTCTTTGCGTCATGTGCTGTTTGGGGAGGGTTTTTTGGAAGGGCCATCCTGCGTGCCACTGCAGTGCCACTCCTAGATGGGCCCGGTGTTTGTGTCGGCCACTAGGGTCGCTTATCTTACTCACACAGCTACCTCATTGCGCCTCTTTTTTTCTTTGCGTCATGTGCTGTTTGGGGAGGGTTTTTTGGAAGGGACATCCTGCGTGACACTGCAGTGCCACTCCTAGATGGGCCAGGTGTTTGTGTCGGCCACTAGGGTCGCTTAGCTTACTCACACAGCTACCTCATTGCGCCTCTTTTTTTCTTTGCGTCATGTGCTGTTTGGGGAGGGTTTTTTGGAAGGGACATCCTGCGTGACACTGCAGTGCCACTCCTAGATGGGCCCGGTGTTTGTGTCGGCCACTAGGGTCGCTTATCTTACTCACACAGCTACCTCATTGCGCCTCTTTTTTTCTTTGCGTCATGTGCTGTTTGGGGAGGGTTTTTTGGAAGGGACATCCTGCGTGACACTGCAGTGCCACTCCTAGATGGGCCAGGTGTTTGTGTCGGCCACTAGGGTCGCTTAGCTTACTCACACAGCTACCTCATTGCGCCTCTTTTTTTCTTTGCGTCATGTGCTGTTTGGGGAGGGTTTTTTGGAAGGGACATCCTGCGTGACACTGCAGTGCCACTCCTAGATGGGCCAGGTGTTTGTGTCGGCCACTAGGGTCGCTTAGCTTAGTCATCCAGCGACCTCGGTGCAAATTTTAGGACTAAAAATAATATTGTGAGGTGTGAGGTATTCAGAATAGACTGAAAATGAGTGTAAATTATTGTTTTTGAGGTTAATAATACTTTGGGATCAAAATGACCCCCAAATTCTATGATTTAAGCTGTTTTTTAGTGTGTTTAGAAAAAAACACCCGAATCCAAAACACACCCGAATCCGACAAAAAAAAATCGGTGAGGTTTTGCCAAAACGCGGTCGAACCCAAAACACGGCCGCGGAACCAAACCCAAAACCAAAACACAAAACCCGAAAAATTTCCGGTGCACATCTCTATTATTTAGGAGGTTGATATACTGTAACAAAGCATAAGTATCACTGAAAAGTCTGCTGTCTCCTTTAGCAACAATCCCACATGTTTACAGATTATTTTGCTTCATTGATGCTCAACCCGTGATGTATTATATCTCTTATTTCAGAACAGCACTGAAAGCACAGATGTGTGTAACCTATACTTTGGGGCTGATTCTGAGTCATATGCTCCTGCAACCGCTTTAGCATCTTTTGCCATAGTCATGTCTGCGACTTTATGCCAGTGCTAATATCAGCCCTTCCCCTGGTGTACAAGGGTGCATCTGTGTGTGGTAGGACTGGGACACCCACTGTGTGCATCTCTAAATGCTGAGATCCTGCTTCTGCATCTTTAGCTGCAACCATTGGCTGCACCATTGAATCTTGCACCAGCTACATGCTCGATGCAGAAACTCTGTCAGAGTATGGGTTCCAATGTGAGCAATTAAGTGACTGAGTTCGCAACCAGTTCAGTGACACACCTGCAACATTTGCATAACATATCCATTTGTCTAAATAGCGACATCCCATTTACCTTCAAGGAACGCCTGATACATTTCACACACTAACAGGCAAATCTCTGCAGTGTGGGGAAAGGCTATTCAATTTAATTTAATTTAAATGTTTGTTCAAAGTGCAAAGTTACAAACATTTGGAAACTCCATGTTTTCTGCAGACTTTCATAGATTGTCCATGTAAGCTAACAGAATTTGGAAATAACATTAATGTGGCTTAGGCACAATTTAATTTTCTGAAAATATGCATTACATTTTATAATGTAAACTAATTAATATTATGAATTAGAGAAAACCAGAACACTCTGATTAATCCTGAGATGTATAAATAAATCAAAAGCCCTTTAATAAAATATTACAAAAACACATAGCACATATCAGAAATAAATCCTAGGGATTGAAACATGGAGAACAGACAGTATATTAGCTTTTTACAAGGTCTTAAGAGACTGCATCATATTAACGAGCTTTGCTCAGTGTATTAAGAGATCTGTATCTGTGTACGATCATCATCAAGCTGTAAATTACACTTACATGAACAGAGTTTCCTTCCAGTCTTCATTGTGTACTCCCATTTGTGATTTGAAGGATTGATCAAAGAACTGTGCAATGCTACATCTAAGTGGAGAAACCTCCTATTTGGATTTGGTTCTAGTGTAGTTGTTCCAAAATTCTGTCCTCAAGCACCCTAACAGTCCACAGTCAATATTTATGAAGTGGTGGCTTTTGTACACTGCCACCTCTATGTGGGTTGAAGCTGAAAAAGTCAAATCGGCACTAAAGCATTCCAGGATTTCCACTGAATATTAGTGCTGCTTTAAGTTCTCAGCTACAAGAAGCATAAGTTTACAAAAGCTGCCACTCAGGGACGTTTTAAGAGAGGAGGGGACACACGTGCAGCCTCTTCTGTAGTGGGCCTTCTCCTCTCCATCAGCAAATAGACTCTGGCATAATGCCAGAGTCTAGTGAGCATGCGCAGGTCTCCGGGAACATGGCATCCACATTTTGTTCCCTGGGACCTCTCCAGTGCACATGTGCAAAATACCCGGAAATGGCCGTGGCAGCCATTTTATGAGTGATTTATGCCTGTACTGGGACTCTGGAGTGGTAAGTATAATATATGGGTGCAGTGTGTGCAGTGTAGGCCCCCCTGCACCCATTATAGAATCGCCTATGCCACCACTTCAAAAAAATAGTTCCAGATTTTGAGGATATCCATGCTTATGCACAAATTACTTAATTAGTACCTCAGTCAGCTTGATTATACCATCTGGTCGGATATCTATCAAGAAAAAGAAAAATACAGACAGCGCTAGCAGATTTCTTATTAAAATAATGATTTATTTATTTATTATATTTTCCTCTATTAATAGCTCTAATAAAAGATCCCTTTCTTACCTCTAAGACTAATTGCATGCAATTATAAAAAGTTTTTAACTAAAATCATGGCACTAATAGATAAAACAATCACAACACATTTAGTGGTAATACTCTGCTCTCTGAAACCACTTAATTTCTCCTTAATACACACAGCATACAGCTTTATCCAATTACCACACTGTTTCACTTCAGTGTTACAAAATCTACCAGCTCTAGTTAGATGTTAAAATGTCTCTATTCCACTCAAGATGAGGATTTATACTTCATTGACACATTTGTAACCAAAGAGTCACTTATTCAGGACCAAGTTATGTATCATTAACACTTGCTTCCAAAAGTTTATTTAACATGAAAGTATTCAATAGCTTTTTCTCCTCCCTTTTGGGATCAACGCTGATTTCGTGCACAACCGCAATTGGTTAGTTATTAATTAGTTGGTTAGATATGCATGCATAGAATAACTTATCTCAAAGCAGCAGAGTTAATATGGTGTCACAACAGACGTTTAAAACATGGCCATGTTAGAATTCAATTTTTACCGCAATCCCTCCTGGGTTTCGTTTTATTATGCTCCCGGCTTCTGGTGCCCAATACCTTTGTACAAAGCCTTATCCAGAGATCATTCGATTTTTCCCAGCCTGGAGGCAGAAGTGCGGTAGGATAGTCACAGGTAAGACGGATGAAAAAAAATCAAGTTTCTCCGCCTATCGGCATCGGCGGCTTCCTCAGTCAGATGTTTCAAGTCTGCCGCTCTGCTTTCTTTTATCCCTGAATTCTCTCATATGTGCTTGCGCGCATTGCCTGCGCTTCAATGTGACCAACTTTCCATTCGTCAGTTGGTCACATTCTCAGCGGCTAACAATTACATATAGCTCATTCACCGCTAATCTTATTATTAACAGCCACCTATGTAATCTATTAATGACCACAACCTAATTGACTTCAGCATATAAGGTTACAATTTAGCTATCCCTGTAGTTCACATCCATATCGTAACTACATATTTAAATCATCCGATTCCGTAAGTCAGGTATAGTATAATACAGTTATCTTTCAATAAGCAGAGCAGAATTTAACTCGAATAAAAACTTAAAAAACTAATATTCTCTCTTGGAACATATACTCATCAATATATAAAGCTTCTATAGCTCCCTATTATTGCACAGTATATAACGGTCTCATTCTCCCTATTTTGCACTTAGGTGTACCTATATCTGTTTACAGTAATATACCTCTAACTATTATTTAACCTTTTACTAATATAATTAATCAGGGCAGCAATTAAAGCCACATTACACACCAAATTTGGAAATATTATTGAATACCATTTATCACATCCAATTTGACTTCGTAATCAATTTTTTCATTAGATAGGTAATTTAAACCAATAAATGAGAATTACATCTAGCATTTCATATTGAGACAGACACATGACTTGAACTAAAATTAACCAGTGGCTACCCACCACATCCCCATTTAACAAACTTTTTAATTTTTATCCTTTAACCCTTAGCCCCCCCCTTTATTTTAATTTTATTTATATTTATTTCAATGCTACCATATACACTAATCTTATATCATATAGCCTAGTACCCCATTTAGGAAGCAAACATCACATGACCTATACTTACTATTTTGCCCTATGGTCTATCTGATATGGTTAAGTTCCACCGTATCATTTAGGCCATCAGGGCACATGGTTCCTAGCCTAAATATGCAAAATGCCTCTCTCCGACAGAGAGTATTAAACCTGTCCCCCCCACGTGCAGTAGTCTTAATTTGTTCAATCCCAATTACTTTTATATTACTGGGTGAATATAGATCACATTGTGCGGTGTGGTTGGACAAGGGGTGTGTTCTTATATTTTTATTTATATTTCTCTGATGCTCCATAAATCTTGTATGGAGCATACAGGTTGTTCGTCCCACATACTGCTTCCCACAACCACACTGCACAACGTAGATCACAAATTTTGATCTACAGTTAATAAAACTTTTTATCTGGAATTTCTCACCTTTTTGATTTGAATAAAATTCAACTACTTTTCTACTTGTATGTGCGCACGTATTACATGTAGGACTCCCACATTTATGGAAGCCTATTGGTCTAATTGGTATCCAGGTATTCTCTATCTGTCCACCCTCTGTTCTCTTTTGATTAAAGTGACTCGTTGTTAGTTTTTGTATTAGATTATCCGATTTCCTAAACACTACTTTCCCATCAAGATTAACTGTTTTATTAAGCACTGTATCAAGCTTCAAAAGTTCAGAGTTCTTTTTAATTATCTTTTTAATATCAGATGAATAGTTATTATATTTTGTTATGAATAAAGATGATCTATTTTCCTTAACCTCCTCTTTTAACTCATTCCTCAGATTTTCTCTCTCCATGTTAAGCATTTCATCTCTCTCCATAAATTCCACTTCCCTTAAAGCTTTCTGTAGAATTTCCTTTGGGTAACCTTGTTCCAAAAAGGAGTTAAAAATTAGACCCGCTTATTTTTCAAATACTTCTTGATTTGAGCAATTACGTTTTATTCTAATAAACTGCCCTTCGGAATATTAATTTTCCAGACCTTCGCATGTGAGCTTTTGAAGTTTAAGTATCTACTCTGGTCGACTGGTTTTATATATGTTTCCGTTGAAATTATTCCCCCCTCTGTTGATAATGCAATATCCAGGAAACTTATTCTTGTCTTACTTTGATTACATGTAAATTTCAAACCATAATTATTCTGGTTTAAACTGTGAAAAAACGTGTCTATTGAAAGTGCATCCCCATTCCAAATAATAAATAAATCATCAATAAATCTGCCATAGAGGACGAGACTCGCGCCGAACCCGCCTCCCCACACATGCTCCCCCTCAAACCTCCCCATGTATAGGTTAGCGAAGCTCGGCGCGAATCTCATCCCCATCGCAGTCCCCCGTGTCTGTAGATATACTTTAGTGTTGAACAGAAAATAATTGTGTTTTAAAATAAAATCTATTGAATTTAAAATAAAGCCACGCAGGGAATTTGACATCTCTATATCTCCATCCAGATAATATTTCACCGCCTCCAATCCCTGATCGTGTGGGATATTGGAATACAGTGCTTCCACATCGCACGTGATTAAAGTATAACCCTCTTTCAATGTGATAGTTTTGATTAAATTTAGGAAATGCTTATTGTCTTTAATATGAGACTTAAGTTTCCCTACGTGGTTTTGTAAATAATAATCCACAAAAAAAGATAAATTATTAGTGAGTGACCCAACACCTGAAATTATGGGACGACCCGGGGGTGAGGTAAGTGACTTGTGGATTTTGGGTAAATAATAAAATGTGGGTGTGACAGGGTGTGTATTATAAAGAAATGTAAACGTCTCATTTGATATTGCATCTCCACATAGGGCATCATCAAGCAGATCCTTAACTTCCCTTTGGTAACGGGCGGAGGGATTGTGATTCAACTCGACATAGAAAAGACCATTGCCCAGTTGTTTATAGGCTTCAGATAAATAGTCCTCTATGTCGAGGATCACAATCCCGCCGCCCTTATCCGCAGGCTTAACTATTACATTCTCATCTGAATACAGGGCTTTCAGAGCTTTTCTCTCTCCACTCTGCAGATTATCTTTAAAGTTTCCCTTTTCTGCTTTTTCACAGAGTTTTTTAAAATGCTCCAGAGTACTATTATAAAAACTCTCAATGTAAGGGCCCTTATATTGAAGCGGGTAAAATTCAGATTTTTCTTTAAATTTATTCGCCCTCCTTGTATCATATTAGTTCAATTCTAAATTCCCCTGTTCCCCTTCATTGGTTTGGAGTTCTTCCAATATATCCAAAGCTTCCTGATCCTCTACATTTAGCACAATCGGATTTCCGCATGTGTTGGATTTTTTCAAGGCTTTCATGGCAAAGTATCGTTTGCGACTCAATGTTCGCACATACTTGTTCAAATCAACAAAGAGGGTGAATAAATTAGGCTTACTTGCAGGGGCGAAATTCAGACCCTTCTCAAGGAGTCTCAATTCCTCCTCAGTTAGTCTCTTTTTAGACAAATTAAATACCCCTTTCTTTCTTTCCTGGGTCTCACCTTGCGGATACATAGATTTTTTGTGGGATTTTCTCCTCCCTCCTCTCGATCCCCTTGATCTCTGTCTCTCGTTCTTTTAGTGGACCCCTGGTAATTTCCCATGTTGCCACCTGGCGTTTCTCTAAAAAAGACCTGTTGTAAGGGGAATCCTACTCTTTATCTGTTTCTGATCTCCTATAACCATCTCTATCTCTCCACCTTGGAGTATCACAAGCTTGATCTGATTTTTGTAAAGAGGTAGATACCTATTTCCATTTTGATATAAATAATCTTGTTTATAGGTCCTCTGCTTTTGAAAACAAGGTTTTTCTGTGAACTTCCTTCTATTTAATCTATCTGGTGTATTCTGCTGTTCATAAAAACTTACAGATTTCCTTTGCGGGGTATTAAAACTTTTATTTTTCTTATTATATTGATAAACCTCCCCTTCTCATAATCTGTTCTGTCTCTTCTCATTTTTTGTTCTTTTCTAGATATAAGGGTCTGCTCAAATTCCTCAATTTTTTTATTCACTTTTAAGTCTCTGATTTTGTAGTCTGGAAATGTCTCAAATTATTTTAACTGATTCTGCGTTTGTTCTATTTCAACCTGTAAATTCTGTACTTTTTCCTCCCTATATTTTATCAATAATTTCATTAGGTTCTTAGAACATGCATCTAAGGCCTGATTCCAGTCACTGGTGAATTTCAGATCCTCTCCAAATGTTGAATTTTTTAAAATTCTTAGGCCTCTCTGAATTATATCACCATCTAGGTATTTTTGGAGAGTGACCTGTTCCCACCAGTGCCTGGTCTCAGCAGTGCATAGGTTTTCTAGTTTATTAAACAAACCATGCATATTACCTCCCTCATTATCCCTATTACTTTCATTCAGTTTACATAATACCCCTTTAAGGTACATATTCCTCCTTTCCATTCTGTCCGTTAAACACTTTAATGATGTCATCTTATGTTGTCAAAAAGAAAGCTGCCTGGGGTGAGAATGTTTTTAGAAAACCACAAGACCAAATACCTACAATAAAGTAGCCCCCTGGCGCTAATAAATTTGATTTAAAATAAACATATATGTCCCAAGAAAAATCTGCATGCAGCTCACTGTAAAACAGGGGGACCTCTCCACCCCCTGACCACAATAGTTATAGCAAGAAAAAGAAAAATACAGACAGCGCTAGCAGATTTCTTATTAAAATATTGATTGATTGATTGATTGATTGATTGATTGATTGATTATATTTTCCTCTATTAATAGATCTAATAAAAGATCCCTTTCTTACCTCTAAGACTAATTGCATGCAATTATAAAAAGTTTTTAACTAAAATCATGGCACTAATAGATAAAACAATGACAACACATTTAGTGGTAATACTCTGCTCTCTGAAACCACTTAATTTCTCCTTAATAGACACAGCATACAGCTTTATCCAATTACCTCACACTGTTTCACTTCAGTGTTACAAAATCTACCAATTGTGGTTGTGCACGAAATCAGCGTTGATCCCAAAAGGGAGGAGAAAAAGCTATTGAATATTTTCATGTTAAATGAACTTTTGGAAGCAAGTGTTAATGATACATAACTTGGTCCTGAACAAGTGACTCTTTGGTTACAAATGTTTCAATGAAGTATAACTATTGTGGTCAGGGGGTGGAGAGGTCCCCCTATTTTACAGTGAGCTGCATGCAGATTTTTCTTGGGACATATACGTTTATTTTAAATCAAATTTATTAGCGCCAGGGGGCTACATTATTGTAGGTATTTGGTCTTGTGGATATATAGCAAACCTGGCCTGTTAGGGTGTCTTGAGGGCAGAGTTTTGGAAAACCTGCTCTAGTGCATTCCAGCTAATGGTAGAGTTTATGGGACTTTATTTCCAAGTTGAGCATATTTATATTCTGCTACATTAACACGTGTTGAATTAAGGAATAGTTAATGTCTTATCTTTTAAATAATGTGCATTTAATGCAATGTATATGATCTCCTGTATGCTATGCTATCAATTATAAAAGTCATTATCCAAGTTTTATGATGTTTTATTTTAATAAAACTTTGCAAGCCTTTCCTATGACCTTTCTTTGTTCTCCCATATAGAGTTTGCATTTTATTATATTATAGATACAGTACCATTTTAGTTGTCATTTCAGTAGGTTCTTTTGATATATTTAGACATAATTTGATTTAATGTTGTCTTCTGTTTTTTATTATCTTACCATGTCTGCTAGATAAAAAATGTGTTACTTCAAAATGGGCGCCTGGATGTGTGCATTGCTATAAATAGGGAAAAAGGTAATGCAATCTGATCACATAAAAGATGGGGAGTTTCATCTTCCATATTATTTGTACCTGTTTGAGAAAAAAATGTATCAGTTACTATCATGGGTATTTTTATTAATATATGTTAGGGGCCAATACACAAAGAATTTCGGTAATGCTGTAATTTTTGTTCAGTGTATTTCACAATGGGTATAATTGTGTAAAAAATTTATTAAAGTTAACTCACGCGGACAATGGTAGGAATAACAATATGGAAGTCCAGCCGTGTTCCCAGAGCTTACTGGCTCCTCCATCACAGAAGGTTCAATCATTCACCCCCATGAGACTCAGCAGCACAAGGTGTCAGAGCAGAATGTGATCATCTCCTCCAATCAGAGAGTGGCAGATGCTCCTCTAACCCCTTGTGCTAAATCTCATGGAAGAGACTCATGAGTATATTTACTAAAGGTCGATTTTAATCAATTTCAACCCTGGAAACACAACTGATGTTGTGTTTCCAGGGCTAAAACACGCGTTTACTAACAGGTGATTTTTTTATATTAATCTATAAATGTTACTAAATGTGTGTTTTAGCCCTGGAAACACAACATCGATTTAAATCAATTTACATCAATTTGAAATAGATGAAAATTTACCTTTAGTAAATAAACTGTACCCTACACTGCATGGTCCTCCCCTGTACACATGTGAGTACTTGCAATGCTGCATGTCCTTTTGCAAGAATGGCAGTACCCTCTGTCTTCTTCTTGCTACTACCCATACTAAATCAAACCCCACCCCTACTATTGCCCACCCATTCTCCACCCCCTGTAGACCTGTTTTGGAAAATATAAAAAGACGGGAGAAGAACAACAACAGGTCATAGTAAGTGACAACTATAGTAAGTTATTGGAGAGTACTTAAGGGATAAGAATGCAAATGTATGCTGTAACATAATTGTGGATACTGTAGCTGTATTTGTACTTTGAAAGATATCCTTGAAGGTAAAAGGAGATACTGCAAGAATTGGTAGAGGTGACAACTGTGGTTGTGCAGTGATTAAGCTGAATAGGCCTTCCAACTGCAGTCAGTATCCAGTCTTTAGGTCGACAGCTCTTAGGTCAACACTCTTTAGGTCGACTACTATTGGTCAGCATGCATTATGTCAACATGGTCACTAGGATGACATGGTCACTAGGTCGACATGGCAACTGTCAACACATGAAAAGGTCAACATGAGTTTTTCACTTTTTTTACATTTTGTTTAACTTCTTCATACTTTTAGGATCCACATGTTCTATGATTGGGAACAGTAACCTGACCAAAGCATGGTGAGCGAAGCGAGCCATCTGAGGGGACACACTGCACTAATTGGGGTTTCCCGGTCACTTTACGAAGAAAACTACACCAAAAAAAACAAACTCATGTTGATCGTTTTCCATGACAACCCTTTCCATGTCGACCTAATGACCTTGTCAACCTAGTCACTGTCAACCAATAGTGGTCAACCTAATAACTGTCAGCCTAGTTACTGTCGACCCTATGATCCACACCCCTGCAGTCATATACAGCGCTGAAAGATAAAGCCAGTTAACCAGGATGTATAGTTGTCCAGCCAAGACGTAATGGGCCTCATTTAGAGTTGAAAACATGTCAGATTTTTGTGTGCACTTTCTTACTGCATACTGTATGTGTACTAAAATGCATCTGTGTGTACAGTATGTAAAGTTGTACAGGTCTTCAATTTGCAGCCACTTACACCTAAGGCTAGTGTTAACAGTAAAGATCTATATATGTTAGTGCAGTATGCCCCCTGGATATACAACCTACAGTAATGGAGTTGCGGGGGCCTATTCATCATCGGGGGGTGCATGCTTTATTAGTGAAGCAATTTATCATTGCTGTGGAGTGGATACAGCTGCTCCGAATAGAAGATGTCTCTGCTAGAAGTAATAGTGCTGCCTCAGTAGCAGTGACACTTACCGGTGCCGGGTCTGTGCATATGTTACCTAAAGTCATGCATTCACAGGGCCAAGGGTAAGTTACTGTGGAGGAAGCAGAGGGATCCCTTTTCACAACCCAGACCTCCTTCCCATAGGAAGTAGTAGGAGTCCGGGATGCGGCACCTTCTGAAGATAGCAATGATTCTTACAAGCAAACTCTGATAACATCTAGTTTTTGGAGCTTGCTGAATATAAGGCGGCCCCATAAGGCCTCTAATAATGAATGGGCCCATTACAAAAACATGCGGAAACATGTAACGTACCCATTTGTGATGATGAATAGGCTCTTGGATGTATACCCAGATAGCATGAGTATCATCTGAGGGTTCTGGATGCTTGTGTTAAAGAGACATGAAGATGATGACACCAGCACCAGCTACTGATTGGCTGCTTGCATATTGACCAAGCAGCTGAAAGTGGAAAAGTGCGTGTGGATGCTAAGGCAGAAGCAGGAAGCAGTATCAGCCACAAATAATAAACCAATGAATATTCACAGCAATGACAGCCATGGTCAGATAAAGACACCCCCCTTCCCTGTAATGCTGCTACAAACAGAGCACAATGCGTATGCATGCTAAGGAAGCCACCATTCATCCTGTACATGTGCAGGTAATGAAGGCTATACTACTGATATGTTTCATCTACTGGTCTAATAATGTTTGTTAAGTGTTAAGTAGATGTTAGCTTCGGGGAAATGTGACAAAGACTATAAGTATAGGGGCCTAATTCAGGGTTGATCGCTAAAGCAAAATCTTTCTGTAATTGGCAAAACCATGTGCACTGCAGGTGGGGCAGATGTAACATGTGCAGAGAGAGTTAGATTTGGGTGGGGTGTGTTCAAACTGAAATTTAAATTGCAATGTAAAAATAAAGGAGCCAGTGTTTACCTTGCACAGATACAAAATAGCCCACCCAAATCTCACTCTCCCTGCACATGTTATATCTGCCACACCTGCAGTGCACATGGTTTTGCCCATTAGAGAAAGATTTTGCTTATGAGAACAACCCTGAATTAGGCACATAATCACATAATGCTGTAGCACACTTTATCGAAAGTAAAGGTTTTAGCAGTAGGTTACATGGTCACATTAGCCCAGTCATCTTGTTTTCCTTTTAAGACGTTTCCCCTCCACACCGCCTTGGGACTGTTGGATAACTAACAAGCTTCTATAATTAAGCTGTGTGGCCACCACCAATATTATCAGTTCCCAATTTGTTAAAGTTGGCCATACACCTAAAGATTTATTGTCAGATCTGGCAGGTTGGAATGAAAATCTGGTAATTGATGAGAGCAAATGGCAATTGACCATTTGCTCCTAAATGCCGTAAAACTGACAAAAATGGTTGTTCAGACAAATTGGTTAAATCAAATGGATTTAGCCAAACTGTCTGATTAACCATTTTTGACTTCCAGGTGCTTGGGAGCAAATGGTCAATTGTCATTTGCTCTCATCCATTACCAGATTTTCATTCAAATCAGCCAGATCTGACAATAAATCTTTAGGTGTTTGGCCAGCTTAACTGTATGGTCACTGTCGTCCCCACATGCTATTGTCATAGCTAGAAGCTTTATCAGCATAATAGTTAAGCAGGCACCAATGACAGCTAAACTGACTGGGTCGAACAGCTCAGTAGGATCGTCTTACAAATTCCTTGATATGATGTTAGCACTACCATGTCATTTGTAACAGCTCTTCATATATATATTTTAACTATTATATATTTGTGGCCATAACTATCTTGTTCTATACGTGTCAGCGAGCTGTATGTAGGGGATGTAGTCAGGATTCTGGCAGTAACCACCCTGACTGTCAAAATACTGATGAATCCTGATGGTGAGTATTAGGGTTAGGGTTTGAGTTAGGGTTACAGCTAAGCACTACGGTGAGAGTTAGAGTCATACTGCAGGAGTGGACGGTTAAGGGTTAGGCTGCAGAAGGGGAGGGTTAGAGTTAGGCTGCAGGAGTAGTGAGTTAGGGTTAGAATACCAGCCAAAATTCCATGGGATTCCGCTGCCAGTATTGTGACCGTCGACATGGTACATATGGTGTGGTTAAATAGACACATGAAGCTACAATCAAACTGTAAAATCTGGAGCTTAATCATTGTCAAATCATTTACTTACAACTAGGTCTACTATGACATAATAAAGTTCCTGCTGAATAATATACAGTACCTCATCATATCATAACTAGACTTTTGAACATAAAATAATTTTTAAAATTGGTTTTACAAATATTATTTCTTGCAATTAGATACTGTATCATTGGGTAATAAATTGGTCACTTTTCTAACTAAATTTAATTTTATTAAATGCTGAAAATCAAGTAGATTGGACATACTTTAATAAAAAGAAAACACTTAAATTGTGCATTCTATATTTATATTGCAGGCATTTATATTATATATTATCTATGTTGTCTTATACTTGTTTTCTCTTTTGAGGACTTGTGTCACTGTGGTGCTTTAAAGAATCTTAAAATATAAGGTTAAAAACGACCTTAAACATTATTACTTGTTAAGGATTTTTTTAGGGTGGGCACAAGCTGCTCAATTTTTATATCCGATTTATTACCAGCACTTTCAATTAATTTTAATTGGGTTTCTAATGTTTTATACTCTGAAAACCCTATTGAAATGAATGAAAACTGAAAAAGAAAATTGTGTATTGCTTGCACTTTTCATGCTTTTGCAAATGTATCTCAAAGTACAGTATGTGAACACATAAATAACATATTGACATGATAGTAGCTGCATGTCAAGTCATACCTCTTAACATTTGGAAAGAAGTAAATGTGATCCAATGGGTAGCACATTGGGGGCATGGGCACACATCCTGCTGGGGTTGTGCCCAGCATTTCCTGAGCTGCTGGCCTAGCCCCAGGTTCATTCTGTACTTCTGATTGGTTAATTGTAGATTTCCAGCTGAAGGTGATAGGTGCTCTTTTTATTTCTTGTAAAGTATATACTGTATTTTGTATTTCATGAGCTGGGCTTAACAGCAGGGTCGGATTGGCCCACAGGGGGACAGGGGAAACCACCGGTGGGCCCCACTGCCTGTGGGCCCTCCTCCTCTTCTAGGGATCAGGTTTCAGACTCTATCCTAGTGTACTTGAATTATGCATTATACTTATGTTACATTATACTTCACAAGAATATGGTTTATTATAGTGATGTGCACCGGAAATTTTTCGGGTTTTGTGTTTTGGTTTTGGATCCGGTTCCGCGGTCGTGTTTTGGATTCAGACGTGTTTTGGCAAAACCTCCCTGAACATTTTTTGTCGGATTTGGGTGTGTTTTGGATTTGGGTGTTTTTTTACAAAAAACCCTCAAAAACAGCTTAAATCATAGAATTCGGGGGTCATTTTGATCCCATAGTATTGTTAACCTCAATTACCATAATTTCCACTCATTTCCAGTCTATTCTGAACACCTCACACCTCACAATATTATTTTTAGACCTAAAATTTGCACAGAGGTCGCTGGATGGCTAATCTAAGCAAGCCAAGTGGCCGACACAAACACCTGGCCCATCTAGGAGTGGCACTGCAGTGTCAGACAGGATGGCACTTCAAAAAATAGTCCCCAAACAGCACATGATGCAAAGAAAAAAAGAGGTGCACCAAGGTCGCTGGATGGCTAAGCTAAGCGACCCAAGTGGCCGACACAAACACCTGGCCCATCTAGGAGTGACACTGCAGTGTCAGACAGGATGGCACTTCAAAAAATAGTCATCAAACTGCACATGATGCAAAGAAAAAAAGAGGTGCACCAAGGTCGCTGGATAGCTAAGCTAAGCGACCCAAGTGGCCGACACAAACAACTGGCCCATCTAGGAGTGGCACTGCAGTGTCAGACAGGATGGCACTTCAAAAAATAGTCCCCAAACAGCACATGATGCAAAGAAAAAAAGAGGTGAACCAAGGTCGCTGGATGGCTAAGCTAAGCGACCCAAGTGGCCGACACAAACACCTGGCCCATCTAGGAGTGGCACTGCAGTGTCAGACAGGATGGCACTTAAAAAAATAGTCCCCAAACAGCACATGATGCAAAGAAAAAAGAGGTGCACCAAGGTCGCTGGATGGCTAAGCTAAGCGACCCAAGTGGCTGACACAAACACTTGGTCCATCTAGGAGTGGCACTGCAGTGTCAGACAGGATGGCACTTCAAAAAATTGTCCCCAAACAGCACATAATGCAAAGAAAAAAAGAGGTGCACCAAGGTCGCTGGATGGCTAATCTAAGCGACACAAGTGGCCGACACAAACACCTGGCCCATCTAGGAGTGGCACTGCAGTGTCAGACAGGATGGCAGATTTAAAAAATAGTCTACAAACAGCACATGATGCAAAGAAAAAAAGAGGTGCACCAAGGTCGCTGGATGGCTTAGCTAAGCGACCCAAGTGGCCAACACAAACACCTGGCCCATCTAGGAGTGGCACTGCAGTGTCAGACAGGATGGCAGATTTAAAAAATAGTCCCCAAACAGCACATGATGCAAAGAAAAAAAGAGGTGCAATGAGGTAGCTATGTGACTAAGCTAAGCGACCCTAGTGGCCGACACAAACACTTGGCCCATCTTTGAGTGGCACTGCAGTGTCAGACAGGATGGCAGATTTAAAAAATAGTCCCCAAACAGCACATGATGCAAAGAAAAAAAGAGGTGCACCAGGGTCGCTGGATGGCTAAGCTAAGCGACCCAAGTGGCCGACACAAACACCTGGCCCATCTAGGAGTGGCACTGCAGTGTCAGACAGGATGGCAGATTTAAAAAATAGTCCCCAAACAGCACATGATGCAAAGAAAAAAAGAGGTGCAATGAGGTAGCTATGTGACTAAGCTAAGCGACCCTAGTGGCCGACACAAACACTTGGCCCATCTTTGAGTGGCACTGCAGTGTCAGACAGGATGGCAGATTTAAAAAATAGTCCCCAAACAGCACATGATGCAAAGAAAAAAAGAGGTGCAATGAGGTAGCTATGTGACTAAGCTAAGCGACCCTAGTGGCCGACACAAACACTTGGCCCATCTTTGAGTGGCACTGCAGTGTCAGACAGGATGGCAGATTTAAAAAATAGTCCCCAAACAGCACATGATGCAAAGAAAAAAAGAGGTGCACCAGGGTCGCTGGATGGCTAAGCTAAGCGACCCAAGTGGCCGACACAAACACCTGGCCCATCTAGGAGTGGCACTGCAGTTTTCAATCGAGAGGAAAAGTGCTTCCATCCTCATGTGAATCTGAGCCACTAGCCATGAACATAGGCCAGGGCCTCAGCCGTTCCTTGCCACTCCGTGTCGTAAATGGCATATTGGCAAGTTTACACTTCTCCTCAGACGCTTTTCATTTTGATTTTTGGGTCATTTTACTGAACTTTTGTAGTATACTTGACAACACAGAGGTAGAGCAGTGGACTACTGTACCGTACTGCTATATATATACTGGTGGTCACAGCAACATTCTGCACTTTCCCCTCCTATTATATACTGCGCACAACAACTAAAATGCACCACAGGTATGGATGGATAGTATACTTGACGACACAGAGGTAGGTAGAGCAGTGGCCTACTGTGCCATACTGCTATATATTATATACTGGTGGTCAGCAAAATTCTGCACTGTCCTCCTACTATATATACTGCGCACAACTAAAATGGACCGCAGGTATGGATAGATAATATACTTGACGACACAGAGATAGGTAGAGCAGTGGCCTACTGTACCGTACTGCTATATATTATATACTGGTGGTCAGCAAAATTCTGCACTGTCCTCCTACTATATATACTGCGCACAACTAAAATGCATCACAGGTATGGATGGATAGTATACTTGACGACACAGAGGTAGGTAGAGCAGTGGCCTACTGTACCGTACTGCTATATATTATATACTGGTGGTCAGCAAAATTCTGCACTTTCATCCTACTATATATACTGCGCAAAACAACTAAAATGCACCACAGGTATGGATGGATAGTATACTTGACGACACAGAGGTAGGTAGAGCAGTGGCCTCCTGTACCGTACTGCTATATATTATACACTGGTGGTCAGCAAAATTCTGCACTGTCCTCCTACTATATATACTGCGCACAACTAAAATGCACCACAGGTATGGATGAATACTATACTTGACGACACAGAGGTAGGTAGAGCAGTGGACTACTGTACCTTACTGCTATATAATACTGGTGGTCACTGGTCAGCAAAATTCTGCTTTGTCCTCCTACTATATACTACAATGCAGCACAGATATGAGCATTTTTCAGGCAGAGAACGTAGATATTTTCAGCACACTGAGCACAGATATTTGCAAGCACACTGAGCACAGATATTTGCAAGCACACTGAGCACAGATATTTGCAGCACACTGAGCACAGATATTTGCAGCACACTGAACACAGAAACTGAGAGAACGCTGCACGTCCTCTCCCTATCATCTCTAATGCACGAGTGAAAATGGCGGCGACGCGCGTCTCCTTATATAGAATACGAATCTCGCGAGAATCCGACAGCGGGATGATGACGTTCGGGCACGCTCGGGTTAACCGAGCAAGGCGGGAAGATCCGATTCTGCCTCGGAACCGTGTAAAATGGGTGAAGTTCGGGGGGGTTCGGATTCCGAGGAACCGAACCCGCTCATCACTAGTTTATTATATATTTACCAAGGGGAACAGAACATGTACTCTGTAATGTTTAGCCAAACATCTGTGGCGGCTGGCCACGCCCCAGTGGAGCCTGGCCACACCCTTAAGCATGGGCCCCTACAGCAGCATTCCCCCTGTGGGCCCTTCATACCCCAGTCCGACACTGCTTAACAGTATTTGCCGTATACCTGAAGTAAACCAGGTATGCTATGGGCGCAGAGCTTGTCATTTTTGCAACTCTGCATATGCCAACAATTGGACTTTTCCTTTCTATTGAATGCATTTCACACTTGCAGTCTTTGACACAGTTACTTTCAAATTCGTCATCGGGTGCACAGCATTTACAATATATGCATTTTCATGTAAGTTTTGCACTATAGCAGGCATGTCCAAACCGTGGCCCTCCAGCTGTTGAGAAACTACACATCCCAGCATGCCCTGACACAGCTTCAGCATTCTCTGACAGCAAAACTGTGTCAGGGCATGCTGGGATATGTAGTATCATAACAGCTGGAGGGCCGCAGTTTGGACATGCCTGCACTATAGTATTGAGACAAATACAACACCAGTTGTTAAGAGATTTATGTAGCATATGATTAGTGAAAATCATAACTTACCCTAAAGTTCTTTATATTAAATTAATCAAACCTTAAGTCTGAGGAGTGTCTGCATAGTTTGAGCACTTCTCTTGGTAACTTTTATTAATTACATTTGTAATAATGTTATTACACTAGGGTTGTGTGGGGGCTTTTTCTCACTACAGTCTATTGTCTGCTGCAATGTCCATGTACTATATTAATTACATTCTGTGATTGCATTTAGTTAATATTTTGAATGAAGCTTAGGTATGCTTTTTCTGTGGAATAACGTTTGTTGGCAATTATTTTTGTAGAGAAGAAGCTTGGGGAATATTATGATGGAGGAAGTGATGGAGAGTGAAATCTGTAAATTAAAAATACGTGGCTGCTGAAAAGACCAGTCACTTGATAGATCCAAATTGTGATCCTTTTATTTACTATAGCATGTTATGATATGCTATTACGTTCTGATGGGAGCTACATTTCTCCATGCTTATCAAGATTTTTTCTTTTTCAGTCAGAGTTTCAACAGTTTTCCCTTTGAGCTTAGTCTTATCAACAGTGATAGGAGAGCACTGTACACAAAATTAGCATTCACTCCCTGTCACGGCTCTGTTAATCACAAGATGTTAGTGTATGTCTATAGCTGGGTGATAGACAAGGGACATGCATTTGTTTCACTTAATTGTAGGTTTCGGATGGATGAACCGATCTAAAATGAGTTTCACCTGAATGTGCGGAGCTGGTCATGCAGAGCAAACTATAATCAGGGCGATATTTTTGCTATCACACAGGATAAATTGTGTATGGAAACTAGACAGCTGTTGCTACAGAGTACACATTATTGTGCAGTCTTTCTTTTACAAGGTGTTTTTGTAAATATGGTCACCATATATAAGATAGCAATAAATCAATAAATCTAGACTGCACTGTAGGAGACCCTCGTCTGAGGGCCCTTACTGACTGGCATTCAAATGCTGTATTTATAACACAAGAGCATAGCATACAACTGCATGTGAAAATAAAATCCATCCTATTCTGTGTTTCCTACAAATTTGCATTCATTTGCTGCTTGGTCAGTTTTACTCATCGTACTTGTCCATTCATATCCATGGGAGTGCATTGTGTACTTACCTGTTAGAGATTAGCAAGAGCCATCACATTAGCATTCAAATGACATCTTCATTAAAATCGGCAGCTATTTTAATAGGGTTCTGCACAACATGTAGAAAAAGAGTAAATAAAAATAATTTTCCATTGAAATGAATGTGCTATTGAAATTAATTACTCAAACTCAATACTGTTTGTGTCTCTGTCACCAAGCCCAAATCAACCTCATTCACAGAGTGGTAGCACAAAGTACATACCTACTAACCACCCAGATTTTAGCTGGACCGTACTGCTTTTTGGGCACTCCACTCATGATCCGCATTATCCAGAAGGGTGGGAAAGATTGTGAGGTCACTCTCACTTCTGCGTTGCACTGCTGAGCAGTGAATAGATGTCACATGTGTGAACGGACCATATAAACACTGTAGAGTGAGGCAGCTTGGGAAGCTATGGGCACATCCCTAGTATTATGAGCAATGGGTGCGTGATGCTCAGCCATGTCCTCAATGTGACAAATGCAGGGAAGTATGCAAGTGCATGCTATCCCCCCCACCCCCCATTTCATAATAAAGTGTGCAAGGAAATAAAGAAATGGAAAATATGTGGGGGCAAATTCCAGTGAAAAAAAAAAGGCATTGGGGTGTTATCACTGGACTAGTTCAAGAAGGTCCCACTGGGTGAAAGCAATGGTTAGGGGACCATGAAATAACACCTACAGTATGAACAATGTGAGCAACTATCAGATATGGTCTTGGAAGCCTACAGGTGACATGTATGCATGCAAGAACAGTGTGTAGGCTGGGCCCTGACCCCAGGGACTGTTAAATTTCCACCTGCGGGGCAAGCACATGTGCATATTTATAGGTGGCTGGCTGGATCTATCTTTTACATCATGCTGACATGTAACTTTTTTGGGCTCAATATACCGCTGTTCAGGATCCCAACGCTGGCATTTTGCTACTAATTATGACAATTAAAGAAATCCTGTATCAAAACAATTTATTAAAACAATATCGCTGATACTGGCAGAAAGTGGTAAGGGCTCAATTTACTGCTTTGCTAGGCATCTCTTTGAGTTGGCTTTCCAGATATGCACTTTAAATTCCACTAAGGTGGAAATAAATGTTAACTTTTTTTTACCAATAGTATTTCTTTCTTTTTTTTTTAAACAAAAACATAAAACCCTCTATGCATAAAAAGTTGTATTCAAAGAATAACACTTGTTTAAACTGATTAAAGGATTTTAATCTGTTAACATAATAGATTTTGTGGCAATACAACAACCTCCATAATCCTTGTCCAAGAAGAGGAGTGCTCTTTTACATACTGTGCATGTGTGTCCGACTCCGAACCTGTCAGTAAAGTGATCACGTAAGAGATCCCTTTACTTATGACTCATTGTCTAATCAGAGCATAAAAGACAGATGTCAAGTCAGAATCCCACCTACTGTATAGCATGGCTATTTTCACCTACTGTATTTAGGGCTGGTCATTGTACAGTAGTATGTTATGGATTTTTTTTATCAGTTTGATCTTTTTAGGCTACCTTTGCTGATTAAAGCAGCCAAAATTCAATAACAAAGTTGATTTCTATTCTTTCAATCAGTACAAATGAAATGTATTCTAGACATACAGAAAATGTTTCTATTATTTTGCTTATAAAACTTCAGATATACAGAAAATTACAGCATTCATTATTTAGAAAGTAATATGCCAAGAATTATAAGTATGATAGAACCTTTTGTTACCTTCAAATGTTAAAATTACTCTGGGAATTATGATGACCACATTCATATATTTTTTTTTCTAATTCTATATTAACCCATAATCATAACAGTAGTGTATTCTGGGGCAGATGTATTAAGCCTGGAGAAGTGATAAAGAAGTGATAAAGCAGTGATAAGTGGAAGGTGATAACACAGTAGCCAATCAGCTTGTAACTGTCATTTTTCAAACCCATAATGATTGGCTGGTGCTTTATCACCTTCCATTTAAAACTTCTTTATCACTGCTTTATCACTACTCCTGGTTTAATAAACCTGACTTTGGCCCTCATTCTGAGTTGTTCGCTCGTTGCCGATTTTCGCTATACTGCGATTTGTTGCTAATTGTGCATGTGCAAGGCACGCAGGGCGCATGCGCTTAGTTATTTAACTAAAAACTTAGCAGATTTGCTGTGGATCCTGCGGCACTTTTCAGTCGCTCTGCTGATCGGTGAGTGATTGACAGGAAAGGGGCGTTTCTGGGTGGTAACTGAGCGTTTTCCGGGAGTGTGCTAAAAAACGCAGGCGTGTCAGGGAAAAACGTGGGAGTGTCTGGAGAAACGTGGGAGTGGCTGGCCGAATGCAGGGCGTGTTTGTGACGTCAAACCAGGAACTAAACGGACTGAGGTGATCGCAATCTGTGAGTAGGTCTGGAGCTACTCAGAAACTGCAAAGAATTATTTATTAGCAGTTCTGCTAATCTTTCGTTCGCTATTCTGCTAAGCTAAGATACACTCCCAGAGGGCGGCGGCCTAGCGTGTGCAATGCTGCTAAAAGCAGCTAGCGAGCGAACAACTCGGAATGAGGGGCTCTATTTGAAGTGTAAAAGGAATTTTTTCTCCCAAAATACATGAAATGTTGCAAAGTTCAGCTGTTAAGCTGGGGACAACGTTTTAGAGGTAGTGCCTATAAATTGCATCAGTAGAAACTGATATCACTGTCATTTTATATTTGTCATTTAATATTTGTCTATTGATGAGAATTAAGCAGACGACAGTTTCTAAAACCATGATGCAACACTTATACTGTAGTTGTGTGCTTTTTTAACAGTCAAAATACCTACAAGAAGAACGTACATTGATCCAGATACTTGTGAAGATCCCATGCAAGCTGTTCACTTGTTTGCAAAAGAATTGGATAATTCCAGCATAAAGATTGAAAGAATACTTGGCACAGGTATGTACAGAATATATTCTAAACACAGTATCCATAAAATCCTGAAAGCATAACTTGTCATAGTGCACCCGACTGATTTACTCTATGCTTATTACATATTCTGGACGGGATGTATCAAAGGTAATTTTTGCAGTCAAACCTCAGAAAATGCAGTTTTTAGAGGTGTGGGCTCATTTCTCATATGCACCAAGCTGCGGAATGAGATACATTCCAGAGATTGGACCCAGTAGGCAATGCCATCTGTAGATGATGTTGCCTAATAGAAGCCTATGGGTTTCTATTTGCAATGTGCACTGAGAGGGATCCAATCAGAACCCTCCCAGTGTCCCCTGCGGTATGCGTGTCATGCGACACATGCACAGAAAGACTCCCAGTCCTCTTACCACAAATTATCATGCATACGGCATTAAGAAACGCCGCTATTGTGTGCATGCAATCAGTGGCAGGATGCAGTGGCGGATTGGTACGTCGGGATGCCGGGACGGTTTGCCGGTGGGATGAGGCTGAGCTCTGTCATCTCCGTGGTGGCTTTTCTATACCTCCACCTCAACGCCAGGCCAATTATTCTATGTACTGCTGCTGCTGGACTCGCTGGAGACACGGCTATGAGAAGTTGCTGGATACCACCCACTATGCAAATAACCCAGCCGCAGCCAGCGCAGTGAGAGGCCAGGCATCAAGCATATCCAGGCCGGAGGCCTCTCCCTGCACTGGCTGCGGCTGGGATATTTGCATAGTGGGTGGTATCTAGCGACTTCTCATAGCCGCTGCTCCAGCGTAGGGATGGCCATCGGAGGGTTATCCATCTATGACCCCTTGCGGGCCCGGTGCCTCGCTACGCTTGGCACACTGATTTATTCTCCCTCTATGGGTGTCGTGGACTGTGCCAGTTGGGATCCTGGTGTCGGGATTCCGACTGCCGGCATCCCGTCCAGCGGGATCTTGACTGCATCCCCTCCCTACACCCAGCACCTCACACAATGACACCCAGCCCCTCACCAGCAGCTCATACACTGACCCCTGTACCCAGCACTACACACACTGACACACTGCCCCTGTACCCAGCACCTCACACACAGCTCCCTGTACCCAACACCACACACACAGCTCCCTGTACAACCAGCACCACACACACTGACACACTGCCCCATGCACCCAGCCCCTCACTAGCACCTCACACACTGAGACAGATCCCTGTACCCAGCGCCTCACACACTGACACACAGCACCCTGTACAACCAGCACATCACACACTGACACACAGCCCCCTGTACACAGCACCTCACACACTGTCACACAGCCCATTGTACACACAGCAGAACATACACTGCCACTATTGCTGTTGGGCGTTCCTAGGCAGTTATACGCAGTTTTCTAATCAGACGCAGTTGTAACATAGGGGAAGATGCACTAAGCAGTTGCTGATAGTGGTTACGTATAGAGACACTGCTCACACTGCTCACATGGGAGGCCATACTCAAATGGACGATGTGCACCTAGCATAGGACTGGTGAAAGTGTCAGTGGTGTGACCGATGGTGGCATTTAATGACACACAAATCATGATTACAGCGGGCATCTCAGTCCTTGTTCATTCATACATTCGGATGTACACTAGGAGCTGCATTAGCAGAAAGTAGTAGACATAATTTCTGTAAAAGACCCAAGGAATGCTGCAACTGCATCCAAAAGAAACAGGAACTATGAGGAGTGAGTTTTTTGTCCCGTGTGACAGACTCTACCCCCCTCAACAGACTCCGCCTCCAATAGGGCTGCATCCAGAAGTTTCCCGTGCTGGTTTTCTGTCCCAATCCGCCCCTGGCATGATGCAATGCTTGATGCGTCCCACCCACAGTATGTTCCTGTGCTTATGTGTCTGATGTAGAACTGCATGAAAGTCTATTTTCCAAAAGGATGCACTGCTCATGCTCTGTGAGTGAGGACATGTAAGTGATATTTATATTGAGGGCTATGCTGAGTTGTGTACATAAAGAGTTCCATCTGATTTTAGATGGATCTCTAGCACCAAGAACAAGGCTGTGCAAGTACACACTGATAATGATGATGGCTTTTAAATGAAGTGTGGTGATGGGGTGGCATATGGGTGAGCATCCGCGGGTGGTTTCATGCGCGCAATGCAAGTGTAATTGCAAGTGAGATGCGTGCGGCCTTGTATCAGCCCAATGTGTTTATTTTTAAAGCCCCAACATTAATTTTACTGATACAATTAGGAGAAAACATTTGTATGTAATTTTTACTTTTGCTCATTTGATTAAGGAAACATCATAATTCTGTTTCTCAGGGCCAGTTTTTGTCAGAGAGATATAAGAAATGTGTACAGCACTTTTTAGATAACATTCCTTTTTGTCACAACCACTATATTGATTATATATATAGTGCAAACACATTATGCAGCATGTTACAGAGAATAGTTTAGTCATTCTTATCAGATATATACCCCAGTGGAGATTACAATCTCAGTACCTTACTCAGAGGTACAAGTGGCTGCATGTGCAGTAGCGATTTTGCTCATGGGGCATTTGTAAAAATATGCTGACTTACTGTCTTGTGCATAAAGATGCCCACTGCCAGTGTGTCACATCTGCCGCTCACGTACATAAGCGGGAACATTGGTGGCACCATTGAATCTCTGACCAACCCTACACTGTCTCAGACTGAGTGGCTCTCCTAAGATGCCAGGGTCTCTTCAGCTGTGAATGAATTTGCAGTGGCTGACTAGGGAACACCCAGAATTTGGTTCAGACACACCTGTGTTTTTCTAGCCACCCCCATTAACCCCTGCAAACACTGACTACCCTTCACTCACTTTGCTATCACTAATCAACAGCAGTGCGTGCACAGTACGGCTTTGGTCAATGCACAGGGACAAAACATTTCTCCACTGAGACAGACATCAACATTGCATGCACCTCTGAATCAGGCCCTATATTCTCTACCAGACACACAAGCACATGCTGTTTCTTGCCAAATCCACGTTAACCTGCCAATATACTGTATCTGTAAACTGTGTGGAAAAGTTGGAGTCCCATGGCTAGAACATACTAACCCATGACCCCAGCATTGTGAAGCAGCAATTCCATCCATGCCATCTTATTAAGTAATATACTAAAATATATTCTTTTTATTCCACTCGCACTGATAAACATATTTAATCCACATTATCCAATAACCGAATATACAGTAGCTCATATTTCCAGTATATAATAATGTGTTTGCTACTGTACATCATCTAATCTAATATGTTTGTTATAACAAATAAATTATTTTCATTGACATGAATTATTACTCGTTTTTGGTTAACTTATTGGCAATTTTGAGATCCTTTTTAGATTTCTTAGATTTAGTCATTCACTAGATACTCAGTGCTTATATTACCCTCCTATCATGACCCCAAATATTGGTTTAAATTTATTAAGATGGGGTTCTATTTAAGACGGGATGTTGCCCATAGCAACCAATCAGATTCCAGGTATTATCTTCTAGAAGGTGCTAGATAAATGAGAAGTAGAATCTGATTGGTTCCTATGGGCAACATCCCATCTTAAATAGAACTCACTTAGTAAATCTACCCCATTGTATTTTAAAAAGAATTATACTACAATACCTTAATAATAGTGACCCGAGGGGTCCCGGAAAAGAGTTGCTATGAAAAGTGAACTCTGCAAGCTGTTTACTAGCACCAGAGAAACTATTTATTTAGATCATATATGTTCCTACTTCCTACCAAATTAATCAGATCAAGTCATTTAATGTGATGCCAAATAATTTGACTTGAAGAGGTCCATGTTACCTGTAAGTAACTATGGTCAGAATTCAGTATATTCCAGAATTCAGGATACATTCTAGTCCATTTGGATCTGATTTTGCTCATCCTGTTCATTTTAAAGACATCACGCTTACCAATTGTTTGCCAACTTGGTTAGAAGTACTGAACAAACACAACACGTGTTGGAAGCTTGGAAAGAAGGCTACCAATAGGAAAATACAATATTTTTCCCTGGAGGTGTATGAATACTTTCAACTTGGATCTTTCTAATCTGTCATGTCTGGAGCTTCATAACCCACATTGACCAAAAGGTCCGCAGCACATGTTTGAAGAAAGGCCAGTGTGAATAAATAAATCAATTCTCTCGGTATGCCACTCCGGAGCTGAATGCATAACTCTCCTTGAAGAAGGTGATTCAGTTCTGAAGATGTCTGATGTTCAGTAGTGTAGACAATTTGCTGTCTTTTTTCAGTTTATGTTCTCATTTACCTGCAGCTAGGATGGCATTAAAGGATGTTGCTGATCTCTCTGTGAGGCACCACATGCTAACATCTGTTCGGAGAGGCTTTGCAGAAAACTGTCTGGAAATATGCTAAGTTACTAAATGATTTATTGATTTTCATCCACTTTGCCGCTGAAAACTTTAAAGCAAATTAATTCCATTCTTACAACCCTGAAGCTTTAATCACTTGCGCACGCCTAAACTTCAAGCTCGCTACTTCAGGCTTAGTTTTTTTAAAGATAAGTTCATTGTAAGGTTATGGATTTTTTTAGTGACATATAGTGAGATTTGGAGACTTTAACTGATTAAAGCTTATAGCAGTGGCAAAGTGTAAGGATAAGCAAACCAGATTTTGGAATTTGCGGAAATACAAAACAGTGTATTCTACTGAGTGCATTGCAAGTTCTGCATATCAGGATTATAGCAAGAAAGACCACAATGTTATAATTTCTTATTTTTATTTCTGGTAAGAACAACTAGAAAAGTCACTTACAAAATACGAAACTGCATCTCTTCTATGCAAATGCTCTTTTGTGATGTTACAGTATATATATATATCTGTGTGCATCATTCATATACAGGTAAATGATTGCAGGAGTTTTTGCTGTAGTAGCTCGGCGGTCTGCACCAGTACCCTCACCAGCCATAGACCATGTTGGTGACCCATTTTGTAATATTTGGCAATAATTGTAATCTCCATAATCAAAAGAGAACATACTAAGGAGAGCTTTATATAAACAACAGTAATTCGACTGCAGCTCCCCACATTTATACTAGAATAGCATGCTACCAAGGGGTAACTAAAGTAACTAAATGAAATACAGTAGAATGCATAAGTAGATACTCCACTATATAAATAGTTATCAAATTACCATGGCAATGTCTATAATTTTGTAAGTGAACAAAACCAACAATGTGATCAAATGATGTGATGATGTTGAGTTCCCATAGCAACATTGATACACCACAAGCATCTTTGATTGGCTATAAGAAGTCATATGAAGGGAGTGACATTGCAAACTATAAATTTGTGTCCTATCTCCAATTATCTACAAAGGGACAGTGTGTGCCAAAAAAGAGGTGTGTGCTCACAAGGAAGGGGCATTGCCACACAATAGTACCCCTAATTAAAATTATGCCACACAGTAGCACAACCTTATTCACATTACACCGCATGTAGTGCCCCAGATTCATATTACACCACTTATTCACATTACAACACACAGTAGTGCCAGCTTATTCATGTTATGCATTGTCTCCATTCATTCTGTTATTCCATCTCTGCAGTACAGCTACCATGGCTACACCATACTTGCCAACATTCTAGCTGCCTTCTCCAGGAGTAGGTAGCCAGGTCGGTGGAGCAGGGGGCGTGGCGCAGCACAGAGGGCACGATGGGAGAAATATGATACTGTTTTGGGGCAGAGCGCGGGGTGTAAACATGCAATCGTGTCATTGTGGCCCCGCCCCTGCTACACTATGCCAAGATTACAGGCATAGCGAAGCAGGAGTCAGGGCCATGATTTTGTGATCCAGCACAAATCATGTCAGGCACCTCAGCTGCAGGAGATACCTGACCAGGAGATTTGCCAACTTTTCTGGTTTGCCAGGAGCATCATCCGATTTTCGGGAGCCTCCTGGCCATTCCGGGAGAATAGGCAAGTATGGGGTACCTGGTATGTTATACCTTTTGTGTTGCCCATGTTGGGCCACTTCTACAAAATTTTACAGGGACACTTTTAGTTCCCAGTCCATCCCTGGTCTGGTCTTGGACACAACTGCAGCAAAAGCCACAAGGAAGATCACAACTGCACACAATCAGGCCCTATGAGGGGGGATCCCTATGGGGGGGACCCCGTCCCCTCATCAGAGAGAGAGAGAGATTGAGAGGGACTGAGAAGGGAGGGAACCACAGACAAAAAAAACCTGCAATATGAAATAACCCCCATTTAAGTGTGTGCCTCCCTATAACATTCCTGCCAGTCTGCAGTCTTTCCACAGTGTCACAGAATTTACCAGCCCGCAGTGCTTTCTCATCCAGCTGTTGTTACTGCTACGTGTACTCCCACAGTCACAGCGAGTGTGGCCTTCATGGTGGAGGAGGAGTGGGTCATGCAGCGTGCCGCTATGCCATTGTAGTGTGAGGAGGAGCCACCAGTGAGGAAGGTAAAGGCTGGTCAGCTATGGCCACTGATCATACGGTAGTGCCTAGTTTCCCTTCTTCTTCGAGAGGACCTTTTACCATAAGTCACTGGGTCCACATCACAACCTATTTGGAATAGTAACCCGTGGAGAGCGAAGCAGAGTAAGACACCGTGCCTGAAGCATGGCGAGTGAAGGGAGCCCGCAAGGGTCCAATGCATCATAACTACAACAAAATAATGTACAACAAACAGAGATTGGAGAAAACAAATATATGCTGTAAGTGCAGAAGACCATTTCCGCCCTCACTTGATGTCACATCCAGGTCCTTTCCACTAAGCGGAACTAGACACAACCCTGGCCATACAGGCTGCACTGCACCACTGCAAAACCCATTTAACAGAGAGCTCTGGCCCTCTATGCTTAAATTGTGTGATGATTTACAGGTTTTCTCACAACAATAAAAATATATATGTGTTCGTACCGCGCTACTGTGGGGGAAAGCTGCACCAAATTAATTGAAATTTAGAATAAGATATGGGAGCACTAATGTGTGTTGTGTGTGTGTACCTGCAAAGTCAAAAAGACACGGAAACTCGGACAGTAGCGAACCTCGATACCGGCAATCCGGTCCCCAAAACAAAATCACTCTGGGAAGAGCTTAAACATTACTGTTGAATCAGTACTATTGTTTTTAACATTTTTATTTTGACTTTGCAGGTACACACACACAACACACATTAGCGCTCCCATATCTTATTCTATATTTCTCACAACAATATATAACCTCTCAGAAGCAAATTGCAACTTGGTCCACTACACTTTGGCTTTCACCGTTTTACTGAAATGATATATCTATATACAGTATATCTATATCTATATCTATATTTATATCTATATATATATATATATATACACTGTGTATATATACTATATATATATATATATATACATACACTGCTCAAAAAAAATAAAGGGAACACTTAAACAACACAATGTAACTCCAAGTCAATCACACTTCTTTGATATCAAACTGTCCACTTAGGAAGCAACACTGATTGACAATCAATTTCACATGCTGTTGTGCAGATGGAATAGAGAACAGGTGGAAATTATAGGCAATTAGCAAGACACCCCCAATAAAGGAGTTGTTCTACAGGTGGTGACCACAGACCACTTCTCAGCTCCTATGCTTTCTGGCTGATGTTTTGGTCGCTTTTGAAAGCTGGCAGTGCTTTGACTTTAGTGGTAGCATGAGACGGAGTCTACAACCCACACAAGTGGCTCAGGTAGTGCAGCTCATCCAGGATGGCACATCAATGCGAGCTGTGGCAAGAAGGTTTGCTGTGTCTGTCAGCGTAGTGTCCAGAGCATGGAGGTGCTACCAGGAGACAGGCCAGTACATCAGGAGACGTGGAAGAGGCTGTAGGAGGGCAACAACCCAGCAGCAGGACCGCTACCTCCGCCTTTGTGCAAGGAGGAACAGGAGGAGCACTGCCAGAGCCCTGCAAAATGACCTCCAGCAAGCCACAAATGTGCATGTGTCTACACAAACGATCAGAAACAGACTCCATGAGGGTGGTATGAGGGCCCGGCGTCCACGGGTGGGGGTTGTGCTTACAGCCCAACACCGTGCAGGACGTTTGGCATTTGCCAGAGAATACCAAGATTGGCAAATTCGCCACTGGCGCCCTGTGCTCTTCACAGATGAAAGCAGCTTCTCACTGAGCACATGTGACAGATGTGACAGAGTCTGGAGACGCCAAGGAGAACGTTCTGCTGCCTGCAACTTCCTCCAGCATGACCGGTTTGGCAGTGGGTCAGTAATGGTGTGGGGTGGCATTTCTTTGGGGGGCCGCACAGCCCTCCATGTGCTCGCCAGAGGTAGCCTGACTGCCATTAGGTACCGAGATGAGAACCTCAGACCCCTTGTGAGACCATATGCTGGTGCGGTTGGCCCTGGGTTCCTCCTAATGCAAGACAATGCTAGACCTCATGTGGCTGGAGTGTGTCAGAAGTTCCTGCAAGACGAAGGCATTGATGCTATGGACTGGCCCGCCCGTTCCCGAGACCTGAATCCAATTGATCACATCTGGGACATCATGTCTCGCTCCATCCACCAACGCCACGTTGCACCACAGACTGTCCAGGAGTTGGCAGATGCTTTAGTCCAGGTCTGGGAGGAGATCCCTCAGGAGACCATCCCCCACCTCATCAGGAGCATGCCCAGGCGTTGTAGAGAGGTCATACAGGCATGTGGAGGCCACACACACTACTGAGCCTCATTTTGACTTGTTTTAAGGACATTACATCAAAGTTGGATCAGCCTGTAGTGTGTTTTTCCACTTTAATTTTGAGTGTGACTCCAAATCCAGACCTCCATGGGTTAATAAATTTGATTTCCATTGATAATTTTTGTGTGATTTTGTTGTCAGCACATTCATCTATGTAAAGAACAAAGTATTTAATAAGAATATTTCATTCATTCAGATCTTGGATTTGTTATTTTAGTGTTCCATTTATTTTTTTGAGCAGTGTATTATACATTCATATTCAGCTAGGCAGAAGCTGTTCATAGTGTATGTACAGTAAGTATGTGTAGTTTTAGTATTTTTTTGCTAGAATTTGCAGCCATATACAATGTTCCCTTTGATGCATGGCTAGTGATTTGCTGGAGTTGTTAAAAAAAATCATGTTAAATCTATATTTTTATTTATTTATTTATTTGTTTGTTTGTTTAGTAAACATGTTTTATTTTCCATACCAGATACTGTATGATTGCCTTTTGACAATGTCAATCATTTAATGTAATACGGTTTATACGCCTGGTGGCTGGATATTTATGGTTCCTGGCTTATTTATATGAATGGTACTCCACTTACTAAGCACCAGTTTAACTGGGTCTTGGGGCGTTGTGCTTCCAGTGTTGGCCTCACGCTTCAAGACTCATTCGTTCAGAATCGCTGCTGCAACATCTGTTGCTACCACTGTTTTTTCTGTGTAGAAATGAAGGCCTTGGGCCTTTAGAAATTGGCTAGTTACAAAAGTGATATTAGACCAGTTTATTGACTTTAGTTTTCTGCTCTGCTTGTTCATTCTGGCGTTTGCCTTGTTTGTTTTGTTATGTTGTTTGGTTTTTTTAGTGATGTTCTGTTTTTCTCATTGTGCATCATGGTCAAGTGTTGTCTTTCACTTATTCTCCAACTATTGATGTTACACAAGTACTTTGTCTTTACACAAAAACACTACAATGTTAAAAAGTGGGTGATGTAAATCGGAACTCAATACATTTGAAATACATGACCATTCGCTAATTGATGTTTAAATGTCCACGAATCATTAGTGATTTCTGGGTTTTCATACATCTCTAGCCTCTGGGTGAATATCTAAATAGCCAAGTGTTACTGATTGGTGTAACTCTATTGGGAAAAATGTGACAATTTGGTGGAAGCTCAGTTTTGGCCCCATATAAAGCAGGTCACAATCTGCCAAGTTTAAAATAAAATGTACAGAAAATTGCAGAAAATGCTCTGTTTTCAAACTCGCACTGTGCAAACCATGGGGGTCATTCCGAGTTATTCGCTCGTTATTTTTTTCTCGCAACGGAGCGATTAGTCGCTAATGCGCATGCGCAATGTCCGCAGTGCGACTGCGCCAAGTAAATTTGCTATGCAGTTAGGTATTTTACTCACGGCATTACGAGGTTTTTTCTTCGTTCTGGTGATCGTAATGTGATTGACAGGAAGTGGGTGTTTCTGGGCGGAAACTGGCCGTTTTATGGGTGTGTGCGAAAAAACGCTACCGTTTCTGGGAAAAACGCGGGAGTGGCTGGAGAAACGGAGGAGGGTCTGGGCGAACGCTGGGTGTGTTTGTGACGTCAAACCAGGAACGACAAGCACTGAACTGATCGCAGATGCCGAGTAAGTGTGGAGCTACTAAGAAACTGCTAAGAAGTGTCTATTCGCAATTCTGCTAATCTTTCGTTCGCAATTTTGATAAGATAAGATTCACTCCCAGTAGGCGGCGGTTTAGCGTGTGCAAAGCTGCTAAAAGCAGCTTGCGAGCGAACAACTTGGAATGAGGGCCCATATTCTATCCTATTAAGAAAATAAACTGCCGGATATGTTAATCTTCTGTTGTCACACAATCCACATGAAAATGCTGAAAATAGAACATGACAAAGCTGATTGTGACAATTAAGAAAGCACAACACACATCTATCTGCTTGTCAGTATGGAAGAAAATAAAAAATAAAAAAACCCCTCTCTCACCTTTTTGAATGGGCCGTACTACTGCATCCAGCACTTGAGCATGAAGCCCATTTCTCTCTAAGGGGTCTTGTGGCATATCCCTGAGACTACTTGAATTGGACTCCCACATCTACTAAGAATAGGGAGCTTAACATTTCATATCTGTTTTTTATACATCAGGATCAAGAAGTTTATTATACCATTTCTTTATATTGGTCTTTGTATTTTGAGTTTTTTTGAGGGGTCAAAACCGTGGTGTTATAACAGGCTGCGTACACCTAGTGGAGTTCCCTCTGTATCTCACTATTTTGCAACTAATTTTAGCCTGGAATACATTTGATCAACTCTGCAGCTAATTGCGTCACATAATTTTAAAACCTTTTTTTTCCCCTCTTATTTGGAACCCTCTTTCCAAATCCTGTGTTTGCACCTGTTGTAGGTGGGCAGTTGGCCTTAGGGGAAGATAACCCAGATTTTGGAGCTTCGATTGGACTACATTTGTGTGAAGGAGCTCTCCAGATCCTACGCTACTTTTGTGGTGCACACTGACTATCTGGCTCTGTCACCCATTCCAACTATACAATTACTGTTTTAACTTTTAACACAAGGACAAAGAATAGTTTAAAATGAAAATTGCACTGATGAGTCTTCAGCTCACAAAAACCATGATGTGGATAAATGTGCTCTAACTGGCAAAGCAAAAGCTTTAAAGACTGACAAAAGCTCTGTTAGACATGATAATTGCAAAAGGGAGTTTCCTGACACTGATAAAAGTATGGTACTGTATATAAAGCTGAAGCATACCTCATCAGTAAATATGGACCTAAAGACAGAGGGCACCAAATAAAGTTGAATAAATAAATGCATGAAGCAATGATATGAAAACGACCAGGACTGCAGATCCCCCATTGCCCCATCTGAAGGTAAATTGTCAGAATGATGAAGAGAAATGCATATTAAAGAAATCACCATAAAATAAACATAGTTACAAAAGTCGTTTGATGAGCAGGTTACACATTCCTTGATATCCCTGTATGAATAATATAACAGCAACTTTAAACCTATGAGAAAATCAAGACAGTGTCTTTCGATTGCTTCAGTAGATGTAAATTCTTCATTTGCAAGCTGTGCAGCGGCCCAAAGAATCGGGAAAGGAAAAAGCTACAACTTTGTCACCTTCTGAATGGCTTAATCCTCCATAGTTGGGAAAGGAAAAGGGAGGGGGGGATCTGGACTGCACACAGAGCCAGCCATAGGCATAGGCAAACTAGGCAATTGCCTAGGGCATTTGATTTGCCTAGGGGCATCAGCAGCTTCTGCTGATTAAAATGATATGCGGCATGCCTATATTCTGTGAGCAGCATTTCATATGCAGATGATACAGCCACAGTCTCACACAGTATATAGGCATGCTGCATATCATTGTAATCAGCAGAAGCTGCTTGTGCATCCTAGCCACATAGCAATGCAAATAAGATGCATTTTCATAAAAAAAGGTGCCGATGTTAGCATTGAGGCAAGATTTATAAGGACACATCTGTATCCAAGCAGAGGCAGAGGTCACAGTGTTAGTGGCAGTGTGAGTGCTGTGTGCATGTGAGTGGGTTGGTTGTGCAGTAGTGTTCGGAATATGAGTTAGGAGCATTATGTGTGTCATGTAAAAATGCATTAATAATGTGCACATATGTGTAAGGGGCACTATGTGTGTCATGTGTATAAGGGCATTAATAATGTGCGGCATATGTGTAACAGGGTACTACTGTATGTGTGTCATTATGTGTATAGGGGCACTAATAATGTGCAGCAAATGTGTAGGGGGCACTATGTGTGTCATGTGTATAAGGGCATTAAATATGTGCTGCATATGTATAAGGGACATTACAGTATGTATAAAAGGGCATTAATAAAGGTTGTCATAATGTGTAAGGTGCATTATGTTTATAAGGACATTAATAATGTGTCTCATATGTGTAAGGGGCATTACTCTGTGGCATTATGTGTATAAGGTGCTCTACTATGTGGCGTTGCGTATAGAAAGGGCAATACTGTGTCGTCTAATGTGAATAAAGACCAATAGGGTGTGGTGTAATGTGAATATGGAGCAATTCAGTGTTATGTAATGTGAATAAGGGGCTCTACTGTGAGGAGTAACGTTTATAAGGTAAAGTGATACTACTGTGGGATGTAATATGAATTAGGGACACTATCACATGATCAAATGTGAATAAAGTTGCAGTACTGTGTGGTGTAAATGGAATTGGAGTTACTATTATGTGGCCACGCCCCTTGCCAGCAAAAACGCACCCCTTTTTGGGCTGAGCGCCAAATATACAAACTGCTCCTATTTAAAATATAGGGGGTACAAACACCAAAATAAGGACTGCTATGGGTGAGGGGTGATGGTGCTGGGAAAGAGGTGCAAGGTCAGGCGGAACCAGCGGTGGTACTAGGGGGCATCAGCCAAAATCTTGCCTAGGGCATCCTATTGGTTAGGGCCGGCTCTGACTGCACAGCCTAGTATTAAACATAATAAGAGGCGCTACCATGCTGACACTTAAAAAAGAAATAAAATACAAGTGCACACGAAACACTAAAATATTAATGTTTAAAACAATTATGATAAACTCTACAATTAACATGGACTATAAGGGGCTGATTTATCACCATCTGTATCTGAGGATACGGATGTGATGTAATAAAATAGCCCCAATCTGCAATGCGATAACTGATTACATTGCATGGGTGTATCAATAATTAATAATGGCATGCAATGACAGAGTTTGCAAGAAAGCTGTGTCCCTGCGATGCCATTCCGCAGACATAACGGGGTGTTTATCGTAAAACATACCTCTAGTATGTGCTGCATATGCGCCACCAACATCACTGCTAACGCCGCCACTGCTGGTCAGCCCCACTTTGCCAGGAACCCACATTCCCCACCCCCAGCCTCAATTTACTGCAGCGGGGTTCACAGGCACAAAAGGGAGTCCTAATGACCAGTAGCCGGCACTGGTGCGCTTATCACCAGTTCCTGAGTGATTCACATACTGTATTTTCTTTTCACACAATTACTACCTGCTTACACAAAAATATTGAAAACATTTTTCCCCAAGGTGCAGGGCTGGTACAGGATGGATGGAGGGGCTCCCACAACACAAACAGATACAAAATAAGTTTAACATGACATTTTTGGTACAGCTACGTCTTAGCCTCTGCCTTTGTAGTTTGGGTTTTGTAATGGGGTTTGATCCATGGCCCTCATTCCGAGTTGTTCGCACGCTAGCTACTTTTAGCAGAAATGCAAACACAAAGCTGCCGCCCTCCTGGAGTGTATCTTAGCATAGCAGAATTGCTAACGAAAAATTAGCAATTGCTAACGAAAGATTAGCAATTCTGCTAATATTAGCAGAATTGCTAACGAAAGCAATTTCCTTGCAGTTTCTGAGTAGCTCCAGACCTACTCCTAGATTGCGATCATCTCAGTCCGTTTAGTTCCTGGTTTGACGTCACAAACACGCCCAGCGTCCGACCAGCCACTCCTCCATTTCTCCAGCCACTCCTGCGTTATTACCTGGCACGCCTGCGTTTTTTAGCACACTCCCTGAAAACGTCGTTTCCGCCCAGAAACACCCACTTCCTGTCAATCAGCAGAGCGATTGAAAAGCTTAGTTCGCCTGTAAGTAAAATAGAATAGCATTGTGTAAATTTGCTTAGCGCGTGTGCCCTGCTGTGCATATGCATGCGCAGAACTGCCGGATTTTAGCCTATTAGCAATACTGCTAAAATTAGCAGCGAGCGAACAACTCGGAATGAGGGCCCATGTGGATTACAGTGCATGCAGTAGTCAGGGCCGTATTATCCATAAGGCTGACTAGGCTGAAGCCTAGGGGTCCCACAGGTACTAGGGGCCCATCAATGTTCTTTTCATAGACACTGTTACCTGCGCCTAGGTCTCCAATGGTTAAAAGCACTTTGCACTCTGCTCTGTAGCAAGGCACACTCGTAGTCAGTTTTTTTTAGAAAATCGGGGGGAGGGGGCAACACCCACCATCACAACTCCGCACTTCCCAGCACTCTTAGATGCAGAACCTACAGCAGCCCTGCCCTCCACATGGTTTGGGTGTTAGTAGAGGGGATCAGGCGGCACGTCCAGGCTTCCAGCAAGGAAGATCCGGACGAGCTACTTACTGGAAGATCATGTGCTTGGGATCCTAGAGACTCTGATGTCAGCCCCACCCTAGCAATACCCACCAGTAGCAAGCCTCTGTGTGACTGTCAGCAGTTGGAGGCAGCAAAATGAAAGTGGGAGAATATTTTTTTTTTTTTACAAATTCATGTCTCATTATTTTTCATACTGGAAGCTACAGAGATGCAAGAGTGGCAGCAGTTGTGCCTGGGGTTGTCTTGATGTAGTTAGGACTGTCGTATATTGTGTCTTCTTTAATCTCTTTCTGCCTCTCTCTGTCTCTTCTCTCCCTCCTGTTTCTCTCCAATAGCCCCTGTTTTCTCCTCTCTCTCTCTCTCTCTGTCTCTCTCTCTGCTTCTCTCTCTCCTCTCTTTACCTCTCACTCTTATCTGTACCTCCCTCTCTCTCACCTCTCTACTCTTTGTGCCTCTCTTTCTTGACTCTCTCTGCCTCCCTCTCATCTCTCTGCCCCCACTCTCTCTCTCTGCCTCTCTATCTCTATGCCTCTCTTGCTCTCTCTTCTTAAGTGTCTACTGCCAGCTACAGTAACATCGCACATCTTGCACCCATCTACGGTCTCTCTCTCCAATTTGTTGTAGGCCCCCTTTGACTTCCTTCTCTCTCTGAAACTGCAACACAAACCTCTCACAGCAGGGGATGTCCACTGCCAGCTCCCTTTAAAAGAAAAGTATAGATCCACCCCTGATGGCACTGCTGTTCGTGGATGATTCTGCTCATCTTCAGCCTCTGCAGCCAGCAGCATCTCTTCTAGCAGCTGCAAGACTGCTGGGAGAGTTGCTGATTCTGCTGACGGAGGCTGGAGATTAGCAGAATCGGTTCTCATGCTGCTAAAGGGGGACTGTGCTTCTGCCGTCTCATGGATGTGCAAGGGTAGGAGGCATAACCAGGGGCGGTGATATAGTGCTATGAAATGTATGAGGAAGGGGGCCCCAAATTGGGGTCTTGCTTAGGGCTCCGTGAGGTCTAAATCTGCGTCTGATCCACATTCAAAACCAAAACACTTCAGTGTGGTTTTACCAAAAACCAAAACACAGTAATGATTTAGAACAAAAATCAAAATGCAGGGGTCTGCACACATCTATAATTATTATTGCTACAACTAATATCAGCACTAGTAGAAGCTGAAGCCAAGCATGTGGCCCATGAGACATGGTCCTTCAGCTTTCTCATAAGGATCTCTTTACGTATTAAGGACCTAATTCAGACCTAATCGCAGCAGCAAAATCATTCTCTAATGGGCAAAACCATGTGCACTACAGGTGGGGAAGATATAATATGTGTAGAGAGATTTAGATTTGGGTGGGTTATTTTGTTTCTATGCAGGGTAAATACCCCTACCCAAATCTAACTCTCCCTGTACATGTTATATCTGCCCACCCCCCTGCAGTGCACATGGTTTTGCCCATTAGAGAATAATTTTGCTTCTGTGATCAAGACTGAATTAGGCCCTAAGTCGGGTACACACTGCAGTGATATGGGCCCAATATATTGTTTCCGGCTGAATCAGAACAACATATCGGGCATATCATTGAGTGTGTATGCCTAATAGGGGTCATTCTGACCTGAACGCTCGCTGCAGTTCTTCGCAGCGCAGAGTTCAGGTCAGAACTGCGCATGCGCCGGTGCCGCAGTGCGCCGGCGCATGGCTGACAGCCGATGGCTGTCGTTGCCTAGCGATCGCCTTTGCCTGATTGACAGGCAAAGGCAGTCGCTGGGCGGGAGGGGTCGGCATGGCGGCATTTGGCCATTTTGTGGGCGCGGTCCGGCCAACACAGGCATGGCAAGACCGTGCGGCGGGCAGGACGCAGCGGCTGCAAGACATCACATGCAGCCACCGCGAGCCGGGCTGCAACGAGTAGGTCCCAGCCAGCCGCAGGAGCTGCACTGGCTGGGAGTTACTCTACAAGTACAAAAGTATCGCCGCTGTGCGATGCTTTTGTACTTGTGCGGTGGGGGCCGGCCTGACATGTGGGGCGGACTAGCCAATGCTGGGCGTCCCCCTGCATGCCAGGGAAGATGATCGTAGCTGTGCTAAATTTAGCACAGCTAAAAACATGTCAGGATGACCCCCAATATGCGGGTGCCCACGGTCACTAGCAACATCGCCTGGTCAGCTCTGCTGCATGGTGACATAGTTCCATGTAAATGAAGGACGTATTAATATGTTGATCCATCCTTCATACATCGTTCTGATGTGTACCCAGGATGGGCCGACATATCGACTGGGGGCACACTGGTCAGTGTGCACCCAGCTTTAGAATCTGGGTTAGTTGTAAAAAAAGAAAAAATTGACATAGGACTTAAACCTAGGATCAAGTCTGTTTGACAGACTGCAGTCATCATTTTACAAGATCTTGCACACCCTTAGGTCATTGCAAAGGTAATGAAGACATTGATCTACTAGGCCAACATATTTTACAGAATCACTACTCTAAAGGTGTGTACACACGGTGAGATTTGTCCTTGCGATTTTGACTATATAGTCAAAATCGCAAGGAAAGTTATCCACCTTGTGATCCCGCTGCTTTCCCGATGTGCGGTCCCGTGGGGTTGGTATCGCAAGGTTAGATAGACTGTGCAGGCAAGTAAATTTTGACTACCTAGTACTAAAGTATAGTCAAAACTGGCACTTAGTCAAAATAGCACATAGCCAATATCACAAGCACACATAGTAGCCGATTCAGACCTGATCGCTGCTGTGTGTTTTCCTACAGCGGGCGATCAGGTCTGAACTGCACATGCGTATGCACCGCAATGCGCAGGCGCAATGGTCCGCAGCACCAGGAGTGGTGCGAAAAATCCCATTGCACCGGCGAACGCAGGGAGATTGACAGGAAGAGGGCGTTTGTGGGTGGCAGTTGACATTTTTGAGGAGTGTCTGCAAAAACTTCTGTTTGTGCAGCTCTCCTGCACATACGATCGCACCCCTGCACAGCGATTTCCCCCTCCCCCTGTAGGCGGCGACTACCTGATCGCAGGAATGCAAAAAAACGCACCCTAGTGATCAGGTCTCAATTAGCCCCATAGTCAATATCGCATAGTCCATATAGCATAGTCAAGATTGAAGAAAGCAAAAATATCACCGTGTGTATGCACCTTAAGTGCTTTTGAGTAGTTTAAATAGAGATACGACTTGACTTTGGCTGGCAGTGTCAGAACTCATTTTGTTTGTTACACTTTCAAAATACTTTATTACAGTAGCTTGCATACAACTAAACGGAATCTCCAGGCTGCTTCAGTAAGGTAAAATGCCCCCCACCCAAGCCCACCTTTACCTACAGTAAGCCATCGCTTAAGCATACAAAGTGCGGAATTCCACTTTGTTAATGCTTGTTGCTTTAGCTGATAACATAGCAGGTCACATCTTTTTGCAGATGGTACAATTTTCTACAGGTCATTATGAAGTGCCAAAAATGCCTCTAAACTTTACAGGCCTCGGGGAGCACCTCCTGCACAGACCTCTCTATTTTGAAGAAATTCTGAGCCGCTGAGTTTATTGCATTTGCAAATCATGAAATATTTTTAAAATTGCCCATTTGAATTACATGCACAGTGATGGCTCTGTTAAACGATATGAGAAATCCAGAAGAGAGGTTTAGTGGGATTAGCCATTTGAATAAAACCTTATTATGCACCAAGTTTACACCTATATGTAGCTTGCCTGTGAATGTGTTGGCATTGGGGGTAATTCAGAGTTGATCGCAGCAGCAAATTTGTTAGCAGTTGGGCAAAACCATGGTGGTCATTCCGAGTTGATCGCTCGCTAGCAGTTTTTAGCAGCTGTGCAAACACTATGCCGCCTCCCACTGAGAGTGTATCTTAGCTTAGCAGAAGTGCGAACGAAAGTATCGCAGAGTGGCTACAAAATATTTTTGTGCAGTTTCAGAGTAGCTTCAGACCTACTCATCGCTTGCGATCACTTCAGACTATTCAGTTCCTGTTTTGACGTCACAAACACGCCCTGCGTTCAGCCAGTCACACCTGCGTTTTTACTGGCACGCCTGCGTTTTTCCGAACACTCCCTGGAAAACGGTCAGTTGACACCCAGAAACGCCCACTTCCTGTCAATCACTCTGCGGCCAGCAGTGCGACTGAAAAGCTTTGCAAGACCTTGTGTGAAACTACATCATTCGTTGTAATAGTATGACGCACGTGCGCATTGCGCCGCATACGAATGCGCAGAAGTGCCGATTTTTTGCCTGATTGCTGCGCAGCGAACGAAATCAGCTAGCGATCAACTCGGAATGACCCCCATGTGCACTGCAGGTGTGGCAGATATAAAATATGCAGAGAGAGTTAGATTTGGGTGGGTTATTTTGTTTCTGTGCAGGGTAAATACTGGCTGCTTTATTTTTACACAGCAATTGAGATTTCAGTTTGAACACATTCCACCCAAATCTAACTCTCTATGCACATGTTATATCTGCCCCCTTGCAGTGCTCATGGGGGGTCATTCCGAGGTGATCACTAGCTGCTGTTCGCATCGCAGCGATCAGGCTAAAAATCTGAATTTCTGTGCATGCGTATGTTCCGCAATGCACACACGCATTGTACGGGTACAAAGCCCGTTGTGGTTGTGCACAGGTTCTAGCAAGTTTTCATTTGCACTGATGGCCGCAAGAGGATTGACAGGAAGGGGGCGTTTCTGGGTGTCAACTGACCGTTTTCAGAGAGTGTGTGCAAAAAACGCAGGCGTGTCTGAAAAAAACGCAGGCGTGGCTGGGCGTTCGCTGGGCGGGTGTATGACGTCAAATCCGGACACGAATAGGCTGAAGTGATCACAAGCACTGAGTAGGTTCAGAGCTACTCTGAAACTGCACAAACTGTTTTAGCAGAGCTTGGCTGCACAAGCGTTCGCACTTCTGCTAAGCTAAGATACACTCCCCAGTGGGAGGCGGCATAGCGTTTGCACGGCTGCTAAAAACTGCTAGCGAGTGATCAACATGGTTTTGCCCAACTGCTAACAAATTTGCTGCTGCGATCAACTCTGAATTAGGCCCATTGGGGCAGATGTATTAACCTGGAGAAGGCATAAGGAAGTGATAAACTAGTGATAAATGCAAGGTGATACACACACCAGCCAATCACCTACTAACTGTTAATTTACATATTGGAGCTGATTGGCTGGTGCATTTATCACCTTGCACTTATCACTGCTTTATCACTTCCTTATGCCGTCTCCAGGTTAATACATCTGCCCCATTGTGTGCAATTACTGCTGTGCTGACAGAATGATGATGATGATGATGATGCTACTGCTGGTGCTTTCTGCTGAGGGCGATACACCGATCCAGCGGCTGTCACGGTAATGTAAACTTTTGTTTGACCTCATATCCATAGTTAGGTGGATAGTGGGTTTAATGTTCTTTCTAAGGGAAGTAATAGCTTTGGATTTGACCTCCCTGTATAACTGTGGAATTGCTTTTCGAGAGAAATGAAATCGAGATGGAAGTGGTAGCATGAACACATGACCTCTACTAATAAGCTGGAACCTGTTGTGTTTATTGCAGATATTGGATACAGACCAAATGCCAACATGGCTATCATGGCTTGTGTGATATGCTGTGCAACAGGATGATGGCTGGCATACTTGCTTCCCCTTTCAGTTGAATGTTTGACAGACAATTGGAAACTGGGCTTACTCCAGTTCACTTTCTGAGATGATAATCTCCCCTTAAGCACTGGTACCTAGAGGAAGGGGGGGGGGGGGGGAAGGCGCAGGTCCTACTTACCCAGACCCGGATTTGTTGGAGGGGCCCAGGTCTGCTGCTAAAGGGACCATTGTTTCCCTGCATGCCGCCAGTGCTACCTGCACAGCAGCAGGCAGGAGGGGACAAGAGGGCAGAGAGCCTATGCACACTGGAAGAAGTCTCTCCTCATAGGTGCTGCCTGCTGTGGGAGTGGCTATGTGATTTGCAGGAGGCATATTACATAACAGGGCCCACAGTAGTCAACACCTAGGGGAGAGTCTTGTTTCTGTGTGCATATGTAGCCTGCTCGCATGCTCCCTCCTCCCTGCTACCCTGTGGGTGCAGGGTGCAGCAGCTGCTGAGGACACACCTTCTCCAAATTGACCAAGCCCTCTCTTAGTGCTGGGGCAGGTGGCCACTCTCTACGGCCCTGGCCCTAAACCCAGAGATACTTCTTGGGAGTTATGGAATGTATTACAGTGGTCAGATTGCATTTGAGGCAGTGATACAGAACTACTTAAAATTATTCACAAGGAGACAAATGATCCGGATGTAGGTGGTGAATATTATATGGGGAATTTAACCATGCTGCTGGTAGCTGTCATTGGATTAGTTATTGCACATGATTTCGCATTTTGGGATGAACCACTTGCATGATTTTGTTGCACAATTTTAAATGCAAATTACATATTACCGAGGAGGTGCCTAATAGTAGGAATGTTAGGAGGTGCTACCAAGTGTGTAGTATGATATCCTGGCATTTAGGATGATGATGGTCACATGACCGACCCCGGCATCCCAATACTGAGAATCCCCACACATTTAGCGGGTAAGTGCGCTAACCCTCCACTGGCCCCTACCCTAACCCTCCTCTGGTGGTGGCAAGGGCTAAAATCTAGGGGGGGACGGGGTGGCAAGGGTTACATTTTGTGGGGTGGCAGCTAGTGCCTAACCTTAACACCCCCCCCCCCTAATGTCTAACCCTAAACCTACCAGTGGCCGGAGAGACCCCCAGCCCACGTGGACAATGGCCGCCGCGGCACTGAAGGGGTTAACCTCTAGTGCCCGGCGCCATTATAAGGACAATGGGCGCTTGGCGCTATATTTAAAATGTATAGGTCGCTAGGTGCCAGGTGTTTAAAATGCTTTAAAAATTTATTTTTAAATTGTGTGCGGCGGTCCCGGACCTCTCCGGCGACCGCGGCAGTGAGGGAGCTCCCCGGTGCGCTGATCTGTGTGTGCGCGCCGGGGGAGAGGAGGCCACTGAGTGAGTGCCACACTGTGGGGAAAGGGAGAGCCAGCTCCCTGGACCCCAGTGGCGGGCATTACAGGCAGGCTGGAGGATGGGGGAAGCAAGCCCCATACCTCCAGCACAGACAAAGTCCTAGCAGCCATGCTGCAGGGCTAGGGGACAGTATTTAGAGAAACAAAAACATTGTTTTAAATGTAATCACATATATAGTGTGTTGTAAGGCACTGCAGTGCCTAGGTATGTGGAGCCTGTGCAGGGCACAGGCTCAGAGTATATTTAAAGGGAAACACATGTATTTAACTGAAATGTATTTAAAGGAAAAATGCAGTTACTATAGCTGTCTGAATAATCATCTCCTGTCAGTAGGAAGTGGCATGCTAATGGACCTGTCCTAGCAGAGAGGTGTGAATGACAAAACCTTTTGATGTGTAAGTTCCTTAGAGAAATATGCTAATCACGTGGGATCTCCTTATCCCATAGATAAAGTCTATGGGCTTGGAACCTGTTTGTTTCATGTAGCTGATTTAATTGATATACGAATCCTGAATGGTAGATGCAGGAAGGAAGAATATTTGTTTGGTAAATCCAATACAAACCGTATTTAAAGCTATGTGTTAAATGTATCAATGCTGAAGTGTAACCTCCCAGGTGATAGGAATTGGAGTTTAAATTATACAGAACTTTGTCTGTGTGTGGCAGGAAAAAGGAAATAGCTTTTTTGCACTTACTGACATCCTTGTATTGTGTGATAACCTGATTGGTTGGAGAAGACAGGGAGGGCTTACCCCCCTGTGGTACTGTGTGGAAAATTGACATAAAAAGGAGGCCTGCGTGCCTCCAGATTGTATTGTACCATCTTCATTCTGCTGGAACATCTTGCTGTATGCTGTTGCCTCTAGCAATAGGGATGAGTCTTTTTTAAGGCTCTTATTGAGCAAATAAACATCTGCCTCAAGAAGATTGCTTCATCTTGTGACCTACAGGGTTATGCCAAACATAGCCCCATCCTCCGGCTGTCCAGGGAAGCACCTAACGTCTCCAAGTTCCGCCTTCCGCCAGCTACCGGTAGAGGCCTAGCAAGTGGCTAGTGGGGATTCGTCAACACCACACCGGTGTGGTAAGGCAGTGCGTCGGCACATACAGAGCAGAACCGTGGTTCCAAACACCATGGCAGGTTAGGAGTTTGGTGGTGGCAGCATAAACCCGCCCACAGCGCAGTGGGTGGAGTCAGTAACAGGCGGTTACTGACGGTAAGCGGGAATCCCCTATGTGGTCAGGCCTCGTGCCTCGGCCTGTGCACAGGAGACGGGACGCGAAAGCGGCGAGTGCTTTCGTACGGAACCGTCCTGTCACAGAAATTGGTGGCATAGCGGTGGGATAATCCCAGGCGGCTTTTCATCACCCGATTGGAGAAGCCGAGTTACTCAGGGGAGGAGTAACTGCAGCGCAGGAGAATGCACAAGATGGCGGAATTCAGCGGAATGTCCAAGGATGATCTGGAGATCGTGTGCCAGGAGAAGGGTGTGGATATCCCTTTCAACGCGTCCAGAAGCGTCATGAAGGCGGCGCTCATGAGCGTGGAGGAGTCCCATCGGGACTCCGGCGGTGAGTATGAGAAACCACACTGACTTTTCCATTATTGACCCCTACCAGACTGATCCTAGCAGTCCCAAACTAGATCCCCCTGTAGAGTGTCCCAATTTAGGAGAGATTGAGGGCCGCAGGCAGGAGTTTAGGGAGGCTCAACTCTCTGACCCATCCCCGAAAGGCATGAGGCACCACTCTGGCAGCGGCCTTGACAGGGTTGGGGCAGGAAGTTTGACCTGGCGGGAAGGGTTAAGGTACAGGGTAGACAGGAAAGTGAGAGGGGATAGACCAGACAGGGAACGTGTCCAACTGGTCCCCCCAGGGAACCTTCCTGCGCAACCGGTGTCGGTTGCCAGCGAAACCCCTTTGGACAGCCACTCAGAGATACCCTGAAGTGCCTGATACATTGCTTACCCTGGTCTGGAATGTCAGATGACGCCCAGACCAACTGTAAGGCTGGTGCCATGCGTTGGCAGCTGGGGCACTCCAGCGGTTGTGTTGTCTCTGGGCCTCTGCCCATAGGAGAACCTTTACAACAAGTTGCTGTGGACATAGCAGGTCCCCTGCCTGTGCTCAGTAGATTGGGGAAGACATGCAGCCTCCCTGTAGTGGATGCCACACAGGATGCAGAGGCTGGTGGTCTGGCCGCCATCACTGTGGCACAGGTAGCGGAGGAGGAGGAAAGAGTAGGCCTAGGTGACAGGGTAGGTTTCCCGAGTCATAGGTCGACAGAGGAGGATTGGGGGGCAGGTCTAACAGTTAGGGCAGACAGTTGCCAGATAGGAATGACGGAGGTGCAGTGCCTGGGGCACCATGTGGGAGGAGACTGGGGTAGGCCCAAACCAGAGGGGGTGGAGGCAACCAGAGGCTGTCCCCGACCCACATCACCAAGACTGGTAATGACCTTAGAACCTGTAAGGCCCTACGGACACGTTGTCATTGACTTTAGTCCTGTAGTGAACCCCTTTACAGAGATGGCTAGGAAGGGCATTCCCAAGTCAGTGGACTTTGCACCCGCTTGCGAGTTGGCATTCCAGTCATTGAAGGAGGCTCTGGTACCCGCTCCAGTGCTGATGGCGCACATTCTTGACCAGTACTGTGTGTTACGAACTACTGCGCCACTGCACGGACTGGGGGCAGTACCGAGCCAGAAAGAGCCATATGGGCAGGAGCACCCTGTGGCCTGTTTGAGCAGTATACTGCTATTGTGGGAGGTGGGGTATGCCACAATTGGGAAACCGTGGGTGGCACTTGTGTGTAACTGGCCCCCCACCGTGGTGACTTACCACCCACCTGTTAGGTGGCTGCAACCTACCTTGGGGAAATTAGACAGACTTTTGTGGTGGAGCCTTGAACTTGGACTTCAGGTGGACTATTTGAACATTGTGCACTTACGAAGAGAGGCCCACTACACTATGGATGAACTATCTAGGCCGGAGCCTACGCCCCCCCCCAGGTAGCGTCACCATCAACCCAACAGACTGCGGGACCAGGGACCAAATCGTTGGGACATGGGTCCCTGGTTGACCCGCTTGAATGGGGGGGAGGAGTGTGGCCGGAGAAACCCCCAGCCCACGTGGACAATGGCCGCCGCGGCACTGAAGGGGTTAAGCCCTAGTGCCCGGCACCATTATAAGGACAATGGGCGCTTGGCGCTATATTTAAAATGTATAGGGCGCTAGGCGCCAGGTGTTTAAAATGCTTAAAAAAAATGTATTTTTAAATTGTGTGCCGTGGTCCCGGACCTCTCCGGCGACCGCGGCAGTGAGGGAGCTCCCCGGCGCGCTGATCTGTGTGTGCGCGCCGGGGGAGAGGAGGCCACTGAGTGAGTGCCACACTGGGGGGACAGGGAGAGCCAGCTCCCTGGACCCAGTGGCGGGCATTACAGGCAGGCTGGAGGATGGGGGAAGCCAGCCCCATACCTCCAGCACAGACAAAGTCCTAGCAGCCAGGCTGCAGGGCTAGGGGACAGTATTTATAGAAACAAAAACATTGTTTTAAATGTAATCACATATATAGTGTGTTGTAAGGCACTGCAGTGCCTAGGTATGTGGAGCCTGTGCAGGGCACAGGCTCAGAGTATATTTAAAGGGAAACACATGTATTTAACTGAAATGTATTTAAAGGAAAAATGCAGTTACTATAGCTGTCTGAATAATCATCTCCTGTCAGTAGGAAGTGGCATGCTAATGGACCTGTCCTAGCAGAGAGGTGTGAATGACAAAACCTTTTGATGTGTAAGTTCCTTAGAGAAATAGGCTAATCACGTGGGATCTCCTTATCCCATAGATAAAGTCTATGGGCTTGGAACCTGTTTGTTTCATGTAGCTGATTTAATTGATATACGAATCCTGAATGGTAGATGCAGGAAGAAAGAATATTTGTTTGGTAAATCCAATACAAACCGTATTTAAAGCTATGTGTTAAATGTATCAATGGTGAAGTGTAACCTCCCAGGTGATAGGAATTGGAGTTTAAATTATACAGAACTTTGTCTGTGTGTGGCAGGAAAAAGGAAATAGCTTTTTTGCACTTACTGACATCCTTGTAAAATTTAATTTATTTATATTTTGTGCGATAACCTGATTGGTTGGAGAAGACAGGGAGGGCTTACCCCCCTGTGGTACTGTTTGGAAAATTGACATAAAAAGGAGGCCTGCGTGCCTCCAGATTGTATTGTACCATCTTCATTATGCTGGAACATCTTGCTGTATGCTGTTGCCCCTAGCAGTAGGGATGAGTCTTTTTTAAGGCTATTATTGAGCAAATAAACATCTGCCTCAAGAAGATTGCTTCATCTTGTGACCTACAGGGTTATGCCAAACATAGCCCCATCCTCCGGCTGTCCAGGGAAGCACCTAACGTCTCCAAGTTCCGCCTTCCGCCAGCTACCGGTAGAGGCCTAGCAAGTGGCTAGTGGGGATTCGTCAACACCACACCGGTGTGGTAAGGCAGTGCGTCAGCACATACAGAGCAGAACCGTGGGTCCAAATGCCACGGCAGGTTAGGAGTTTGGTGGTGGCAGCATAAACCTGCCCACAGCGCAGTGGGTGGAGTCAGTAACAGGCGGTTACTGACGGTAAGCGGGAATCCCCTACGTGGTCAGGCCTCGTGTGACCTAACCCTCCTTTCTGTGCACAGGAGACGGGACGCGAAAGCGGCGAGTACTTTCGTACGGAACCGTCCTGTCACACTACCCCCCTGGTACCTAACCCTAAACCCCACACTGATACTTACCTTTGGGTTGTCGGTGTCCGTGCACCGTTCTCCTGAGTGGTGTCGGGATTCTAGTGTCAGTCACATGCCCTCTAAAATCCTGACCGCTGGGATGCCAAATGCATCCCGCTACCAGAATTTTAAGTATTACCAGCACTGCTGCGACTCTCACTTCCCTGCTTCCACTGCTAGTTCCTGTGTCAGTGCTACACTGAGCTCAACGTTCTGCCTGCTACCGACTTAGTGACCAATCCTGGACACCACCAGTACCAGCCATCCTGGAAACAAGTGGCAGCATCTCTGTAGCAGCCGCTGTGGTTCCCAGGGTGGGTAGAGCTGAGATGCTTGACATGTGCAGGATCTAGCAATATTGTGTGCGCCAGCTGTGAAATACACAGCACAAATGGTACTGCATCTCACCACTGTACAGATGTGTGTGTGTGTGTGTGTGTGTGTGTGTGTGTGTGTGTGTGTGTGTGTGTGTGTGTGTGTGGGGGGGGGGGGTAATTCAGAGTTGATCGTAGCTGATGGGCAAAACCATGTGCACTGCAGGGGGGCAGCTATAACATGTGCAGAGAGAGTTAGATTTGGATGGGTTATTATATTTCTGTGCAGGGTAAATACTGGCTGCTTTATTTTTACACAGCAATTTAGATTTGTCTGAACACACCCCACCCAAATCTAACTCTCTCTGCACATGTTATATCTGCCTTCTCCCTGCAGTCCACATGGTCTGTATTAGGCCCGGGATGCAGTGCAAGTATAGTTTTGTTCATACTCCCCTAACAAATACAGGGGATATTAGTGGACTCAACAACTTTTATTAAATATATATGGATTCTTGGATATAATTATAATAAAAGCAAGAATGTGCACGTATTTATTTAAATTCAGCACACTAAGATCTGGACTAATTAATTTGTGCTTTTTGCCCCTGATGGACACACACAATGAATGAGTGGATGCTTTTTATTGCATTTTTACATAACATTTATTTTGTGATAATGTTATTAAGCATTTATTATTGTATCGGATGAGTGAACATTTGCTTATTTATATATTTTCCCTATTCTTGAGTTGCCTTTGTTATATTATTTCTATTTTGATTTTGGGACTGACTATCTCACACAGCTGTACATAATTGGGGAGAGTTGTTACTCATCAGGGCCTGGGTCCTTTCCATTTTATTAATATTCCTGCTATGGCTTATTTTGGTGTCACAAAGGCTACATTCAGATGGCTTGAAACCATTGTCTGGGTTGTGGTAAAAATAGTTCCATATGTCGGCCAGGCATAAGAACAATGTATTTATCATGGTCATGAGGCGGGACCACTGGTGGCTGCCTTACTTCTAGACATCCATCGCCATAATCACCATTTTCTTTTTCATGTATAACATAGTCATAATCATCATTGTCATTTTCAGATACACAATTATTACCATTATCCTGCATATTAATAATATCTTCTAAATTTCCATCCTCTATTTCTATGTCTTCCTTAGTACTACTCATCCTTACAGTTTCAGATGATTTAGAAATTGTAGAGGATGCTGCTCAAAACATATCACAGTTTCAAAATATTTATTTATTAACAGTTTCTTATATAGTGCAGCATATTCCATTACGCTTTACAATTAGAACAACATTAATAGAACAAAACTGGGTAAAACCAGACAGACATAGAGGTAGGAAGGCCCTGCTCGCAAGCTTACAATCTATAGGGAAATAGGCATTGATACATGAGGATAGATGCTACCTATTGCATAATGGTCCACCAGATTGCTAGGTTCTTAATGGGTTGTATGATATGATCACCCAGCAATGTTGGCCGAGGTAAAGAAAGACAAAATATGTGATGTTGTGTATACTGTACTGAGAGGATGTAATTAGATAGGGGAGCACTGACGGTGGGTGGGTCTGGAATTTGATAGGCTTGTCTGAAGAGGTGAGTTTTCAGGGAACGTTTAAAGGTTTGGAGACTAGAGGCACATCTTATTGTGCATGTGAGGGCATTCCACAGAGTGGGTGAAGCCCAGATAAAGTCCTGTAATTTTGAGTGTGAACAAGTAATGAGTGTGGATGAGAGATGCAGATCTTGTGCAGTGCGGAGAGGTCGGGTAGGGAGATATTTTGAAATGAGTGAAGAGATGTGTGTTGGTGCAGTTTGGTTAATAGACTTGTATGTCAGTAAAAGTATTTTATATTTAATACGGTAGAATACTGGTAACCAATGGAGGGACTGACAAAGCGGATCTGCAGACGAATGTCTAGCAAGGAAGATTAGCCTCGCAGCTGCATTCAAAATGGATTGTAGTGGTGAGAGAAAATATGATCTGTCTGATGCACATATGCCACTCATGGACACTCTTGGACTCTCTGCTGGAATTTTTCTGTGAACGGTCATTTTGTTCTTCTTGTTTGGCCCCAGTATTATTATTTTCAGTTATGGCTGTTTGGATATGTCTAGTACTACACTTAGAGTTATAAGCTAGTGTTTTGGAAGTTACAGTAGATGCATGACTATGTTGAGCAATCAGTTTTGACCTTGGCTTGTTTTCTTTCCATTTTGCATCTATTTTGTAATTTGTGTTGCAGAAGCAGTGAAACACAACTCACAGTGTACTAGAGCTGCTGAGATGTGACTTTAACCATGCAGGAATTAGTTTTAAATCCTGTACAAAGTCCCAGATGAAACTCAAAAGAACTTGGTGTGAAGGGTCTGCCACACTGGACCACATGAACGATGAACAATACAGTTCATTATTTTCCATTGAACTTCCCGGACTCCCAGGTGATTGATAATGAACAAGATACAGTGCCCACACTGAGCGGTTTCATAAACAACTGAATGATATGCCTAAATTGTTTGTTCTAGGGCTTTGGCCCCTTTATTAAGGGCCTGCCATACTGTACGATATTTTAAATGATATCGCTCATTTTCACCCTACTGGGAGACAGAATTTCAAATATCGCCCAGTGTGGCTTGTGTGACTGATGAACAATGAGTGATGACATGTAAATGCAGAACAAACATTTATACGGGCACCAAAACTCTAGAGTGAAACGATTTAGGCATACCGTTCAGTCGTTCATGAAATCGCTCAGTGAGGCCGCTCTATCTCATTCATTATAATTCATGCGGGAGTCCAGGAAGTTCAAGGGAAAATAATGAACCATATCATTCATCGTTCATGTCATCCAGTGTGGTAGGGCCTTCAATGTTTGTTCTACATTTACATGTTATCACTCATCGTTCATAGTTCGCGACGGACACATTGAACGATATGCACCATATTGTCAATGATATAGCCAAAATTGAGCTGCAGGGTCAGATGACAGACAATTTCATTGAAGACCCGCAGGAGCGCACATCATTCATCGTTTGCACCGGCCACACTATGCAATATTTTATACAATGTTGCTCAGAAGGGTGAAAATGAGTGATATCATTTAAAATATTGTTCAGTGTGGCGGGCCCTTAAGAAAAAGCAGTGGCCGCTGCATCATGACACACAGATATGCAAATAACACAGATCAAATTGAGCAGTGCAAGCTAGCAAGCTAGTCTTGTCACTCCCAGTTATTTTATTTATGTGAATATGATGCACATTTTAAACACACAATATATAAGACTAAATACAAGATAATTTTTTTGTAACACTGCTGGAAACATTATTATTATTATTATTATTATTATTATTATTATTATTATTATTTATTATTATTTTTTATTTTTTTTTGGGGGGGGCAGATCAGTTCACTAACAAAAGACGAATATCAATGTAGTAGTCCAAAATTTTATAGAGTTGATCGCAGCAGCAAATTTGTTAGCAGTTGGGCAAAACCATATTCACAGCAGGGGGAGGGGGGGGGCAGATATAACATGCAGAGAGAGTTAGATTTGGGTGGGTTATTTCGTTTCTGTGTAGGGTAAATAATGTCTGCTTTCTTTTTACACTGCAATTTAGATTTCAGTTTGAACACACCCCGCCCAAATCTAACTCTCTCTGCACATGTTACATCTGCCACATCTGCAGTGCACATGGTTTTGCCCAACTGCTAACAAATTTGATGCTGCGATCAACTCTGAATTAGGCCCTAAGGTGGTCATTCCGAGTTGTTCGCTCGCAAGCAGTTTTTAGCAGCCGTGCAAACACTATGCCACCTCCCACTGGGATTGTATTTTAGCTTAGCAGAAGCACGAGCGAAAGGATCGCAGAGCGGCGGCAAAGTTTTTTTGTGCATTTTTAGAGTAGCTCAATACCTACCAGACTGTTCAGTTCCTGTTTTGACGTCACAAACACGCCCTGCGTTCGCCCAGCCATGCCTGCGTTTTTCCTGGCACACCTGCGTTTTTTCGAGTACTCCCTGAAAACGATCAGTTAACACCCAGAAAAGCCCACTTCATGTCAATCACTCTGCGGCCGTCAGTGCGACTCAAACGCTTCGCTAGACCTTGTGTGAAACTACACCGTTCGTTGTAATAGTACATCGTGCGTGCGCATTGTGCCACATACGCATGCGCAGAAGTACCTTTTTTTGCCTCATCGCTTCACAGCAAACAAATGCAGCTAGCGGTCAACTCGGAATGACCACCTATGTTTCCACGATATAATTATGCAAGACTTAATAGGCAGTACAAATTGCAGGGTCCTACTTGGTATGTCTTACTGTAGATAGAGGTTAATGGGGAAAGACTGTTCAATGTTTATATTTTCTAAAAATATAAGTGAGAGATGCAGAGGACCTAGCCCCTGGACAATTCTGTAATACTGACATGCAGCAATCCCTCTTCCTTTGCTGAAATGCGCTAGTGTCAAAATGGCAGATGAGAGTGCTTGAAGTGGTCTTATATGTGATCAAAAAAACGTGAGCATAGAGAATTATGGGGAATGACATATAACCTACAGATGAAACTCTGAAAATTAGAATATTGTGCAAAAGTTCATTTATTTCAGTAATTTAACTTAAAAGGTGAAACTAATATATTATATAGATTCATTTCATGCAAAGTGAGATATTTCAAGCCTTTATTTGTTATAATTTTGATGATTGTGGCTTACCCCAAATCCAAAATCTCAGAAAATTAGAATATTACATAAAATCAATAAAAAAAGGATTTTAAATACAGAAATGTCGGCCCTCTGAAAAGAATAATCATGCATATGTACTCAGTACTTGGTTTAAGCCCCTTTTGCATGAATTACTGCCTCAATGCGGCGTGGCATGGATTCTATCAGCCTGTGGCACTGCTGAGGTGTTATGGAAGACTGGGATGCTTCAATAGTGGCCTTTAGCTCTTCTGCGTTGTTCGGTCTCATGTCTCCCATCTTTCTCTTGGCAATGCCCCATAGATTCTATTTTTTCTTAGGCCCAGGTAAGACGCTACTGATGTTGTTTGTTGTTCAGGAGTGGCTTGTCAAGAGAAAGTTGACATTTGAAGCCCATGGCCAGGATATGTCTGTGTGTGGTGGCTCTTGATGCACTAACTCCACCCTCAGTCCACTCCTTGTGAAGCTCCCTCACACTTATGAATCGCCTTTTCCTGACAAGAAAAAAAGAACTGGTCTGTTGCTCAGTGGTCCAAAGTTCTCTTTTCTGATGAGAGCAAATTTTGCATCTCCTTCGGAAACAAAGGTCCATGAGTATGGAGAAAGAATGGAGAGGCACACAATCCAAGATGCTTGAAGTCCAGTGTGAAGTTTCCACAGTCTGTGTTGATTTGTGGAGACATGTCATCTGCCGGTATTGGTCCATTGTGCTTTATTAAGTCCAGAGTCAACGCAGCCATCTACCAGGACAATTTAGAGCACTTCATGCTTCCTTCAGCAGACAAGCTTTATGGAGATTCTGACTTCATTTTCCAGCAGCACTTGGCACCTGCACACACTGCCAAAAGTACCAAAACCTGGTTCAATGACCGTGGGATTATTGTGCTGGATTGGCCAGCAAACTCGCCTGATCTGAACCCTATAGAGAATCTATGGGGCATTGACAAGAGAAAGATGAGAGATATGAGACCGAACAATGCAGAAGAGCTGAAGGCCGCTATTAAAGCATCCTGGTTTTCCACCCTCAGCAGTGCCACAGGCTGATAGAATCCATGCCACGCCGCATTGAGGCAGTAATTAATGCAAAAGGGGCCAAAACCAATTACTGAGTACATATGCATGATTATACTTTTCAGAGGGCTGACATTTCTGTATTTAAAATCTTTTTTTAATTGATTTTATGTAATATTCTAATTTTCTGAGATTTTGGATTTCGGGTTATTTTAAGCTGTAAACCACAATCATCAAAATTCTAACAAATAAAGGCTTGAAATATCTCACTTGCATGTAATGAGTCTATATAATATATTAGTTTCACCTTTTAAGTTGAATTACTGAAATAAATGAACTATTGCACGATATTCTCATTTTCTGAGTTTCACCTGTATTTCACCACAGGATTGGATTTTGCAATGGTAAACATGCAAGATCTAAGATTTCCAGGAAAATGGCTTTTCACCTCTGGAAAGGTAAGTATTGAAAAATGGGTGCAGGGAGTGCGATGTGTGCTCCCCTGGACCCAGGGAGCTTGTCTTCACTGCACACACTGCTCCCATTATAGAAATACTACTGCCCCCATGCATCAAAAAGTATCAATTACATGCAACCTTTCAGTGTAGAAAAATGCTCCAGTCTTCTGCAATTGTCATCAGGGAGGATGTAACTTAGAAACCTGAAGAGGTAGTCTATGTCCTCACTGAAGGGGACATTCGTCAAACTCCGGAAAAACATTTTTTCCAGAGTTTGATCAGTAAACTGTTCGCTATCCTGAGATGATGAACAGCCCCTGAATCTCTTCACAAGCTGCAGTGACTGGTGAAGGCGGGGAAATACGATGCGGCGGAGGGGGGATGTATTGTTAGCTGCAGTGACTGGGGAGGGGGGATGTTTTGTTATGCATATATTGTTTCTGTGCATGGTAAATACAGGCTGCTTAATTTATACACCTGCAGTGCAACATGGTTTTGCCTGTTGCCTACTTTTTTGGTTTGCTGACAAACCTGAATAAGGCCCAAAGTCAAGAAAATACTTTTGAAACTTAAACTCAGCAAGTGAATTACAGTAGTAGTTAAAATGTCAGAAAATTATCAAATAATTTTTTAGATACGCAGAGATCTCACCAGAGCCAAAGATTCACAGCACAGATGTAGCCTGTGTAAAACTATCTTTTACCACCAGGAAATTTCATTATTCTTTCTTTGTGCTGCTACTTGAAACATACTGCATTGAGTACAGTGTTTCCTACAGTGTAATATTGAAATTCTCTTCAATCTATTTTTCTGCCACCATTGTACTGACACTTTGAGAGAATAATACTACAGATCAAAGTATGCGGCACATGCATATTGTGCTTTGTGAATGAAATTACTATGTTTGTGTCCCGATTTAAATTAATGCATAAGTAGCATCTGTGGTCTGAGTGATGGTAACTTTAATTTGCTGGCAGAATAATAATAATATCCACCTGTAAAAAGAAAAAAGTTACAAGGAATAAAAACCACAAAAACCTTTGTTCACTGCTTTATTAAATAAAGTATATATTTTCTCTTTTCTTTTCTTTAAGAAATATTCCTCTAGAGCACAGGTTCTCAAACTCGGTCCTCAGGACCCCACACAGTGCATGTTTTGCAGGTCTCCTCACAGAATCGCAAGTGAAATAATTAGTTCCACCTGTGGACCTTTTAAAATGTGTCCATGAGTAATTAATACACCTGTGCACCTACTGGGTTACCTGCAAAACATGCACTGTGTGGGGTCCTGAGGACCGAGTTTGAGAACCACTGCTCTAGAGCAGGCATTCCCAACCACGGTCCTCAAGGCACACTAACAGTGCAGGTTTTAGTGATATCCAGGCTTCAGCACAGGTGACTTAATTAGTAGCTCAGTTATTTTGATTTAACCATCTGTGCTGCATATAATGGGTGGGGTTTTTTGGAATCTGCACTGGTCCAGATTGTCAAACAATTTTTATATACCATGGCCAATATTTACTAAGAATTTGAGTTTGTCCGATTTGTGTTTTTTTTTCTAAGTCCCAATCCGGGAATTCACTAAGCACCAATCTCGGCAGTGTTTGGACTATTCGTAATGGTTTGATTTGCAAAGTTCCGAAATACGAATGAATAGACCATCGGTCAAACACGGCTGTTATTTCATGCAATACGGGCATTCACTATTCATTCGTATTTGGGTGTTAGTTTCTGAGTGCTAAAGTGCGGGTCTGTTTTTTTTCGAATCGTTAAAAAAAGCAGCAAAAAAATGGACCTGTTTTTTCTAGTCGAGTTTGGATAACCATGCACGGATCAGTGAGATCTGTGCATGGTTATCTACAGGAAAGGGTCTGTTTAGTGTAAAAACTGAAAAAATAATTGCGTGGGGTCCCCCCTCTTAAGCATAACCAGCCTCGGGCTCTTTGAGCCAGTCCTGGTAGAAAAAATATGGGGAAAAAAATGACAGGGGTTCCCCCATATTTCATCAACCAGCACCGGGCTCTGCGCCTGGTTCTGGTTCCAAAAATGCGGGGGACAAAAAGCATAGGGGTCCCCCGTATTTTTGAAACCAGCACCAGGCTCCACTAGCCAGGTACATAATGCCACAGCCGGGGGACACTTTTATACTGGTCCCTGTGGCCCTGGCATTACATACCCAACTAGTCACCCCTGGCCGGAATACCCTGGAGGAGTGGGAACCCCTTAAATCAAGTGGTCCCCCCTCCAGCCACCCAAGGGCATTTATGTAATAAAATTATACTTTCACGGTGTGTGTGTTCTGTTTTTTTGGGGGTATTTTTTTAGTAGTAGTACTACAGGTACCAACGGGCCCGGTTTTCCACCGCATGCTGGTACTTGTGGTTCTCCAAGTACCAGCTTGTGGGGAGGCTTGCTGGGACTTGTAGTACTGCTACTAAAAACAATATTCACATTTTTTTAAAAGGCTATCAGCCCCCCATCCGCCGCCCTTGGATGGGGGGGACAGTTGGGTATGTAATGCCAGGGCCGCAGGGACCAGTATAAAAGGGCTCAAAGAGACCGATGCTGGTTGTGCTTAGGAGGGGGGACCACACGCAATTTTTTTCAGATTTTTTAAGACTTTCATCAACTTTTTAAGGTACACAATGAAGCCCTGCACGCATCTCACAGATCCGGCTGGGATTCCTTGTGTTTTGTCAGGCAGTGTTTTACTCATCACTCCCGTAAAACACTGCCTGATATTACGAATCACATCAACATCGGAAAAAACGATTGTGCAAAACTCGGCAGCTTAGTGAATGATCGTATCAGGATTCAAAAAGTTGCAGTAAAATGCACCCGATACCATTCAAGTTCAAACACCCTTCAAAACGGCCAAAACACAAATCTTTGTAAATATACCCCCATATGTGACAAGAATAGTGACCAACATGAAGCTACCGACTTCGCCTATAAGGCTTTTAAAGTAGAACAGGGTTGGCGGTGCTCCCAGACATTTGTTCAGAACAAACTATTGGAGGGTGGTTTTGCAGAGAAGCAAAAAAAAGGGCTGTTTATTATGTCTCTCTGGGGCACACTTTAATTAAATTAACTGATAGGTGAAAATATGAAACTATTACAATGTATAAGAAAAATGAATCTAACTTAACTTTTAATTTTTTAGACAGACGATAAAATAAATAATGAAAATATTGCTATGAATCTGCAAAATTTGTTAAAACAAGTATTAATCAACATGTATTCAATGACGATAAGGTGATATGTCACTCACTTGGTGTAAAGTGGGTGGCAGAAAGTTTATCTGTACACCCACTGGATTATGAGCGAGTATTAATGTTCGACGTTTGTCAAAAGCGAAAATATGAAATTCTTGTTATCTCTATCAACTTATGATTTGATATACACCTGTATATTCATAAGAGAGATAAAAGAAAACCGGCTTTGACGAATCCGGACTCCTATTGAACTAGCCAGGTGTGGTGAATACACTGCACAAATTTTTACTTGTGGTGGAATTTGCTGATCAGCGGAAGGTATGTTAAGTTTTATTCATTTTTCTTATACATTGTAATAGTTTCATATTTTCACCTATCAGTTAATTTAATTAAAGTGTGCCCCAGAGAGACATAATAAACAGCCCTTTTTTTGCTTCTCTGCAAAACCACCCTCCATCTGTGCTGCAGTCAGGATATCAATAAAACCTGCATTGTTGGTGTGCCTTGAGGACCATGGTTGGGAATGCCTGCTCTAGAGTATATCTGTTTTTGAACTGCAGTACAGAGACCCAAAAAAATGTATTCCGAATTTTTGTCTGTTCGTTCTGACATCACACAAAAACTATTGGATGAATTTGGACTGTGTTTTTACGATTGTATATCTTAGTGACCTAGAAAGAAACTGATCTCGATGTGACATCAGGGGAAGAAAAAAACATATGCTTGACACTTGGAGTGTGCAGTGTGCTGGATCCTCAAGTCCAAAATGACTATGGAGGTAATTCAGACCTGATCGTAGATGTGCTGAATTTAGCACGTCTACGATCAATCATACTGACATGTAGGGAGACGCCCAGCACAGGATTAGTCCGCCCCACATGTCAGTCCCGGCCCCGTCGCACAAGTACAGAAGCATTGCACACCGGCGATGCTTTTGTACTTGAAGAGCAGCTCCCCACCAGTGCAGCTCCTGTGCACTGACAGGGAGCTACTCGTCACTGCCCGGGTCGCAGCTGCTGTGTGTGATGTCACGCAGCCACCGCGGCCCGCCCCCCCAATGGTCCGGGGATGCCTGCATTGCCTGGACCGCACCCCCGAAATGGCGGCTAAACACCACTGGCCCACTCCTTTCCGCCCAGCGACCACCTCTGCCTGTCCATCAAGCCTACGACAGCTGTCTGGCTGCGATCAGGTCTGAATCTGGCTGCGATCAGGCTGCGATCAGGTCTGAATCAGCCCCTATATGTATAGAAATATAGAAAGTTGGAGTTCCAATCATGCTACTGCAGACCTTGACTCCACCGAAATTATGTAACACAACCAGTCAATCCATCTAGTGGCTGCTGGCACGCTAAACACTTGAATTCCCCCACAGAGGTGTGGAGTAGACTTAAAAAAGACAAATTTCACAAACAGTTAAAAACTGTTCACATTAGCAAAAAGAAAAACAACATTATCTAACTAACCCAATCAGCTGGCAGCATCAGCTTTCACTGAAGTCAATGATGGGTTATTGCTGTAGGAAATAGATCCAATACAGTATCTAACAGATCCCTTCTGTTCTAATAGGCATCAAGGGAGGCCACTCGACTCATTTTACCCAATCGACCTTATGTCGGTGGTGTGTCCAAAGGAGAGTTATATTAGGAATTGTGGGAGGCACCAGTTCTATTACTGGCATCATTCAGCATTTTCCGATAGATAATACATTTGTGAGCTTAGACTTATTACCACTTTGGCTATTTGTTAATACCCAGTCTTGTATTATTACTGTGCTTGGAGAACTCTGGCACTGTTATCAATATTAGCAATAATAATACCCTAGGAAATGCATACCTCCCAACATGACCCTCTCCAGGAGGGACACAATGCTCTGCTTCTGTACTTTCCTCTTAATGTATGATTGACATCACATGTGTGGAACAGCTTAATGGATAAGAAAGTAGAGATGTGCACCGGAAATTTTTCGGGTTTTGTGTTTTGGTTTTGGATTCGGTTCCGCGTCCGTGTTTTGGATTCGGACGCGTTTTGGCAAAACCTCCCTGAAAATTTTTTGTCGGATTCGGGTGTGTTTTGGATTCGGGTGTTTTTTTTACAAAAAAACCCTCAAAAACATCTTAAATCATAGAATTTGGGGGTCATTTTGATCCCATAGTATTATTAACCTCAATAACCATAATTTCCACTCATTTCCAGTCTATTCTGAACACCTCACACCTCACAATAATATTTTTAGTCCTAAAATTTGCACCGAGGTTGCTGGATGACTAAGCTAAGCAACCCAAGTGGTCGACACAAACACCTGGCCCATCTAGGAGTGGCACTGCAGTGTCAGACAGGATGGCATATTTAAAAAATAGTCCCCAAACAGCACATGATGTAAAGAAAAAAAGAGGTGCAATGAGGTAGCTGTGTGACTAAGCTAAGCGACCCAAGTGGCCGACACAAACACCTGGCCCATCTAGGAGTGACACTGCAGTGTCAGACAGGATGGCAGATTTAAAAAAATAGTCCCCAAACAGCACATGATGCAAAGAAAAAAAGAGGTGCGCCAAGGTCGCTGTGTGACTAAGCTAAGCGACCCAAGTGGCCGACACAAACACATGGCCCATCTAGGAGTGGCACTGCAGTGTCAGACAGGATGGCAGATTTAAAAAATAGTCCCCGAACAGCACATGATGCAAAGATAAATTAAAGAAAAAAGAGGTGCAAGATGGAATTGTCCTTGGAGTTGTATAAACAGGACATGCACACTTTAACAAACCCAACATTTCAGCGACAGGGTCTGCCACACGACTGTGACTGAAATGACTGGTTGGTTTGGGCCCCCACCAAAAAAGAAGCAATCAATCTCTCCCTGCACAAACTGGCTCTACAGAGGTAAGATGTCCACCTCCTCCTCATCGTCCGATTCCTCACCCCTTTCACTGTGTACATCCTCCTCCTCACAGATTATTAATTTGTCCCCACTGGAATCCACCATCTCAGGTCCCTGTGTACTTTCTGGAGGCAATTGCTGCTGGTGAATGTCTCCACGGAGGAATTGATTATAATTCATTTTGATGAACATCATCTTCTCCACATTTTGTGGAATTAACCTTGTACGCCGATTGCTGACAAGGTGACCGGCTGCACTAAACACTCTTTCGGAGTACACACTGGAGGGGGGGCAACTTAGGTAAAATAAAGCCAGTTTGTGCAAGGGCCTCCAAATTGCCTCTTTTTCCTGCCAGTATACGTACGGACTGTCTGACGTGCCTACATGGATGCGGTCACTCATATAATCCTCCACCATTCTTTCAATGGTGACAGAATCATATGCAGTGACAGTAGACGACATGTCAGTAATCGTTGGCAGGTCCTTCAGTCCGGACCAGATGTCAGCACTCGCTCCAGACTGTCCTGCATCACTGCCAGCGGATGGGCTCAGAATTCTTAGTATTTTCCTCGCAGCCCCAGTTGCAGGAGAATGTGAAGGAGGAGCTGTTGATGGGTCACGTTCCGCTTGACTTGACAATTTTCTCACCAGCAGGTCTTTGAACCTCTGCAGACTTGTGTCTGCTGGAAAGAGAGATACAACGTAGGGTTTAAGTCTAGGATCGAGCACGGTGGCCAAAATGTAGTGCTCTGATTTCAACAGATTGACCACCCGTGAATCCTGGTTAAGCGAATTAAGGGCTCCATCCACAAGTCCCACATGCCTAGCGGAATCGCTCCATTTTAGCTCCTCCTTCAATCTCTCCAGCTTCTTCTGCAAAAGCCTGATGAGGGGAATGACCTGACTCAGGCTGGCAGTGTCTGAACTGACTTCACGTGTGGCAAGTTCAAAGGGTTGCAGAACCTTGCACAACGTTGAAATCATTCTCCACTGCGCTTGAGTCAGGTGCATTCCCCCTCCTTTGCCTATATCGTAGGCAGATGTATAGGCTTGAATGGCCTTTTGCTGCTCCTCCATCCTCTGAAGCATATAGAGGGTTGAATTCCACCTCGTTACCCCCTCTTGCTTCAGATGATGGCGGGGCAGGTTCAGGAGTGTTTGTTTGCTGGTGCTCCAGTCTTCGGCACGCGGTGGCTGAATGCGTAAAGTGGCCCGCAATTCTTCGGGCCACCGACAGCATCTCTTGCACGCCCCTGTCGTTTTTTAAATAATTTTGCACCACCAAATTCAATGAATGTGCAAAACATGGGACGTGCTGGAATTTGCCCACATGTAATGCATGCACAATATTGGTGGCATTGTCCGATGTCACAAATCCCCAGGAGAGTCCAATTGGGGTAAGCCATTCTGCGATGATGTTCCTCAGTTTCCGTAAGAGGTTGTCAGCTGTGTGCCTCTTATGGAAAGTGGTGATACAAAGCGTAGCCTGCCTAGGAACGAGTTGGCGTTTGCGAGATGCTGCTACTGGTTCCGCCGCTGCTGTTCTTGCTGCGGAAGGCAATACATCTACCCAGTGGGATGTCACAGTCATATAGTCCTGAGTCTGCCCTGCTCCACTTGTCCACATGTCTGTGGTTAAGTGGACATTGGGTACAACTGCATTTTTAGGACACTGGTGACTCTTTTTTTTACATCCGTGAACATTCTCGGTATCGCCTGCCTAGAGAAATGGAACCTAGATGGTATTTGGTACCGGGGACACACTACCTCAAGCAATTCTCTATTTCTCTGTGAATTAACTCTGGATACCGGATACACGTTTAACACCACCAAAGCTGCCAAGACCAGAGTTATCCGCTTTGCAGCAGGATGACTGCTGTGATATTTCATCTTCCTCACAAAGGACTGTTGGACAGTCAATTGCTTAATGGAAGTAGTACAAGTGGTCTTCCGACTTCCCCTCTGGGATGGCGATCGACTCCCAGCAGCAACAACAGCAGCGCCAGCAGCAATAGGCGTTACACTCAAGGATGCATCGGAGGAATCCCAGGCAGGAGAGGACTCGTCAGACTTGCCAGTGACATGGCCTGCAGGGAGTTGGTGGTGTGGTTTGCAGGAGCTTGGTTACAAGAGGAAGGGATTTAGTTGTCAGTGGACTGCTTCCGCTGTTACCCAAAGTTTTTCAACTTGTCAATGACTTCTGATGAATGCGCTCCAGGTGACGTATAAGGGAGGATGTTCCTAGGTGGTTAACGTCCTTACCCCTACTTATTACAGCTTGACAAAGGCAACACACGGCTTGACACCTGTTGTCCGCATTTCTGTTAAAAAAATTCCATAACGAAGAGGTGATTTTTTTTGTATTTGACCAGGCATGTCAATGGCCATATTCGTCCCTCGGACAACAGGTGTCTCCCCGGGTGCCTGCCTTAAACAAACCACCTCACCATCAGAATCCTTCTTGTTAATTTCCTCCTCAGCGCCAGCAACACCCATATCCTCATTCTGGTGTACTTCAACAGTGACATCTTCAATTTGACTATCAGGAACTGGACTGCGGGTGCTCCTTCCAGCACTTGCAGGGGGCGTGCAAATGGTGCAAGGCACCACCTCTTCCCGTCCAGTGTTGGGAAGGTCAGGCATCGCAACCGACCCAATTGGACTCTCCTTGGGGATTTGTGATTTTAAAGAACGCATAGTTCTTTGCTGTGCTTTTGCCAGCTTAAGTCTATTCATTTTTCTAGTGAGAGGATGAGTGTTTCCATCCTCATGTGAAGCTGAACCACTAGCCATGAACATAGGACAGGAACTCAGCTGTTCCTTGCCACTCCATGTCGTAAATGGCATATTGGCAAGTTTACGCTTCTCATCAGACGCTTTTAATTTTGATTTTTGAGTCATTTTACTGAACTTTTGTTTTTTGGCTTTTACATGCTCTGTACTATGACATTGGGCATCGGCCTTGGCAGACGACGTTGATGGCATTTCATCGTCTCGGCCATGACTAGTGGCAGCAGTTCAGCACGAGGTGGAAGTGGATCTTGATCTTTCCCTATTTTACCCTCCACATTTTTGTTCTCCATTTTTTAATGTGTGGAATTATATGCCAGTAATATATAAATAGCAATGGCCTACTGTACCGTACTGCTATATATTATATACTGGTGGTCAGCAAAATTATGCACTGTCCTCCTACTACTGCGCACAACAACTAAAATGCACCACAGGTATGGATGGATAGTATACTTGATGACACAGAGGTAGGTAGAACAGTGGCCTACTGTACCGTACTGCTATATATTATATACTGGTTATCAGCAAAATTATGCACTGTACTCCTACTATATATACTGCGCACAACTAAAATGCACCACAGGTATGGATGGATAGTATACTTGACGACACAGAGGTAGGTAGAGCAGTGGACTACTGTACTGTACTGCTATATATTATATACTGGTGGTCAGCAAAATTATGCACTGTCCTCCTACTATATATACTGCGTACAACCAAAATGCACCACAGGCATGGATGGATAGTATACTTGACGACAAAGAGGTAGGTAAAGCAGTGGACTACTGTACTGTACTGCTATATATTATATACTGGTGGTCAGAAAAATAATGCACTGTCCTCCTACTACTGCGCACAACAACTAAAATGCACCACAGGTATGGATGGATAGTATACTTGACGACACAGAGGTAGGTAGAGCAGTCGCCTACTGTACCGTACTGCTATATATTATATACTGGTGGTCAGCAAAATTATGCACTGTCCTCCTTCTACTGCGCACAACAACTAAAAAGCACCACAGGTATGGATGGATAGTATACTTGATGACACAGAGGTAGGTAGAGCAGTCGCCTACTGTACCGTACTGCTATATATTATATACTGGTGGTCAGCAAAATTATGCACTGTCCTCCTACTACTGTGCACAACAACTAAAATGCACCACAGGTATGGATGGATAGTATACTTGATGACACAGAGGTAGGTAGAGCAGTGGCCTACTGTACCGTACTGCTATATATTATATACTGGTGGTCAGCAAATTTGTGCACTGTACTCCTACTATATATACTGCGCACAACAACTAAAATGCACCACAGGTATGGATGGATAGTATACTTGATGACACAGAGGTAGGTAGAGCAGTGGCCTACTGTACCGTACTGCTATATATTATATACTGGTGGTCAGCAAAATTATGCACTGTCCTCCTACTTCTGCACACAACATCTAAAATGTACCACCGGTATGGATGGATAGTATACTTGACGACACAGAGGTCGGTAGAGCAGTGGCCTACTGTACCATACTGCTATATATTATATACTGGTGGTCAGAAAAATTATTCACTGTACTTCTACTATATATACTGCGCACAACTAAAATGCACCACAGGTATGGATGGATAGTATACTTTACGACAAAGAGGTAGGTAGAGCAGTGGCCTACTGTACCGTACTGCTATATATTATATACTGGTGGTCAGCAAAATGATGCACTGTCCTCCTACTACTGGGCGCAACAACTAAAATGCACCACAGGTATGGATGAATAGTATACTTGATGACACATAGGTAGGTAGAGCAGTGGCCTACTGTAACGTACTGCTATATATTATATACTGGTGGTCAGCAAAATTATGCACTGTACTCCTACTATATATACTGCGCACAACTAAAATGCACCACAGGTATGGATGGATAGTATACTTGATGACACAGAGGTAGGTAGAGCAGTGGCCTACTGTACCGTACTGCTATATATTATATACTGGTGGTCAGCAAAATTATGCACTGTACTCCTACTATATATACTGCGCACAACTAAAATGCACCACAGGTATGGATGGATAGTATACTTGACGGCACAGAGGTAGGTAGAGCAGTGGCCTACTGTACCGTACTGCTATATATTATATACTGGTGGTCTGCAAATTTGTGCACTGTACTCCTACTATATATACTGCGCACAACAACTAAAATGCACCACAGGTATGGATGGATAGTATACTTGATGACACAGAGGTAGGTAGAGCAGTGGCCTACTGTACCGTACTGCTATTTATTATATACTGGTGGTCAGCAAAATTATGCACTGTACTCCTACTTCTGCACACAACAACTAAAATGTACCACCGGTATGGATGGATAGTATACTTGACGACACAGAGGTCGGTAGAGCAGTGGCCTACTGTACGGTACTGCTATATATTATATACTGGTGGTCAGCAAAATTATGCACTGTACTCCTACTATATGTACTGCGCAGAATTAAAATGCACCACAGGTATGGATGTATAGTATACTTGACGACACAGAGGTAGGTAGAGCAGTGGACTACTGTGCCATACTGCTATATATTATATACTGGTGGTCAGAAAAATTATTCACTGTACTTCTACTATATATACTGCGCACAACTAAAATGCCCCACAGGTATGGATGGATAGTATACTTTACGACAAAGAGGTAGGTAGAGCAGTGGCCTACTGTACCGTACTGCTATATGTTATATACTGGTGGTCAGCAAAATTATGCACTGTCCTCCTACTACTGGGCGCAACAACTAAAATGCACCACAGGTATGGATGAATAGTATACTTGATGACACAGAGGTAGGTAGAGCAGTGGCCTACTGTAACGTACTGCTAACTATTATATACTGGTGGTCAGCAAAATTATGTACTGTACTCCTACTATATATACTGTGCACAATAACTAAAATGCACCACAGGTATGGATGGATAGTATACTTGACGACACAGAGGTAGGTAGAGCAGTGGCCTACTGTACCGTACTGCTATATATTATATACTGGTGGTCAGCAAAATTATGCACTGTCCTCCTTCTACTGCACACAACTAATAAAATGTACCACCGGTATGGATGGATAGTATACTTGACGACACAGAGGTAGGTAGAGCAGTGGCCTACTGTACCGTACTGCTATATATTATATACTGGTGGTCAGAAAAATTATGCACTGTACTCCTACTATATATACTGCGCACAATTAAAATGCACCACAGGTATGGATGTATAGTATACTTGACGACACAGAGGTAGGTAGAGCAGTGGACTACTGTACCATACTGCTATATATTATATACTGGTGGTCAGCAAAATTATTCAGTGTTCTCCTATTATATATACTGCGCACAACTAAAATGCACCACAGGTATGGATGGATAGTATACTTGACGACACAGAGGTAGGTAGAGCAGTGGCCTACTGTACCGTACTGCTATATATTATATACTGGCGGTCAGCAAAATTATGCACTGTCCTCCTACTACTGGGCGCAACAACTAAAATGCACCACAGGTATGGATGAATAGTATACTTGACGACACAGAGGTAGGTAGAACAGTGGCCTACTGTACCGTACTGCTATATATTATATACTGGTGGTCAGAAAAATTATGCACTGTCCTCCTACTACTGGGCGCAACAACTAAAATACACCACAGGTATGGATGAATAGTATACTTGACGACACAGAGGTAGGTAGAGCAGTGGCCTATTGTACTGTACTGCTATATATTATATACTGGTGGTCAGCAAAATTATGTACTGTACTCCTACTATATATACTGCACACAATAACTAAAATGCACCACAGGTATGGATGGATAGTATACTTGACGACACAGAGGTAGGTAGAGCAGTGGCCTACTGTACCGTACTGCTATATATTATATACTGGTGGTCAGCAAAATGATGCACTGTCCTCCTACTACTGCACACAACTACTAAAATGTACCACCGGTATGGATGGATAGTATACTTGACGACACAGAGGTAGGTAGAGCAGTGGCCTACTGTACCGTACTGCTATATATTATATACTGGTGGTCAGCAAAATTATGCACTGTACTCCTACTGTATATACTGCGCACAACTAAAATGCACCACAGGTATGGATGGATAGTATACTTGATGACACAGAGGTAGGTAGAGCAGTGGCCTACTGTACCGTACTGCTATATATTATATACTGGTGGTCAGCAAAATTATGCACTGTACTCCTACTATATATACTGCGCACAACTAAAATGCACCACAGGTATGGATGGATAGTATACTTGACGGCACAGAGGTAGGTAGAACAGTGGACTACTGTACCGTACTGCTATATATTATATACTGGTGGTCAGCTAAATTATGCACTGTCCTCCTACTCTATATACTGCGCACAACAACTAAAATGCACCACAGGTATGGATGGATAGTATACTTGACGACACAGAGGTAGGTAGAGCAGTGGACTACTGTACCGTACTGATATAATACTGGTGGTCACTGGTCAGCAAAATTCTGCACAGTCCTCCTACTATATACTACAATGCAGCACAGATATGGAGCGTTTTTAAGGCAGAAAACGTATAATACTGGTGGTCACTGGTCAGGAAAACTCTGCACTGTCCTCCTACTATTTAATACTGGTGGCCCCCAGTCCCCACAATAAAGCACGCTGAGCACAGATATTTGCAGCACACTGAGCACAGATATGGAGCGTTTTTCAGGCAGAGAACGTAGATATTTTCAGCACACTAAGCACAGATATTTGCAAGCACAGTGAGCACAGATATTTGCAGCACACTGAGCACAGATATTTGCAGCACTGAACACAACTGAGAGAACGCTGAATGTCCTCTCCCTATCATCTCCAATGCACAAGTGAAAATGGCGGCGATGCGCGGCTCCTTATATAGAATACGAATCTCGCGAGAATACGACAGCGGGATGATGACGTTCGGGCGCGCTCGGGTTAACCGAGCAAGGCGGGAAGGTTCGAATCTGCCTCAGACCCGTGTAAAATGGGTGAAGTTCGGGGGGGTTCGGATTCCGAGGAACCGAACCCGCTCATCTCTATAAGAAAGGTGTTTCACCACAGGTGATGGCAATCATATATTAAAAGGAAAGTTCTGGAGTAGATCATTCTGTCCCTCCTGGAGAGAGGGGTATGGAAATGTGGCCTACTGCAAATAATGTTTGAGCAATATACTTCTGTTATACTTATCATATCCATTTAGTTTGTGGTATTCTACAGTAGCATCATATTCATTTCATGCAATGAATACTGCATCTTAATTATAGTAATTCATGTTTAGTACATTGTAGTTTATGGCATAGGTTTGCAAACACAGTCCTCAAGGCACCCCAACTGTCCTGGTTTTAAATGTATCCATGCTTAACCACAGGTGACTTAATTAGCAACTCAATCAATTTGATTTAAACATCTGGGCTGAGCCATGGATATACCTAAAACCTGGACTGTTGGGGTGCCTTGAGGACCACATTTGGGAACCTCTGGGTTATGGGGTAAATGTAAGAGCCTGCGATTTGCAAGTGTCACCGAGTTCCCAGCGACTCTGGCCAATGCATTAAGTTTTGACTGTAATAGTCAAGTGAAGGGTGAGCATTGTACTTGTATAACACTACGGTCATTTCTAATAAAAAAAAAATCCAAGCTAACTCTATCCAATGAAATAAAAAATAAAAAAGTGTGTGTGTATGGATATTGGTAAATGCAGTTTTTCTTTTTGTTAAATAAAATTGCATGTAATTATCTAAGGGGGGCATGTACTAAGAAGTGATAAAAGTGGAGAAGTGAGCCAGTGGAGAAGTTGCCCATGGCAACCAATCAGCTGCTCTGTGTACTTTTATAGTATGCAAATTATAAATATTACGTCAATGCTGATTGGTTGCCGCAGGCAACTTCTTCACTGGCTCCACTGGCTTCTTGCTGGGAAGGGCATGGCCTCACAATAGTACCCCCAATTCAAATCACGCCACACAGTAGTGCACCTTTATCTCCACTTTTATCACTGCTTAGTACATGCCCTAAGTCAGGTGAAGAATATTAGATGTTAAACATTTCAGTTTTGCTTTTAAATCAAATAATGTGTGCTAGAACATTATGTTTCTTTTCCTATTTATCACCTTCTAAGACTTCACATTTTCCTGTCACTTGTAAATAACCTCAGGATGAAATAGTTTTGTTATTTAAGGTGGTTGTGAAGTCATCAAAATCTAGAAGCTTCTCAGAAACATACTATATATTTACAGTATTCTTTTTTCCACTCCAATACCTTATGTTAGGTTAAATACAAAGTAGGCTATCTTAGACCCTGTTAGTAAAAGTTAATTAAGTATAAGTGTAAATATATATGAAAAACAACACTATGGGGTAAATGTATCAAAGATTTGAGATCCTATTGAGTGTGGTCGATGTTTTAAAGTGGCAATCATTTAAATGACACACAGGGATCTCACAGATGCGCGTTAGTAGCATGTTATAACATTTACCCCCATGATAACAGATAAAAGGATGCTACTTTAGCTTTATAAAATATTTTTTTAGAATGTTTCTTTGATGTTTAATATGTAAACCAAACCAAATTATATGATACTATCACAATATGGGGGAGATGTATCAAGCCTTGATGAGAGATAAGTGGAATATTACCCAAAGCAACCAATTAGCTTTTAACTGTAATTTCATAGATGGTGCTAAATAAGTCATAGTTACTGTGGAAGATGATTGAGTGCTTTGGGCAACTTCTCCACCTTATCTGTACCCAAAGTTTGACACAGCTCTCCCAATATATATATATATATATATATATATATATATATATATTGGGAGAGCTGTGTCAAGCTGTGTCAAGCTGTGTCATGTTCCACTGCACGTTTTTTATCTTATTATTTCATTCTTATTGTATTAAAAGATAACAGGCAAATGTTCAAGGTATGCAATCCAAGTCCAGATTAAGGACCACATAGGGCTGGGGCTAAAAATGTTCAAGGGCCTTTCATGAGAAGAAGAGGAGGTGTGAGCAATGCTGTGCATGGGTGGCCAGTGCCAGGGGTGTGGGATCAGTGCTGTGCATGTGTGGCCAATGCCAGGGGTGTGTGACCATTCCTGTGCATGTGTGGCCAATGCCAGGGGTGTGTGACCAGGGCTGTGCATGTGTGGCCAATGCCAGGGGTGTGTGACTAGTGCTGTGCATGTGTGGTCAATGTCAGGGGTGTGTGACTAGTGCTGTGGAGGTGTGAACAGTGCTGTGAGGGTGTGTGACCAGTGGTGTGTATGTGTGGCCAATGCTAGGGGTGTGTGACCAGTGCTGTGCATGTGTGGCCAATGTCAGGGGTGTGTGACCAGTGCTGTGCATGTGTGGCCAATTCCAGGGGTGTGTGACCAGTGCTGTGCATGTGTGGCCAATGCCAAGGGTGTGTGACCGGTGCTGTGCATGTGTGGCCAATGCCAGGGATGTGTGACCAGTACTGTGCATGTGTGGCCAATGCCAGGGGTGTGTGACCAGTACTGTGCATGTGTGGCCAATGCCAGGGGTGTGTGACCAGTGCTGTGCATGTGTGGCCAATGTCAGGGGTGTGTGACCAGTGGTGTGCATGTGTGGCCAATGCCAGGGGTGTGTGACCAGTGCTGTGCATGTGTGGCCAATGCCAGGGGTGTGTGACTAGTGCTGTGCATGTGTGGTCAATGTCAGGGGTGTGTGACTAGTGCTGTGGAGGTGTGAACAGTGCTGTGAGGGTGTGTGACGAGTGGTGTGTATGTGTGACCAGTGGTGTGTGGCCAATGCCAGGGGTGTGTGACCAGTGCTGTGCATGTGTGGCCAATGCCAGGGGTGTGTGACTAGTGCTGTGCATGTGTGGCCAATGCCAGGGGTGTGTGACTAGTGCTGTGCATGTGTGGTCAATGTCAGGGGTGTGTGACTAGTGCTGTGGAGGTGTGAACAGTGCTGTGAGGGTGTGTGACCAGTGGTGTGTATGTGTGACCAGTGGTGTGTGGCCAATGCCAGGGGTGTGTGACCAGTGCTGTGCATGTGTGGCCAATGTCAGGGGTGTGTGACCAGTGGTGTGCATGTGTGGCCAATGCCAGGGGTGTGTGACCAGTGCTGTGCATGTGTGGCCAATGCCAAGGGTGTGTGACCAGTGCTGTGCATGTGTGGCCAATGCCAGGGGTGTGTGACCAGTACTGTGCATGTGTGGCCAATGCCAGGGGTGTGTGACTAGTGCTGTGGAGGTGTGAACAGTGCTGTGAGGGTGTGTGACCAGTGGTGTGTATGTGTGGCCAATGCCAGGGGTGTGTGACCAGTGCTGTGCATGTGTGGCCAATGTCAGGGGTGTGTGACCAGTGGTGTGCATGTGTGGCCAATGCCAGGGGTGTGTGACCAGTGCTGTGCATGTGTGGCCAATGCCATGGGTGTGTGACAAGTGCTGTGCATGTGTGGCCAATGTCAGGGGTGTGTGACTAGTGTTGTGGAGGTGTGACTAGTGCTGTGAGAGTGTGACCAGTGTTGTGCATGTGTGGCCAATGCCAAGGGTGTTTGACCAGTGCCAAGCATGTATTGTCAATGTCAGGGGTGTGTGACTAGTGCTGTGGAGGTGTGAATAGTGCTGTGAGGGTGTGTGACCAGTGGTGTGCAATCGTGGCCAATGCCAGGGGTGTGTGACCAGTGCTGTGCATGTGTGGCCAATGCCAGGGGTGTGTGACCAGTGCTGTGCATGTGTGGCCAATGCCAAGGGTGTGTGACCAGTGCTGTGCATGTGTGGCCAATGCCAGGGGTGTGTGACCAGTACTGTGCATGTGTGGCCAATGCCAGGGGTGTGTGACTAGTGCTGTGGAGGTGTGAACAGTGCTGTGAGGGTGTGTGACCAGTGGTGTGTATGTGTGGCCAATGCCAGGGGTGTGTGACCAGTGCTGTGCATGTGTGCCAATGTCAGGGGTGTGTGACCAGTGGTGTGCATGTGTGGCCAATGCCAGGGGTGTGTGACCAGTGCTGTGCATGTGTGGCCAATGCCAGGGGTGTGTGACCAGTACTGTGCATGTGTGGCCAATGTCAGGGGTGTGTGACTAGTGCTGTGGAGGTGTGAATAGTGCTGTGAGGGTGTGTGACCAGTGGTGTGCAATCGTGGCCAATGCCAGGGGTGTGTGACCAGTGCTGTGCATGTGTGGCCAATGCCATGGGTGTGTGACAAGTGCTGTGCATGTGTGGCCAATGTCAGGGGTGTGTGACTAGTGTTGTGGAGGTGTGACTAGTGCTGTGAGAGTGTGACCAGTGTTGTGCATGTGTGGCCAATGCCAAGGGTGTTTGACCAGTGCCAAGCATGTATTGTCAATGCCAGTAGAGATGAGCGGGTTCGGTTTCTCTGAATCCGAACCCGCCAGAACTTCATGTTTTTTTTCACGGGTCCGAGCGACTCGGATCTTCCCGCCTTGCTCGGTTAACCCGAGCGCGCCCGAACGTCATCATGACGCTGTCGGATTCTCGCGAGGCTCGGATTCTATCGCGAGACTCGGATTCTATATAAGGAGCCGCGCGTCGCCGCCATTTTCACACGTGCATTGAGATTGATAGGGAGAGGACGTGGCTGGCGTCCTCTCCGTTTAGACACTTGATTTACTAATTTTGGGGAGCATTAGGAGTACTCAGTAGTGTACAGTGCAGAGTTTTGCTGATAGTGACCAGTGACCACCACTTTTATTTATAATCCGTTCTCTGCCTGAAAAAAGCGATACACAGCACACAGTGACTCAGTCACATACCATATCTGTGTGCACTGCTCAGGCTCAGGCCAGTGTGCTGCATCATCTATTATCTATATATAATATTATATATCTGTCTGACTGCTCAGCTCACACAGCTTATAATTGTGGGGGAGACTGGGGAGCACTACTGCAGTGCCAGTTATAGGTTATAGCAGGAGCCAGGAGTACATAATATATTATATAGTGAGTGACCACCAGACACACAGTGCAGTTTATTTAATATATCCGTTCTCTGCCTGAAAAAAGCGATACACACAGTGACTCAGTCAGTCACATACCATATCTGTGTGCACTGCTCAGGCTCAGGCCAGTGTGCTGCATCATCTATATATATTATATATCTGTCTGACTGCTCAGCTCACACAGCTTATAATTGTGGGGGAGACTGGGGAGCACTACTGCAGTGCCAGTTATAGGTTATAGCAGGAGCCAGGAGTACATAATATTATATTAAAATTAAACAGTGCACACTTTTGCTGCAGGAGTGCCACTGCCAGTGTGACTAGTGACCAGTGACCGTGACCACCAGTATATAATATTAGTAGTATACTATCTCTTTATCAACCAGTCTATATTAGCAGCAGACACAGTACAGTGCGGTAGTTCACGGCTGTGGCTACCTCTGTGTCGGCACTCGGCAGCCCGTCCATAATTGTATATACCACCTAACCGTGTTTTTTTTTTTCTTTCTTTATACATACATACTAGTTACGAGTATCCTATCTCTTTATCAACCAGTCTATATATTAGCAGCAGACACAGTACAGTGCGGTAGTTCACGGCTGTGGCTACCTCTGTGTCGGCACTCGGCAGCCCGTCCATAATTGTATATACCACCTAACCGTGGTTTTTTTTTCTTTCTTTATACATACATACTAGTTACGAGTATACTATCTCTTTATCAACCAGTCTATATTAGCAGCAGACACAGTACAGTGCGGTAGTTCACGGCTGTGGCTACCTCTGTGTCGGCACTCGGCAGCCCGTCCATAATTGTATATACCACCTAACCGTGGTTTTTTTTTCTTTCTTTATACATACATACTAGTTACGAGTATACTATCTCTTTATCAACCAGTCTATATATTAGCAGCAGACACAGTACAGTGCGGTAGTTCACGGCTGTGGCTACCTCTGTGTCGGCACTCGGCAGCCCGTCCATAATTGTATATACCACCTAACCGTGTTTTTTTTTTCTTTCTTTATACATACATACTAGTTACGAGTATACTATCTCTTTATCAACCAGTCTATATATTAGCAGCAGACACAGTACAGTGCGGTAGTTCACGGCTGTGGCTACCTCTGTGTCGGCACTCGGCAGCCCGTCCATAATTGTATACTAGTATCCAATCCATCCATCTCCATTGTTTACCTGAGGTGCCTTTTAGTTGTGCCTATTAAAATATGGAGAACAAAAATGTTGAGGTTCCAAAATTAGGGAAAGATCAAGATCCACTTCCACCTCGTGCTGAAGCTGCTGCCACTAGTCATGGCCGAGACGATGAAATGCCAGCAACGTCGTCTGCCAAGGCCGATGCCCAATGGCATAGTACAGAGCATGTCAAAACCAAAACACCAAATATCAGTAAAAAAAGGACTCCAAAACCTAAAATAAAATTGTCGGAGGAGAAGCGTAAACTTGCCAATATGCCATTTACCACACGGAGTGGCAAGGAACGGCTGAGGCCCTGGCCTATGTTTATGGCTAGTGGTTCAGCTTCACATGAGGATGGAAGCACTCAGCCTCTCGCTAGAAAACTGAAAAGACTCAAGCTGGCAAAAGCACCGCAAAGAACTGTGCGTTCTTTGAAATCCCAAATCCACAAGGAGAGTCCAATTGTGTCGGTTGCGATGCCTGACCTTCCCAACACTGGACGTGAAGAGCATGCGCCTTCCACCATTTGCACGCCCCCTGCAAGTGCTGGAAGGAGCACCCGCAGTCCAGTTCCTGATAGTCAGATTGAAGATGTCAGTGTTGAAGTACACCAGGATGAGGAGGATATGGGTGTTGCTGGCGCTGGGGAGGAAATTGACCAGGAGGATTCTGATGGTGAGGTGGTTTGTTTAAGTCAGGCACCCGGGGAGACACCTGTTGTCCGTGGGAGGAATATGGCCGTTGACATGCCAGGTGAAAATACCCAAAAAATCAGCTCTTCGGTGTGGAGGTATTTCACCAGAAATGCGGACAACAGGTGTCAAGCCGTGTGTTCCCTTTGTCAAGCTGTAATAAGTAGGGGTAAGGACGTTAACCACCTCGGAACATCCTCCCTTATACGTCACCTGCAGCGCATTCATAATAAGTCAGTGACAAGTTCAAAAACTTTGGGTGACAGCGGAAGCAGTCCACTGACCAGTAAATCCCTTCCTCTTGTAACCAAGCTCACGCAAACCACCCCACCAACTCCCTCAGTGTCAATTTCCTCCTTCCCCAGGAATGCCAATAGTCCTGCAGGCCATGTCACTGGCAAGTCTGACGAGTCCTCTCCTGCCTGGGATTCCTCCGATGCATCCTTGCGTGTAACGCCTACTGCTGCTGGCGCTGCTGTTGTTGCCGCTGGGAGTCGATGGTCATCCCAGAGGGGAAGTCGTAAGCCCACTTGTACTACTTCCAGTAAGCAATTGACTGTTCAACAGTCCTTTGCGAGGAAGATGAAATATCACAGCAGTCATCCTACTGCAAAGCGGATAACTGAGTCCTTGACAACTATGTTGGTGTTAGACGTGCGTCCGGTATCCGCCGTTAGTTCACAGGGAACTAGACAATTTATTGAGGCAGTGTGCCCCCGTTACCAAATACCATCTAGGTTCCACTTCTCTAGGCAGGCGATACCGAGAATGTACACGGACGTCAGAAAAAGACTCACCAGTCTCCTAAAAAATGCAGTTGTACCCAATGTCCACTTAACCACGGACATGTGGACAAGTGGAGCAGGGCAGGGTCAGGACTATATGACTGTGACAGCCCACTGGGTAGATGTATGGACTCCCGCCGCAAGAACAGCAGCGGCGGCACCAGTAGCAGCATCTCGCAAACGCCAACTCTTTCCTAGGCAGGCTACGCTTTGTATCACCGCTTTCCAGAATACGCACACAGCTGAAAACCTCTTACGGCAACTGAGGAAGATCATCGCGGAATGGCTTACCCCAATTGGACTCTCCTGTGGATTTGTGGCATCGGACAACGCCAGCAATATTGTGTGTGCATTAAATATGGGCAAATTCCAGCACGTCCCATGTTTTGCACATACCTTGAATTTGGTGGTGCAGAATTTTTTTAAAAACGACAGGGGCGTGCAAGAGATGCTGTCGGTGGCCAGAAAAATTGCGGGACACTTTCGGCGTACAGGCACCACGTACAGAAGACTGGAGCACCACCAAAAACTACTGAACCTGCCCTGCCATCATCTGAAGCAAGAAGTGGTAACGAGGTGGAATTCAACCCTCTATATGCTTCAGAGGTTGGAGGAGCAGCAAAAGGCCATTCAAGCCTATACAATTGAGCACGATATAGGAGATGGAATGCACCTGTCTCAAGTGCAGTGGAGAATGATTTCAACGTTGTGCAAGGTTCTGATGCCCTTTGAACTTGCCACACGTGAAGTCAGTTCAGACACTGCCAGCCTGAGTCCGGTCATTACCCTCATCAGGCTTTTGCAGAAGAAGCTGGAGGCATTGAAGAAGGAGCTAAAAGGGAGCGATTCCGCTAGGCATGTGGGACTTGTGGATGCAGCCCTTAATTCGCTTAACAAGGATTCACGGGTGGTCAATCTGTTGAAATCAGAGCACTACATTTTGGCCACCGTGCTCGATCCTAGATTTAAAGCCTACCTTGGATCTCTCTTTCCGGCAGACACAGGTCTGCTGGGGTTGAAAGACCTGCTGGTGACAAAATTGTCAAGTCAAGCGGAACGCGACCTGTCAACATCTCCTCCTTCACATTCTCCCGCAACTGGGGGTGCGAGGAAAAGGCTCAGAATTCCGAGCCCACCCGCTGGCGGTGATGCAGGGCAGTCTGGAGCGACTGCTGATGCTGACATCTGGTCCGGACTGAAGGACCTGACAACGATTACGGACATGTCGTCTACTGTCACTGCATATGATTCTCTCAACATTGATAGAATGGTGGAGGATTATATGAGTAACCGCATCCAAGTAGGCACGTCACACAGTCCGTACTTATACTGGCAGGAAAAAGAGGCAATTTGGAGGCCCTTGCACAAACTGACTTTATTCTACCTAAGTTGCCCTCCCACAAGTGTGTACTCCGAAAGAGTGTTTAGTGCCGCCGCTCACCTTGTCAGCAATCGGCGTACGAGGTTACATCCAGAAAATGTGGAGAAGATGATGTTCATTAAAATGAATTATAATCAATTCCTCCGCGGAGACATTGACCAGCAGCAATTGCCTCCACAAAGTACACAGGGAGCTGAGATGGTGGATTCCAGTGGGGACGAATTGATAATCTGTGAGGAGGGGGATGTACACGGTGATATATCGGAGGGTGAAGATGAGGTGGACATCTTGCCTCTGTAGAGCCAGTTTGTGCAAGGAGAGATTAATTGCTTCTTTTTTGGGGGGGGTCCAAACCAACCCGTCATATCAGTCACAGTCGTGTGGCAGACCCTGTCACTGAAATGATGGGTTGGTTAAAGTGTGCATGTCCTGTTTTGTTTATACAACATAAGGGTGGGTGGGAGGGCCCAAGGACAATTCCATCTTGCACCTCTTTTTTCTTTTCTTTTTCTTTGCATCATGTGCTGATTGGGGAGGGTTTTTTTGGAAGGGACATCCTGCGTGACACTGCAGTGCCACTCCTAGATGGGCCCGGTGTTTGTGTCGGCCACTAGGGTCGCTAATCTTACTCACACAGTCAGCTACCTCATTGCGCCTCTTTTTTTCTTTGCGTCATGTGCTGTTTGGGGAGGGTTTTTTGGAAGGGACATCCTGCGTGACACTGCAGTGCCACTCCTAGATGGGCCCGGTGTTTGTGTCGGCCACTAGGGTCGCTAATCTTACTCACACAGCTACCTCATTGCGCCTCTTTTTTTCTTTGCGTCATGTGCTGTTTGGGGAGGGTTTTTTGGAAGGGACATCCTGCGTGACACTGCAGTGCCACTCCTAGATGGGCCCGGTGTTTGTGTCAGCCACTAGGGTCGCTAATCTTACTCACACAGCTACCTCATTGCGCCTCTTTTTTTCTTTGCGTCATGTGCTGTTTGGGGAGGGTTTTTTGGAAGGGACATCCTGCGTGACACTGCAGTGCCACTCCTAGATGGGCCCGGTGTTTGTGTCGGCCACTAGGGTCGCTAATCTTACTCACACAGCTACCTCATTGCGCCTCTTTTTTTCTTTGCGTCATGTGCTGTTTGGGGAGGGTTTTTTGGAAGGGCCATCCTGCGTGACACTGCAGTGCCACTCCTAGATGGGCCCGGTGTTTGTGTCGGCCACTAGGGTCGCTAATCTTACTCACACAGCTACCTCATTGCGCCTCTTTTTTTCTTTGTGTCATGTGCTGTTTGGGGAGGGTTTTTTGGAAGGGCCATCCTGCGTGACACTGCAGTGCCACTCCTAGATGGGCCCGGTGTTTGTGTCGGCCACTAGGGTCGCTAATCTTACTCACACAGCTACCTCATTGCGCCTCTTTTTTTCTTTGCGTCATGTGCTGTTTGGGGAGGGTTTTTTGGAAGGGACATCCTGCGTGACACTGCTGTGCCACTCCTAGATGGGCCCGGTGTTTGTGTCGGCCACTAGGGTTGCTTATCTTACTCACACAGCGACCTCGGTGCAAATTTTAGGACTAAAAATAATATTGTGAGGTGTGAGGTATTCAGAATAGACTGAAAATGAGTGTAAATTATGGTTTTTGAGGTTAATAATACTTTGGGATCAAAATGACCCCCAAATTCTATGATTTAAGCTGTTTTTTAGTGTTTTTTGAAAAAAACACCCGAATCCAAAACACACCCGAATCCGACAAAAAAAATTCGGTGAGGTTTTGCCAAAACGCGTTCGAACCCAAAACACGGCCGCGGAACCGAACCCAAAACCAAAACACAAAACCCGAAAAATTTCAGGCGCTCATCTCTAAATGCCAGGGGTGTGTGACTAGTGCTGTGGAGGTGTGGACAGTGCTGTGAGGGTGTGACCATTCCTGTGCATGTGTGGCCAATGCCAGGCGTGTCTGACCAGTGCTGTGCATGTGTGGCCAATGCCAGGGGTGTGTGACCAGTGCTGTGCATGTGTGGCCAATGCCAGGTGTGTGTGACCAGTGCTGTGCATGTGTGGCCAATGCCAGGGGTGTGTGACCAGTACTGTGCATGTGTGGCCAATGCCAGGGGTGTGTGACCAGTACTGTGCATGTGTGGCCAATGTCAGGGGTGTGTGACTAGTGCTGTGCATGTGTGGCCAATGCCAGGTGTGTGTGACCAGTGCTGTGCATGTGTGGCCAATGCCAGGGGTGTGTGACCAGTACTGTGCATGTGTGGTCAATTCCAGGTGTGTGTGACCAGTGCTGTGCATGTGTGGCCTATGTCAGGAGTGTGTGACCAGTGCTGTGCATATGTGGCCAATGCCAGGTGTGTGTGACCAGTGCTGTGCATGTGTGCCCAATGTCAGTGGTGTGTGACTAGAGCTGTGGAGGTGTGAGCAGTTCTGTGAGGGTGTGACCAGTGCTGCGGAGGTGTGGCCAATGCCAGGGATGTGCGATCAGTGCAGTAAAGGTGTGTCCACGGCTGTGGAGGTATAACTAAAGCTGTGGAGGTGTGGCCAATGCCATGAGGGTGTGCACACCTTTATACTATCAGCCCCTATGTCTTCCTAAATATGTAAGAATACATAAATTGCATCATTTTGTGAGAAAAATAAAGATAAAATTTTAGCACTTCTGATATATGTCCGGTCGTGTGGCAGTTGGTGTCTGGTCATCATCAAATACATAAATAATTAATGCTGTGGTGTATAGTGTGTTGTATATACATCCTGTGTGTTAACATGTAAACATACAAATGTGACTATAGAGAGCATAAGAAGCTGTTAAGGTTTGATCTGTGCTCTTTTCGTTTTACTCATGGTTTGTGCAGTTTTATTGGTCTCATAAGTGTCCATCAGTGTGAGTTAGTGACTCTCATACTGTAACGTGATTGATTCAGACATGATAGTGACAATAAGGACACTGCAACTACTGTACTCATTAGTTTTACTAAGACTGAGAAAAGTGATGTTTCATGGGAAGTCTAAGTAATTGTGTAGGGTGTAGACCAAATAGGTATGTTGGTTTTATCTGTCATACTCATTATACAGTATATCTATGTTTTTGATTATACTTGGGTACATGTACAGTAATCTCAAGATGCAAACTTTATATATAACAGCTGGACCTGTAAAACAAATTTGTTTTATGTGTATTATCTTATTAGGCAAATGAGAGATACTGTATCAAAAATATTTTATATTAGAAATTATGACTGAAACCTAAGATGAGTTTTCAATGTTATAGCCACTTACCTGTATTTCCTGATGCATACATTGTATACAACACAATTATATCACTACATCATTACTGGAAATAGCAATATAACGTATACAATTGTAAGATAATTTAGAAGTCATTGACTTCTGTTCTGTCTATATGCAATGTGCATATCATTTTATCTAATACTGCTTAAAAATGTGGCTATGGGGCAGATGTACTAAGCCTTGGAGATTGATAAAGTGGTGAGAGATAAACTATCAGCCAATCAACTGCTGTCATTTTTCAAACACAGCCTGTAACATGGCAGATAGGAGCTGATTGGCTGGTACTTTATCTCTGTCCACTTTATCACTCTCCAAGGCTTAGTATACTGTATGTACTCATATATGAAGTAGTGATATTAAGGGTTGAATATGCCTGAGTCTGGATCAGATCTGTTTATGTTAGCTCTTGTTTATAGGTAGAAAGGGAATGTAGCAGTGCCAACCTAGGACACTCTGTACAATGCACACCTCCACTGTAAAAGTGAACACAAATGCTACCTTGCCATATAGTATGGTCGCGATGGTGATCCGAGACTACGCACACTTAGATCCTCGCTAATGCAACCCGGAGTTGTCTATCTCCTGCTGCATTTGCGCTTTAATGACACTGAATTGCCCAGCTGCTTACTTGCTGCTGTGCAATTCCTTGCAGTAATGAATCAGGCCCATATTACACAGCACTTTAGATAATATTTAGTTATTCATATCAGTACTTGTCCCAGTGGAGATTATAATCAATATTCCCGCATGTTCACACATTATAAGAATCATTTTTGTGCAAAGCCAATTAGACTATCACTATGCTTTTTTTGGTTGTGAAAACAGCATAAAAACATAGGGAGAACATACAAACTCTGCACAAATAGTGCCTAGATGGATATGGACCCCTGATTCCAGTGCTATGAGGCAGAGCTAACTATCCATTCATACATACCACAATTCCCTTGCATGCGTGGTCATCTTAAACTGTACTTAGAAATTTCTGTGTTTTCCTGGAATTAATTCCATCCAGTTATTCCCCCCTGAATGTGTGTGATCAGCTTGACCGAGGATCCTGGCACATTGCCCACAATTCATGGGCCTTTAAGGAAAGGTGGGCTGTGCTGGGGGCATCTGTTCCCTGGGCTGGTGTCTACAGAGCTTTTGGGTGGCAGATAGAGAATGCTAACCGGCTGCTTTTATTATAAATGAAATACAATCAGAGCGGTCACGCAGCATTCTCTATCTGCCTCCTGACCTGCAGCCAGAAAGTGAATGGCTGTCAGCTTTCTGAATGGTATTATTGGAGCCATCCACCATTCAGAGTGCCGCGCACAGTGTGCCGCGCACAGAGTGCCACTCACAGTATGGAAGCATGTGGAGAGACAACACGGGACAACAGGAGCGGTAAGTTATGACTTTTTTTTTAAATATATATATTTTTATTTTTTTTCCTGTTAATGGTTATGTAGTGGCCACAGGGCAATGCTTTGCCCAGGGACTACAATGCCATTAAGAAGGCCCTGTCCTGACACTCAGGGTTTGGGTCAAGTAGTAAGATCTCAGTGTATCAGGAAACCTTCACTGACTATCGTCTTCTCATTTTTATTTTTTCTGCTCATATTTGTCTGCAGAATTGTATCCCATTGTAGTAGTAAACCATATGTGCTGGCTTTCTACTTATATATTTTCCATAAAATTTCTGGTGTCGGTACATTGTGAGTGTTTGTGTCATCCATGCAGCATATATGCAGGTGTCCATGGAACACTATGCCCTATTTTGTACATACTGTACAGTATGTAGGCACTTAGAATACCTTTCCAACCAGCCAAAGCTCCAAGCATTTTATTTCATGGGGCTGCCTAAATTACGTTTTACTCTTTCATATCCAAAATGTAATTACTTTTTCTTAAATCATATAGTTTCATTTAATTTGTGTAATTTTAAGCACCGTTAAATTCTTTACATAATTTGCATGATACATGCCACTTAAGAATATTATCGTTTTGTCTTTCAGGGGAATATGGCGAAATTTGCAGGGGTTGCTTGAAGCTTCCAAGTAAGAGAGAGCTTCCAGTTGCCATACAAACACTGCGGGCTGGCTGTTCAGACAAACAGAAGCGCTCGTTTTTGGCAGAGGCAAGCATCATGGGACAGTTTGACCATCCCAACATCATACGTCTAGAAGGAGTCATCACCAGAGGTAGGAATAAAAAACACATCCCCTACTGTATGTATTTACTGAGTCATATATTTACTTTCATTATTTCATTTCTACACCACATTTTAAATTGAAAATATATTGGCATACAGTAATACCTAAAAGCAACTGTGTGGCTAAAATTAAACTTTGTTTCCAAAATGTTATGTCTAATACATAATAACATAGTAACATAGTATTTGAGGTTGAATAGAGGCAAATAGCCCATCATGTTCAACCTGTTTTAAATTGTGATGATTCTACATACTTGCTAAATAATGTTTTATGACTAGCTAGCTACATAACTCATGTTACCCCCGAGTTAACCACGTTGATATTTTAAGTATTATGACCTTGGATAGCTTTTTCATTCAGAAATGTATCCATTCCTTTTTTAAATCCAATTACAGAGTCCGCCATTACCACCTTCCCTGGCAGGGAATTCCACATCCTGATTGCCCTAACAGTGAAGAACCCTTTCCTCCGTTGCATTCTGAACTTTCTCTCTTCCAGCCGCAGGGAGTGCCCACGTGTCCTAAACTGTGTTCTTTTAATAAATAATTCCTCTGATAACTCTTTGTGATATCCCTTTACATATTTGAAGATATTAATAATATCTCCTCTTAGGCGCTTCTTTTCTAGTGTATACATATTCAGCCTAGTAAGTCTTTCCTTATAGTCCAGTCCTTCTAGGCCTTTAATCAATTTAGTAGCTCGCCTTTGAACACTTTTGAGTTCACTGATGTCTTTTTTATACAATGGTGCCCAAAACAGAACACAATATTCCAGGTGCAGACGCACCAATGCCTTATACAGCGGCATGATTACATCCGAGTCCCTTGTCTCAATTCCCCTTTTTATGCACGCTCGCACCTTACTTGCCTTCTATACTGCGATTCTCGTGTCTCTTGCACAGTTTATACACCTCAGCATATATTTTTCTTTTGTGACAAATGTCTCCATTTGTTTGCTACAGTTCATTATAATACATAGTACACAGGGCTGGACTGCCCATCGGGTCGATGACCTGATGGGCCAGTCCAGTCATGCAGAGAGACCATGGCTGGCTGAGCACTCTGCTCGGCTGCCTGGCTCACACAGACAGGGGCTGGCCGGGCAGCTGCTCATCCCAGATTTTGTTCAACATACAGAGACATGTGAGCATTCCACAAGGTCAGGCCCCCCGTAACTTACAGCATTTCCCATTTTCATGCCAGACTGCCCCAGTCCATTCCTGAGAGTACAAACTGAATTTCTGTAATGTTGATTCCTTGTATTTAATGAGCCTATTCATCATCGGTGGCCAAATGGCTGAGGATAATTAAGTATCCAACTCACTGCGTGTTGTGGCGGTGGATTCTTAATTGCGGGAGCAATTCAGCATTGCACTAGTGCATACCTCCCAACATGACCCTCTCCGGGAGGGACAAAATGCTCTGCTTCTGGACTTTTCTCTTAATTTATGATTGCCAGCACCTGTGCTGAACAGGTTCATGGATAAGAAAGGTGTTCAGCACAGGTGACGGCAATCATAAATTAAGAGGGAAGCCCAGGAGCAGAGCATTCTGTCCCTCCTGGAGAGGGTCATGTTGGGAGGTATGCCAGTGTGGGGACAGCTGCTCTGAAAAGCAGTGATACTTATCGGTACTGGGTCTGCACAGTGCACATGCTTGACCTGCAATCACGTTTGAGCACAGGCCCAAGGTCATTTACTGATAAAGAGGTGGAGGAATACACTCGGATCCCTTTTTGCAACAACCTCCTTCCCATAGGAAAGAGTAGGACTCCGGGAATCAGCACCGTCTGTAGATGGCATTGATTCTCACAAGCAAACTCTGAAAACTTTCATTTTTTCTGATTATTAGGTGGCTTCAAAAAATGAATGGTCCCTTTGCAAAAAACAGGCAGAAATTAGCATTTCTGCATGTCTAACGGACCCATTTGTGATGCTAAATATACCACTAAAACTCTTAATAATGTCTTTCTATTTTACAGGCAATACAATGATGACAATAATGGAATATATGGGCAACGGAGTGCTAGATTCATTTTTGAGGGTATGTAAATAATCTTTCCCCCACAAGAAAGCAATGGTTCATGTAATATCTACAGACTCATTCTTTGACTCATTATTTGAAATGTATTAAATTTTAAATATGTACATGGTTAGCTTAATATCTGATCCCATTTACAGATTGCTATAGATCTTGAGGTGTAACGTGTTGTTTTTCATCCTGTGAAATTATTACGTTTGTACAGTACTTTCTATAAATTTAAATCTTTTAAAAAAAGAGAAACCATCTGAAAAATATTTTCCTTTTTTACAAGTATCTCATGTAAGTTTCACTATTTACCCACAAGCGAAGAGGCGGAAAACATCCACATTAGATTAGGTCTCAAATACTGGTGAAATAATAAACTTAGATATTTGATTGCCAAAATTTCCTCATAAAACCCAAACAGTAATTGCTTTTAGCTCAATAATAAAATAAAGTAAGCCATTATTATTAATTACTGTTGTTATTATTATGATTGATTTGTAAGACCCACAGTGCTATATAGTGCCAGACAATGGGGAAAGCAGGACATACTGTAGTGTTTAACGTTTTAAAGTCTGTAGAAAGTCTGGGCATGTGAGTTAGGGAATTATATTAGTAGGTAGCTGCAGAGTGGGGAAGACTTGTAGGTGGGAGCGAGAGGCAATCTGCAGTTCAGAGGGTAAGTACATGGTCACAAATACTTTGTTGGGTTGAAGAAAATTACCTGTATAGGGAAAACAATGGTACATGATAGTCCTGCACTAGACTTTAAGGGGTAAATTTACTAAGATAGGAGTTTTTTTTTAGAACTGGTGATGTTGCTCATAGCAACCAATCAGATTCTACTTAACATTTATCTAGCTGCTTCTAGAAGATAATAGAAAGAATCTGATTGGTTGTTATGGGCAACATCACCAGTTCTGAAAAAGTCCCACCTTAGTAAGTTTCCTCCCAAATACTGTAGCGTGCACATCCTGAACACCATAGTGCTGTACAATCTACAATCCACTGCTGCTTCCAGTGAGAAGCATACTGTAGTCCATATACTGTACTTTGTACAAGTCACTGCCTCATACTTACTGTAGCTAGTGGATGGATCATTATGTGTATAATATTGTCTTGCTTATAGTAGTGATGTGCACCTGAAATTTTTCGGGTTTTGTGTAGAGATGAGCGGGTTCGGTTCTTTGGAATCCGAACCCCCCCGAACTTCAGCCTTTTTACATGGGTCCGAGGCAGACTCGGATCTTCCCGCCTTGCTCGGTTAACCCGAGCGCGCCCGAACATCATCATCCCGCTGTCGGATTCTCGCGAGGCTCGTATTCTATCGCGAGACTCGGATTCTATATAAGGAGCCGCGCGTCGCCGCCATTTTCACACGTGCATTGAGATTGATAGGGAGAGGACGTGGCTGGCGTCCTCTCCGTTAGAATAGATAGAGACACTTGAGTTGATTTACTACTAACTTAGTAATTTGGGGGAGCATTAGGAGTACTCAGAGTGCAGAGTTTTGCTGATAGTTACTAGTGACCACCACCAGTTTTATTTATTATTTAATATAATCCGTTCTCTGCCTGAAAAAAAATTATACACAGTCACATACCATATCTGTGCTCAGCCTCAGTGTGCTGCATGATAATATCATCTATGTATATCTGACTGTGCTGAGTGCTCACTGCTCACACAGCTGAATTTTGGGGGAGACTGGGGTGCAGTTATAGCAGGAGTACAGTGCACACTTTTGCTGCCAGTGTGACTGACCAGTGACCACCAGTATATTGTCTGCCTGAAAAAGTTAAACACTCCTGTGGTGTTTTTTTTTTTTTATTCTATAAACACATTCTGCTGACAGTGTCCAGCAGGTCCGTCATTCATTATATTATATAAATATTTACCTGCAGTAGTGTTATATTTTTTTTGTTCATCTCTATCATCTTTATCATCTCTATATTAGCAGACGCAGTACGGTAGTCCACGGCTGTGGCTACCTCTGTGTCGTCAGTGCTCGTCCATAATTGTATACCTACCTGTGGTGGGGTTTATTTTTCTATCTTCTTCATACTAGTAGTTTAGGAGTCTGCTGACAGTGTCCAGCAGGTCCGTCATTATATTATATATACCTGCAGTAGTGATATATATATATTTTTTATATCATTATCATCTCTATACTAGCAGACGCAGTACGGTAGTCCACGGCTGTAGCTACCTCTGTGTCGTCAGTGCTCGTCCATAATTGTATACCTACCTGTGGTGGGGTTTTTTTTTCTATCTTCTTCATACTAGTAGTTTAGGAGTCTGCTGACAGTGTCCAGCAGGTCCGTCATTATATTATATATACCTGCAGTAGTGATATATATATATTTTTTATATCATTATCATCTCTATACTAGCAGACGCAGTACGGTAGTCCACGGCTGTAGCTACCTCTGTGTCGTCAGTGCTCGTCCATAATTGTATACCTACCTGTGGTGGGGTTTTTTTTTCTATCTTCTTCATACTAGTAGTTTAGGAGTCTGCTGACAGTGTCCAGTAGGTCCGTCATTATATTATATATACCTGCAGTAGTGATATATATATATTTTTTATATCATTATCATCTCTATACTAGCAGACGCAGTACGGTAGTCCACGGCTGTAGCTACCTCTGTGTCGTCAGTGCTCGTCCATAATTGTATACCTACCTGTGGTGGGGTTTATTTTTCTATCTTCTTCATACTATTAGTTTAGGAGTCTGCTGACAGTGTCCAGCAGGTCCGTCATTATATTATATATACCTGCAGTAGTGATATATATATATTTTTTATATCATTATCATCTCTATACTAGCAGACGCAGTACGGTAGTCCACGGCTGTAGCTACCTCTGTGTCGTCAGTGCTCGTCCATAATTGTATACCTACCTGTGGTGGGTTTTTTTTTTCTATCTTCTTCATACTAGTAGTTTAGGAGTCTGCTGACAGTGTCCAGCAGGTCCGTCATTATATTATATATACCTGCAGTAGTGATATATATATATTTTTTATATCATTATCATCTCTATACTAGCAGATGCAGTACGGTAGTCCACGGCTGTAGCTACCTCTGTGTCATCAGTGCTCGTCCATTTTTGTATACCTACCTGTGGTGGGGTTTTTTTTTTTCTATCTTCTTCATACTAGTAGTTTAGGAGTCTGCTGACAGTGTCCAGCAGGTCCGTCATTATATTATATATACCTGCAGTAGTGATATATATATATTTTTTATATCATTATCATCTCTATACTAGCAGACGCAGTACGGTAGTCCACGGCTGTAGCTACCTCTGTGTCGTCAGTGCTCGTCCATAATTGTATACCTACCTGTGGTGGGGTTTATTTTTCTATCTTCTTCATACTAGTAGTTTAGGAGTCTGCTGACAGTGTCCAGCAGGTCCGTCATTATATTATATATACCTGCAGTAGTGATATATATATATTTTTTATATCATTATCATCTCTATCCTAGCAGACGCAGTACGGTAGTCCACGGCTGTAGCTACCTCTGTGTCGTCAGTGCTCGTCCATAATTGTATACCTACCTGTGGTGGGGTTTTTTTTTCTATCTTCTTCATACTAGTAGTTTAGGAGTCTGCTGACAGTGTCCAGCAGGTCCGTCATTATATTATATATACCTGCAGTAGTGATATATATATATTTTATATCATTATCATCTCTATACTAGCAGACGCAGTACGGTAGTCCACGGCTGTAGCTACCTCTGTGTCGTCAGTGCTCGTCCATAATTGTATACCTACCTGTGGTGGGGTTTATTTTTCTATCTTCTTCATACTAGTAGTTTAGGAGTCTGCTGACAGTGTCCAGCAGGTCCGTCATTATATTATATATACCTGCAGTAGTGATATATATATATATATATTATATCATTATCATCTCTATACTAGCAGACGCAGTACGGTAGTCCACGGCTGTAGCTACCTCTGTGTCGTCAGCCACTCGTCATCCATAAGTATACTAGTATCCATCCATCTCCATTGTTTACATGCGGTGCCTTTTAGTTGTGCCTATTAAAATATGGAGAACAAAAATGTTGAGGTTCCAAAAATAGGGAAAGATCAAGATCCACTTCCACCTCGTGCTGAAGCTGCTGCCACTAGTCATGGCCGAGACGATGAAATTCCATCAACGTCGTCTGCCAAGGCCGATGCCCAATGTCATAGTACAGAGCATGTAAAATCCAAAACACAAAATATCAGTAAATAAAGGACTCAAAAATCTAAAATAAAATCGTCGGAGGAGAAGCGTAAACTTGCCAATATGCCATTTACCACACGGAGTGGCAAGGAACGGCTGAGGCCCTGGCCTATGTTCATGGCTAGTGGTTCAGCTTCACATGAGGATGGAAGCACTCAGCCTCTCGCTAGAAAAATGAAAAGACTTAAGCTGGCAAAAGCACAGCAAAGAACTGTGCGTTCTTCGAAATCACAAATCCACAAGGAGAGTCCAATTGTGTCGGTTGCGATGCCTGACCTTCCCAACACTGGACGTGAAGAGCATGCGCCTTCCACCATTTGCACGTCCCCTGCAAGTGCTGGAAGGAGCACCCGCAGTCCAGTTCCTGATAGTCAGATTGAAGATGTCAGTGTTGAAGTACACCAGGATGAGGAGGATATGGGTGTTGCTGGCACTGGGGAGGAAATTAACAAGGAGGATTCTGATGGTGAGGTGGTTTGTTTAAGTCAGGCACCCGGGGAGACACCTGTTGTCCGTGGGAGGAATATGGCCATTGACATGCCTGGTGAAAATACCAAAAAAATCAGCTCTTCGGTGTGGAAGTATTTCAACAGAAATGCGGACAACAGGTGTCAAGCCGTGTGTTGCCTTTGTCAAGCTGTAATAAGTAGGGGTAAGGACGTTAACCACCTCGGAACATCCTCCCTTATACGTCACCTGCAGCGCATTCATCATAAGTCAGTGACAAGTTCAAAAACTTTGGGCGACAGCAGAAGCAGTCCACTGACCAGTAAATCCCTTCCTCTTGTAACCAAGCTCACGCAAACCACCCCACCAACTCCCTCAGTGTCAATTTCCTCCTTACCCAGGAATGCCAATAGTCCTGCAGGCCATGTCACAGGCAATTCTGACGAGTCATCTCCTGCCTGGGATTCCTCCGATGCATCCTTGCGTGTAATGCCTACTGCTGCTGGCGCTGCTGTTGTTGCTGCTGGGAGTCGATGGCCATCCCAGAGGGGAAGTCGTAAGACGACTTTTACTACTTCCACCAAGCAATTGACTGTCCAACAGTCCTTTGCGAGGAAGATGAAATATCACAGCAGTCATCCTGCTGCAAAGCGGATAACTGAGGCCTTGGCATCCTGGGCGGTGAGAAACATGGTTCCGGTATCCATCATTACTGCAGAGCCAACTATAGACTTGTTGGAGGTACTGTGTCCCCGGTACCAAATACCATCTAGGTTCCATTTCTCTAGGCAGGCGATACCGAAAATGTACACAGACCTCAGAAAAAGACTCACCAGTGTCCTAAAAAATGCAGTTGTACCCAATGTCCACTTAACCACGGACATGTGGACAAGTGGAGCAGGGCAGACTCAAGACTATATGACTGTGACAGCCCACTGGGTAGATGTATTGACTCCCGCCGCAGGAACAGCAGCGGCGGCACCAGTAGCAGCATCTCGCAAACGCCAACTCTTTCCTAGGCAGGCTACGCTTTGTATCACCGCTTTCCAGAATACGCACACAGCTGAAAACCTCTTACGGCAACTGAGGAAGATCATCGCAGAATGGCTTACCCCAATTGGACTCTCCTGTGGATTTGTGGCATCGGACAACGCCAGCAATATTGTGTGTGCATTAAATCTGGGCAAATTCCAGCACGTCCCATGTTTTGCACATACCTTGAATTTGGTGGTGCAGAATTATTTAAAAAACGACAGGGGTGTGCAAGAGATGCTGTCGGTGGCCAGAAGAATTGCGGGACACTTTCGGCGTACAGGCACCACGTACAGAAGACTGGAGCAACACCAAAAACGCATGTACCTGCCCTGCCATCATCTGAAGCAAGAAGTGGTAACGAGGTGGAATTCAACCCTCTATATGCTTCAGAGGTTGGAGGAGCAGCAAAAGGCCATTCAAGCCTATACAACTGACCACGATATAGGAGGTGGAATGCTCCTGTCTCAAGCGCAGTGGAGAATGATTTCAACTTTGTGCAAGGTTCTGCAACCTTTTGAACTTGCCACACGTGAAGTCAGTTCAGACACTGCCAGCCTGAGTCAGGTCATTCCCCTCATTAGGCTTTTGCAGAAGAAGCTGGAGACATTGAAGGAGGAGCTAACACTGAGCGATTCCGCTAGGCATGTGGGACTTGTGGATGGAGCCCTTAATTCGCTTAACAAGGATTCACAGGTGGTCAATCTGTTGAAATCAGAGCACTACATTTTGGCCACCGTGCTCGATCCTAGATTTAAAACCTACCTTGGATCTCTCTTTCCGGCAGACACAAGTCTGCAGGGGTTCAAAGAACGCATTTTGGCAAAACCTCACCGAATTTTTTTTGTCGGATTTGGGTGTGTTTTGGATTCGGGTGTTTTTTTTTCAAAAAACCCTAAAAAACAGCTTAAATCATAGAATTTGGGGGTCATTTTGATCCCAAAGTATTATTAACCTCAATAACCATAATTTCCACTCATTTTCAGTCTATTCTGAACACCTCACACCTCGCAATATTATTTTTAGTCCTAAAATTTGCACCGAGGTCGCTGGATGACTAAACTCAGCGACCCAAGTGGCCGACACAAACACCTGGCCCATCTAGGAGTGGCACTGCAGTGTCACGCAAGATGGCCCTTCAAAAAAATACTCCACAAACAGCACATGACGCAAAGAAAAATGAAAGAAAAAAGAGGTGCAAGATGGAATTGTCCTTGGGCCCTCCCACCCACCCTTATGTTGTAAAAACAGGACATGCACACTTTAACGAACCCATCATTTCAGCGACAGGGTCTGCCACACGACTGTGACTGAAATGACTGGTTGGTTTGGGCCCCCACCAAAAAAGAAGCAATCAATCTCTCCTTGCACAAACTGGCTCTACGGAGGCAAGATGTCCACCTCATCATCATCGTCCGATTCATCACCCCTTTCACTGTGTACATCCCCCTCCTCACAGATTATTAATTCGTCCCCACTGGAATCCACCATCTCAGGTCCTCGTGTACTTTCTGGAGGCAATTGCTGCTGGTGAATGTCTCCATGGAGGAATTGATTATAATTCATTTTAATGAACATCATCTTCTCCACATTTTCTGGAAGTAACCTCGTACGCCGATTGCTGACAAGGTGAGCGGCGGCACTAAACACTCTTTCGGAGTACACACTGGAGGGAGGGCAACTTAGGTAGAATAAAGCCAGTTTGTGCAAGGGCCTCCAAATTGCCTCTTTTTCCTGCCAGTATACGTACGGACTGTCTGACGTGCCTACTTGGATGCGGTCACTCATATAATCCTCCACCATTCTTTCAATGGTGAGAGAATCATATGCAGTGACAGTAGACGACTTGTCAGTAATCGTTGGCAGGTCCTTCAGTCCGGACCAGATGTCAGCATCAGCAGTCGCTCCAGACTGCCCTGCATCACCGCCAGCGGGTGGGCTCGGAGTTCGTAGCCTTTTCCTCGCACCCCCAGTTGCGGGAGAATGTGAAGGAGGAGATGTTGACGGGTCGCGTTCCGCTTGACTTGACAATTTTGTCACCAGCAGGTCTTTGAACCTCTGCAGACTTGTGTCTGCCGTAAAGAGAGATCCAAGGTAGGTTTTAAATCTAGGATCGAGCACGGTGGCCAAAATGTAGTGCTCTGATTTCAACAGATTGACCACACGTGAATCCAGGTTAAGAGAATGAAGGGCTCCATCTACAAGTCCCACATGCCTAGCGGAATCGCTCTGTTTTAGCTCCTCCTTCAATGCCTCCAGCTTCTTCTGCAAAAGCCTGATGAGGGGAATGACCTGACTCAGGCTGGCAGTGTCTGAACTGACTTCACGTGTGGCAAGTTCAAAAGGTTGCAGAACCTTGCACAACGTTGAAATCATTCTCCACTGCGCTTGAGACAGGTGCATTCCACCTCCTTTGCCTATATCATGGCCAGATGTATAGGCTTGAATGGCCTTTTGCTGCTCCTCCATCCTCTGAAGCATATAGAGGGTTGAATTCCACCTCGTTACCACCTCTTGCTTCAGATGATGGCAGTGCAGGTTCAGGTGTTTTTGGTGGTGCTCCAGTCTTCTGTACGCGGTGCCTGTACGCCGAAAGTGGCCCGCAATTCTTCTGGCCACCGACAGCATCTCTTGCACGCCCCTGTCGTTTTTTAAATAATTCTGCACCACCAAATTCAAGGTATGTGCAAAACATGGGACGTGCTGGAATTTGCCCAGATGTAATGCACTCACAATATTGCTGGCATTGTCCGATGTCACAAATCCCCAGGAGAGTCCAATTGGGGTAAGCCATTCTGCGATGATCTTCCTCAGTTGCCGTAAGAGGTTTTCAGCTGTGTGCCTATTCTGGAATGCGGTGATACAAAGCGTAGCCTGCCTAGGAACGAGTTGGCGTTTGCGAGATGCTGCTACTGGTGCCGCCGCTGCTGTTCTTGCAGCGGGAGGCAATACATCTACCCAGTGGGCTGTCACAGTCATGTAGTCCTGAGTCTGCCCTGCTCCACTTGTCCACATGTCCGTGGTTAAGTGGACATTGGGTACAACTGCATTTTTTAGGACACAGGTGAGTCTTTTTCTGACATCCGTGTACATTCTCGGTATCGCCTGCCTAGAGCAGTGGAACCTAGATGGTATTTTGTAACGGGGGCACACTACCTCAAGAAATTGTCTAGTTCCCTGTGAACTGACGGCGGATACCGGACGCACGTCTAACACCAACATAGTTGTCAAGGCCTCAGTTATCCGCTTTGCAACAGGATGACTGCTGTGATATTTCATCTTCCTCGCAAAGGACTGTTGGACAGTCAATTGCTTACTGGAAGTAGTACAAGTGGTCTTCCGACTTCCCCTCTGGGATGACGATCGACTCCCAGCAGCAACAACAGCAGCGCCAGCAGCAGTAGGCGTTACACTCAAGGATGCATCGGAGGAATCCCAGGCAGGAGAGGACTCGCCAGACTTGCCAGTGACATGGCCTGCAGGACTATTGGCTTTCCTGGGTAAGGAGGAAATTGACACTGAGGGAGTTGGTGGTGTGGTTTGCGCGAGCTTGGTTACAAGAGGAAGGGATTTACTGGTCAGTGGACTGCTTCCGCTGTCGCCCAAAGTTTTTGAACTTGTCACTGACTTATTATGAATGCGCTGCAGGTGACGTATAAGGGAGGATGTTCCGAGGTGCTTAACGTCCTTACCCCTACTTATTACAGCTTGACAAAGGCAACACACGGCTTGACACTTGTTGTCCGCATTTCTGTTGAAATACTTCCACACTGAAGAGCTGATTTTTTTGGTATTTTCACCAGGCATGTCAATGGCCATATTCCTCCCACGGACAACAGGTGTCTCCCCGGGTGCCTGACTTAAACAAACCACCTCACCATCAGAATCCTCCTTGTCAATTTCCTCCCCAGCGCCAGCAACACCCATATCCTCATCCTGGTGTACTTCAACACTGACATCTTCAATTTCACTTTCAGGAACTGGACTGCGGGTGCTCCTTTCAACACTTGCAGGGGGCGTGCAAATGGTGGAAGGCGCAAGCTCTTCCCGTCCAGTGTTGGGAAGGTCAGGCATCGCAACCGACACAATTGGACTCTCCTTTGGGATTTGTGATTTCGAAGAACGCACAGTTCTTTGCTGTGCTTTTGCCGCAAGTCTTTTCTTTTTTCTAGCGAGAGGATGAGTGCTTCCATCCTCATGTGAAGCTGAACCACTAGCCATGAACATAGGCCAGGGCCTCAGCCGTTCCTTGCCACTCCGTGTCGTAAATGGCATATTGGCAAGTTTACGCTTCTCCTCAGACGCTTTTAATTTTGATTTTTGGGTCATTTTTTTACTGATCTTTTGTGTTTTGGATTTTACATGCTCTGTACTATGACATTGGGCATCGGCCTTGGCAGACGACGTTGATGGCATTTCATCGTCTCGGCCATGACTAGTGGCAGCAGCTTCAGCACGAGGTGGAAGTGGATCTTGATCTTTCCCTATTTTTTTAACCTCCACATTTTTGTTCTCCATATTTTGCGCACAACTAAAAGCCACCACAGGTATACAATGTAGATGGATGGATAGTATAGTATTACTTATACTTATGGACGACGAGTGACGACACAGAGGTAGGTACAGCCGTGGCCTACCGTACTGCTGCTTAGTGCTTATAAATAAATATAATATACTGTATAACGGACCTGGTGGACAGTGTCAGCAGACTGCTAAACTAGTATGAAGAAAGAAAAAAAAAACCACCACAGGTATACAATGTAGATGGATGGATAGTATAGTATTACTTATACTTATGGACGACGAGTGCACTGACGACACAGAGGTAGGTACAGCCGCGGCCTACCGTACTGCTTCTTAGTGCTTATATATAAATATAATATACTGTATAACGGACCTGGTGGACAGTGTCAGCAGACTGCTTAACTAGTATGAAGAAAGAAAAAAAAACCACCACAGGTATACAATGTAGATGGATGGATAGTATAGTATTACTTATACTTATGGACGACGAGTGCACTGACGACACAGAGGTAGGTACAGCCATGGCCTACCGTACTGCTGCTTAGTGCTTATATATAAATATAATATACTGTGTGTATAACGGACCTGGTGGACAGTGTCAGCAGACTGCTAAACTTGTATGAAGAAAGAAAAAAAAACACCACAGGTATACAATGTAGATGGATGGATAGTATAGTATTACTTATACTTATGGACGAGTGACGACACAGAGGTAGGTAGAGCTCTGGCCTACTGTACTGCTGCTTAGTGCTTATATATAAATATAATATACTGTATAACGGACCTGGTGGACAGTGTCAGCAGCAGACTGCTAAACTAGTATGAAGAAAGAAAAAAAAACACCACAGGTATACAATGTAGATGGATGGATAGTATTACTTATACTTATGGACGACGAGTGACGAGTCGACACAGAGGTAGGTACAGCCGTGGCCTACCGTACTGCTGCTTAGTGCTTAATTATATATATAATATACTGTATAACGGACCTGGTGGACACTGCAGTGTCAGCAGACTGCTAAACAAATTAGCATGAAGAAAGAAAAAAAAAAACACCAGTGTTTTTCAGGCAGACAAACGTATACTGGACTGGTGGTCACTGTCAGCAAAACTGTGCACTGTACTCCTGCTATAACTGCTCCCCAGTCCCCACAATTAGGCAGTGTGAGCAGTGCACTCAGCACAGATATATCATGCAGCAGTGCAGCACACTGAGTGAGCACAGATATGGTGGAGCGTTTTTTTTCAGGCAGAGAAACAACGGATTAAACTCAAAACCCTGCACTGTACTCCCTAACAGCTGCTCCCCGTCCCCAATCCTCCCCACAATTATAACTAACTAAGTTCTAATATAATACAACGGACTCGGAGAGGACGCCAGCCACGTCCTCTCCCTATCAATCTCAATGCACGTGTGAAAATGGCGGCGACGCGCGGCTCCTTATATAGAATCCGAGTCTCGCGAGAATCCGACAGCGGGATGATGACGGGCGGACCCGTCAACGGACGGGCGCGCTCGGGTTAACCGAGCAAGGCGGGAGGATCCGAGTCGCTCGGACCCGTGTAAAAAAAAGGTGAAGTTCGGGCGGGTCGGATTCCGAGGATCCGAACCCGCTCATCACTAGCTTATAGGAATAGTTCTTACATTAAAGGAAACACCATACCTTTCTCTATTTTTAAAAAAAAATTATAATACAGAACTAGAACAAAAGTATATATTTGCACTGGTGTAATTTTATCTGCACTTTTTTCACTTTAACTGATTACTAATATTTGAAAAGAAACTCAACACAGAAAAACATCTGCACTAGTTTCAGGAAGAAAAAGTGCCAAGCCAAATTCAAATAACTTTAAGCCTGGTGCAATAGGGATGCATGCAAAAAGGTATTATTTAGCCCAAATTACTCAACATCTAATCTGAAACTGGAATGGTATAAGTACATATAGGGGTGTATTCAATAAGTGTTGGAAGCTGCCGTTTTGTCGGAAAGACGGCAGCTGCCGATAGGTTTAGGTCGGAAGGGGTTCCGACCTATTCAGTAGGGGCTGTTTTTTTCCAACGAGTCGGTAATTCCCGACTTGTTAGAAAACACATGGATTGTCGGATTAGTCGCAGATCCATGTGTTCCGCGGCCAAATCCGACAGGTTTTGTCCCTGGTTCGGACAATGTCAATCCAAATTTTTTTAAAGTCAGATTGACATTGTCGGAACCGGGGAGATAAGACGGGGAAGCGGGGAAAGGTAGGAGGGACCATGTGAGCTGAGCAGCGTGGACGCCGGTGAGGAGAGCAGCGTGGATGCCGGTCAGGATACGAGCAGGGACGCTGGTGAGGAGACGAGTAGGGACGGAGCGTGGACGGGAGAGAACGGCTGTCGGGACGGAGCGTTGACGGACGAGGGGCGGCTGTCAGGAGGAGCCAAATCCGACACTTGGATTTGGCCGCTTATTGAACACTGACCTGTCTGATCCTTTCCATTGGACAGGATCCGACAGGTATTGAATATACCATAGTGTATAGTACCTGGGCCTGCATCTGACGTCTCATAACAAGATATCCTGGAGAAGTCAGAAAACAATCAGTGTTATTCTGTTATATCAGAGGGTTCATGGGGGAGATGTACTAAGCCTTGAAAAGTGATACATTTCACAGTGATAAAGTACCAGCCAATCGGCTTCTAACTTCCATGTCACACCCTGACTTTAGAAAATGGCAGTTAGGAGTTGGTTAGCTGGTACTTTATCACCGTGAAATTTATCACTTTTCAAGGCTTAGTACATCTGGTCCTAATGTTGAAATTCAGAATGTTGACTTGAAAATGTCAACATGGTGTGAATGTCAATATTCAAAATATTGACACTGACAGACTGTTGACATGGCAAAGTGTCAACATTATGATGACAGCATTTTTTTTTTACAATATTAGTGTTAGGTATAGGCATTCTGACCTCCGCAATGGAAATGTGCACAGTCAACATACAGTACAGTCAATATTCACAATGTCAGCAAAGTCGACAGTAGTTCAATGTCAACATTTGTCATGTCAACCTCCCACCCACGTCAGCATTCTAAAAGTTGACATTTAAAATGTATCGACATATTCTACCAAACCCTATTTATTTATGTTGGTTTTATTAAGCCTGATTTCGCTTATTCTTTTTTTATCCATAATCATGTTGAGGCAGATGTATTAACCTGGAGAAGTAATAAAGACGTGATAAAGCAGTGATAAGTGCAAGGTGATAATGCACCAGCCAGTCAGCTCCTAACTGCCATTTTTCAAATCCGTAATGACTGTCTGGAGCGTTATCACCTTGCACTTATCACTCCTTTATCACTTCTTTATCCCTTCTCCAGGTTAATACATCTGGCTCATTGTCTGAAAAAGTACTTTTCTATGTACTTTTTTAACCTTAAGAAAAATTTTTTACATAGTGAGACAAAAAAAGAAGACAATGCATTGAAAATAAAAATTTCTGCAGCGGAGTACACTGTGTTCCACAGGGAATACATCGGGGTGTAGAGATGGATCTTGATCCAGAGGCACCAACAGGCTAAAGCTTTAGACTGTCCCAGAATGCATTGCGGGGCCTCCTCTATAACCCCGACTCCAGGTAGTGTGAGCTCAGTTTTAGAGTTGGTGCATGCATGAAGCAGGTCACTTAACAGGGGAGCTGCGCTAGGCAGCCCTGAAAAGCTTTTTAGAAGACTTCAAGGGCTGCAGCACTTCATATGTCAGTGTGACATACTGTGCTGTGGCTCCATCACCTCCCCAGCGGTGTTGCATACTCCCGCTGGCTCTGTTCCCGGGTACTTGCGGCGGAGATGCTCCTGCTCTAGGCACACGCTCGCAGACGCTCTCCTGGTTCACTGGCTGCTATTGAAGGGAGGAGGTAAGAGGGTCCCCCAGACGGGACCTGCCATTAAATCGCGTTCCGATCGCAGCCTATGGAGATGGACTGAGATGCTGGCGTGGACCCTGTCACCAAGCAGAGGCCCCACTATATCCACCAGGGCATAGGAGTGCAGGTCGGATATACTAATTAGAGATGAGCGCCTGAAATTTTTCGGGTTTTGTGTTTTGGTTTTTGGTTCGGTTCCGCGGCCGTGTTTTGGGTTCGAACGCGTTTTGGCAAAACCTCACCGAATTTTTTTTGTCGGATTCGGGTGTGTTTTGGATTCGGGTGTTTTTTTCAAAAAACACTAAAAAACAGCTTAAATCATAGAATTTGGGGGTCATTTTGATCCCAAAGTATTATTAACCTCAAAAACCATAATTTACACTCATTTTCAGTCTATTCTGAAGACCTCACACCTCACAATATTATTTTTAGTCCTAAAATTTGCACCGAGGTCGCTGTGTGAGTAAGATAAGCGACCCTAGTGGCCGACACAAACACCGGGCCCATCTAGGAGTGGCACTGCAGTGTCACGCAGGATGTCCCTTCCAAAAAACCCTCCCCAAACAGCACATGACGCAAAGAAAAAAAGAGGCGCAATGAGGTAGCTGTGTGAGTAAGATTAGCGACCCTAGTGGCCGACACAAACACCGGGCCCATCTAGGAGTGGCACTGCAGTGTCACGCAGGATGGCCCTTCCAAAAAACCCTCCCCAAACAGCACATGACGCAAAGAAAAAAAGAGGCGCAATGAGGTAGCTGTGTGAGTAAGATTAGCGACCCTAGTGGCCGACACAAACACCGGGCCCATCTAGGAGTGGCACTGCAGTGTCACGCAGGATGTCCCTTCCAAAAAACCCTCCCCAAACAGCACATGACGCAAAGAAAAAAAGAGGCGCAATGAGGTAGCTGTGTGAGTAAGATTAGCGACCCTAGTGGCCGACACAAACACCGGGCCCATCTAGGAGTGGCACTGCAGTGTCACGCAGGATGTCCCTTCCAAAAAACCCTCCCCAATCAGCACATGATGCAAAGAAAAAGAAAAGAAAAAAGAGGTGCAAGATGGAATTGTCCTTGGGCCCTCCCACCCACCCTTATGTTGTATAAACAAAACAGGACATGCACACTTTAACCAACCCATCATTTCAGTGACAGGGTCTGCCACATGACTGTGACTGATATGACGGGTTGGTTTGGACCCCCCCCAAAAAAGAAGCAATTAATCTCTCCTTGCACAAACTGGCTCTACAGAGGCAAGATGTCCACCTCATCTTCACCCTCCGATATATCACCGTGTACATCCCCCTCCTCACAGATTATCAATTCGTCCCCACTGGAATCCACCATCTCAGCTCCCTGTGTACTTTGTGGAGGCAATTGCTGCTGGTCAATGTCTCCGCGGAGGAATTGATTATAATTCTTTTTAATGAACATCATCTTCTCCACATTTTCTGGATGTAACCTCGTACGCCGATTGCTGACAAGGTGAGCGGCGGCACTAAACACTCTTTCGGAGTACACACTTGTGGGAGGGCAACTTAGGTAGAATAAAGCCAGTTTGTGCAAGGGCCTCCAAATTGCCTCTTTTTCCTGCCAGTATACGTACGGACTGTGTGACGTGCCTACTTGGATGCGGTCACTCATATAATCCTCCACCATTCTATCAATGTTGAGAGAATCATATGCAGTGACAGTAGACGACATGTCCGTAATCGTTGTCAGGTCCTTCAGTCCGGACCAGATGTCAGCATCAGCAGTCGCTCCAGACTGCCCTGCATCACCGCCAGCGGGTGGGCTCGGAATTCTGAGCCTTTTCCTCGCACCCCCAGTTGCGGGAGAATGTGAAGGAGGAGATGTTGACAGGTCGCGTTCCGCTTGACTTGACAATTTTGTCACCAGCAGGTCTTCCAACCCCAGCAGACTTGTGTCTGCCGGAAAGAGAGATCCAAGGTAGGCTTTAAATCTAGGATCGAGCACGGTGGCCAAAATGTAGTGCTCTGATTTCAACAGATTGACCACCCGTGAATCCTTGTTAAGCGAATTAAGGGCTGCATCCACAAGTCCCACATGCCTAGCGGAATCGCTCCCTTTTAGCTCCTTCTTCAATGCCTCCAGCTTCTTCTGCAAAAGCCTGATGAGGGGAATGACCTGACTCAGGCTGGCAGTGTCTGAACTGACTTCACGTGTGGCAAGTTCAAAGGGCATCAGAACCTTGCACAACGTTGAAATCATTCTCCACTGCACTTGAGACAGGTGCATTCCACCTCCTATATCGTGCTCAATTGTATAGGCTTGAATGGCCTTTTGCTGCTCCTCCAACCTCTGAAGCATATAGAGGGTTAAATTCCACCTCGTTACCACTTCTTGCTTCAGATGATGGCAGGGCAGGTTCAGTAGTTTTTGGTGGTGCTCCAGTCTTCTGTACGTGGTGCCTGTACGCCGAAAGTGTCCCGCAATTCTTCTGGCCACCGACAGCATCTCTTGCACGCCCCTGTCGTTTTTTAAAAAATTCTGCACCACCAAATTCAAGGTATGTGCAAAACATGGGACGTGCTGGAATTTGCCCATATTTAATGCACACACAATATTGCTGGCGTTGTCCGATGCCACAAATCCACAGGAGAGTCCAATTGGGGTAAGCCATTCCGCGATGATCTTCCTCAGTTGCCGTAAGAGGTTTTCAGCTGTGTGCGTATTCTGGAAAGCGGTGATACAAAGCGTAGCCTGCCTAGGAAAGAGTTGGCGTTTGCGAGATGCTGCTACTGGTGCCGCCGCTGCTGTTCTTGCGGCGGGAGTCCATACATCTACCCAGTGGGCTGTCACAGTCATATAGTCCTGACCCTGCCCTGCTCCACTTGTCCACATGTCCGTGGTTAAGTGGACATTGGGTACAACTGCATTTTTTAGGGACACTGGTGAGTCTTTTTCTGACGTCCGTGTACATTCTCGGTATCGCCTGCCTAGAGAAGTGGAACCTAGATGGTATTTGGTAACGGGGGCACACTGCCTCAATAAATTGTCTAGTTCCCTGTGAACTAACGGCGGATACCGGACGCACGTCTAACACCAACATAGTTGTCAAGGCCTCAGTTATCCGCTTTGCAGTAGGATGACTGCTGTGATATTTCATCTTCCTCGCAAAGGACTGTTGAACAGTCAATTGCTTACTGGAAGTAGTACAAGTGGGCTTACGACTTCCCCTCTGGGATGACCATCGACTCCCAGCGGCAACAACAGCAGCGCCAGCAGCAGTAGGCGTTACACGCAAGGATGCATCGGAGGAATCCCAGGCAGGAGAGGACTCGTCAGAATTGCCAGTGACATGGCCTGCAGGACTATTGGCATTCCTGGGGAAGGAGGAAATTGACACTGAGGGAGTTGGTGGGGTGGTTTGCATGAGCTTGGTTACAAGAGGAAGGGATTTACTGGTCAGTGGACTGCTTCCGCTGTCACCCAAAGTTTTTGAACTTGTCACTGACTTATTATGAATGCGCTGCAGGTGACGTATAAGGGAGGATGTTCCGAGGTGGTTAACGTCCTTACCCCTACTTATTACAGCTTGACAAAGGGAACACACGGCTTGACACCTGTTGTCCGCATTTCTGGTGAAATACCTCCACACCGAAGAGCTGATTTTTTTGGTATTTTCACCTGGCATGTCAACGGCCATATTCCTCCCACGGACAACAGGTGTCTCCCTGGGTGCCTGACTTAAACAAACCACCTCACCATCAGAATCCTCCTGGTCAATTTCCTCCCCAGCGCCAGCAACACCCATATCCTCCTCATCCTGGTGTACTTCAACACTGACATCTTCAATCTGACTATCAGGAACTGGACTGCGGGTGCTCCTTCCAGCACTTGCAGGGGGCGTGCAAATGGTGGAAGGCGCATGCTCTTCACGTCCAGTGTTGGGAAGGTCAGGCATCGCAACCGACACAATTGGACTCTCCTTGTGGATTTGGGATTTCGAAGAATGCACAGTTCTTTGCTGTGCTGCTTTTGCCAGCTTGAGTCTTTTCATTTTTCTAGCGAGAGGCTGAGTGCTTCCATCCTCATGTGAAGCTGAACCACTAGCCATGAACATAGGCCAGGGCCTCAGCCGTTCCTTGCCACTCCGTGTGGTAAATGGCATATTGGCAAGTTTACGCTTCTCCTCCGACAATTTTATTTTAGGTTTTGGAGTCCTTTTTTTTCTGATATTTGGTGTTTTGGATTTGACATGCTCTGTACTATGACATTGGGCATCGGCCTTGGCAGACGACGTTGCTGGCATTTCATCGTCTCGGCCATGACTAGTGGCAGCAGCTTCAGCACGAGGTGGAAGTGGATCTTGATCTTTCCCTAATTTTGGAACCTCAACATTTTTGTTCTCCATATTTTAATAGGCACAACTAAAAGGCACCTCAGGTAAACAATGGAGATGGATACTAGTATACAATTATGGACTGCCTGCCGACTGCAGACACAGAGGTAGCCACAGCCGTGAACTACCGTACTGTGTCTGCAGCTAATATAGACTGGTTGATAAAGAGAAGATGTCTATGTAACTATGTATGTATAAAGAAGACTGAAAAAAATCCACGGTTAGGTGGTATACAATTATGGACGGACTGCCTGCCGAGTGCAGACACAGAGGTAGCCACAGCCGTGAACTACCGTACTGTACTGTGTCTGCAGCTAATATAGACTGGTTGATAAAGAGAAGATGTCTATGTAACTATGTATGTATAAAGAAGAATGAAAAAAAACCACGGTTAGGTGGTATACAATTATGGACGGACTGCCTGCCGAGTGCAGACACAGAGGTAGCCACAGCCGTGAACTACCGTACTGTACTGTGTCTGCAGCTAATATAGACTGGTTGATAAAGAGAAGATGTCTATGTAACTATGTATGTATAAAGAAGAATGAAAAAAATCCACGGTTAGGTGGTATTACAATTATGGACGGACTGCCTGCCGAGTGCAGAGACACAGAGGTAGCCACAGCCGTGAACTACCGTACTGTGTCTGCTGCGACTGGATGATAAATGATATAAAAAATATATATATATCACTACTGCAGCCGGACAGGTATATATTATATATTATATAATGACGGACCTGCTGGACACTGTCTGTCAGCAGAATGAGTTTTATTTTTATAGAATAAAAAAAAAAAAAACACACAAGTGAAGTCACACGACGAGTGTTTAACTTTTTCAGGCAATCACAATATAAGTATACTACTAACTATACTGGTGGTCAGTGTGGTCAGGTCACTGGTCAGTCACACTGGCAGTGGCACTCCTGCAGCAAAAGTGTGCACTGTTTAATTTTAATATAATATGTACTCCTGGCTCCTGCTATAACCTATAACTGGCACTGCAGTAGTGCTCCCCAGTCTCCCCCACAATTATAAGCTGTGTGAGCTGAGCAGTCAGACAGATATATAATATATATAGATGATGCAGCACACTGGCCTGAGCCTGAGCAGTGCACACAGATATGGTATGTGACTGACTGAGTCACTGTGTGTATTGCTTTTTTCAGGCAGAGAACGGATATATTAAATAAACTGCACTGTGTGTCTGGTGGTCACTCACTATATAATATATTATGTACTCCTGGCTCCTGCTATAACCTATAACTGGCACTGCAGTAGTGCTCCCCAGTCTCCCCCACAATTATAAGCTGTGTGAGCTGAGCAGTCAGACAGATATATATAATATTATATATAGATAATAGATGATGCAGCACACTGGCCTGAGCCTGAGCAGTGCACACAGATATGGTATGTGACTGACTGAGTCACTGTGTGTATCGCTTTTTTCAGGCAGAGAACGGATATATTAAATAAACTGCACTGTGTGTCTGGTGGTCACTCACTATATAATATATTATGTACTCCTGGCTCCTGCTATAACCTATAACTGGCACTGCAGTAGTGCTCCCCAGTCTCCCCCACAATTATAAGCTGTGTGAGCTGAGCAGTCAGACAGATATATATAATATTATATATAGATAATAGATGATGCAGCACACTGGCCTGAGCCTGAGCAGTGCACACAGATATGGTATGTGACTGACTGAGTCACTGTGTGTATCGCTTTTTTCAGGCAGAGAACGGATATATTAAATAAACTGCACTGTGTGTCTGGTGGTCACTCACTATATAATATATTATGTACTCCTGGCTCCTGCTATAACCTATAACTGGCACTGCAGTAGTGCTCCCCAGTCTCCCCCACAATTATAAGCTGTGTGAGCTGAGCAGTCAGACAGATATATATAATATTATATATAGATAATAGATGATGCAGCACACTGGCCTGAGCCTGAGCAGTGCACACAGATATGGTATGTGACTGAGTCACTGTGTGCTGTGTATCGCTTTTTTCAGGCAGAGAACGGATTATAAAGTAAACTGCACTGTCCTCACTAGTAAACTCTCTCCACTCAGTCTCTACACTTCTACAGTAACAGTACTCCTCCTAGTCAGCTCCAGTAAATCTCTCTCAGTCTCTTATAATCTAAATGGAGAGGACGCCAGCCACGTCCTCTCCCTATCAATCTCAATGCACGTGTGAAAATGGCGGCGACGCGCGGCTCCTTATATAGAATCCGAGTCTCGCGATAGAATCCGAGCCTCGCGAGAATCCGACAGCGTCATGATGACGTTCGGGCGCGCTCGGGTTAACCGAGCAAGGCGGGAAGATCCGAGTCGCTCGGACCCGTGAGAAAAAACATGAAGTTCGGGCGGGTTCGGATTCAGAGAAACCGAACCCGCTCATCTCTAATACTAATGTCCATTTTAATAAGACTCCATAGTACCAGGTGGTGAAGTCCAGCATAGGGGAGCCGGCGCTTGACCTGTAGCTTCTCCGCCGGCCCAGGCAGCCATCTACTGCTGGTGTTCCCGCCCTGGAGCTGCCTCACACTCTCCCTTACATCCTGACTGAGACGCTGGGTGCCATTTTCAGAAAGAGATGTGACTGGTCTCCGGGACTGCAGGGCAAGGTCTCCTTTGTAAACCTGCCTGTACATTAGCGCAGTTGTTTAACAAACACTTAAGTATTCTACATGTCGATATTAAGACAGCGTTAGTTAAGAACAAGTGTACTGTACCTGTGACAGAATATATTGTACGAGTATTCTGATATATACATCTGGTCTCAGAGTGTTTTATATATATATATATATATATATATATATATATAAAAACAAGGAAGAAGGAGCGGCACTCGGCGTCTTAGAGTCAGTAACTTGTATTTGAACAACACATCAAGAGGTCCGACGTTTCGGGGCTCACATGCCCCTTTGTCAAGGTGTACAACCTTGACAAAGGGGCATGTGAGCCCCGAAACGTCGGACCTCTAGATGTGTTGTTCAAATACAAGTTACTGACTCTAAGACGCCGAGTGCTGCTCCTTCTTCCTTGTTTATGTGAAAATCCTGCATTGAGAAGGCACCGGTGCCCACTTTGCCTATATGCTTTTTTTATTTATATATATATATATATATATATATATATATATATATATTTATATGTGTTCATATAATAATCCAATGCAATTTTATTGTCATGAAAATAATTATCTGCATTGCAAACGTGACTATGTGTGCCTGTATCTGCTATGTGAATTCCCTGCGGTGTATTCCAGATATATCTATCACTGTATACTGTACCCTAGGGGACTAGGTGCATCTGGGTCAATATATAGTGCATCACAGTATTTACCTATTATGTGTATTCTACTGTGTACTCAGTCACATAATACCGGATTTATTCGCAGGTGTTGTGTACTGGGTACTCAGTCACATGCTAACGGATTTATTTGCCGGTATTGTACTCTGTCTGGCTTCATCATACTAAATCGCTCTCTGTTGCATTTGTGTATAATGTTTAACCTCTTCACTTGGTCTCTCCCAGTGTACCACCTCACCCTCCCATGTGAACGGGAGCTCACTGGATCTGGTTTTCACTCACCGCTGTGATATTTCTGATTTCTCCAATTCCCCTTTTCCCCTCTCTGACCACCACCTGCTCTCTTTCAACTTATCTATCTCTGCTTCCCCATCTCTCCCTCCTAAGGCTACCATCACTAAGCATAACATTGAGGCAATTGACGCCTCATCCCTATCCTCCCTGTTTGACTCACTTCTCTCTCTCTCTGGGCCTGAACAAGCCATATCCCTATACAAGGCATCTCTTACTTCTGCCCTTGACTCTGTTGCTCCCCAACCACAATTCACCCTTGCAGATCAACACCTCAAACCTGGCACACCAAATGCACCAGATATCTTCAAAAATGTTCACGTGCTGCCGAGTGACAGTGGAGGAAATCATGCTCTAAAGCAGACTTCCTCCATTACAAATTTATGCTCTCATCCTTCAGTACTGCCCTTTCCCTCGCTAAACAATCATACTTCAAAATCCTCATCTCTACCCAGTCTTCCAACCCCGGGCGCCTCTTTGCCACTGTAAACTCCCTCCTCTGCCCACCACCACCTCCTCTCCCTTCCTCATTGTCTGATATTGACTTTGCCACTTATTTCACATCCAAGATTGACTCCATACATCAGGACATCACATCCCACCAGACAAGCAACCAGCCACCACCCAACCCTTGCCACCCCTTCCTTTCCCTCTTACCAACTCTGACATCTTTATCTCATGTATCTGGTGAGGAAGTCATGGCCCTCATCTGTTCCCCCCCCCCCACACAACCTCCCCACTTGACCCTATCCCCTCCCACCTCATCCGCTACCTCTCTCCTTCTGCCTGTTCCCATCATGTCCATCTTCTCAATCTTTCCCTCTCATCAGGCACTGTCCCCTCTGCCTTCAAGCATGCTCTTGTCTCCCGTATTCTTAAAAAACCTACCCTTGATCCAAACACTCTCTCCAACTATTGACCCATCTCTCTCCTCCCTTTTGCCTCCAAACTTCTTGAGCGTATTGTCTATAATCGCCTCACTGCCTTTCTTTCCTCTCACTCACTGCTTGACCCATTCCAGTCTGATTTCCGTTCTCTCCACTCCACTGAAACTGCCCTCACAAAAGTCTGTAATGATCTCAATGCAGCCAAATCTAAGGGCCACTACTCTCTGCTTATTCTTCTTGACCTCTCTGCTGCTTTTGACACTGTGGACCACCCTCTCCTTCTGCAAATCCTTGACTCTCTTGGTCTGCGTGATACTGCCCACTCCTGGCTGTCCTCCTACCTCTCTGATCATTCCTTCTCTGTCTCCTCTCATGATGCTACCTCCCCCCCACTTCCACTAATTGTTGGTGTCCCCCAAGGCTCTGTTCTTGGTCCTCTCCTTTTCTCTCTCTATACGTCCTCTTTAGGTAAACTCATTAGTTCTTTTAAGTTCCAATACCACCTCTATGCTGATGACACTCAAATCTACTTTTCCTTCCCTGATCTCTCCATGGCTGTCCTCACTCATACCTCCAACTGTCTTTCTGCTATCTCTTCCTGGATGTCCCAGGGCTTTCTTAAACTTAACATGTCTAAGACTGAGCTGATCATCTTCCCACCCTCCCAAACAACCTCACCTCCCACAATTTCATTATCTATTGATGGCACGACTATCTCCTCTAGCCCACAAGTATGCTGTCAGCATAATCCTTGACTCCTACCTCTCCTTCAAACCACACATTCAGCACCTCTCACAAACCTGGCATTTTCATCTCAAAAACATTTCCAGGATCAGACCTTTTCTTACCCAGGATGCCACTAAGATCATTATTCACTAACTGATTATTTCCAGACTGGACTACTGTAATCTCCTCCAGACTGGCCTCCCTGACAATTACCTCTCTCCACTACAATCTATCCTCAATGCTGCAGCCCGGCTCATCTTCCTCACCAAACGCACTACATCCACCTCCCCTCTCCTACAAGCCCTTCACTGGCTTCCCTTCCCTTTCAGAATCCAATTCTGACCTTATCTCCCTTTACTCTCCCACCCATCTTCTTCGCTCTGCTAATGCACGCCGACTCTCCTGTCTTCTGATTACTTCCTCCCACTCCTATATCCAAGATTTTTCACGTGCTGCTCCCTTTCTCTGGAATTCCTTCCCTCTTCCCTCAGACTCTCTACAAAACTTCAAACGGGCTCTTAAGACCCACTTCTTTACCAAACAAAAGCCAAATCTCACCTTAACCCTCTGTTCCATGCTCTCTATGTATCCCATCTGTGTCACCCCTGTCTGTCTACCCCTCCCCTTAGAATGTAAGCTCTCACTAGTAGGGCCCTCTTCCCACATGCGCAGTTTTTTGGCCACCTTGAAATTTATCTCTATGTCGTTTACTGGTGTAGTTATGCTTAGTTACCCTGTACTTGTCCTATATTGTCTTCAACTGTAAGTCACTGTTTTCCTGTTTTGAATATGTGCATATGTACACTGTAATTGGGCGCTGCACAACCCTTGTGGCGCCATATAAATAAAGGATAATAATAATAATAATAATAATAATAATAACATGTAGGGCAGTAAATCTGGGGATATTCCTGCATCCTTCAGAGCATGAACAACGGATTTATCTGAGGGGGAAGTTTGTGTGATGGTCTGTGTACTATGTCTCATACATCTCCCAGTCAGTCTGCAGCTCCTGTAATCAATCAGGAGCCAACCTGGGCTGCGTTCTCAAACTTACTGGGTACTCAAGTTGAATGCTTTATGCCCCCTATGGGACCACCTGTAACATTACAGTCACTGATGTCCCCATGGTTACTCTTAAGTGTACATCAGACAAGACCCCTGGTCTACTACAGGGAAGACATTCCTCCTGTCTACAATGGGCATTAGCTCAATATCCTCCCCCTGCAGAGTTATATAACAAGTAGGTAATTCACTGCTAGTGAACTCATGTGTCACCCATCGGGTGTCATCTACTCTGCCTCTCACCACTGTCCCCTCACTGTAGGAACCGACAGATAAGCGTGTGGAGGGATGCCTGAAGTCTATTAGTCCCTTATGGGTGTTGTACATAGACCGCGATTGCGTCCTTTTGGGGCTGCAAAATAGATTGATGACTGTATCAGGCATTGGAGGAATTGCTGCCCGAGGTTATATCTAGTGATGTGCACCGGAAATTTTTCGGGTTTTGTGTTTTGGTTTTGGGTTCGGTTCCGCGGCCGTGTTTTGGATTCGGACGCGTTTTGGCAAAACCTCACCGAAATTTTTTTGTCGGATTCGGGTGTGTTTTGGATTCCGGTGTTTTTTTTAAAAAACCCTAAAAAACATCTTAAATCGTTGAATTTGGGGGTCATTTTGATCCCATAGTATTATTAATCTCAATAACCATAATTTCCACTCATTTCCAGTCTATTCTGAACACCTCACACCTCACAATATTATTTTTAGTCCTAAAATTTGCACCGAGGTCGCTGGATGGCTAAGCTAAGCGACACAAGTGGCCGACACAAACACCTGGCCCATCTAGGAGTGGCACTGCAGTGTCAGGCAGGATGGCACTTCAAAAAAATTGTCCCCAAACAGCACATGATGCAAAGAAAAAAAGAGGTGCAATGAGGTAGCTGTGTGACTAAGCTTAAAGCGACCCAAGTGGCCGACACAAACACCTGGCCCATCTAGGAGTGGCACTGCAGTGTCAGACAGGATGGCACTTGAAAAAAATACTCCCCAAACAGCACATGATGCAAAGAAAAAAAGAGGCGCACCAAGGTCGCTGTGTGACTAAGCTAAGTGACACAAGTGGCCGACACAAACACCTGGGCCATCTAGGAGTGGCACTGCAGTGTCACGCAGGATGGCCCTTCAAAAAAATACTCCCCAAACAGCACATGATGCAAAGAAAAAAAGAGGGGCAATGAGGTAGCTGTGTGACTAAGCTAAGCGACCCTAGTGGCCGACACAAACACCTGGCCCATCTAGGAGTGGCACTGCAGTGTCACGCAGGATGGCCCTTCAAAAAAATACTCCCCAAACAGCACATGACGCAAAGAAAAAAAGAGGCGCAATGAGGTAGCTGTGTGACTAAGATAAGCGACCCAAGTGGCCGACACAAACACCTGGCCCATCTAGGAGTGGCACTGCAGTGTCAGACAGGATGGCACTTCAAAAAAATTGTCCCCAAACAGCACATGATGCAAAGAAAAATGAAAGAAAAAAGAGGTGCAAGATGGAATTGTCCTTGGGCCCTCCCACCCACCCTTATGTTGTATAAACAGGACATGCACACTTTAACGAACCCATCATTTCAGCTACAGGGTCTGCCACACGACTGTGACTGAAATGACTGGTTGGTTTGGGCCCCCACCAAAAAAGAAGCAATCAATCTCTCCTTGCACAAACTGGCTCTACAGAGGCAAGATGTCCACCTCATCATCATCGTCCGATTCATCACCCCTTTCACTGTGTACATCCCCCTCCTCACAGATTATTAATTCATCCCCACTGAAATCCACCATCTCAGGTCCCCGTGCACTTTCTGGAGGCAATTGCTGCTGGTGAATGTCTCCACGGAGGAATTGATTAAAATTCATTTTAATGAACATCATCTTCTCCACATTTTCTGGAAGTAACCTCGTACGCCGATTGCTGACAAGGTGAGCGGCGGCACTAAACACTCTTTCGGAGTACACACTGGAGGGAGGGCAACTTAGGTAGAATAAAGCCAGTTTCTGCAAGGGCCTCCAAATTGCCTCTTTATCCTGCCAGTATACGTACGGACTGTCTGACGTGCCTACTTGGATGCGGTCACTCATATAATCCTTCACCATTCTTTCAATTGTGAGAGAATCATATGCAGTGACAGTAGACGACATGTCAGTAATCGCTGGCAGGTCCTTCAGTCCGGACCAGATGTCAGCACTCGCTCCAGACTGCCCTGCATTACCGCCAGCGGGTGGGCTCGGAATTCTTAGCCTTTTCCTCGTACCCCCAGTTGCGGGAGAATGTGAAGGAGGAGCTGTTGACGGGTCACGTTCCGCTTGACTTGACAATTTTCTCACCAGCAGATCTTTGAACCCCTGCAGACTTGTGTCTGCCGGAAATAGAGATACAACGTAGGTTTTAAATCTAGGATCGAGCACTGTGGCCAAAATGTAGTGCTCTGATTTCAACAGATTGACCACCCGTGAATCCTGGTTAAGCGAATGAAGGGCTCCATCCACAAGTCCCACATGCCTAGCGGAATCGCTCTGTTTTAGCTCCTCCTTCAATGTCTCCAGCTTCTTCTGCAAAAGCCTGATGAGGGGAATGACCTGACTCAGGCTGGCAGTGTCTGAACTGACTTCACGTGTGGCAAGTTCAAAGGGTTGTAGAACCTTGCACAACATTGAAATCATTCTCCACTGCGCTTGAGACAGGTGCATTCCACCTCCTTTGCCTATATCGTGGCCAGATGTATAGGCTTGAATGGCCTTTTGCTGCTCCTCCATCCTCTGAAGCATATAGAGGGTTGAATTCCACCTCGTTACCACCTCCTGCTTCAGATGATGGCAGGGCAGGTTCAGGTGTGTTTGGTGGTGCTCCAGTCTTCTGTACGCGGTGCCTGTACGCCGAAAGTGGCCCGCAATTCTTCGGGCCACCGACAGCATCTCTTGCACGCCCCTGTCGTTTTTTAAATAATTCTGCACCACCAAATTCAAGGTATGTGCAAAACATGGGACGTGCTGGAATTTGCCCAGATGTAATGCACGCACAATATTGCTGGCGTTGTCCGATGTCACAAATCCCCAGGAGAGTCCAATTGGGGTAAGCCATTCTGCGATGATCTTCCTCAGTTGCCGTAAGAGGTTTTCAGCTGTGTGCGTATTCTGGAAAGCGGTGATACAAAGCGTAGCCTGCCTAGGAACGAGTTGGCATATGCGAGATGCTGCTACTGGTGCCGCCGCTGCTGTTCTTGCAGCGGGAGGCAATACATCTACCCAGTGGTCTGTCACAGTCATATAGTCCTGAGTCTGCCCTGCTCCACTTGTCCACATGTCCGTGGTTAAGTGGACATTGGGTACAACTGCATTTTTTAGGACACTGGTGACTCTTTTTCTGAGGTCTGTGTACATTTTCGGTGTCGCCTGCCTAGAGAAATGGAACCAAGATGGTATTTGGTACCGGGGACACAGTACCTCAATCAAGTCTATAGTTGGCTCTGAAGTAACGATGGATACCGGAACCACGTTTCTCACCGCCCAGGCTGCCAAGGCCTGAGTTATCTGCTTTGCAGCAGGATGACTGCTGTGATATTTCATCTTCCTCGCAAAGGACTGTTGGACAGTCAATTGCTTACTGGAAGTAGTACAAGTGGTCTTCCGACTTCCCCTCTGGGATGACGATCGACTCCCAGCAGCAACAACAGCAGCGCCAGCAGCAGTAGGCATTACACTCAAGGATGCATCGGCGGAATCCCAGGCAGGAGAGGACTCGTCAGACTTGCCAGTGACATGGCCTGCAGGACTATTGGCTTTCCTGGGTAAGGAGGAAATTGACACTGAGGGAGTTGGTGGTGTGGTTTGCGGGAGCTTGGTTACAAGAGGAAGGGATTTAGTGGTCAGTGGACTGCTTCCGCTGTCGCCCAAATTTTTTGAACTTGTCACTGACTTATGATGAATGCGCTGCAGGTGACGTATAAGTGAGGATGTTCCGAGGTGGTTAACGTCCTTACCCCTACTTATTACAGCTTGACAAAGGCAACACACGGCTTGACACCTGTTGTCCGCATTTGTGTTGAAATAATTCCACACCGAAGAGCTGATTTTTATTGTATTTTGACCAGGCATGTCAATGGCCATATTCGTCCCACGGACAACAGGTGTCTCCCCGGGTGCCTGACTTAAACAAACCACCTCACCATCAGAATCCTCCTTGTCAATTTCCTCCCCAGCGCCAGCAACACCCATATCCTCATCCTGGTGTACTTCAACAGTGACATCTTCAATTTGACTATCAGGAACTGGACTGCGGGTGCTCCTTCCAGCACTTGCAGGGGGCGTGCAAATGGTGGAAGGCGCAAGCTCTTCCCGTCCAGTGTTGGGAAGGTCAGGCATCGCAACCGACACAATTGGACTCTCCTTGGGGATTTGTTATTTCGAAGAACGCACAGTTCTTTGCTGTGCTTTTGCCAGCTTAAGTCTTTTCTTTTTTCTAGCGAGAGGATGAGTGCTTCCATCCTCATGTGAAGCTGAACCACTAGCCATGAACATAGGCCAGGGCCTCAGCCGTTCCTTGCCACTCCGTGTCGTAAATGGCATATTGGCAAGTTTACGCTTCTCCTCAGACGCTTTTAATTTTGATTTTTGGGTCATTTTACTGATCTTTTGTGTTTTGGATTTTACATGCTCTGTACTATGACATTGGGCATCGGCCTTGGCAGACGACGTTGATGGCATTTCATCGTCTCGGCCATGACTAGTGGCAGCAGCTTCAGCACGAGGTGGAAGTGGATCTTGATCTTTCCCTATTTTTTTAACCTCCACATTTTTGTTCTCCATATTTTAATGCGCACAACTAAAAGGCACCACAGGTGATGGATGGATAGTATACTTTATGGATGACGAGTGACGACACAGAGGTAGGTACAGCAGTGGCCTACCGTACTGCTATATACAGTATAATGGACCTGGTGGACACTGTCAGCAGACTGCGTTTATAGTATAAAGAAAAAAAGACACCACAGGTATACAATGTAGATGGATGGATAGTATACTTATGGATGACGAGTGACGACACAGAGGTAGGTACAGCAGTGGCCTACCGTACTGCTATATACAGTATAATGGACCTGGTGGACACTGTCAGCAGACTGCGTTTATAGTATAAAAAAAAAGACACCACAGGTATACAATGTAGATGGATGGATAGTATACTTATGGACGACAAGTGACGACACAGAGGTAGGTACAGCAGTGGCCTACCGTACTGCTATATACAGTATAATGGACCTTGTGGACACTGTCAGCAGACTGCGTTTATAGTATAAAAAAAAAAGACACCACAGGTATACAATGTAGATGGATGGATAGTATACTTATGGACGACGAGTGACGACACAGAGGTAGGTACAGCAGTGGCCTACCGTACTGCTATATACAGTATAATGGACCTGGTGGACACTGTCAGCAGACTGCGTTTATAGTATAAAGAAAAAAAGACACCACAGGTATACAATGTAGATGGATGGATAGTATACTTATGGACGACGAGTGACGACACAGAGGTAGGTACAGCAGTGGCCTACCGTACTGCTATATACAGTATAATGGACCTGGTGGACACTGTCAGCAGACTGCGTTTATAGTATAAAAAAAAAAGACACCACAGGTATACAATGTAGATGGATGGATAGTATACTTATGGACGACGAGTGATGACACAGAGGTAGGTACAGCAGTGGCCTACCGTACTGCTATATACAGTATAATGGACCTGGTGGACACTGTCAGCAGACTGCGTTTATAGTATAAAGAAAAAAAGACACCACAGGTATACAATGTAGATGGATGGATAGTATACTTATGGACGACGAGTGACGACACAGAGGTAGGTACAGCAGTGGCCTACCGTACTGCTATAAACAGTATAATGGACCTGGTGGACACTGTCAGCAGACTGCGTTTATAGTATAAAAAAAAAGACACCACAGGTATACAATGTAGATGGATGGATAGTATACTTATGGACGACGAGTGATGACACAGAGGTAGGTACAGCAGTGGCCTACCGTACTGCTGTATACAGTATAATGGACCTGGTGGACACTGTCAGCAGACTGCGTTTATAGTATAAAGAAAAAAAGACACCACAGGTATACAATGTAGATGGATGGATAGTATACTTATGGACGACGAGTGACGACACAGAGGTAGGTACAGCAGTGGCCTACCGTACTGCTATATACAGTATAATGGACCTGGTGGACCCTGTCAACAGACTGCGTTTATAGTATAAAAAAAAGACACCACAGGTATACAATGTAGATGGATGGATAGTATACTTATGGACGACGAGTGACGACACAGAGGTAGGTACAGCAGTGGCCTACCGTACTGCTATATACAGTATAATGGACCTGGTGGACACTGTCAGCAGACTGCGTTTATAGTATAAAAAAAAAAGACACCACAGGTATACAATGTAGATGGATGGATAGTATACTTATGGACGACGAGTGACGACACAGAGGTAGGTACAGCAGTGGCCTACCGTACTGCTATATACAGTATAATGGACCTGGTGGACACTGTCAGCAGACTGCATTTATAGTATAAAGAAAAAAAGACACCACAGGTATACAATGTAGATGGATGGATAGTATACTTATGGACGACGAGTGACGACACAGAGGTAGGTACAGCAGTGGCCTACCGTACTGCTATATACAGTATAATGGACCTGGTGGACACTGTCAGCAGACTGCGTTTATAGTATAAAGAAAAAAAGACACCACAGGTATACAATGTAGATGGATGGATAGTATACTTATGGACAACGAGTGACGACACAGAGGTAGGTACAGCAGTGGCCTACCGTACTGCTATATACAGTATAATGGACCTGGTGGACACTGTCAGCAGACTGCGTTTATAGTATAAAAAAAAAGACACCACAGGTATACAATGTAGATGGATGGATAGTATACTTATGGACGACGAGTGACGACACAGAGGTAGGTACAGCAGTGGCCTACCGTACTGCTATATACAGTATAATGGACCTGGTGGACACTGTCAACAGACTGCGTTTATAGTATAAAAAAAAAGACACCACAGGTATACAATGTAGATGGATGGATAGTATACTTATGGACGACGAGTGACGACACAGAGGTAGGTACAGCAGTGGCCTACCGTACTGCTATATACAGTATAATGGACCTGGTGGACACTGTCAGCAGACTGCGTTTATAGTATAAAGAAAAAAAGACACCACAGGTATACAATGTAGATGGATGGATAGTATACTTATGGACGACGAGTGACGACACAGAGGTAGGTACAGCAGTGGCCTACCGTACTGCTATAAACAGTATAATGGACCTGGTGGACACTGTCAGCAGACTGCGTTTATAGTATAAAAAAAAAAGACACCACAGGTATACAATGTAGATGGATGGATAGTATACTTATGGACGACGAGTGATGACACAGAGGTAGGTACAGCAGTGGCCTACCGTACTTCTATATACAGTATAATGGACCTGGTGGACACTGTCAGCAGACTGCGTTTATAGTATAAAAAAAGACACCACAGGAGTGTTTTTCAGGCAGACAAACGTATACTGGTGGTCACTGTCAGCAAAACTGTGCACTGTACTCCTGCTATAGCTGCTCCCCAGTCCCCACAATTAAGCAGTGTGAGCACTCAGCACAGATATATCATGCAGCACACTGAGCACAGATATGGTATGGAGCGTTTTTTTCAGGCAGAGAACGGATAAAAAACTGGTGGTCACTATTAGCAAAACTCTGCACTGTACTCCTCCTAACAGCTGCTCCCCAATCCTCCCCACAATAAGCTAAGCAATCAGATCAACTGTGTAGTATATAGCTATTTAAACGGAGAGGACGCCAGCCACGTCCTCTCCCTATCAATCTCAATGCACGTGTGAAAATGGCGGCGACGCGCGGCTGCTTATATAGAATCCGTATCTCGCGAGAATCCGACAGCGGGATGATGACGTTCGGACGCGCTCTGGTTAGCCGAGCAAGGCGGGAAGGTTCGAACCTGCCTCGGACCCGTGTAAACAAGGTGAAGTTCGGAGGGGTTCGGTTTCCGAGAAACCGAACCCGCTCATCACTAGTTATATCTGACAATGCCAGACATTCCCTGTCTCACAATACCACCGCCACCTTTTTCTATACAAGGAGCCATCCCCTGAGGTTGGTGTGTTGGCTGCCAAGGCATCGAATACGTCTGTCCTGGCTCGCCGTATTCTGTGGTTGAGGTCATGGAAGGTGGACCTGGACTTCAAAAGTCCTTGGAAGTATTTCCCTTTACTGGGGACATCTTATTTGGGGAAGACCTTATTAAAAATTGGATCTGAATCGGCGGCTACTATGACTGCCTTTTTCCCAATTGCTACTCCTTCTGAACAGAAGGCAAAAGGTACCACTTTTCCCTGCTTTCGGCCTTAAGGGAAAGCGAAGGTCAGGCATTCCCGAGATTGTCTTGTGCTCCCAACAACCACTAAGCCCAAGGCCTAACAATCCTGGGCTGCTCATCAGCCTGCTTCTCATGACAAGCTTGCTGCACGACGGGACAGGCCTCCCCCTGGGTGATCCCAGGGTGGGGGGCCGACTTTTATGATTCATCCAGGTCTGGTTAATTACCACTTCAGACGCATGGATGCGAGAAGTTGTCTCTCATGGTTATGAAGTCTCTTTCAAGAGACGTCCCCTCGCCAGTTCAGCACAATGGTTATCCCTTTGGATCTGTTAAAGGCGCTAGCTCTACAGATGGTTGTGCGTTCCCTCCTGGATACAGGAGTGGTAGTGCTGGTACCTCTGTCCCAGAGAGGCAGAGGATACTACTCGACCCTGTTTCTAGTCCCGAAACCTGATAGGTATTTCTGGTCTATTCTCAACCTCAAATCAATGAACAAGTTTGTGAGAGTGTCCAAGTTCCGTATGGAAACACTGCGCTAAATTGTACTGGCCATGGATCCTAGAGACTATATGGTATCCCTGGATATACAAGATGCTTATCTGCATATACCTATTGCCATATCGCATCAGCAATATTTGCGGTTTGCTATTGGCAACTTTCTTTATCAGTTCAAGGCTCTGCTGTTTGGACTGTCCATGGCCTCTTGGATCTTCACCATGGTTATGGCCATAATGACGGCTCATCTGCATCATCAGGGAATCAGGATCCTGCTGTATCTGGACGACTTGCTGATCCTGGCGAACTCCCAAGATGTCCTCCTCAGTCACCTGCAACTGACAGTACACTTCCTACAAGCCCACGGGTGGCTCATCAACTGGAAGAAGCCCTCGCTAGTCCCTGCTTGGAGCATGGTGCACCTGGGTGCACTGCTGGACACACACAGTCAACGGCTGTTTCTGTCTCCAGAGAAAGTCCTGAAACTTCAGGACAGGATCAGATACTTCCTCTCTCACCCAAGAGTGTCGATGCACTCAGCAATGCAAGTACTAAGCCTCATGGTGTTGGCTATAGACATGATAGAGTGCGCTCAATTTCATTACAGCCCTCTACAGAGGTTAATCCTTTCCAAGTGGGATGGCCTGCCTCATCAGATCAGGTCTCACATGATCTCCTTGACTCCGGAGGTTAATCTGTCACTGAGCAGGTGGCTACAGGACCAGCAGATGTACAGGGGCTGTCCCTTCTGGATCCCCAACTGGGTCCTACTGACTACGGATGCCAGTCTGAGGGGTTGAGGTGCGGTGCTGGAGCAACACTCTCTCCAGGGTCGGTGGACCAAGGAGGAATCTCTCCTCCCAATAAACATTCTGGAATTGCGGGCAATTTTCAATGCTTTGACTCTTGCCCTGCCTCTGATACAGAACAGGCCTGTTCAAGTACAATCAGACAACGCCACCATGGTGGCATACATAAACCATCAAGGCGGCACTCAAAGCCGCATGACAATGATGGAAGTGTCAAAAATCATTCGTTGGGTGGAACGCCATCTGCCAGCAATATTGGCAGTGTTCATTCCGGGAGTCCTCAACTGGGAAATGGATTTCCTCAGTCGTAAGGACATACATGCCGGAGAGTGGAGTCTTCATCAAGAAGTCTTTCAACTCCTAGTGGACAAGTGGGGTCTACCAGATGTAGACCTGATGGCATCATGACACAATCACAAAGTTCCAGTCTTCAGATCAAGAACAAGGGATCCTCAAGCAGCATTCGTGGACACACTGGCAATTTCAAGGAACTTTCAGCTGCCCTAAGTGTTCCCTCCAGTGTCACTTCTGCCCATGGTACTATGGAAGTTCAAGCAAGAAGGAGGAATACTACTTCTAGTCGCTCCAGCGTGGCACAGACGGCATTGGTTCTCAGACCTGCAGGGTCCTCTTCTACTTCCTCAACACCCAGACCTCCTCGTTCAGGGCCCTTGAGTCTACACAGACCTGACCAGACTGGCTTTGACGGCATGGCTCTTGAAGCTTCACTCCTGAGGACCAAAGGATTCTCCGAGGCGGTTATCTAAACTATGCTTAAGGCCCACAAACCGACTTCTGCACAGATTTATTATAGGGTCTGGAATTCTTACTTCACCTGGTGTGCTGCTAAGAATTATGATGCTTCCAAGTTTAGTACTTCCAGACTTCTGGATTATTTTGCAATAAGGCCTGGATTTAGGACTTCATCTGGCCTCCCTCAAGTTTCACATATCTGCCTTCTCGGTGATGTTCATACATTTACTCAGGGCGTACTGTGGGTTCAATCTCCCTATGTCCCTCCTGTGGCTCCATGGGATTTGTCTGTTGTCCTGAATGCCCTGCAAGAGTCTCTATTTGAACCTCTTGAGTCAGTGGACCTTAAATGGCTCACAGCCAAGGTCTTGTTTCTGCTGGCTATTGCCTCTGCTAGAAGGGTGTCAGACTTAAGCGCTTTGAGCTGTCATCCATCCTTTTTGATATTTCATTGCGACCGAGCAGTTCTTAGAACTCGCCCTGGTTATTTACCTAAGGTGGTGTCATCTTTTCACCTTAATCAAGAGATTGTGGTCCCAGCCTTCATCTCTTCCAAATTGTCTTTGGATGTGGTACAGGCTCTCCATATATATGTGAAGAGGACTGCCTTCATCAGGAGGTCAGATACCCTCTTTGTAATGTTTTGTTTCTACAAACGTGGCTGGCCTGCGAATAAGCAAACCTTGGCCAGAGGGATTAGAATGGTGATTGCACAAGCTTATGCGCAGGCTGGACTCCCAGCTCCTGCTGCTATTAAAGCCTCTTGGGCGGCCTGTTGTGGAGCGTCAACAGAACAATTGTGCAAGGTGGCTACGTTGTCCTCAGTGTACACATTTATTAGGTTCTATGCCTTTGACACTTCCGCCTCCCAGGATGCTTCCTTTGGACACCGGGTTCTCATACCCACTAAGGTGCGTCCCCTCCCTTGAGGAACTGCTTTAGGACATCCCCAATGTATTTCCTGTGGAACACAGTGTACCCCACTGCAGAAAAGGAGATTTATGGTAGACTTACCATGGTTAGATCTCTTTCTGTGAGGTACACTGGGTTCCACAGGGTGCCCACCCTGATGCACTTAGCGTCTTTGGGTTTGTATGGTATTAGCTGCTAGTCCCTTCTCCTGTCGTAAGAACGTGGTTCTATGTGTCTAACATCTGCCTTCTCTTTTATCTGCTTCGTCATTGGACTAGTTAACAAAACTGAGCTCACAGTGCCTGGAGGCGAGGTTATAGAGGAGGCCCCGCAATGCATTCTGGGACAGTCTAAAGCTTTAGCCTATTGGTGCCTCTCGATAAAGATCCATCTCTACACCCCGATGTATTCCCTGTAGAACCCAGTGTACCTCGCAAAAAGAGATCTAACCATGGTAATTCTACCATAAATCTCTATATTTTATTTACTTTTCTGTATTTTGTTTATTTTCTGTGACATCAATATATTTTTCTTTATCCTGTGTGAAGCATGAGCAATACATATAGGCTCACATCTTTTATACTATCCTGTTTTTTATCCTAGAAAAATACATCAAGGACAGGTGACTGCTTAAAACACTACAGCTTGAAGTGCTGATATTTGTTCTTTGCTACAGTTTGTTGCATTATTTCATTTCTAGATAGGAAATTAAAATTCCCTCCCCTTCAGCACTTACATAGCACATGAAAACGATGTTCCACAATAGCGTAATTGTGCCTGGGAAAACATAAAAGGTGTAAAGAAAATAAAAGGATGGAGAGTGGAAAACAAAAGTAAGACATCAGAGAATTTTGTCTGAGCTGATTATAATGGAACAGAGTTTTTACAAGACAACACAAATTAGCATGCAAGCTTCTGGGTGCATGATTGTGCAGGCAACACATTTATATCAGCATAAATGTTGTCTACAAAGTCCTGCGTATGATGTTTCAATGATGTGTTTAACTGATTGGAGACCTGACAGAAATAATACATTCTACACCATGTACAGTATTTCAGAAATAATGCTTTTGATTGTCACCAATCTGCCTGCACATATCAATTGCCTGTCCCCCGCTGCTGGGAGATGCCGCTATTAATCAAAAGTGCACCTACTGTACTGTATGTTTGTGGAGAGGTGCTTAATATTTGAAGAGGTGCACTATGACACAGGATATACTGTACATCACATAAAAGTACAGCTTTGTATCACATTAGGGCCTATTCATCACTACTCCTTTTTTTGGTTGCAATCTTTTCATGTCCAATTGTAAATTCCAAGTAACATACCCATTCATTAAGCATGGAGATATCACTGATATCACAGATATTCTCCACTGCTAGTGGCCATCGTCCTCATACTTTAGAAATTATGCCATTTATCAAGTTCCAAAAAAGCATTATTTTTTTGCATAACTTTTGTGTGTAACTGTATGCCATCTTGAGAGGGCACACAGTAACCGAAAGACTTCTCAAGCTGCTCTTTACATGCCAGCTTGTTCAGGAGAGGGGTCCCTCTCCACTCTATCTCCACTGTGTCCAGCTCTCCGGCTCCACCTCCTTTCCTCCTCTGCCGCCACTTGACCCGTTAGTCCAAGGCTCTCTGATACTTGCCTCTGAGTCCATGTGTCTATCTCACCCTAACAATATAGCTGTATAATGTCTGCATCTGTAGATTAGATCTCGGCATCCCCAGTCTATACGTCCTCCACCTCCCAGTCTACCAGGCTGGCTGCTACTGACACCAGCAACTTGCTATTTTCAATTGTCTCTATGGAGAGAAGACTATGGGGGTTATTTCAGTTTGTTAGCAAACCAAAAAAGCAAGCAACAGGGCACAACTATAGGTGGGGCAGATGTAACATGTGCAGGGAGATTTAGATTTAGGTGTATTATATGGGCCCTCATTCCGAGTTGTTCGCTCGTTCTTTTCCTTCGCATCGGTGCGATTTTCCGCTAACTGCACATGCGCAATGTTTGCTCTGCGGCTGCGCCAAGTAAATTTGCTAAGAAGTTTGGTATTTTACTCACGGCATTACAAGGTTTTTTCTTCATTCTGCTGATCGTTGTGTGATTGACAGGAAGTGGGTGTTTCTGGGCGGAAACTGGCCGTTTTATGGGAGTGTGTGAAAAAACGCTGCCGTTTCTGGGAAAAACTCGGGAGTGGCTGGAGAAACGGGGGAGTGTCTGGGCGAACGCTGGGTGTGTTTGTGACGTCAAACCAGGAACGACAAGCACTGAACTGATCGCAGTGGCAGAGTAAGTCTCGAGCTACTCAGAAACTGCGAAGTAAAATCTTTTCGCAATATTGCGAATACTTCGTTCGCAATTCAGCTAAGCTAAGATTCACTCCCAGAGGGCAGTGGCTTAGCGTGTGCACTGCTGCGAAAAGCGGCTAGCGAGCGAACAACTCGGAATGAGGGCCATTGTTTCTGTGCATGGTAAATACTGGCTGCCTAATTTTTACACTGCAATTTAGGTTTCATTTTGAACATACCCCACCCAAATCTAACTCTCTCTGCACCACAAGTTACATCTGCCCCACCTGTAGTGCTAAATGGTTTTGCCTAGTTGCTTGCTTTTTTGGTTTGCTAACAAACCTGAACAAGGCCCTATGATCTGTGGTAATCAGCTGCAGCCATGTGAGTAATGTGAGGTGTCCATACATTCAGTGCTGAACCCTCCTTTTCTCACTGTCCGAACATTCAGTGCTGAACCCTCCTTTCTCACGGTCCATATAAACAGTGCTGAGCCATCTCTTCTCAACTCTACTGAACCAGATCTCATCACTCTCTATATACTCAGTGCTGAAACCATCATCACTCCAGTTATTGTCCGTAAACTACTATCACTCCAGTCATTGGGGGTAATTTTGACCTAGGGTGCATTTTTTGCATTCCTTGTGTGTATGCAGGTGTGCGATCACTTGTGCTGGAGAGCTGCACAAACAGCAGTTTCTCTGTCTCTGCACAGCCCAGGACTTACTCAGCCGCTGCAATGATCGGGATCGGAGCACACTTCAGAAATCCTCCCACAAAACGCCGGGTCCCTCCTGCATTTTTCCGGACACTCTCTAGAATCGGTCAGTAGCCACCCACAAATGCCCCCTTCCTGTCATTCTCCTTGCGATCGCCGGTGCATGTGGAATTTTCGCACCATCCCGTCACTGAATGGCGATCCACGTTACTGCGGACCGTCGTGCCTGCGCATTGCGGTGCATACACATGCGCAGTGCAGAACCTGATCACAGCCTGTGAGAAAACGCACAGCAGCAATCAGGTCTGAATCGGCCCCATTGTCTTATAGTGTACTCAGTTCTGGACCCTCCTCTCCTGACCAGGACTCTGACCTTTCCCCATAACATCCTGTGCAGGTGTTCTCCAATCTTCTCTTGCTATACGTACTTAGATGCCCATTGACACTTACCTTTGTAAGAATATTAGTACTAAGCCCTCCGTCCAGTCCCTCTGGTCACCCTTAACTGCTATTTTCTATTTGCTGTGATGTTTTTTTCCCAATTCCTCCTGGTAGTTTCTATCTCAATTCCAAAAAGAAAGAGGAACAGTTAACACCAGACATGCTATAGTCTTTGGTATAGAATACATTTTTATTTCTGATTTTAACACTTAGGGCCTTATTCAGTAAGAATCGGAGATGCAATGCAATTGCATTCTCCTCCAATCCATGGGCCACATCTGTCATGAGCCACTGCTGTGGCTCATTCCTGTTTGCATTCTGTTTATGTATTTTATGTTATATTTCTGTTTGCATGCCAGGTTTTCTCATGCACTTGTTTAGAGTACTGTTGCGGGCCACCCATGGTGAGTCTGTGTAACTGCAGCCTATCTCTTGTATGTGTGGCCTGTGCAGCCTCACCTGTCAGATAATTAGGCCATTATGTAGTGAGTCTGTGTAACTGCAGCCTGTATCTTGTATGTGTGGCCTGTGCTGTCTCACCTGTCAGTTAAGTAGGCCATTACCTTGTGTCTGGCTTCTGGCCATCCTGATTGGGGCGTGCTTCCTTTATTACCCAGCTTGCCTTTCACCTGACGCCAGTGATAAATACACATTTACTGTTTGTACATGTGTCCAGGCCCAGTCCTATGGTGGAATCTTGTACTTGTCAGCTCGAGAGAGATCCTGTCTATCTGTGTTGTTCCCGTGACCAGGAGACCCTGCTTGATTGATAACCTGACCAGATCCAAGCCAGCCTTGTATTCAGGTTTTTGCTAAGCAGTGTGTGGAGTTCCACACAGACACAGTCTTGCTTATATCTCTGTATTATTACATCTTAGAGCATTCAGTGAGAACCTGTCAGCTTGTATTAGATCCTGTCTGCTTGTGTAGAACCCGTGACCCGGAGACCTTGCCAGTTTGATCACCTGACCAGAACCAGCTAGCTCTGTGCTCAGGATTTTGTGGAGTTCCCACACAGACACTGCTTGACTGTATTTCTGTATTATGACATCTTCTAGCATTGTTGCTTTCACAGTTTATTAAGTCACTTATAACATCTTCTTGCATTATTGCATTCACAATCACTTATACAGTATATTCAATGTCTTAGATTTCAATACTCTGTGCCTTGGTTCCTATGTTGGGATTTCGGTGGCCACGCCGCATATAATCTTTTAATTGTCCTGTCTGTATTCTTTCCCATTGGTAGTCTCATTAGTCTTAGCTAGTTTTCCCCTTATTCAGTCTCGGTTGGTGCCTTGTTACCTTGTAAGACCTGGGGGCATAGGAGTCTGGGAGGACATAATTTGTCCATTCAAACGCGGCTGCTAAAGGAGAAGACTAGCTCTGCAGGTGCCAACCAACTACTGGGAGAAATAACGGAGTTAGGGCTAGAGTCGGTGTTTCAGCTGTTTCCCTTTCCCAGCTGCAGCTCACACGTCAGGACCAGGAACTCCACAGTTGCCACCCGTACTCCCGAGTTCCGGGCACTCCGTTCGTAACAACATCGCATTGATGTGAACGCCTCTGACTGATTGACGGGCAGAGGCATTTGCGGGACAGTTGGGAGCTGTGACTCAGCATAGTGGGGGTGGGGTCGTGAAAACAGGGGTGGGTCTGGGCTGTTTTTGGTAGGACCACGTGACGTCACACGCGGCCACTACGACGGGGCTGTGGAGGCAGGAGGGCTCCCCTTATTCAGTGAGGCAATTGCATTGCGATTGCATCGCTGGCCGCCATTAGCATGCTGGGTGGCCTTGGCCGGTGCTGGGCACCCCCCAGCATGTGATTGCAACAGTTGCAGTTTTGCTAATTTAGCAAAACTGCAACTGATCCTGAATATGGTCTTCAGTCGTTTTTACAAATCTGATGTATCATGAACACTAATGTGACAGATGACAATTCTACTGTTGGATAGATAATCATGCTGGCTACTTTTTTCTTTGTCTTTCAAGCAAATAGGCTAAGGTCACATCTGCAAAATATCACTCAAGCAAGTTATATTGGTATAGGTACTTTCTAAAGTTGATTACTTGTGTCAGTGTTTAACTTTCAGTTTGTGGCATAGTTATGTTCTCTAAGTAGTGTTATATGCCATGGCTTGACAAATTCCCAGGCACCAGGTTTCCATGAGGCCTAAACATTGAGCCCAGGGGCCTAAATCTTTGAGAACCCTGTGTGAATCTATATAGTTGTCTTTCTCCTCTGAGTGCCCCATGATCTGGTGTATGTGGCAGAAAGCAGATACTGGCATTTACTGTAATTGAAGTACCAGAATGCTGTACATAGCATCCTGCACTCTGTAGCATTGCAAGTAAGCTCAAAGAGTCAGAAAAAGGATCATAGATTAGTTTGTTTCTGATCAAGCAGCCTTGGGCTCCATGGTGACATGAAAGTACTGAGAGTTTAACTGATGTATGATTAGCGCATCTCTGAGTAAAAACTGTATGTAAGATCAGTATTGCAAGAGAAGACTTAATGCTGGAGGGAGTTAATAATGGCAGTTATGGTTTAATGAGGAATGGTTTATAGTAATTCATCATGTGGAGTAAAATAACGATCAGTGCAGTGTTTGTGGTTACTGATGAACAGAGCAGCATTACATAAAACAAATATAACCATGTCCTGTTGGTTGAGGGGAATTTTCTGTATGGGGTGTATTGTTTTTGCTGATGTTCACCTAATGTAATGGTGTTGGGAGCAGTCGTACCCTATACCGGCTTCCCATCCAGATCCAGCTCAACAAGAGTTTAACTCACAAGCATACTATAGGTGTCAGGATGGGAGGGGGCAAGGGGTCGACTCGCCCCCCCCAAAATAAATAAATAAATAAATAATAACAAAAAAATAAAAAAATAAAAAATAATAACAATAAAATAAAACTGGGTCTAGGGTGTGTGGCTAGTTACTGTGGGCTGGTCTCTTCTCTAGGACCAGCCCTGCACCCTTCTCACCTGCCAATTCACATGTTCTAGCATTCTTCCCCCTGAGCTTCCCCCCCCCCCCCGATATATATATATATATATATATATATATATATATCTCCATGTAAAACCCTGGCACTCCAGTCTCCTCTATTCACTTGCTCTGGTGCCCTCCTGGATGGTGCTAGCCCCCAATAGTATATTCTCCAGTATGCAGGCGGCACTCAGAGATTGGTCACAAAGTAAAAGCAAAACCCTTCAGGGTGTGTTTATTAATGTGACGATTCAGGGACTTATCCCCTTCTTCATCCTTCTTCATCTGATAAGTCCCCGAAACGTCACACTAATAAACACACCCTGAGGGGTTTTGGCTTTCACCTTGTGACCAGTCTCTGAGTGCCCCCCTGCATATCGGACTATATACAGTATATATATATTTATATATATAAATATAATCATGTAGGTTGTGTGTTAGGTAATTCTAGCTGCTCCTGGAAGGGCATCATTCAGTGATTATGAGGGCCAAAATGGAATTATATCTTGTCCCCCAACCTAAAAACATTGTGGCACCCCTTCCAGAATACAAAGGCAGTGTAATCCAAGGAATAGATGAAACACCCGGAGATTACAATAATAATTAGGTTGTTTATTTAGTCTCAAGCTATGCATATATAAACCAATATGTTTATTGCAATACCAAGGAGTATATATATATATATATATATATATACTGTTAAAAATGATAAAGTACACAAAATAAGGGCCCTCATTCCGAGTTGATCACATGCTGCCAATTTTTGCAGCGCAGTGATCAGGTTACTACTGCGCATGCATATGCACCACAATACGCACCACAATACGCACGCGTGTCGTACGGGTAAAAATAGCATTGTTGCTGTGCAATGCTTCTAGCGACGATTCTATTCGCACAGCCGTTCGCAAGGAGATTAACAGAAAGAGGGCGTTTGGGTGTCAACTGACCGTTTTCTGGGAGTGGTTGGAAAAACGCAGGCGTGTCCAGGCGTTTGCAGGATGGGTGTCTGACGTCAATTCTGGGACCGGACAGGCTGAAGTGATGGCAAGGGCTGAGTAAGTTCAGACCCACTCAGAAACTGCAAAAAAAAAAATTTGTCCCGCTCGGCTGCACATGTGATCGCACACTTGCAAAGCGAAAATACACTCCCGGTGGGCGGCGACTATATGTTTGCACAGCTGCAAAAAGTAGCAAGCGAGCGATCAACTCGGAATGAGGGCCTCTATGTGAATAAGATGCACATGCAGACTGATTAAAATGATATGCGGCATGCCTATATTGTATGTGTGACTGCTGCTGTGTCTGCTTACAAAATGCTATGTTACAGTGTTTTCCAGGACAATAACATAAGCATATTGCATATCATTTTAATCAGCAGAGTCTGCTTGTGCATCTTATTCACATTTTGAGGCACATAAAATGCATAGGCACAAGTAGAAGGTACAAGTAGGCAGTGTCGGACTGGAGCATGTAGGGCCCACTGGGGAAATGCAGTGGTAGGGGCCCATGTTTAGGGGTGTGGCCAGTCTCTAGAGGGGGTGTGCCCGGCTGTCACATTGGTTTGCCTAACCATTTTGCTTGAGTTGGTCCCCTAGATAAATATATACAGTAAATACTGTAGTGCATGCATGATAATGTACTAGATTAGTAACAGCAGTCTGGAACCTGATCCCTAGAGGAGGGGCTGGGTCCCCAGCCAGTAGGGCCCACCGGTGGTTTCCCTGTACCCCTGTAGGCCAATCCAACCCTGCAAAGTAGGTACAAGTAGCTTATTAACATGACTGCAGCAACGATAAAGTAGGATACATCTGTACTTACCGAATGATGGAAAACCACATACTGTAACTGTGGACAAATTAAAAATTGTTATGTAAGAATTAACAAGTGATGGAGTTAAATTGGGATTTTTTTTATTTTTATTAAAATTGACTAGAAGTGTTCTGTAAGTATACAATGCTCCATTATTCACTTAACTATTAAGTCATAATTTTCATCACTTGTGAGACTTTTTTGCAAAACAACTTTCGCATACTGATAATCTTGTTATTAAGGTTTTTAATTTGAGGGTACAGATTAAATATCTCTATAAAAATAAAAATCTAAGTATTTGCTATATCTTAAAATGGATGTTAGGTCAGCATACAATGTTTTTGTGTGAATATGTTATTGTATAATATTCTCAGTATAACAATATGAATATGCGAATGAAATTCATGTTACATGACTGTTGTGTTTCTGCAGAAACATGAGGGGCAATTTACAGTACCTCAGCTGGTGGGGATGCTGAGTGGTATAGCCTCAGGGATGAAGTACCTAACAGAGATGAGCTATATCCACAAGTGCCTTGCTGCACACAAAGTCCTTGTCAACTCTAACCTGGTTTGCAAGATATCTGGATTTCGACAAATTCAAGATGATAAACTTGACACTGTATTTACCACCATGATGCGGAATTCAAATGTAAGGCAAATTGAAGTTAAATACATTCACCATTAATATAGGTTATAACAATATTAAGTGACATAGCTAAGTATTCCAGGTCCCAGAGAAAACTGGACTCCCCTCACATGCTCCCACTGCAACTACTTCTGCTGTTATCAACACCTACCTGTCTAAACACTCAACATTTTCTTTGCCTTTGCTGATATGCTTCTGGTTCTACTGTATCTTGGAAGAAAATAGTTTTTTTTTTATTACCCATTGTTGTCCTTTTTCAGTTATGCTGATGTCTATATTGTGAGCTGAAAATAACATCTATATTACTTAATTTCAGAATGGAAAGAGCACAGTTTTATGGAGTGCCCCAGAAGGTATCCAGTACCACCGTTATAGCACTGCCAGTGATGTCTGGAGCTTTGGTATAGTTATGTGGGAGGTCATGTCTTATGGTGAAAGACCTTACTGGGACATGTCCAATCAAGATGTGAGTTATATAATTACCATTAATGATTAGGAGTTTAACATTATTACATGCAGTTTGATTGAAATTCAAGTCATCGTCCTGCAATCACTTATTCATTTTAAATGGTGATGACAGTAAAGCATTACATTAATGTCCAATCCACTGCCAATTCATAACCATCAATTTATTTATTACAATGTTTACTATGCTCTACTTGAATACTTCTTGATTTAAAACATAAATGAATAATGAGGAGGAAATATTACTACTATTTTATTACATGTCACTTTTCTGTTTATTTTTATCATTGTTTGCAGTGTATTTAGAAATGCATTTTTCCATGAAAATGCAGCTGAAAGATGCAAACTGCACCGCGACCTCATAGATTATAGCACTGTGGGCAATCCTATGGGACCCCCTCCCCCCCCCCCTTCCATGTATATGTGGCATCTGCATCCCTCTATCTCATTTAATAATCCTCTTCCACAAAATGAAATCTTATTTCACCACTTTAATGCAATATTAGACAACTCTGGTATATCGGCAGAATTGCACTTGGTTCATTCAAAACCTCAAATTGACTGATGTCAATATTTTTACACACACTGATTCCACCACTTATGTGTGGTCCTGCATAAAGGAGCATTTGTGCTGTTGTTTTACATTGTTATTTGTTAGTAACTGTTAGCACACACACACACACACACACACACACACACACACACACACACACTTTATCTTCTGTGTTTTACAATCCTAGGTCATCAAGGCCATAGAAGATGGTTTCCGACTTCCAGCACCAATAAACTGTCCACCTGCTCTCCATCAGTTGATGTTAGACTGTTGGCAAAAGGACAGGAATGAGAGACCAAAATTTACTCACATACACAACATATTAACCAAGCATGGGCAAAGCCCTGAAAAAAACAAGTCTGCAACCTCCACAGCAACAAGGCGAGTAGTTTCTTCTTCCAATTTACACAGATGATGAGTGGATAACACATTATTATAGACTTGCTGTTTGTAGCCATGACTGGTAATAAAAAATGAGCAAGTATTGTCACTAGAATGAATCTTAATCGTGACCTGATCTTGCAACTAATAGAGCATATAAAATATAAAAGAACTGCTATATATCGTAAAGCATTGAACAATTTTGTTCACTCCTTTTAAATGGCTGCATGATAGGGGCATGAATGACAGGACAAATGACGCATTAGTCTTCCTACTCATATCCACCTCCACAGCATCACACAGCCTTGATTTTTGGCTGGGCTCTGAGACTGAGGAAGGACCCTTGGAAAAATGTCTACATTAAACTACCCTTGACTCCAGAAGGGGCATGGTGAAAATGCCATTGCTCCCTAAGTTGTAGTGGCAGTGCAGCATTAAATTCTGCAAGAAAAATTAGGCCTTGTTTTTGGTAAAATGAATACAGAGTACTACCATTACTTTTATTTTTTTAGAAATAACAAAGAGTAACAGGTGCTGTAGTGTTTGTTAATGTATGTTCTTGACCATCTGTTTACTATCACACCTATAGATAGAGATAGATTTGGATCCCATGAAGATACAGACAGATATTTGGATCTATGAACCCAACTTGCATTTTGTGTACCAGCAACATTACAAAAATGTCCTGGGACTTTATTACCACTATTAAAAAATTGTCCTATTCCAGGTTGGTGTACTTTTTACAGAGAGAACATCTCCACAGGTTCAGTATTTTCCTGATTTACAATTTTTTTAGCCCACTCTTGTTCGTTGTAATCTATCGAACAACAGAAAAATAGCAGTGACCAACATAAGGGTAAGGGACAGTGTGTCGAGTCAGTGGTGTTTGGGATTTGAGAATTGTCCAACTTATCTTTAGGTTTTACACCAAGCAGGTGTGAGGCTGCCTCACTGAAGATCCCGCTCTGTGTTCCAGCTGGAACCAGCCCCTAACTCCCTGACTCTAGCTACTGCTAGGCCCTGCCCCTTCCTCTCACACAGGTCTTGCACACAGACTGGACACTGCTCTCTCATTACAAGGTGGCAACAATGACAGCGGACGGGGCTGCTCTCTCCATGATAATGCTTCAATCCAGACAGAGAAGAGTATAGTGTGTTGGGTGGAGTATGCAGCAGTCCACTGGAACTGTGCAGAGATGAAGCCTGCAATGATGCTGCCAGCTCAACCAGTGTTAGACACTAAGCCTGCGCTGGCCTTCATGCAGCCTGATTGTCCTCCTATTCAGCAAGACAATCCTTCGTTATTAAAAAGATGCCCAATCATACTGTCTTGATGAAAAGCATCCTGACAACATGATGCTGATGTATGGGCAGTGCTAGGTTTCGGTCATGCATAGCAATTTAATTGGGGCCAAATAGCTCCATTTTTTGTTCTATCTGACCACTAACCTTATTCCATATTTTAACAAGGTCACTCTGATGTTGTATAACTACAGGTGTGCTTTAATGGGGATTTTCTTCAATAATGCCTTATTTCTAGCCACTCTCTCAAATATGCAAGTTGTATGCAGTCTCAGCCACTGAACTCTGTAGCTCCTACAAAGTGATAGTTGGCTACTCGGTGGCTTCAATAACAAGTCTCCTTCTTGCTCTGATGCTAAGTTTTGAGGGACAGCATTGTCTAGGCAGTTCCTGGGTGGTATCAGGCAGTGTCTAATTCCTCATAATCGATTCACTGGTGCTCATTGAGATTTCCAAGATTTGAATATTATTGTTGCCTTTTCCTATCTGGTGCATTTTTTTAGCTTTAAGTTTATTTTTTTCTTAGAATGCTCTTTGCTCTTTATTTTCACAGTATAACCAAAGTTATTTGAATTAAGGGGTCTTGTATGCATAAAAGCTGTCATTTGTAAAGTTTCACAGGATGATGCTAATTAAAAGTCAAGTGTTAAGGGCCCCATACACTACTGCGACATGTCCATCTGACATGTCGCATGCAATCGCTGGCGATTACCACGGCAGCCTCCCGGGCGCAGGATCGCCCAAGATACATCGTATGCTGTCCTTTTGCATACAATGTATCTTGGGCGATCCTGGGTGATCCCAGCCACTCCTGCGGGGTCGGACCAGATTGAATGTGCAGCACATTCAATCTGGAGGATCCAATACGATGCTCACGGGGCCACGCATCGGATCAGAATTGGACTGAAATCGGGCATAATCGTTCTAGTGTATGGGGCCCTTTAGGTCTGTGTAAATTTGGAGTGTCAACAAAAAAAAATCTGCAGACAACTAATGTATTTTTAGTTTGAAATTTTTCTTTAAGAGTCTACTGTTTGCTATAAAAATACTGTCTCAAACAATCTGTAAAGTAATTTGTAATAAAGACAAATCTGTTTTTAGGGGGTTGAGTACTTTTGACACATGTACCTGATAATTCCTCTAATAAGCATAACCGCATCTCCATGCACAAACCTGTGTTCACTGTTTTGAGATCCTGGCAGTCGAGATCCCAGCGGTCAGGAGACCGATGCCATCATCCCGACAGCTGTGATCCCAGTGGAGAGCGCGTGTTTCTTCGTGGGCTCACTGCACTCACCATGCTTCGGGCCGGGTGGCGAGCTTTGGTCACCACAGGTTTCTATTCCCCCTCGGGTGGTGGATTGGACCACCACCCAAGTGGAGAAACTAGCCGGCGGTCGGGACTCTGACCACTGGTATTCCAGGTGGTGTCGGGATTCCAATGTTGGTATCCTGACTGCCAGAATCCCGACCAGTAGTCAATTGACTGCCTCCCATACATAGATTAGCATATGTTAATGTATTTTCAGTTGACGATTCTTATATGAAATTAAATTTGACACTTATTCAGATACCCACAAATAAACACAAAGAGAATTGAATTTGGTGAAAATGTTCTCCCAATTTATAAAAAAAAAAAAAATTGGAAAAGGGAATGAAGAGTGAAAGGTAAAAATTAATGCGTACATCAATCAGCGGGACTGATAACTGAACACCAGACACATGTACTCTACAACAACCTTCTGTGCTACATGTATCCACTGATGATGATACTCATCCGCAAATGCAAGGTAACTTACAGTTGCTGCTTCCCACCACCGAACTTAAACACCCACAAAACAGCCCAACCGCAGAACAACCACATACATACCTTATACTAGAACACACCTTGTGGCCCCAAAATAAGGGAAGGGTGGATCGCCAAAAGAGAGAAAAGGTGCAAACAAAGTAAACATCCATCAGCTGCACTGATGACTGAACACAAGGCCACCAAGCATTAGCACATTACCACTACCACTCGCTAGTTTCCCCCCAATTTGATTGTGACACTAGCTCATCAAAATTGGTACATCGCAACTACTTCCTGTGCCACATGTATCCACTGACAATGATGCTTTGCTGTCAACACAAGCAACACACAATAGAACAATACAACACTGCAAACCACACAAACCCACGATGAAGCACACGACTCACAGACAAAGCCCACAACTGGAGAAGGGAACTAAACACTACAATTAGACTCCACATAATCACCCCAAGGCACTAAAAACTTCCAAACCTAGCAAGGCACCAAACTATGACCAAACAACATCTTAACAAGGTACAGTACATGACACAGCTCAGTGACCCACACACAAGAAACCAACTAAACATGTCCAATGACCACATGCTCATAGAAACAGCACACCAACAAGAATAGACACAAACCTCATGCACTCCAAGCCAGACAACAGAATGCAAAATGTTCTGGTCACACCACAGCACACACAGCCAAACACCATGCCCAAAGAAACATTAAACAGCAAGTTCTAGCAAACACACCGACTTGCAGCAAAATAGGAAACAGAAAACACACAAAAAAGCGGAGGGCAGGGGCGGGGAGGAAAGGGGGGTGAAATGAGTGATTCATCTGAAGGTTAAAAAAGTGCAAAACAGCCGTTAAGAAACACAGGAGACCACAAGCCACCATCGCTCAAGCTGCAACCATTCCCAGACAATGATTAACAGACAGATAAACCATCCCCTCACCACATAAATGAAACTAAAAGAAATGGCTAACAGTACTGAAGCCACCAGCCCACAAAAACAACATCACTAGAAAAGCTACCTCCGCCATGAGCTAATCATAAAATCACCCACACAGAAACAGATGGATCCTTAAAGCAATCACACAGAAAAAGTCAACCATTAGGGTCACAGTAACAAACCCCCACGTGATATTAATCAAAAAACCATACTAGAAGAGCCAAAGACGAGCCATGCAATTGACAGACTTCGGCAACCACCCTATCTCTACCAAACCAGCATAGGTAAAGCAAACCAGAACCAAAATATAGAAACCTGAGGAGGAGTACAGAAAGACGTGCAGATTGCCAGGGAGACTTGAGGTATGGAAAAAGTTTTAGGAAGAAAATTACTTGGGAGGCAGGAAAAGCAATAGGATTGTGTAAAGGCAAGTCAGCAGTAGCCACGGGCAAAGAAGATGGCAAAACACTGGCAGCAGAGTGACAGAGGCAAAGAACCACCAGAAATAGGGAAAAGAAGACCATAGATGCCAAAAAAAGGAAAAAGAAACAGAAAGACAGAAGAAATATCACAGACCTCCCTAACAGCACAGCCAGCGGGTACAGCAAGATAATAACATATTAAAGGGCTTGACTCAGAGTTGGCCGCAGCTGCATTCGCTCTTTTGCCTGTTGCCCTCTTGGCTACAAGAAAATGCAAATACTAGTATCAGCCCTTCCTCTGGTGTATAAGTGTGCGTCTGAATGTGCAAGGACTGAGACTCCCACTTTCATCAGCTTTGCATGCCAGTGTTTCTTAAGATGCAACATTGGTTAACCATCACTCATACCATCGACACTAGCACCAGCCCTGTGGCAGGTGCAGTTTCTCCGTCTGACTGACTTCATATCGCTGTGTGCATTGACATGTCCGTGACACTCTCATTACACGCATGTGACACAGATATTTTTTCCGTGCAATTCTAGCAATCTCCCAGTCACCACCCAGGAATATCCACCGCTTTTCCGCCACACTTCTGACACCTTTGTGTGTACACTCTGTCTGCCGTAGAGGTTTTCAGATGTTTTCACGCATGTACAGCTGCAAAAAATCACTCAACTACATGTTAATCAATAATGTGTGCAGATTGTGAGTGACTCAGAATCAGGCCAGAGGGGGGTAAAAAGAGTGGGCAAAAACAGAGCCAAAGCTGCAAATATACCGTACATAACCAAGGTAGACAACAGACCAGGCAACATAACCAGCCATGAGAGGGAGGAAAAGACACAGAAAGAGAGTGGTTACTATACACATGGGGGGTAATTCAGGCCTGATTGCTAGGGTGCATTTTTTTCATCCCTGCGATCAGGTAGTCGCCGCCTACAGGGGGAGGGGGAATTCGCTGTGTAAGTGTGCGTTCTAATTTTGTGCAGTCTCTGCGCAGATCAGGACTTACTCTTCCAGTGTGATGATCGGGACCGGAGCTGACGTCAGAAACCCTCCCTCCAAAGGCCTGGTCCCTCCTGCGTTTTTCTGGACACTCCTTAAAAAATGGTCAGTTGCCACCCACAAACACCCTCTTCCTGTCAATCTCCTTGAGATCTCCTTGTGATTTCGGATTTTTCGCACCATCCCGTCGCTGTCCGGCGCTCCCCGTTGCTGCGGTCCGTCGCGCCTGCGCATTGCGGTGCATATGCATGCGCAGTTCAGACCTGATTGACCGCTGTGCAAAAACGTGCAGCAACGATCAGGTCTGAATTAGCCCCATAGTTGGTGCAGAGGTGTCGGGGGATAATAGGAGGCATAGATTTAAATATTTAAATGAAAAGGAAAAAAAATCTGGAACATAAGACACAATGCTGAAATGAAATAAAGCCAGCATAGCAGCCATGCTTTGCGTACCACCAGCCCCCTACAGTATATTTAGCAGAATAACTATAATGGGTGCACACGTCACCATTTTATTCTATACTTACCTCTCCAGGATCCCGCATCAGCAGCAGTTGCGCTTCACAAATTGCATGGAAAATGACACAGCAGCCATTTTCCTGGCATTTTGTGCATGTGCAGTAGGAAAATCACCATGAAAACCAAGCCATTTACCCAGAGATCTGCGCATTTCCCCTCCTTCTCTTAATGCCCTGAGTATACTGTAAGGTTGGCCATTTATTTGCAATCAACTATCCAGCAAAGCACAGGAAAATCACTCTTGTGAAACAGACCTTATCACACAAGGCTGTATAACATAATTTCTTTTCACATTTCTATATACAATAGAGATTTCTGCTGACTTGTTATGTTTTACTATTACATGAAACTAGACTTGTTATTGGAACTTTTATTGACTTAATGTCTATGTGGTCTAATATTGGCATGTTGCTCTTTGCGCTGTCTTGCTCTCCTTCTGCTGCTCGATATTTTATTCATCATCAGTCAGTACATCCGCAGTGGCCCAGAGGTCTCACCGTACACAAATCCTATTCACAGCTGGAGCGTTATCAAGTTAAGTAGAGAGTGTAAGATTTCCAGAACAAGCAAGAAATGAAGTGATTATCCCTAACACTTTGCTGATGGTGCACTGATACAGTGATGGAAACACCTCTATTTCCGAAACCTTTTATTGATTATTACCCAGAAAAGAGGAAAATTACATGCATTTCTGTTTTTAGAGATATATTTAAACTACAGTGATGAGTTATTGTGGTCTTCATGCATTTTTAAAGCTTGAGTGGATTTAAATACAATGCAATTGTTCGACTACATTTTCTATGCAGCAGTATAAAGATCATTGTCAACCTCTGCAGTATTCATTAGTATAAGCCATGCATGCCAAATTATTGCATTTTATTACTATCTAATATATTCTTTCAAAGTGTTTGACCCCCAGGATTATATCACGAGAATTCATACATTTCCTGACCTACTATATCCAGCAACTAAATTATGTGATTGAAGTACTATTCAGTCTCTATATACTGTAAGCAGTAAATGTTATTAGACTTCTGCTGGGAGTGTAAGCATTATCTGGGCATTTAGGGTAGGGGAGATTAGGAATTGTACACTGTTTAAGTTAGGAAGAAGTGCATTTATGCTTTGCCACATAAACTATTAATCCATACAAAAATTTTTACACTTTATGGGGCTGGTACCAAATAAGCATAAATGACTCTAAGAAAAAAAAAAAATGGGAAAATTTGCATATTCAGCATATATGGTATATATTATAAAGCTGCCCACACAAGATGAGCAAACCACTGCATTGGTAGCATATATACACCTAGTTTACAACAAGACGGCTAGGGATTTGCCCAACTAACGAGGTCACCTGGACGAGTTGGGCAAGCCGTTATTTATGGCCACAACTATGCAAAGAATCTCGCTCAAAATGCCAAATTCTATTGAAATGATTATTATTAATTAAAAATTGGTAGTGTTTGAATTGTGTACTTGAAACCTTGTATTTGTATACAATACAGTGCAGTTGGCAAAGTTAGCTTGTAAAGTACACTATATACAGTATCTTCACAGATAATATTGATAAAGTCATAGATTTTAAGAAGTTGTCTCGCTAGTCCATAGGTTGCCCAGAATGCTTTTGTACTCTTCCATTTTTCTATTCAGGTCCATTATGTTCCATGGACTATATAAGAAGTCAACTGCATTAAATATTTTTTACTACTTTCGAAAAGGATAGTATCTTCAGTGTTAAAACATATAATTTCCCATTGTATTTTACAGTCACGAATTGTTGCACACTTTCATTTCCCTGTGATCTTTACAATACCTGAACTCTCTGTCAATCCTCTCCAATGTTCCTTTTCGTGCTGTGCAATTGGTTTGGTTTGTATAGATTGCAGCAAATTCATCTGTGTTCTTTATACTGTTGTATAATTATAATTAAATGCTCCCTATATGTTGGAATATAATAACAGTTTTTAATATAATTACAGCTTTATCATTTCCAAAGTGATTGGCTATTGCAATAGGATTTTTTCAACCATTGAGTTTTAAGAGACAATGGAAACAGGACTTGGCTAACTTGCAGCACAATAGTTTAAAAGCAAACTGTAAAATGTATATGGGTAATAATTAGAGATGTGCTGTGGACACTTTTGCGGTTTTGTGTTTTGGATGTGGATCTGGATCTCCGCTCGTGTTTTGGATCTGGATTGATTTTTCCAGGTTTTGGTTTTGGTTTTTGGTTTTGGATCTGGATGATCTTTGAAAAAAAACATAAAAACAGGTAAAATCACAGAATTTGGGGGTAATTTTGATCCTACAGTATTATTAACCTCAATAACATCAATTTCCACTCATTTCCAGTCTATTTTGAACACCTCACAATATTGTTTTTAGGCCAAAAGGTTGCACCGAGGTAGCTGGATGACTAAGCTAAGCGACACAAGTGTGCGGCAGAAACACCCGGCCCATCTAGGAGTGGCACTGCAGTGGAAGACAGGATGGCAGTTTTAAAAACTAAGCCCCAAACAGCACATAATGCAAAGAAAAAAAAAGAGGTGCAAGATGGAATTGTCCTTGGCCCTCCCACCCTTATGTTGTATCAACAGGACATGCACAAATCAATCAATTCAGTGACAGGGTCTGCCACACGACTGTGGCTGAAATGACTGCTTTATTTGGGCCCCCACAATAAAAGAAGCAATTAATCCCACCACCAAAAAAGAAGCAATTAATCTCTCCTTGCACAAACTGGCTCTACAGAGACAAGATGTCATCCTCATCCTCCGATTCCTCACCCCTTTCATGTGTACATCCTCATCCTCACAGAGTATTAATTCGTCCCCACTGGAATCCACCATCACAGGTCCTTTCTGGAGGCAATTGCTGGTAAAGGTCTTCCTGGAGGAATTTATAATTTATTTTGATGAACATCATCTTCTCCACATTTTGTGGAAGTAACCTCCTACGCCGATCGCTGACAAGGTTACCGGCTGCACTAAACACTCTTTCAGAGTACGCAGTGGAGAGGGGCAACTTAGGTAAAATAAAGCCAGTTTGTGCAAGGGCATCCAAATTGCCTCTTTATCCTGCCAGTATACATACGGACTGTCTGACATGCCTACTTGGATGCAGTCACCCATATAATCCTCCGCCATTCTTTCAATGGTGACAGCATCATATGCAGTGACAGTAGACCCTTGAATCCTGGCAAAGTGAATGAAGGTCTCCATCCACAAGTCCCACATACTTAGCAGAATCGCTCCATCTTAGCTCGTCCTTCAATTTATCCAGCTGTTTATGCAAAAGCCTGATGAGGGGAATGACCTGACTCAGGCTGGCAGTGTCTGAACTGACTTCATGCGTGGCAAGTTCAAAAGGTTGGAGAACCTTGCACAAGACAGAAATCATTCTCCACTGCGCTTGAGTCAGGTGCATTCCCCCTCCTTTGCCTATATCGTAGGTGGATGTATAGGCTTGAATGGCCTTTTGCTGCTCCTCCATCCTCTGAAGTATATAGTGTTGAATTCCACCTCATCACCACCTCTTGCTTCAGGTGATGACAGGACAGGTTCAGGAGTGTTTGCTGGTGCACCACTCTTCGGCACGCAGTCGCTGAATGTCAAAAGTGGCCCACATTTTTTCGGGCCACCGACAGCATCTCCTTCATGCCCCTGTCATTTTTCAAACAATTCTGCACCACTAAATTAATTGTATGTGTAAAACATAAAACATGGGACGTGCTGGAATTTGCCCAGATGTAATGCATGCACAATATTGGTGGCATTGTCAGATCTCACAAATCCCCAGGGCAGTCTAAGTGAGATAAGCCATTGTGCATTGATGTACCTCTGTTTCCATAAGAGGTTGTCAATGGTGTGCCTCTTACGGAAACCGGTGATACAGTGTAGCCTGCCTAGGCGTTTGTGAGATGCTGCTACTGGTGCCACCGCTGCTGTTGTTGCTGCAGGAGGCAATACATCTACCCAGTGGGCTGTCACAGTCATGTAGTCCTGAGTCTGCCCTGCTCCACTTGTCCACATTTCCGTTTATTAAGTGAACAGTGGGTACAACCGCATTTTTCAAAACACTGAGGACACTTTTCTTAATGTCACTGTACAGTCCGGGAATCGCTTGCCTCGTGAAGTGGAATCTAGATGGGATTTGGTACTGGGGACACAATACGTCCATCAACTGTCTAAATCCCACTGCACTAATGGCAGATACTGGATGCACCAGCATAGTTGTTATGGCCCCAGTAATCTGCTTTGCAACACATTTCATCTTCCTCGCAAAGGACTGTTGGACATTAATTTGCTTAGTTGAAGTAGAACAAGTGGTCTTCCGACTTCCCCTCTGGGATGACAATCGACTCCTAGCAGCAACAACAGCAGTGGAGGCAGCAGTAGGCGTACCACTCAAGGATCCTCCGGAAGAATCCCGATTAGGAGAGGACTCGTCAGTCATGCCAGTGACATGGCCTGCAGGCTGTTAAGCGCCTTGAGCCCTATTGGAGAAAGAGCGCTATATAAATAAAATTATTATTATTATTATTATTATTACTTATGTTCCTGACTGAGGAGGAAATTGATGTTGAGGGAGTTGGTGGTGTGGATTGCAGGAGTTTCGGTACAACAGGAAAAAGGGATTAAGGTGTCAGTGGACTGCTTATGCTCTTACCCAAAGATTCTGAACTTGACAATGACTTCTGATGAATGCGCTGCAGATGACGTATAAGGGAGGATGTTCCTAGGTGGTTAATGTCCTTACCCCTACTTATTACAGATTGACAAAAGCAACACATGGCTGGACACCTGTTGTCCGGATTTGTGGAGAAATAATTCCCACTGTAGAGGTGGCTTTTTTGGTATTTTGCCCAGGCATTACAATGGGCTTTCTCATCCCTTGGACAACAACTGTCTCAACTGGTGCCTTATTTAAACAAACCATATCACCATCAGAATCCTCATCATCAACTTCCCCCTCAGCACCAGCTACACCAATATCCTCCTCATCCTGGTGTACAACTACAGTGACATCCTCGATCTCAATATCAGCAACTGGACTGGTGGTGCTCCTCCCAGCACTTGCAGGGGGCGTGCAAATGGTTGTAGGAGCCTCCTCTTTCCATACAGTCTTGGGAAGGTCAGGCCTAGACATTTCAACCGCGGACACACTTGGACTGTCTTTTACTATTGTGATATCTCTGAATGCAGTTTTTTTTCCTGTGCATTAACAATCTTTTTTTTTTTTTTTTTTCGAGAGGGAGGAGGTCTTCCATCCTCACGAGAAGCTGAGCCACCAGTCATAAACATAGACCAAGGCCTTAGCCTTTCCTTGCCACTTTATGTTGTGAATGGCATATTGCCAATTTTATGTTTCTCATCAGATAATTTTTTTTTTCTAATTATTAATTTTTGCTTCTTGGATTTTACATGCCCTCTATGACATTGGGCATCAGCCTTAGCAGATGACATTGATAGAATTGCATCGTCAATGTCATGACTGGTGGCAGCAACAGCTTCAGCACTAGTACTAGAAACTGGAAGTGGTTCCTGATCTTCCACTATTTTTTCCTCCAAATTGTTGTTCTCCATTTCACAGGACAGCACCCCTTTATTATTACAGCACACTGAACAGAGCCCCTATATTTTCTCAGCACTCCTGTATTTTTTACAGCATACAGGATCAATGTACTTTTATTTTAACAACAGCACCTCTGTATTTTTACAGCTTTCAGGAGCAGTGTACTTTGATTTTTAACAGCAGCACCCCTGAATTTGTACAACATACAGGGTCAGTGTACTTTTATTTTAACAACAGCACCCCTGAATTTTTACACCGTACAGGACCAGTGTGCATTTATTTTAACAACTGCACCCTGAATTTTTCCAGCATACAGGGCCAGTGTGCTTTTATTTTAACAACAGCACCCCTGAATTTTTACAGCATACGGGACCAGTGTGCTTTTATTTTAACAACAGCACCCCTGAATTTTTACAGCATACAGGACCAGCGTGCTTTTATTTTAATCACTGCACCCCTGCATTTTTACAGCATACAGCGCCAGTGTAATATTTATTTAACAGCTGCACCCCTGTATTTTTACAGCATACACGACCAGTGTTCTTTTATTTCAACAACAGCATACAAGACAGGGCCAGCACCCCTGTATTTTCACAGCATACAGTGCTCCTGCCCCCTGTACAAAATAGTGACAGCCAGGACAACAACACCCATGTACATCTGCAGCACCCCTAACAGCACGTGAAACACCAGTGACAGCCAGGACAGCACCCCTAAGAGCATAGGTACACCCAGGGTTGGACTGGCCCACAGGGACACCAGGGAAACCACCGGTAGGCCCCACTGCCTGAGTGCCCACTCCTTCCTCTAGGGATCAGGTTCCAGACTATGCACTTGTATTATACATGGTAGATATGTTGCATTACACTGCACTAGACTATTCTGTATTTCAAACCTCTGTAGAGGTTGGCCACACCCCCTTTGTAGGCTGGCCACACCCTTAAGTATGGGCACCTATCACTGCATCCCCCCCGTGGGCCCTTCATGCCCCAGTCCGACACTGGGTACACCACAGTGACAGGAACAGCACCCCTACAGAGCACACACTGACCCCACCTGATGCCACCACCAACAGAGAGACAGAAGTCTGTATCTCTCACTCTCCAAGTCCGAAGTAAAAATGGCGGAGACGCACGGCTGTTTATATGGAATACAAAACCTGCGAGATTCCTATAGCGGGATGATGATGTGCCTTGTTCTGGCTTTTGAGTCTGGTGGGAAGTCCCAAGCCGGACTTGGATCCAGGATCGGAGCATGACATTTGGGGGGGGGGGGGTTTGGTTCTCTGGGAACCAAAGCCGCTCATCTCTTGTGATAATACATTGCTTCTCTATCAAATAATTTGATTAACAATAAGGATCAGTGAAATACAGTACTGTCAGAATTGCTTTTTCTATTTGGTAAAATTGAATGGATTCAAATCTCTTATTTACAGAAACTATTAGTTTTATAAATGTATGATGGATCATGTCAGATTGACTCAGTGATTTATTGATTGAAGGACATAAAATATTACATCTGCTCCTCTTGTTGCCAATCTGATTATGGTGATGATTATAAATATGGATATGAATATGGTAACATCATGAGTAAACAATATTTGTTAATTTGGTAAACCTGGTCACCTGGAATCTATTAATTCCATGGCTATATGTGGTGATACACAAGGATAAGAATTACCATGGATTTTGTAGGCATGGGCACTGAGAGGTGTTGGAGCAGATACTAATTATCCTGTCCTGGGCTTGTTGGAGAGGCACTGCGGTGGCTTGGGTATGCCGCCTTAGCCCATTTCTTACCTGTCAGCAAGGCATCGGTCTCTCTCTTCATCACGCTGCTGTGTGCTGGGCTGCAGTGTGTCAAGGGAGGCTGCTGCCACTGAACAATAGCATTCTCCTCTGCCTGCATGATGTGTCAGGGGGGAGTGATCACTCTAATCCCCTGTGCTGCAGCTCCATACAAAATAGTTTTTCATATTTTTTTATCTGGTATAAGAATGTGACCATTACTTCATGATTAGGCCATGCCCCCTACTGTATCCCATTCTTTACAGCCCTGCTTGTAAGTGGGGTTACTAGTCACTTACCCTGGACTCCCTATGGAGGCAGAGATTAGCTATTAGCTGTACATTAGATATTTTTGCTCACAATGGGACTGATCAATTTCCATATTTATTGTAATAAAACGATTAACAGTAAAAAGTTCAAGTGAATGTAGTACAGGTTAAGTATCCCTTATCCAAAATGCTTGGGACCAGAAGTATTTTGGATATCAGATTTCTCCGTATTTTGGAATAATTGCATACCATAATGAGATATCATGGCGATGGGACCCAAGTCTAAGTACAGAATGCATTTATGTTTCATATACACCTTATACACACAGCCTGAAGGTCATTTAATACAATATTTTAATACCTTTGTGCATTAAACAAAGTGTGTGTATATTCACACAATTCATTTATGTTTCATATACACCTTATACACACAGCCTGAAGGTCATTTAATTAAATATTTTTAATAACTTTGTGTATTAAACAAAGTTTGTGTACATTGAGCCATCAATCTCGCTCTCACTCAAAAAATTCTGTATTTTGGAATATTCCCTATTTCAGAATATTTGGATATGGGATACTCAACCTGTATAAGTGATAGCAAAACAGCATATCACAGCATAGTGTATACAGTTAAACAAATTTACTTACATACAAGTGGTATTCCCTGCTTATCCCGCATGCTAAAGAACCCAGATGCACTAATGAATCAACAAAGGAAGCCCCTGAACAATTGACGGTGTGTTTCAATGGTATGCATTCAGGATCTCGTCTGTCGGGATCCCGGTAGCCGAAACACAGATGCCGGAATTCCGACTAGTTCAGCATCCTGACACTGGAATACAGACAGCCAGGATCCCGAAGGTAAGCATAGCTGGGAGGGTTAGGATTTGGCTGCATGGGGGGAGGGTAGGTTTAGGTGCCACCCAGGGGGGGCTAGGGTTAGGCTGAGTGTGTGTGTGTGTGTGTGTGTGTGTGTGTGTGTGTGTGTGTGTGTGTGGTGGGGGGGGCATAGGCACCTCCATGGGGGGGTAGGATTAGACTGCAGAGAGGGAGGGTAGTTTTAGGCACTAAGGGGGGAGGTTAGAGATAAGCACTAAGAGGGAGGTTAGGGTTAGTCTGTGGTAAGGGAGGGTTAGGCAGTGGGGGGAGGGGGAGAACACTTACCTCACTCCTGTTGGGATCATTGAAAAGTGAAAAAAGGAATTGTTTATAGGGGATCCGGTCTTTAGGTCAACTGTAAATAGGTCAATACTGTCTGGTCGAACACTATTGGTCGACAGTAAGTAGGTCGACATGGTTTCTAGGTCGACAGGGGCTCTAGGTTGATGTGTTCTAGGTCAACATGACAAAAGGCTGAGTTTTTCACATTTTTTTTCATTTTTTTCATACTTTACGATCCACGTGGACTACAATTGGGAACGATAACCATGCGAGGGGACACGGTGCACTAATTGGGGTTCCTGGTCACTGTACGGAGAAAATGACACCAAAAAAAGTAAAAAACCATGTCAACCTTTTCTCATGTCGACCTAGAAACCATCTTGCACTACTTACTTACGGTAGAAAAATAGTTTAAAAACATGCGCAAATTGATTCACAGGTGCAGCTAAAAATTATATCTCAAAGTGTATATCCCTTTACACTTAAAACACACAAGTTGAGGGAAAGAGAGAGATACAAACTTAAAGCGCTCCTATAAGAACCCAAGTTTACGAACACACACCCAGTGGGTAATTAAAATCAATTGGTCACATACACTGGTGTTTCAAGAGATGAGTAGGAATCCAACGTTGGTTATAGGCAGGTGGATCTAATTCTCATATAAAATGTAAGACAAAGAAAAAGTGCAATAGTGCGATTATCCTTTTAAAAGTGCCTGACGCTTCTAAAGAAGAACTATGAAAGTTTGAAACGCGTTAAGCGTGTACTCTCCCGCTTTACTTGTGACCCCTTTTGAGTCTTACCATCTGCACTGGACGCTGAGGGACTGTGTTGGATCCTGGTTTCCGGAGCCATTATCCTTGGGTGCTTTATCTATCTGGCCCCTTCCAGACCTTGCTTCCTGTGGCTGTACCTCTCATTGGGGATTTACCTATATGCTTTTATTTCATCTATTTGATGTAAGTGCAATGTTTAAAAATAAACCTTTGTTTTTAAAAAAAAAAGGATAATTGCACTATTGCACTTTCTTCCGCTGTTTATCTTTTACGAGGTCTAGCTGCATTTGTTTGATATCAGCGCTGGATATTATAAGGACTGTTATCATCCAGTCCTTTGTTGCTGTACTGCCAATGAGGATCTATTTTATATGCCACTGATCTCATCTGCTTAGTGTAAGTGCAATATTAAAATAAATTCAGGCACTTTTAAAAGGATAATCGCACTATTGCACTTTTTCTTTGTCTTACATTTTATATGAGAATTAGATCCACCTGCCTATAACCAACGTTGGATTCCTATTCATCTCTTGAAACACCAGTGTATGTGACCAATTGATTTTAATTACCCACTGGGTTTGTGTTCGTAAACTTGGGTTTTTATAGTAGCGCTTTAAGTTTGTATCTCTCTCTTTCCCTCAACTACTTACTTACGACCAATAGTGGTTGACCAAAACAGTGGCGACCTAAATCTAATCTACCTATCATACCACACCCGTTTATAGGACCCTCAGGTGCAGCAGGTGAATGCCTGTACTTGGTAGACTGTCTAAATACCAAAAGTTATTCAGCCAGTCTACAAAACACCTAATATATCCTAATGTAATACTTTAGTACCTATATGTTATTTCTGCTATTTGAGTAATGCAGCTTTGCTCTAACATTTTTCTATCAGAGAGCTAAATGGAAAAATAACTCCTGGTACCTCCTTGATTAAATCATAAAGATGGCAATAACTACAGGGGTTGTAAAGTTTTCTCCTTCCCAAGGGAGTGGCTTACATTCCTTGCTACAGTAAATGTATTTTAGGATCAGGAATAAATCTCATATTGTACCCACATGCATTGATGAATAAAAAATGAAGTAAATTGTGTTTATATGTATAGGTTCAGTTATGTGGTGAGTGGCAAAATTTGCTTCTGTTTGTCCACATATTTTATGATTGGCAGCCATAAGCACTGGTTTTGTATATTACATTAACCATAAATAATTTCAATTGGTCCTGGACCCCCAATCCAAGGCACCCCTGCAAGTGCCCTGAGGCACCCCAGGGTGCCACGGTACACAGTCTGTGAATCACTGTGCTACACAGATATGTCCCTCTGTACAGTTTCTCAACCTGTAAGCCCATCCATGGGCAGAGAGCACTGTTACACATAGAAAATCTACTTGTTAAAAAAAGAGCTGCATTGTAGAAATAGACATCATGGGGGTAATTCAGACCTGACTGCTAGGCTGCGTTTTCGTACATCGGGCGATCAGGTCTAAACTGTGCATTCATATGCACTGCAATGCACAGGCGCATTGCACGTTTACAAAGCGGATCGCTGCTCAGCAATGGGTTTGTGTGAAGGATCCATTCGCACAGGCGTTCGCAAGGAGATTGACAAGAAGAAGGCGTTTGTCGGTGGCAACTGATCGTTTCCTGGTAGTGTTTGCAGGGAGCGTTTCTGACGTCAATTCCGGTCCTGGGCAAGCTGAAGTGATCACAGTGGCTGAGTAAGTACTGGGCTACTCAGAGACTGCACAAAATCTGTTTGTACAGCTCTGCTACACATGCATTCGCACACTTGCACAGCTAAAATACACACCCCCTGTAGGTGGCGACTAGCTGATCGCAGCAGTGCAAAAATCACTTACTAGCAAACAGGTCTGAATTACCACCCATATGTAGTACAATGCTAACAAGTTACAACTCACAATGGGGGTCATTCCGAGTTGATCGTAGCTGTGCTAAATTTAGCACAGCTGCGATCATTCACACTGACATGTGGGGGTCCGCCCCGCATGTCAGTGCCGCCCCCCCCCCCCCGCAGAAGTGCAAAGGCATCGCACAGCGGCGATGCCTTTGTACTTCAAGAGTAGCTCCCGGCCAGCGCAGCTTTAGCGTGCCGGCCAGGAGCTACTCGTCGCTCCCTGGCCCACAGCGGCTGCATGTGACGTCACGCAGCCGCTGCGGCACGCCCCCCGTTCGGTCCGGCCACGCCTGTGTTGGCCGGACCGCTCCCATGATACGGCGGACAAATGACGCCGTTCCGCCCCGTCCCGCTCAGCGATCGCCTCTGCCTGTCCTGTAGGGACCCGTTCGCTCAGCTGTGACAAAAAGCAGCGCATTTGCACATGTCATTACACATACAGACCATAAACTACAGTTCCCAGCAGTCTTTGCAGTTGCTCAAGAAATCAGGAGGAGGACGTCACTTGAGCGGTGTCAGGTGGTAAGGCAAGTAGTGACAGCTGGAAGCAGGGGAGGCAGTAAGCGTAGCTGTCAGGCAGAAGAGACAGAGAGGGGATGCAATACAGACAGTAGGAGATGGCATCAGAAGTAAAGATGGAGAGGGATAAAGTATCAACAAATCAGCTCCTAAATGTCATTTTACAGGCTGTCTTAGAAATACCACATTTAGGAGCTGATTGGTTGGTACTTTATGAAGCAGTGAAAAGAGTGGAGAAGTGAGCCAGTGGATAAGTTGCTCATGGCAACCAATCTTCTGCTACCTATAATTTTATAGAATGTACTTGATGAATATCACTTCAAAGCTGGTTGGTTGCCATGGGCAACTTCTCCACTGACTCACTTTTCCACTCTTTTCACTGCTCCATACATCTCCCTCATTTATTTTGCTCCACTTGATCTCTCTCTTGATTAAGCTCACCCTTATAGTGAGTGGAGAGAGAGAGGAGAAACTTTTATTTTAATGCTTTGGAGAGAAGGATCCTTCTGAGTGATGCTCCATGGAGCATATCTCTGCCAGTAAAAGAATGGGTCCATGAAACACAGAAAAATGCCAGACCCAAGGATGTGAGTAGCATTGTGGTAAATGTACTAAGGTGGGAGATTTTTAGAATTGGTGATGTTGCCCATAGCAACCAATCAGATTCTATTATCTTCTAGACGCAGCTATTTAAATAAGTAGAATCTGATTGGTTGCTATGAGCAACATCACCAGTTCCTGAAAACTCCCATCCTAGTAAATTGTGGCTTTTTTGCGCTCTTTGGCCCTCATTCCGAGTTGTTCGCTCGGTATTTTTCATCGCATCGCAGTGAAAATCCGCTTAGTACGCATGCGCAAAGTTCGCACTGCGACTGCGCCAAGTAACTTTACTATGAAGAAAGTATTTTTACTCACGGCTTTTTCTTCGCTCCGGCGAACGTAATGTGATTGACAGGAAATGGGTGTTACTGGGCGGAAACACGGCGTTTCAGGGGCGTGTGGCTGAAAACGCTACCGTTTCCGGAAAAAACGCAGGAGTGGCCGGAGAAACGGTGGGAGTGCCTGGGCGAACGCTGGGTGTGTTTGTGACGTCAACCAGGAACGACAAGCACTGAACTGATCGCACAGGCAGAGTAAGTCTGGAGCTACTCTGAAACTGCTAAGTAGTTAGTAATCGCAATATTGCGAATACATCGGTCGCAATTTTAAGAAGCTAAGATTCACTCCCAGTAGGCGGCGGCTTAGCGTGTGTAACTCTGCTAAATTCGCCTTGCGACCGATCAACTCGGAATGAGGGCCTTTGCCTCTATGCCTGGGGTGTGTCTCTAGAGGAACTTAGAAAAAGAGGAGTTGGGAGAAGATAAAGGTGGTCATTCCGAGTTGTTCGCTCGGTAATTTTCTTCGCATTGCAGTGATTTTCCGCTAATTGCGCATGCGCAATGTTCGCACTGCGGCTGCGCCAAGTAAATTTGCTATGAAGATTGGTATTTTACTCACGGCATTACAAGGTTTTTTCTTCGTTCTGGAGATCGGAGTGTGATTGACAGGAAGTGGGTGTTTCTGGGCGGAAACTGGCCGTTTTATGGGAGTGTATGAAAAAACGCTACCGTTTCTGGGAAAAACGCGGGAGTGGCTGGAGAAACGGAGGAGTGTCTGGGCGAACGCTGGGTGTGTTTGTGACGTCAAACTAGGAACGACAAGCACTGAACTGATCGCACTGGAAGAGTAAGTCTCGAGCTACTCAGAAACTGCACAGAGAAGTCTTTTCGCAATATTGCGAATCTTTCGTTCGCAATTTTGATAAGCTAAGATTCACTCCCAGTAGGCGGCGGCTTAGCGTGTGCAAAGCTGCTAAAAGCAGCTTGCGAGCGAACAACTCGGAATGACCACCAAAGTTTGTTCAAGTCAGTGTCTATGGACAGCACCTCAAGGGTAAATATACCCAATTTATTACTCTACCGATTGTCCCTTATTTTACAACCCCCCTCACACACACACACACACACACACACGCAAACAGAAACTGCTATCATCCTGTCACATTGTTTTTTTCACATTCTATGCTGCTATGCATGTCTCCATATCACAGGATGACTCCCCACCTCTGTTGCTCTTTCAGCTGTGAATAAGAGGGACTCCAGCTCCTAGTTTTGCTCTGTTACAGTACATATGTACCTCAAGAGATTTCTTCTAAATCAGTGTTGGCAAATACAATTACTGGAATGTCTATTGTACTATCTATAGCATTTAGTGGTGTAAAAACTAGAGATGTGCACCGACTCCTGTATTTGGTTTTGCCAAAACCGTCCTTGTGTGTTTTGGTTTTGTATCTGTATTTTTGTAAAAAAAATCATAAAAACAGCCAAAATCACATAATTTGGGCCTGTTTTGGTTCCTACAGTATTGTTAACCTCAATAACATTAATTTCAGTCATTTCCAATCAGTTTTGACCACCCCACAGCTCACAATATTGTTTTTATCCAGTTTAGGCCACGATGCTGCACCGAGGTAGCTGGAGACCTAAGCTAAGTGACAGCAGTGGACAGCACAAACATGTGGCACTTAAACTTCCAACATGGCACATCTAGGAAACAGAATAGCACTGCAGTGGCAGACAGTGTGGCAGTTTAATTAACTATGAAAATGCTTGTCATATACACAAGAAGACAATCAGCAATGCTCTTAACAGTGCATAAAGAAAAGAGGTGCAATACGGAATTGTCCTTGGGCCCTCCCACCCACCCTTATGTTGTATATATTAAACAGGACATGCACAGTTTAACAAACTAATCACTTCAGCGACAGGGACTGCCACTTGTGGCTGAAATGATTGGTTTGTTTGGCCCAGCACAAAACAAGCTGCTAATGGGCAGTAAAAATTGCTAGCAATGATCTTTACATACACAGACTGGCTCTACATGGGAAAGATGACGACATTGTCACCATCATCCGATTCCTTGTCCCCATCATCTTCTTAACACAATATTAATTCGCCCCCGCTGGAATCCACCATTACAGGTCTCTCTGTATTTTTTCAATGTATTTGCCAGCATAGGTCTTCATGGATATGATAATTAAAATAATTATCAACCATTCATTGAATAGCCACTGTATCCGATGGAGTCATGGTAGACACATCACTAATTGTAGTCAGTTCTTTTAGGCCCAACCAGATGTCATAAGGTTTTACTTTCTACAGAACGACTTACTGTATGTAAACTGGAAATTTGGGCAGATAAATAGAGAATGAGGTTCAACATAGAACCATTTAAAGTTATGCACTTTGGGACTAAAAATAAACATGTTATCTATAAATTAAATGGGGAAAATGTAGGGGAAATGATAGTTGAAAAAGATTTGGGGGTGCTCATTGATAATAAAATAGTTAGTAGCAGTAGCCAGTGTCATAGTGCAGCAACAAAGGAAAATAAGGTGTTAACATGCATAAAATGGGGTATTGAGACAAAGCATGAGAGTGTAATCCTGCCACTGTACAAATCATTGGTATGGACACACCTTGAATATTGTGTATAGTTCTGGGCACCGCACTATAAAAAAAGATATCTTGGAATTTGAAAGGGTTCAGAGGTGATCCACAAAATTGATTAAGGGTTTAGAGGCACTGGATTATGAGGAAAGGATTACTAGATTAAATATGTTTACACTAGAAAAGGGGCATCTAAGAAGAGACATTATTAATATTTACAAATATACTGTATAAAGGGACATTACATGGAGCTATCAGGTGAATTGTTTACTGTAACGACAACACTTAACTGCTAAAACAGCGCCTCAGAAATATAACAATAATCATCCCTAATAGGGAACAACTCCTGAAATACTGCGCATGCCAATATCACTATGTGGAGTGAGCAAACAAACAAAGAAACAAGCAAGAAGGCTGCGCTGTATGTCAGGAGTTGAGAAAAGGAAGAGAGCCGACGTATAGAATAAAAGATTTATTAAATAATAAAAACAATAAACCAAAGCATATGTAACAGAGAATAAAATATGATGAGAGAATAATCACACCTAAAATGGTCTCAGAGTGTATGGTGTCTCCTGTTATGTAGCACAATTGGAAAAAAGATGGTAAATGTCCAGATTCCGCAGACTGCCAGCCGTGACTAAGCTGAGAGGAAGTGCATTGCAGCACAAACAGTTCCAGATTGCGGTGTACTCGTGATCATCAGGTATAGTATACAGAAGGTATTACCTCTCCCGTGAGCTGGTTGAGAGCCGGGCGTCCCTGGCCGTCAGTCCTGCAATGCCCACAATCACTAAGCAGCGAGGAGATAGAGAGATCACTTTGTGCGGTGGCTGGCTATAAGAGCGTATCGTCCAGCGGTCACTCTGAAAGGATTAGCAGTCAGACGGAGCTCCAATTTGATCAGTGTAATTGACACCTGGTGTAATAACTGAGCAAGGTGTGTGAAGAGACGGTATGGACACACCTTGAATAATCTGTATAGTTCTGGGCACCGCACTATAAAAAAGATATCTTGGAACTTGAAAGGGTTCAGAGGTGATCCACAAAATTGATTAAGGATTTAGAGGCACTGGATTATGAGGAAAGGATTACTAGATTAAATATGTTTACACTAGAAAAGGGGCATCTAAGAAGAGACATTATTAATATTTGCAAATATACTGTATAAAGGGACATTACATGGAGCTATCAGGTGAATTGTTTACTGTAAAATCTCTACACAGGACACGCGGACATCCTCTGAGGTTAGAGGAGAGAAAATTTATTACCCAAAGAAGTAAAGGATTCTTCATAGTAAGGGCAGTAAGGATTTCAAATTCTCTGCCAGAGAAGATAGTAATGGTGGACTCAGTCAATAAGTTTAAAAATGGATTAGATACATTTCTAAATGAATAAGATATCCAAGGATATAGCATTTAAGATACATTTAAAATTTTAGATACAGCGTGACTTATACTGTAGTTGATAGTCAGACTTAAAAAAATGAATAATAACTTCACGTGGGTCATTATAATTAAAATATAGTTACAAACAGAATAGTGTAAGACTTATAATACAGTTGAACTCGATGGACATTATGTCTTTTTTCAACCTCATTAACTATGTTACTTTATTTTCCTGACAGCAGCAGTTTCCAGAGAAACTGAAGGAGGAGATGTTGCTGTGTCATGTGCTGCTTGAGCTGACAATTTGTTCACCAACAACTCTTTGCATCTTAAACCTTGGATCAAGTATGGTCGCCATAATATAGTGATCTGATTTCAAGAGATTGACGACCCTTGGATTCTGGCAAAGCGAACAAAGGGCTTGATCTACAAGTCCAACATGGTTATTGTACTCGCTTTGCTTCAGCTCCTTCTTCAGTTTCTCCAACTGCTTTTCCAAGAGTCTTATAAGGGGATTTACCTGGTTCAAGCTGGCAGCGTTTGAACTTACTTCACCTGTGGCAACTTCAAATTGTTTGAGAACCTTGCACAACATGGAAAGTATTATCCACTGCTTGAGCAGGGTACATTCTCCCTACTTTCCCTATGTCCTAGGTCATTGAGTAGCCTTGGATGGCCTTTTGCTGCTCCTCCATTTGCTGAAGCATTTAAAGGGTAGAATTCCACCTAGTTACTACTTCTTGCTGGCAGGGCAAATTCAACAGTACAGTACTTGCAGGTGCTGCAATCTTTGACAGGCACCTGCTGAATGTTGAAAATGTCCTGAACTTTTTCGGCCCACAGATTCAGATGTAGACATGCTCAACTTACTGTGAAGTATCATATTACATCATGGCATGCTGCATGACATGCCAGGCTGTGACTATTCGCAGACAGCGATCGCTTCATTAACTCTTTTAGAAATGAATGGAGCGATCGCCGGCTGCGAATAGTCGCAGCCTGGCACGCAATGCAGCAAGCCGAATTGCTGCATCACAGCAAAGATAAGCATGGCTACATCTTTAGCATCTCTTGCACACCCCTGTCATTTAAAAAAAAATTGCACCACCAAATGTATTGTGAGAGCAAAGCAAGGTACGTGTTGGAATTCCCGAAGCTTTAATGCTCTCACAAATCCACAGGAGAGTCCAAGCAGGGTAGGCTATTTTGCAATGATTTCCCTGAGTTTTTTCTAATAGGTTGTTTGCGGGATGCCTCTTAGTGAAACTGGTGATACACAGAGTAGCTTGCTTTTGAATGAGCTGGTATTTTTTAGATACTGCCGCTGCTGCTCTTAGTGATGCTGAAGGCAATACACCTAGCCAGTGTGCTGTCACAGTCATGTAATTTTTAGTTTGCCCTGTTCCGCTAGTCCACATATTTGTGGTTCAGTGGACAGTGGGTACAACGACATTTTAGAGGACACAAATTAGGTTTTCTTAACGTCTTTGTACATACTAGGAATTTCTTTTCTAGTGAAGTGGAATGTAGATGGGATTTGATAGCAGGGATACAGGACCTCAATTAACTGTCTAAAACTCACTGAATTAATGGCATATAAAGGACGCACAACTAATACCAGCAATCTGCTGTGCAACTGGGTCACTGCTGTCATACTTGCTCCCCCTTGCAAATGATTGTTTAACAGTCAATTGTTTTATTAAACAGTCAATTGTTTTGTTAAACTACTACAAGTAGTCTTCTTGGTCCCCTCCTTGGATGAAGATTCACTCATAGCAGCAGCAACAGGCATAGCACTCAAGGATCCTTCTGAGGAAGCCCAGATAGGAAAGGAGTCAGTCATGCATATGAAATTTGATGCAGGACTACTTCCGATCATGATTGAGCATATTGACGATCAAGGTGTTGGTGGTGGAGATTGCAGGTGCTTGGATCTAAAAGAAAAAAGGGAGCTAGGAGATGCTGGATTAAATGTTACGTTTTTTACCAAAGTTTTTGAAAAACTCTTGATGAATGCACAGCAAGTGACATAAAAAAGGAAGAGATTCCTAGATGTTACGGTCCTCACCTCTACTAACTATGGCTTTATAAAGGCTACAGATGGCTTGATACTTGTCCAGATTTGGGTAGAAATAATTTTACACAGAAGAGGTGGATTTTTTTTTTGTCTTTGCCCAGGCATGACAATCGTCTTTTTCATATCATGGGAAACAACTGTTTCCACTGGTGCCTGATTTACACAAACAACATCCGTGGCATCAACATCCTCATCATCAGCATCCTTGGTTGTGCCTCCTACACAAATCTACTCCTCATCCTGGTGCACTTTCAAAGAAGCATCCTCAATTTCTATATAAGCATGTTGTCACTTGCTGCTTATCCTCACATTTTTAGAAGGTGCACAAATGGTGGAAGGAGCCTCATCTTTCAGCACAGTATTGCAAAAGTCAAGCTCACAAATGGCACCTGCTGACAAACTTTCTCCTCAGGGATTTCTGATGTTTCTAAGCACACAGTTAAATTCTGTGCCATAACAAGAAGGGCTTACATCATCATAAGAGGCAGAACCACCACTCATAAAGGCCTTAGCCTATCCTTGCCACTTGTGTGGTGAATGGCATATTGCCAGTTTTATGTTTCACTATAGCTAACGTTATTTTTGATGTTTTTTTTCTATGCTCCTAAAAATGATATTGCTTCTTTGATTTTACATGCCCTGACTTAAGCCATCTATACCCTTGGGCAGAGGACACCTAGATTGACACAGCACCCATTTATATACAACAAAGCTCGGATCACCTACAGTGTCACAATACATGTATGATTATACACTGCAGTCTGACCAACAGTATCACATAAAAATAATAGTATAGTGCACCAGGGTTTAGCACCCAAAAAAATTAAAAGGAAAAGTTTTTTTATATATATATATATATATATATATATATATATATTTAATGATATAGAAATGGAGAAAACTTTCCAAGGGAGCTAAGTACAATTCCTTGGTATGTTACAGATTTAACTGTACATTGGCCCTCATTCCGAGTTGATCGGTCGCAAGGCGAATTTAGCAGAGTTACACACGCTAAGCCGCCGCCTACTGGGAGTGAATCTTAGCTTCTTAAAATTGCGACCGATGTATTCGCAATAATGCGATTACTAACTACTTAGCAGTTTCAGAGTAGCTCCAGACTTACTCTGCCTGTGCGATCATTTCAGTGCTTGTCGTTCCTGGTTGACGTCACAAACACACCCAGCGTTCGCCCAGGCACTCCCACCGTTTCTCCGGCCACTCCTGCGTTTTTTCCGGAAACGGTAGCGTTTTCAGCCACACGCCCCTGAAACGCAGTGTTTCCGCCCAGTAACACCCATTTCCTGTCAATCACATTACGATCGCCGGAGCGAAGAAAAAGCCGTGAGTAAAAATACTTTCTTCATAGTAAAGTTACTTGGCGCAGTCGCAGTGCGAACATTGCGCATGCGTACTAAGCGGATTTTCACTGCGATGCGATGAAAAATACCGAGCGAACAACTCGGAATGAGGGCCATTAATCAGTCATCATTAAAAATAATTTTATTTTATTTGATTAAAATACAGTGAATTAGAACTGTTTGAAGTCGTCTATGACAATGGTGGTCATTCCGAGTTGTTCGCTCGCTAGCTACATTTAGCAGCAATGCAAACGCAAAGCCGCCGCCCTCTGGGAGTGTATCTTAGCATAGCAGAATTGCTAACGTAAGATTAGCAATTCTGCTATTAAGTATTTCCTTGCAGTTTCTGAGTAGCTCCAGACCTACTTCTAGATTGCGAACACCTCAGTCCGTTTAGTTCCTGGTTTGACGTCACAAACACGCCCAGCGTCCGGCCAGCCACTCCTGCATTTTCTGCTGGCACACCTGCATTTTTTAGCACACTCCCGGAAAATGCTCAGTTACCACCCAGAAACACCCACTTCCTGTCAATCATTCTCCGATCAACAGAGCGACCGAAAAGCTTTGTTCGCATAGTTTTGTGTGAAATTGCTTAGCATGTGCACCCTGCGGTGCATACGCATGCACAGAACTGCCGGATTTTAGCCTATTAGCAAATTCTGCTAAAAATAGCAGCGAGCGAACAACTCGGAATGACCTCCCATGAACGGTACTTTATACATGCGATAGTTAGGTTGACATTCTTCCATTCTAGTCATGCAATTTTATGACAAATTTTCTTCCTTGAAGAAATGACAAGATCACTGTCTATAAACCCAATGCGTTTTGTCCAACGGACTTCATCAGGGGTTTTACAATCAAAAAATTGCAATACAGACATTCATCATAGCAAATCCTCAGTAGGCAGATATAATGTTAGAATGGTATCAGATAATAATTCACCACATGGGATATCGATAGAATTTTCATTGGGTAGAGCCCATAAAAAATACAGCAAGGCTACTGTCTGAACATGGCATATTGATTTTCTGAGTAAGTGAGTGAAGTCATTGACATCCTTTGGCATATCAGATGCTGCACACGTTTGAGATCTTTGAACTGCACAGTGGTGTTAACTGATTAATAGTTTGGGTGCAAACATTCTCACCTGGTAGATATGGATAAAGACGTTGTGTTGTTTATTTTGAACCACACTTGGTGCTACTAGAATTTTATATTTAAATGCCCTGAGGGCGTGGTAGTCCATTCATGTTATTTGTTTTTTGTTTTCACTCTATGTATGTATTTATTTTATTCATTTTTGTTCTTTTGTAGTAATCAATTTATGATGCTTTCAAAATATTATGTATAAAATGAAGCTTGTCTTGATAAAGATCCTCGAATGAGGATCGAAACGTCGACCCAAAGAGCCGAATATCGACTGAAATAAAGTTGTTGTGAACAAAATGAAGTTTCAGACTACTTGAAATCGACGAGTGCACCTCCACATTGTTGGACTCTTGTTTAAATACTGTGGGCCCACCTGAATAAGGGAGATCCCCACTAGGGAGCACCTCATTGTTGTCTATCCTTCTGATGTGAGTGCAGGACTCCACATGCTATATATTTATATATATATAATGATATAGAAATGGAGAAAACTTTCCAAGGGAGCTAAGTACAATTCCTTGATATGTTACAAATTTAACTGTACATTAATCAGTCATCATTAAAAATAATTTTATTTTATTTGATTAAAATACAGTGAATTAGAACTGTTTGAAGTCGTCTATGACAATGGTGGTCATTCCGAGTTGTTCGCTCGCTAGCTACATTTAGCAGCAATGCAAACGCAAAGCCGCCGCCCTCTGGGAGTGTATCTTAGCATAGCAGAATTGCTAACGTAAGATTAGCAATTCTGCTATTAAGTATTTCCTTGCAGTTTCTGAGTAGCTCCAGACCTACTCCTAGATTGCGAACACCTCAGTCCGTTTAGTTCCTGGTTTGACGTCACAAACACGCCCAGCGTCCGGCCAGCCACTCCTGCATTTTCTGCTGGCACACCTGCATTTTTTAGCACACTCCCGGAAAATGCTCAGTTACCACCCAGAAACACCCACTTCCTGTCAATCATTCTCCGATCAACAGAGCGACTGAAAAGCTTTGTTCGCATAGTTTTGTGTGAAATTGCTTAGCGTGTGCACCCTGCGGTGTATACGCATGCGCAGAACTGCCGGATTTTAGCCTATTAGCAAATTCTGCTAAAAATAGCAGCGAGCGAACAACTCGGAATGACCTCCCATGAACGGTACTTTATACATGCGATAGTTAGGTTGACATTCTTCCATTCTAGTCATGCAATTTTATGACAAATTTTCTTCCTTGAAGAAATGACAAGATCACTGTCTATAAACCCAATGCGTTTTGTCCAACGGACTTCATCAGGGGTTTTACAATCAAAAAATTGCAATACAGACATTCATCATAGCAAATCCTCAGTAGGCAGATATAATGTTAGAATGGTATCAGATAATAATTCACCACATGGGATATCGATACAATTTTCATTGGGTAGAGCCCATAAAAAAAATTTTCACTGGACAGAGTCCAAATGATTTTTTTTTAAACAATGTGGGTGACTGTAGCAGTGCCTCTCTGTGGTTAAAAACACTTCTAACAGCTGATTGTAAAACCCCTGATGAAGTCCATTGGACAACACACGTTGGCTTTATAGACAGTGATCTTGTCATTTCTTCAAGGAAGAATATTTGTCATAAAGTTGTATGACTAGAATGGAATAATGTCAACCTAACTATCGCATGTATAAAGTACCATTCATTGTCATAGATGACTTTAAACAGTTCTAATTCACTGTATTTTTATAAAATAAAATAAAAATATTTTTAATGATGACTGATTAATGTACAGTTAAATTTGTAACATACCAAGGAATTGTACTTAGCTCCCTTGGGAAGTTTTCTCCATTTCTATTTTTCTGTACCCCGTCTAACAGGGGGTAATTCCCGAAGGTGTAGCTGTCTCACATTGTCAGCGCGAGAAAGGGTCCTAATATTTTAGGTTTCATATATTATGATATATGTAGCATTTATAACTGGTGCAAAGCACCCCTAGACCCTAGATTGGCAGAGTACCTCTTTCTATACAACAAAGCACAGACCACCTATAGTGTCACAATATGTGTATGACTGACTACACTGCTGTCTGACTGGCAGTGTCACAGCAAAATACTGTAATAGTATAGTGCACTGGGTTTAACATAAAAAATATCTATTTTTTAATGATATATTTAGCTTTTATAAATGGTGCAGAAAACCCCTAGATTGGCAGAGGACTCCTTTTTGTACAACAAAGTACGGACCACCTACAGTGTCACTAACAATACGTGTATGATTATTATAGTACACTGTGCACTGATTATACAGCAGCCCCTTTATGGACGGAGAGAGTACCACTGAACACAGCAGCCCCAGCCCCTTGATGAAACACAGCACCCTTGGAGGACACTGAGCTCCAGCTCCTTTATGGACGAAAACAGAGCACCCCTGTGCGTACACTGCAAGGACAACCTCCACAGCCGGAGTAAAATGATGAGATCAATGGGGGCCTTATATAGAATCCAAAACCTGCGAGAATCCGACAGTGGGTGGGGGGTGACATTTTCCCTCGATTTGGGATCCGAGTAAAGAGGGAAAACCTGAGCAGGACTCGGATCCCGCCTCGGAACGCAATGTTTGGGTGAGTTCGGTTCTCGGAGAACCAGACCCGCAGATCTCTAGTGCAAACATGAAACAGCATAAATCGGACACATGAAATAAAGACAACCCCTATGTCCCCACCACTCACATGAATTAATTAAGATGGAATACTCCATATACTGTACTTTGATTTTGCAGTTAATAAATTATTTTTTCTATCTGTGTTGCTGCAGATTAATAATATAATGTACTATTAGTGTCTATTTGTATAGCGCCACCATTTTACATAGCAATTTGCAGAGAACATTTGTCATTTATATCAGTCCCTGTCCATTTGTAGATTACAGGTCTCTTAACATACGTGCACACACACACACTAGAGGGTATATATACTAGAAGGTCAATTTTCATATTTTACTGTTATTAAATGTGTGTTTTAGCTCCTGAAACACAACATCAATTTAGATCAATCTTGATCAATTTTAGTTGATTAAAATCAATGAAAATCAACCTATAGTAAAAATACCCCTCAGACCAACACACACATTACTGCTGATTTTTGTCTGAATCCAAATTACCTACCAGTATAGTTTTGGAAACCAGATTACTCAGAGGAAACCCACGCATACATAAAGAGAACATACACACCCCACACAGATATGCCATAACCAGTAATTGATCTCATGACCTAAGTGCTGTGTCGTTTGTATAGAAGACAATATATCCCATACTATAATATTCCATGACAATATAAAAGCAAGATCTATAACCACAAAATGATGCAGATAATTATTAAACAAGAGCCCCATGCTGGCCAATTGGTAGTAGACCAGTTTGTGTACAGTACTTTGGAAATTCTGAAACTTTCCATTAGTATGCTACTTGATGGCAAATATATTGTGACTTTATGATTTTTTCTTGCTGAGTTCTTGCAAAGGTTGTAATATTTTGTTTCCATATAGGTGGAAGAAAGCAAATTGCAAGTTAGGTTTTAAGCAATTGTAGCTACAGTATGAAATTATTTTTTTAATTGAGTTATTACTGTAGTGTGTTTAAATGGTCATACATCCAAACCAGTACATGACATGGTACATTAAAGAATTTAAGAGCATTACACAAAACAGCAAAAAAACAATATCAAAAAATACTTTCATACTATACAAAGCTCTAATATGTTGAATGTGGAATGCATAATTGAATATAGAAAGTAGGACTAATATATGGAGATCTGCAGACTCGAATGCAATGTAGTGTAGCCAGAGAACCCTGGAAGAGGTTTTTTGACAACTCAATGAAACAGATCTACTTGTTTTAACTACCAGCCATCATCCAGAAGATATTGGGAAGCCTCCATTTGGAACCCATACACAGGGTGACATCTATATAACTACTGCAGCAGACAGTTGGCATTAAATACAGTATGCCAGATATATTTATGCATCAGTCTGAAAGGTTATAAAAATTGGTTATAATATAGAATAGAAATTAGGTTAAATTCACAGTAACTGTATTAATTTTTTTATGAAAGATAGATGGCATTCTAAAGACATGGAGGCTTCTATGAGATAAAATTGTTTTGCTCAATTATGTTAATACTCATCAGGATTGTGCCACACAGCAAATTGGCAAGGGCTGAAGTTCACATGATTGTTACAGACATTTTTAGCCACTGTCTGCAGTTACGATATGAGAATAAGGTAAACCAGAGGGTATAGGAAAACATGGCTTGAACTACTATGCAAAAGGGAATGAAAGATGTCTCTGTGATAACAGAATTGTGGATAGAAATTATTGCAATTTTTAGATTGCCAATTTACTGATTTCAGTTATAAGCAAAGAAAGAGATTAAACAAATTAGGTTTTCTATTAATAATTGGAACACCTGACTTGTGATTGGTCAGGAAATATTTCAATAGTTGCCAAAAATTTAAATCGCTTTAACTTGAAAAAAAATTGTTTTGGTGAAGATAACCACACTGCGCCAAGGAACACAACAGACCAGGACTGAGAAACTGTATGAATATCAAATACCTTCCCAGTATTTTATCAGTACAGGATATCTGAATCTGATAGGGAACTTTGGGCCCCTCAGGTAGAGTTATTGCTATTTTATTTTTTAAGTGTAATATATTTTTGGGATTATTTAACATATTAAAATATAGTACACTAGGTTTTATTTCCCTGTGTCTGTGTCTTTGTGAGGAATATTAATCGTAATGAAACAGTATCAGAAGGACCATGTGCCTTCTTGTATACACCAAGCAGTATTTTTGAAGTGTATTCTTATGAACTTGTAAGTGCCGTCTACATTTGTAATGTTTTTCTGGCTACTGGTGACCTTACAAATTGTTTTGTAAAAGAAAAAAAGAGTATGACACTTAGTTGCACTATACAGCAAAAATATAACATTGCACAACATGTCATTTAGCAGAAGAAGTTGCATTTATCTGCAGCATCATACGTTTTCTTCAAGCAGTTATCCATTTGAAAAAGCTTCTACCACTGTTCCATGTCTTCTTCTGTTCGGGTTACCCCACCCCTTCCCATTATACTTACACCACAATCCCATTCCTATTCTTCGGGTAGTCATCTGTCCCATCATCTGGCTGCAGTGCATGCATGCATGTCATACTGTAACTAACAAGCACTGGGAGCCAAGGAGACTATCATACATTATAGATAATTACACTGTTTTTAATAATAATAATAATAATAATAATAAGTGTTTGATGATTTTATTTAGCATATGAAGCACAGTGCCATTTAACCACTAACCACTATGTGTTGTTTGCCAAAAGTAATGATTCCTTTCTTCATGGATGCCAAGTCAGACATGTATGGGAACCATGAGGTTGGTACTATAATCAAGCATATATACTAATGTATTCACTATTTTCCACTCCTCAGGACACCAGCTGCAACCATTATTCTTGTCCAGCTAATTATGATACATTGGGGGTTATTTGTTAACATGTCTCAAAGAAGTAAATCTGCACTAAAAGCATAGCCACCAAAAAGCCATTAGCTTTTTAACTGTCTAGTTTAGATAACAAAACAAAATTACTGATTGGTTTTAATGCTTTTAGTGTTGATCTTCACATTGAAACATTGATAGAAAATAACTCTCACAGAGATAGATATTTATTGTGGGGAAGGGTGATTGCTCCCAAGTAGGGTTATAAGGCAGACTTAAAAGTTGCGTTTAAAGTGCATATACAGTGGTCACACGTTTTTTAGATAGCAAACAAACCATCACTTTCCCTCTACACCATGATCAATTCCTGTGCATCAGTCTGCTCCCTGCTCGTAGACTGTATGCTTGTATTATCCCTCTTGTATACTCTTTGAAACACTTGTTATTATACAGTATCGTTTGCACAGTATGATGTACATACCATGAGCCAAACCTTGGAATACATACAGATACTTAATAATTGGTAATTTATTAAAAAAATTGGCTAGAAAAATAATTACATAAAAATATAATTGTACACTTTGAAAAATAAATTGATACAAATTGCTCCAAAACAATAAGGCACAGTCACAGAGTAACAGAACACCCCTGGTCAATGTATTGACTTAGTTGTGCACGATGAGTACTGTAGCAGAACATACTTAACTACAGTACTTTTGAAAAATAATTTGAGGGAGATGCCTGTAGTCAAAGCTGTGCATAGCTGTATCAAAGGGGAGTGCCTACTGCACCAAAAAGAAACTACAACCATTCACCATATCAATAAGTTTACATTGTATGGATTTTTAAAATGTATGGTATAAACATCAATACTATGGATGTGGTATAATATTCTGACAGTCATAATGTCTATATTCATCATGTAGACAGTGATGAAATATCGACATGGTAGAATGTCAACATATTGTCCCTGGTTTTCCAGGTACCGACAGTCATGTTCCGATCACTTCTGAGCCAGACCTCTGCTTTTGGTGTTCTAGTAAGTTTTATAACCCTATTCTTAACCCTAACCCTCCCTCTAGTGTCTAGCCCTACTTCCCCTGCAACATAGCCCTAACTCCCCCCCCCACCCCCCAGCCTAGCTCTAACCCTCCTGCCCACAGCCTAACTCTAATATCTACATTCTGGGAATATCGACAGTTCACATGTCGACAATATGAGAACATAGACACGTTGCATGCCAACATTTTAACAGGAACAACACCATAGCTGTGGACATTATCACTGCTTGTTTGGACTAGCTCTCTCCCTTTCTCTTCATTTGAAGGTGATCTGTTAAATGGTGGTTTGAGCCTATGCAGTATGACCTGGATAGGGTGACTCAGACTACACCAGTTCTTTAGATGTGAACTCCGATTCTTTCAAAAAGTGCAAGGTGTATTGGGAATCCTGTGCTGGCACATACTGTCTAATCCTGCGCACAGTGACATAATAATATAAGATGCACTGGGAACAATGGCATATATTTAGATAGAAGGCAGGTTGGATGGTTAGGAAATGGTTGTCAGTTATTTAAGTGTGGTTTAGTAAAATATATAAGACGCACTCACTTATAAGCAGAACAAACTTGGCTAAAAAGTTCAGAAATCATTGTGACCACATTTCAGCATGTTGGCAAATATTATATTCAAGCACAGTATCTTATCAAGAATCTCGGCTCCAAATTATAGTAGTAGCCCAACATAGCAAGACAGTCCTTGTGGAAAGAAAAATACATTCAGGACAGTTTACTGATGGGAACACACTAGACACTAAGGAGGCAGAGTGGTACATTGAGCAAGTTTGTAGTCCAGTGGAGGGTCTTAGCAGGGACCTCGCTGATGTCTGACGATAATGCAGAATCTACAATATCAAGCACATCAGTGGGTACAGGATGAAAGCTCCATTGGTTATGTCTTACGCTTCTTTGTCACTGGCTCTTATCCTGCTTGTTATGGGTGAAGTTCCACAATGGTCGACTTTCACAAAGAAGGACTTTATACCTAATAATCAATGTGGGTAAATTTTTAACTATATTGTGTGTGACTATTATTTTGCTTATTAGAGGACTACAAATGGGCAATTGTGGTAGTCCATAAATATATGATCCTACCATTGATGTTTCAGAACTTATCAATATTTGTTTTATGTTGTGAGTCTAATTGTAACCAGTGACCTCAATACTATTTTAATGAAAGTCATAAAGGGAATGTAATAGGGTGTGAGAATCAGAAAGTGAGAGATTTTGTGAGAGTTTTCCTTTTTTCTTTTTTTTAAGTGGCAATCATTTACTGTACATGGCAAAACAAGGTTGATTTTGGCATGTAAATAATTGCCACTTTAAAAAACCAGGAGAACTCTCACAAAATATCTCACTTTCTGATGCTTACACCCTATTACAATCCCCCCAAGTGTTAACATTTTCTTAATTTTCTATCATTTTTGAGCTACCACATCATATTTGAGCAAGAGTGCGCCTCACTTTTATCATTGTGTGTCTAATGTAAGCTTGACATGAATTTGGTACATACAGTATGTATTGTTGTACAGCAAGATGCATCTTTATTTGCATTAACATATGTGCATCTTAGAACTGTTAAAACATCCATTAGAACAAATGTGATACATGTTTACATGTTGAAGTAGAGACACGATGAGTTTCTTAGTGATTATTCTGAGACGGTTTGTGGGCCCGATTGACACCTGATTACTGTTGTGCAAAATCGCACAGCAGCCGATTATCAAAAGACTGCACATGTGCATGCACCGCAATGCGCAGGTGCGACGCCAAACAGCGACAGGATGGTGCAAAAATTTCGATCGCACAGGCGTTTGCAAGGTGATTGACAGGAAGCGGGCATTTATGGGTGGTAACTGCCCGTTTTCTGGGAGTGTCAGGAAAAACGCAGGCGTTCCCAAGCGTTTTCAGGGAGGGTTTGTGATGTCAGCTCCGGACCCGAAAAGCCTGTTCTCATTGCACTGTAGGAGTAAGTCCTGGGCTATGCACAGATAGAACAAATAATTCGATAGTGAGTGAGTTGCGAACAGATTTGCAGCTGCCCGCTGTCTGGCGGAATTTTCGCACACCATACACATGCATTCGCACACTTGCACGGGGTGGGTTTTCAATCTCTATGGGCGGCGGCTATTTGATCGCAGTCTGCTGCAAAAAGCACAGCAGCGATCAGGTCTGAATCGGGCCCTATAGCTCCTGTCTAGCAATTTTGTAAACTTGTGTCAATGAGATGTTTCAGGTGTTTAAAATTATAAAAATTATATCCATAAAATGTTAATTGATTGCTATGGTCGATAAATTAATTGTTGACTTATGTGCTTCTTTATTTTCTAGATCGCACAGTACTTCCATTCCATTAATTGAACGGACATTTACAACATTCCCTTCATTTAGCTCAGTGGGAGAATGGCTGGAGGCCATTGAAATGGAAAGGTATAAGGATAACTTCACAGCAGCTGGCTATTGCTACCTGGAGTCTGTAGCCAGGATGACAGTTCAGTAAGTTGCATTTGATGACAATCTATGTAATATGTTAATATGGTTCAAGAGAAATATGCCATCTCATTTCATATCCAGGAAAATTGGCTGAAAGTAAAGACAACAGAGAACTATGTATATTCAGTATGTGCAACACTTCTGACTAAAATGTGTTAGAACCATTGTAGAAATTCGGTAATTACTATACTGTAAATCTGTGCTGTTGATTTAATATGGTGGCAATGTGTACATTTTAGTACAATCAGGACAGAAGCATTGTAAATGTATATTTATCATTGCAGTGTAAACCTGAAAAGTATTACCTTACCTTAGCACTGCATATTACTAAAGTAAGTGCATAAAATAAAAATTGTACTTAGTTATAACTTATATGCATAAAATAGTAATAGAGTTTTTTGCCATACGTATTAAGTTAAATATATTGAATAAATATCTTCATAATTAATATCTCTATTCGATGAAGACGTGCCAGCACAAATGTTTAAAATGAAACAAATTGTGAGCTCTAGTAGCCACATTGGAATGGACCAAATTTTATATCTCTATCTATGGATATATATACTGTATGGTGCAAATTATTGTATGAAAAATATATTTTTATATGCTCTCAGTAACTGTCTTTAGTGAGGAAACTGAATTTGGGCTACATGGCCTTATCAGGTTTTAGAGTTCTAAGGCCAGGTACACATTAGGACGACTGGCAATCGGGTCGATGGTCAGGGTGATTTTCTTTTGTCCCGGACCATGCCAGTTTGCCCGCACACACTGCCCAAAGTAATGAACGATGGAACGATCTCTCGCACACACAATATTTTCTGGTTGGCCATGCTTCACGGCCAACCAGAAGATACATGCGACCCACGGGAGCACGTAATCGGGTATACAGTACACACTAGATGATATGAACAATTTGTTTTTCCAATATCATGCTAATATTGTCCTAGTGCGTACCCAGCCTAAGAGGCATCTTTCTACTGAACCTTCCTAAAAGTTTATGTTTTACCAGAACAGTCATACACAGGAAGTCCACAATGTTCTACTAATACTCCCAATGAGAAATTCTTGATAGTTGCTCTCACCACTTTCTTTTTGGCTGGCCGAAACAATAGAAATATCACACATCTCCTTGCAAACCCATCAAATAACTCATCTTTATGTATCAATCCAAATATGAACACAAATATTTAATTAACTTAACAACAGTGTACTGTATTATAAGTGAAGGCGATCTTATTCACTTTCTCTCAGTTATCATATGAATAATAACTTTAGCAGATATTAGTTTCACAGATTATTAGTTCCATGGATCTCTCTTCATGGATGCATATGCCAGGTTTTTAAGCACAGAGCATGCGCAGAAGCAACTTTATGTATTTTGACATAAGCCCATCCTATTCTAAGTTGGATGCTACTTGGCCATATTTGTCTTTCCCGTGAACTAGGCTGTTTCAGGGTGTGAACTGGGTGGTGGTACAGAAATCACAGGAACCACCCTGACTTGTGGGCGTATCATGGGAGTGTTGTAGGCTTGTAGCAAAAGCTCCAAGATATTCTTAGTCATGCGTACCAGGAAGGGAAGCCTGTTTATGATGGATCTTTTGCTGGTGCAGTTGCGGATACTAATGATCACAGTTGTTGTGGTCAGCATAGTATCAATTGGGCGGCACAAGTTTTCGCTTGCAGACACACAATCCACCATGTTTATTGACTGGATACTTGCATTAGCATAAAGTAAAACAGGCATTCCCGGTTGCCCGCAACTACAGCTACTTTGCATTCAACTCAGAATCAGCCCCATGTGAACAGAAGATAAACAGCAGTACATAACTTACTTATCATACTACAACACATTGTAAAAAAGTACTTACAAGTTTAGACAGAAATGTACTTCTTTTTCTGCTCTGGATTAGCTCATTTTGTTAGACATATGTATCACCATCAATACCCTAGATATGCTGGCTGTGCATTACTAGGCAGTGCATAACAAGTCAAACTCTAAAATAATGACATTGGCACAAAAATTGTTATTAAATTTAGTAGGCTGGTGTTGGTCATTGTAGTGAGAATGCCAAATTGATTTCTCACAAATATTTAAAATGCCCGCTCTAATATATATTGCAGACGTCAGGCACATCTTTTTACCATATACGATAAAAGTGCGGTATGCATCGCAAAACACTGTATCCCATAAGAGAAAACAATACACCCACACATTATCTGAGTTCCAAAGCTCATTGATGTATATATTTGTTATTAAAAAGGATATGGTTACAATATATATTACAAAGTACAGTATACCTATAGTTACAACTCATACAGTAAGCAGTTAATACATAAAGTTACATACATCTAGTTACATACAGTTACATACAATTACATACAATTACATACAATTTCAGTTACATGCCAGCGATACAATTACCATTCCCTCCATTGCAGCTTATGTCTCCCTCTCTCTGTAAATAAATACAGGAACTGAACTGCCAGCAACTCCTCCATCATCCTCTGAGACCAAAAAGCAAGTGAGCTCTAGTGTAATCAATATGTTATCTAGTTTCTGGGGGAGGGGTTCACGATGAGTCACCAGTTTCTTTGCATATGCTGATCAGGTTCAGCCTTGAAGACATCCAGAGGGCTTGCCCAAGTTTCCTGTCCTCTACCTCTAAGAATATCTATTGTTCTAATAAGAGCGATTTTAGCTTTTATACATGTAATCATAATTATCCGCTGCAATGTCCTACAACTTAATAACAAGTATCAAATTAATCTACACATTAAGCTGGTTGTTTTAATAGTAAACATGACCGGTGTATCTGGTTTCGTTCAAATAATACACATACATGACATTAATTCAATAGATAATTTTAAATCATCATGGTGGCTGGTGCTTGATATTATTATAATTATGTACTGTATGAAATAAGTGTCGAATCCATCTCTGTGGCATGTCCGTGTAAATGCGTGTGTTACCATATATTGCTGTGCTCGCTGCGCGTATTTGCAAGTATAGCGACTTATATGTGTGTAGTTTGTATGCTCTCTCTATGTAATATTTTTTACTTTGACAGTAGCCTATAGGCTACATATTGCAAAAAGTACCGGCACTCATCACTGTGCAGCCAGCAGAACACACATGTGCAGTAGTGCAACAGCTGCCGGGAAGTGAAAGTAGTGATTGCTCCGAGCGGCTACAGAGACTGCAGGGTGCCAGATTGTAGCATCCAAAGAATTTGGCAAGGGCTGTGGGTTAACAATGGTGCCGCCCCCAGAGCCCTGTGCTCTGTGCAACATAACTGCTCACACACCCCTGCACAATGCTTCAGGGTTTACCACCTGTCAAGCCAAATGCCCTTCTGTCAGCCATACTATTCATATGCACACTACAGCATAGATGTGAGATTTACACACTGATTCTGCTATACATTTATTCGGTATAAACAAATAACCATGTAAGCTTATATAATCTTAAGGCATCACAGGAACAGTGACACTTAGGTCACAAAGGTTTTTACGCATACTGTACATGGTGCTTCATTTAAGATTTTATATTCTCATTCACGTAAAGGAAGGAAAATTACTAGGGGGCAGTTTTGTATGTAGTTTGCAAACCACAACATACTGTACTGTAATATGTGATTGTGAAATTCAAACTGCAGTATTTACTATCTTGCAGTTATGAGTTTGAAATGAAAATCATATGCAATGTGTTTCAGTTTGTGATCCCTAAATTGCATGTGGTTCAGACAAAATAATTTGCTCTCAAAAAAATATAGTGCACAGTACAAGTAAGTGACATAAAGTGTACATATCATCGTATGTCTCCTTTGCAGTGTTGATGATATTGGACCTAATTCATTTTTGTACTGTGAGTACAGCAAAAAGCAAGCAACTTGGCAAAACCATGCTGCACTACAGGTCAGGCAGATGTAACAGGTGCAGAGAGATTTAAATTTGGGTGGTGTGTGTTCAAACTTAAATCTAGATAGCAGTGTAAAAATAAAGCTGTCAACATTTGTGGGCTACATGCAGACGCAGCCAGTATTTACCCTGCTCCCCTTGTGTTGCAATATGGTTTGTTCCAGACACAAAGTTACTTGCCTGTTTTGCTGTACTTACAAATCTAAATAAGGTCCATTGTATGATGATGATTTCAATAACCTTCTGAATAATCTCTTTGTTCTTTTCTGCAGAGATGTCATGAGTTTAGGAATCACTTCTGTGGAACACCAGAAAACCATTCTCAGTGGCATTCAGACCTTACGTGCTCAAGTTATACAAATGCACGGACGGGGAGTGCAGGTGTGACACACAAGGACACAAGATAAGCTCTGGGACTGAAAAATCCAAAGGGAGAGCTATACAGCCCCCCCAAATCTGGCCAAGAAACATGAGAGGAAAAGAAAGGCAAAACCTAAGGCGGAGTCAAATGTAACTAGGATTACATCGGAGCCAAACTCTCTTAACTCCCTAGAAGCAATTGTAAAATTGCCAAGTATGGCTGCTGTAGTACCATGTCCCATGGTCGAAGATGGCACAGTCAAATGGAAGAATTTATCCCTTATATGGGGGAGAAGTGAAATCATGCTGTGTGTCTACAATGATAACCAGCCATATAGACTGCAAAACTGGACAGATTTTAGAGGTCTTTTAACAAGGCCAAATATCTGTATGAATCATAGGCATACAGGGTGTGCTGGAAACGTGTGCACTTGTTTTTACATGGGGTACATTGTTGTAATATTGTGGTGCCAACTACTCCATTAACTATAAGTACTTAAGTATTTTTCTAACAGCAACTGTGTTGTACTGACTCCCATAAATAGCTTTTATTTTTACAGAATGTAAAAGAAAAAAAGACTTTTTTTTTATACCAGATCAAGTGTCCAAGTGATATGTGTTTGGTGCAGAAAGTGCTAGTCTTTTTCTTTTCTCCTCCTTACTAAGCACTTTTTTCTCAGCGGCATTAAATGATGGCATCTCTCTCATGGGGCAAATGCGATGAAGCTGAAGTGGTGCAATTTGTCTTTTACTTGAAGTTCAATGCGAGCAATCGCTTACTTTGCAAAGGTTTGTCTGACAGATTTGAGCAGCGGGGAGGTGAGATGGAAAACCATGCAAGCAATACAGAAAAACAACAAAATAGTTGTAGAGCCTTCATTTATATGTGGTTTGGTTGATATGAAACACAATCAGTTATAAAGAGAGTGCTCAAGCCTAATGGATCGTCAGACAGGGTACACCTGATGTTATCCAAACACCAAAACAGGTCACTTGCTGCTTCCTTTGTAACGTAACTTCAGTTGGCTGCACAGAAGACAGTTTCTCAAAGCAGCGTCAACAATATTTGTCTTTACTTATAAATTATAATGGTGGTGTCATCTAGGGTGAAGGTCTACTCTCCTCTTTCTGCCAATAACTCAATTTAATTTGGAGTCTTTCGGTTTTAACCTATATACTTTTATGTGCAGGGAAAGTCATCGTTGACTGGCTGCCTCTTCTGACTGCCACTTCTGATTCATTTGCTGCAGTATAATTATAAGGGAAGTTTACCTGTTGGTAGTAAAACATAAGAGTGACTCATACTGCTTGAAAGAATAGGGAGTGTTCACTGTAATCTATCTGCCCAAATTACCTCTGTGCACTTAAGTAATGCTAACTGTACAGCTATAAAGGCCGCTCAAGTACATTATCCAAATACAGTAAATTGAAATGTATCACTTTTTTAAATATCTTTTGTCCTTTTACAAAATGTAATATCATCAAGCCAGTTCTAGACTTGACAGTGGATTTGTTCTCCAAACACAAATGATTTTAATTGACTCTCCTCTTGTGATCAACCACAGCATTAATAAGTATTACCTCAGCCGGTCAGTCATTTGGACCTCAGACAAATATGCCAACCAGAGGTGTAGCTAGGCGCCATGGTGCCCGGATCAAGGGCACGTTTTGGCACCCCCTTCCCCTGTACTGAATTGGGGGCCTAGCCAGCATGTGGTGGCATGTTACATTTGAAAAGAAACAATATTTTAAAATCCTAAATTGGTGACAGGGCCGGTTCCAGACCTTGTGGAGCTCAGGGCAAAAGTTTCCTTTGGGTGTCCCCCATGTTTAAAATAGGCTCAGTGTGTGCTGAAGGCTTGCAACAACAATATAGGGGCATGGCAGCATGGACGGTTTAATGGTTAGTATTACTGCCTCACAGCACTATAAAGAAGGTGGCCAGAGCTGTCAGTCTCTCCCGCTATCGCCTCTGGCCTGCCCTGTTCCCTACCTAGTCTTCGAGTCAGTGTGCACCCCCTCTGCTTCCCCTCCTCCTGCACTGTGGCTGCCAGTACAGTGGCCCACAGGAATGGGGGGTGGTGGGCGGCAGTGCGCCCTCTAACTTTTTTGGCACCCGGAGCTCGCACTCCACTGGAGCCACCCTCGCTACACCCCTGATGCCAACACAATATCATACTTATCCTGAGAAATCACTGATGGTGTATTTCCATAGTGGGCATAGGCCCAGATTTATCAAGCCTTGGAGAGTGATACATTGTACGGTGATAACGTACCAACCAATCACCTCATAACTGTCATTTTTAAGCACAGCCTGTAACATGGCAGTTAGGAGCTGGTTGATTGTTACTTTATCCCCATGCAATTTATCACTTTCCTAAGCTTGATAAATCTTGACCATAGTAATTAAAACAATACAACTTTAGGCAGAGTTACAAGTTTAGCTGTTACACATATACTGTAGCTGGGTCAATCTTGGCATTGTGTGTGTCCCTAGTTATACATTGAAAATGAATTGGTAATTTTCAATTTCCAATTAATGGTTACAAAAAAAATCACACATAGTTTGCTTTTGTAATATGTGTTTGGTGAAGTTGACTTTATTTTGATTTACTGATTTTATTTAAAGGACACTTGGCTAATACACACTAATGAAGCTTCCATTCTGTGTGCTAAACCACTACCCATGTAAATACAGCCTTTTTATTGTCTCTGACCAAGTAATATCACCGTGGTACATTATGATTACTTTCCTTGTGGCCTAATATCCAGGAGACTATGACATTTAGGGCCTAATTCAGAGATGTACATAAACCCAATGTTTATTCACATTTCCAATGTTTTTAGTTCTGCACAGAAGCCGCACTGCGCATGTTACTCACAGTGCCCTACCCGTCATAGCATGATTGACATGCAGCTGGTTGGTGATTTGGGGTGGCAATGGGCAACATCCAGAAGATGGGAACATGATGGACCAGATTTCTTCACTAATACCAGCAGCATGATTTCACTAGACATCCTGAGCAGGGTCGGACTGGCCCACAGGGGTACCAGGGAAACCACCGGTAGGCCACACTGCCTGAGTGCCCACTCCTTCCTCTAGGGTTCAGGTTCCAGACTGTGCACTTGTATTATACATGGTAGATATGTTGCATTACACTGCACTAGACTATTGTGTATTTCAAGCCTCTGTAGAGGCTGGCCACACCCCCTTTGTAGGCAGACCACACCCTTAAGTATGGGCCCCTGTCACTGCATTCCCCCGGTGGGCCCTTCATGCTCCAGTACGACACTGATCTTGAGTAACCTGAGGCTTACTCGAATGTCCAGTGTTCATGCAGAGTGAGCCAATGCTGCATCTCTGGACGCAGCAGCTAGAAGTGGGCGTCTATTTACACAAGACACCTTCGGCAGCATTAGTATTTATTAGCACAACCACTACATACAAAGATACAGCTGCTGTGCTATAGTGTCTCCCTCTGAATTAGCCCCTTTAATGAACTGATAATCTGCATTCTCATAAATATTGTTTCAGCCCCCCAAAAAATAGATTCCAAAATAGACGTGCAGATTGACATGCCATTCAAAGGCAAGGTGCTATATCTACATCATCTGTTTTTATTAAATACCCATTTTGAAAGAAAATGCTTGCCATTGAAGCCTGTCCTTACAATGTACTATATGTTTCTGAAGCAAAGCTCCTATCAAGAAAATCTCATTTAGGGTTTAATTATGTCTAACATCACCTTTTATACTGCCAGCAAAAGTCAAATGATAGAGTGTTTTGGGTTATTAAACTTAACATTAAAAGTACATTATATTTCTCTTTCTCTTGCTAATGCAATTGTTAAATTAGAAAATGCAATACAACTTCTGAAATGACGTTATTGTTGGAATGTTATCCTAATGGAAATCATAATTAACCACAATCTATCTTCTGTTAGTTTGGTGTGCATACAACTTTATTATCAATGTCAAGTAACACACTGCAGATAAAGGAGTATTAACAAGGTTAGCTGCAAAGGCTGGGTGTAATGTCTATGTAAGGTTTATATAGGCCTAGATCTGCCAGCAAATATACCAATAGAAAAACATTCACGCCAATCATATAAGCCTACTCTAGCTTTTATTGTTTGAAACCGCCAAAGATATATTTGTAATACGTACAGTAAGTGCACATGCTGTAATACCTTAGAAGACAGGGAAGCAGTTTAGATACCTCCGCTTGGGATCCCGGTGATCACAATGCCGATGACGGAATCCCGCCGTAAGGTACAATGCTAACGCTGGAATACTGGCAACACAGGCTTCTCTCTCTCTATGAGTGTCCACGACACCCATAGAGGGAGAATATAATGTGGCGGGCACAGCGAACCTGCAAGGGGCTTTCTATCATTTGCCCCGCTGCTGGCATACTACTGACCATGATGCCGCTGTCGGTATACTGATGGTTGGCATCCCGGCTAGCCGTAATTCATACTGAATCCAGAAGACATTCAGTTGCAATTAAATATAATATAACTGCATAAATATTAACAATGTTACAATAAAAGTTTTCGCTAACTGAGTTTCACGTCTCAACAGAGATGTTAATTTCTAGCAGAGCAATATTTAAGCTATGTAACCATTACACAAATGCCATGCTGCAATGCAAAGTTACCAATAGGAATTAGGGGCACCCTGACAATTTTTTCATCTTATTAGAATGTGATAACATTTTCCAACATTGTAGTCTTGTTGCCATGTAGCATTATACTATAACCCTGTGTCTATAGGTCCCAAAACTAGCTTTACAACGCCCCCAGTGTCTACATGTTTCCACTGTAGCATTACCACCCACCCCCCCAATAGCAATAGGTCCCTAGTGACATTAACCTCCACACTTCAGTGTCCATAGGTCCCCATTTAAACATCCCCTACGTAGCAATAGATTCCTCAGTGGTATTACCCCCACCCATCATACAGAGCACAGTGGAATGTATCTCAGAAGGAACTCCTCATAGGTCCTAGTACTGATCTCTACACAGGAGTCAGAGGAGCTGATGAATGCATATCAGTCCTCTCTGACTGCAGAGATCGATGGAATAGTGGCCAGTGGGGAACTTCACTTTCAGTCTTTGCACTTTCCTATTTAACATGTGCACTCCAGAATACTGATTGCATGACCTTCATAGGGGCAAAACATGTGATGTTGGTGGTTAAAGACTAGAGATCTGGGGCAGGCACTTTTCATTTTTTGTGTTTTGGTTTTGGTTCTGGTTCCATGCTCGTGTTTTGGATCTGGATTGGTTTTGCCAAAACCACCCTTTTCGTGTTTTGGTTTTGGTTTCGGATCTGGATGATTTAAAAAACAACAACATAAAAACAGCTAAAATCACTTTGGTGGTAATTTTGATCCTACGGTATTATTAACCTCAATAACATTAATTTCCAGTCATTTCCAGTCTATTCTGAATACCTCACACCTCACAATATTGTTTTTAGGCCAAAAGGTTGCACTGAGGTGGCTGGATAACTAAGCTAAGTGACACAAGTGTGCGGCACAAACACTTGGCCCATCTAGGAGTGGCACTGCAATGGCAGACAGGATGGCATTTTAAAAAACTAGGCCCCAAACAGCACATCATGCAAAGAAGAAAAAGAGGTGCAATGAGGTAGCTGTATGACTAAGCTAAGCAACACAAGTGTGTGGCACAAACAACGTGGGACGTGCTGGAATTTGCCCAGATGTAATACACGCACAATATTGGTGACACAGGAGAGCGTACCTCTAAACCACACCCACACATGGCAACGCCTGTAACATTTATTTGGATAACAATAACCCTTTTTTTCTAGCTATCATAATAATATGCAGCATAGGCGAGTGTACCCCTACACCACACAGGGCAAACCCTGTAAAAAATATTTGGATAATAATATCAGTAATGTATATAACCCTTATATTTGGAGCAAATAATATACAGCACAGGACACCACCACTGGACTGATGCAGCACAAGACAGCACCACTAGACTGGACTTATACAGCAGTACCCTTGGAGTTGTACGGCAGTGTCAGACAGGATGTCACTTTAAAAAACTAGACCCCAAACAGCACATAAGGCAAAGAAGAAAAAGAGATGCAAGATGGAATTGTCCTTGGGCCCTGCCACCCACCCTTATGTTGTATAAACAGGACATGCACACTTTAACAAACCAATCATTTCGGTGACAGGGTCTGCCACATGACCGAAATGAGTGGCTAAAATGAGTGGTTTGTTTGGGCCAACACCAAAAAAGAAGCAATCAATCTTTCCTTGCACAAACTGGCTCTACAGAGGCAAAATGTCAACCTCATCCTCTTCCTCCAATTTCATACCCCTTTCAGTGTGTACATTCTCTTCCTCACAGAGTATTAATTTGTCCCAACTGGAATCCACCATCACAGATCCCTGTGTACCTTCTGGAGGCAACTGCTGGTAAAGGTCTTCCTGGAGGAATTTATAATTCATTTTGATGAACATCATCTTCTCCACATTTTGTGGAAGTAACCTCCTACGCCAATCGCTGACAAGGTTACCGGCTGCACTAAACACTCTTTCAGAGTACATACTGGAGGGGGGCAACTTAGGTAAAATAAAGCCAGTTTGTGCAAGGGCATCCAAATTGCCTCTTTTTCCTGCGAGTATATGTATGAACTGTATGACATGACTACTTGGATGCTGTCACTCATATAATCATCAACCAGTCTTTTAATGGTGACAGAATCATATGTAGTGACAGTAGAAATGTCAGTAATCATTGGTAGGTCCTTCAGTCCGGACCAGATGTCAGCACTCGCTCCTGACTGCCCTGCATCACCACCAGTGGATGGGCAAGGAAATGTTATCCTTTTCCTCGCAGCCCCAGTTGCGGAAGAAAATGAAGGAGGAGCTGTTGACAGGTCACGTTCCGCTTGAGTTGACAATTTTCTTACCAGCAGGTCTTTGCACCTCTGCAGACTTGTGTCTGCCGGAAAGAGAGATACAACGTAGGCTTTAAACCTACGATCGAGTATGGTGGCCAAAATGTAGTGCTCTGATTTCAACAGATTGACCACTCTTGAATCCTGGCAAAGGGAATGAAGGGCTCCATCTACAAGTCCCACATACTTTGAGGAATCGCTCTGTCTTAGCTCCTCCTTCAATTTATCCAGCTGCTTCTACAAAAGCCTGATGAGGGGAATGACCTGTCTCAAGCTGGCAGTGTCTGAACTGACTTCACGTGTGGCAAGTTCGAAGGGTTGGAGAACCTTGCACAAGACGGAAATAATTCTCCACTAAGCTTGAGTCAGCTGCATTCCCCCTTCCTTTGCCTATATCGTAGGTGGATGTATTCGCTTGAATGGCCATTTGCTGCTTCTCCATCTTCTGAAGCATATAGAGTGTTGAATTCCACCTAGTTACCACCTCTTGCTTCAGGTGATGGCAGGGCAGGTTCAGGAGTGTTTGCCGGTGCTCCAGTCTTTGGCACACGGTGGCTGAATGTCGAAAGTGGCCCAAAATTTATAGGGCCACCGATAGCATCTCCAGCACGCCCCTGTCATTTTTCAAAAACTTCTGCACCACCAAATTAATTGTATGTGCAAAACATGGGACGTACTGGAATTTGCCCAGATATAATGATCGCACAATATTGATGGTGTTGTCCGATATCACAAATCCCCAGGAGAGTCTAATTGGGGTAAGCCATTGTGTGACAATGTCCCTCAGTTTCCGTAAGAGGTTGTCAGCGGTGTGCCTCTTACGGAAAGCAGTGATACATAGTGTAGCATGCCTAGGAACGAGTTGGCGTTTGCGAGATGCTGCTACTGGTGCCACTGCTGTTGTTGCTGCGGGAGGCAATAGATCTAACCAGTGGGCTGTCACAGTCATATAGTCCTTAGTCTGCCCTATATGTATGTAAACGCCAGAAGCATTACTGGTAAAAAGGGTGAACTAGAAATACTTGCAGCAAGCAAACAGTATGATATTATAGGCATTACTGAAACTTGGTGGGATGAATCTCATGATTGGACAGTCAATCTAGAGGGCTATACACTGTTTAGGAGAGACAGACTAAATAAAAAGGGTGGAGGGGTGTGTCTGTACGTAAAGCCGTTTTTAAAACCTAATATATGGGAAGATATTCAGGAGGGGACTGTAGACACTGTTGAGACATTATGGGTAGAAATTGCATGCGGGGAAAAAGGAACAAAAAAGTTAGTATTGGGTGTATGCTATAGGCCGCCTGGTATCAACGCATCTGATGATGAATTGTTACTAAAGCAAATTGAAAAAGCAGCAGGAGTAGGAGACATAGTAGTGATGGGAGATTTTAACTATCCAGAGATAAACTGGAAAAACGATTCATGTGATACTGCTAGGGGCAGTATGTTTTTAAACACACTAAATGATAACTACCTAGTCCAACTAATTAAGGAACCAACTAGGTACAATGCAATCTTAGACCTGGTATTAACAAACAATCAGGATTTGGTATCGGGTATTAAAGTAGGGGAACCCATAGGAAACAGCGACCACAATATGGTCACATTCAATATCAGTTTCTACAAACAGCCCTATACTAGCTCAACTAGGACTTTAAACTTTAGCAAAGCAAATTTTGAAAAGATGAGGGTATTTTTCAGGGATATTGAATGGGAAGGTTTGTTTTTAGGAAAAAATACTACGGAGAAATGGGAGGTACTAAAATTCCTGCTAGCTAAAAATACACTCAAATATATTCCTATGAGTAGCAAAAAAGGGAATAAAAATCATAAACCGATGTGGCTTAACAAAAAGATTAAGGAACTTATGGGCAAGAAAAGGCGAGCATTTAAAAAATACAAATCTGACGGGGAAGCAGAGTCATTTCAGCACTATAAGGAATGTAACAAAAATTGCAAAAAGGAAATAAGAGCGGCTAAAGTAGAAACTGAAAAACTAGTAGCAAAGGAAAGCAAAGCAAATCCCAAAAAATTCTTTAAATACATTAATAGCAAGAGATTAAAAAAGGAGAGTATAGGCCCTTTGAAAGACAAGTTGGGAGTCTTAAGCAAAAATGATAATGACATAGCGGACACACTAAATGAGTTTTTTTCAACAGTATTCACTAGAGAGGACCCAATTCAGGGACTGACACACAATCTCAATAATGACAATATCACACTGATAGGTACTTATTTAAGCAAGGAAGTAGTCTGTGACCGATTAAAACATTTAAAGATTAATAAATCACCAGGGCCCGATGGTATTCATCCAAGGGTTCTAATGGAGCTTCACTCTGAACTTGCAAAACCGCTATCTTTGATCTTTGAGGATTCAGTTATATCAGGTATGGTTCCCAAAGACTGGCGTATAGCGGAAGTAGTGCCTATATTCAAAAAGGGAAGTAAAGCTGAACCAGGTAATTATAGACCAGTTAGTCTTACATCTATAGTGGGGAAAGTATTGGAAGGTATTCTAAGAGATAGTATTCAGAAGTTCCTTGAAACCAATAAGGTCATTAAAAGGAATCAACATGGGTTTATGAAGGACAGATCCTGTCAAACCAACTTACTTGGCTTTTATGAAACAGTAAGCGCAAACCTAGATCAGGGTAAAGACGTGGATGTAATCTTTTTAGACTTTGCCAAAGCGTTCGATACTGTACCACACATGAGACTTCTATACAAGCTACAAGAATCAGGGCTAGGAAGCACAATATGCACTTGGGTCAAAAACTGGTTAGATAATAGGAAGCAGCGCGTTGTGGTTAATGGATATTTTTCAACTTGGACTGAAGTGCTAAGTGGTGTGCCGCAAGGCTCAGTATTAGGACCGCTATTGTTCAATATTTTCATTAACGACCTAACAGAAGGTCTAGAGAGCATGGTGTCAATTTTTGCAGATGATACCAAATTGTGTAAGGCTATAAATACAGAGGGGTACATTTACTAAGATTCGTAATTCCCGAAAATAGGTCAAAGTTCAATCACGAATGACATCGACAGTGTAAAACTGCAACTTTTTGAATTGATTACGATGGATTTACTAAGCTGTCGTATTCTGGTTTTTCTTTTCTTCCGATGTCGATGTCATTCGTTTTTTTTTACCTATTTTTACGGCAGTGATTAGCAAAACACTGCCGTTTTTTTTTACAATCAATCTCGGCCGGATCTGTGTGATCCGTGCTGGGGTTCTTATTTTTTTTTTTTTTAAATTAAACAATGTAAAAAACCCCAAAAAAAATGCGTGGGGTCCCCCCTCCTAAGCATAACCAGCCTCGGGCTCTTTGAGCCGATCCTGGTTGCAGAAATATGGGGACAAAATTGACAGGGGTTCCCCCATATTTAAGCAACCAGCATCGGGCTCTGCGCCTGGTCCTGGTTCCAAAAATACGGGGGACAAAAAGAGTAGGGGTCCCCCGTATTTTTAAAACCAGCACCGGGCTCCACTAGCTGGACAGATAATGCCACAGCCGGGGGTCACTTTTATACAGTGCCCTGTGGCCGTGGCATCAAAAATCCAACTAGTCACCCCTGGCCGGGGTACCCTGGGGGAGTGGGGACCCCTTCAATCAAGGGGTCCCCCCCCCAGCCACCCAAGGGCCAGGGGTGAAGCCCGAGGCTGTCCCCCCCCATCCAATGGGCTGCGGATGGGGAGGCTGATAGCCATTTGTGATAATGAAAAGATATTGTTTTTAGTAGCAGTACTACAAGTCCCAGCAAGCCTCCCCCGCATGCTGGTACTTGGAGAACCACAAGTACCAGCATGCGGCGGAAAAACTGGCCCGCTGGTACCTGTAGTACTACCACTAAAAAAATACCCAAAAAAAGACAAGACACACACACCGTGAAAGTATAATTTTATTACATACATACACACATACATACATACTTACCTTATGTTCTCACGCAGGTCGGTCCTCTTCTCCAGTAGAATCCAAGGGCTACCTGTTGAAGAAATTCTACTCACCAGATCCAGTGGTCCAGGCTCCTCGGCAAATCCAGGGATAATCCACGTACTTGTTAAAAATAAAAAAACGGTATTCCGACCACGAACTGAAAGGGGACCCATGTTTGCACATGGGTCACCTTCCCACGAATGCCAGAAACCCACTTTGACTTCTGTCTAAGTGGGTTTCTTCAGCCAATCAGGGAGTGCCACGTTGTAGCACTCTCCTGATCAGCTGTGTGCTCTTGTCCTCACTGACAGGCAGCACACGGCAGTGTTACAATGTAGCGCCTATGCGCTACATTGTAACCAATGCTGGGAACTTTCTGCCCTGCAGTTGACCTAAAGTGACGTCACCGCTGAGCAGAAAGTTCCCAGCATTGGTTACAATGTAGCGCATAGGCGCTACATTGTAACACAGCCGTGTGCTGCCTGTCAGTGAGGAAAGGACCACACAGCTGATCAGGAGAGTGCTACAACGTGGCACTCCCTGATTGGCTGAAGAAACCCACTTAGACAGAAGTCAAAGTGGGTTTCTGGCATTCGTGGGAAGGTGACCCATGTGCAAACATGGGTCCCCTTTCAGTTCGTGGTCGGAATACCGTTTTTTTATTTTTAACAAGTACGTGGATTAACCCTGGATTTGCCGAGGAGCCTGGACCCCTGGATCTCGTGAGTATAATTTATTCAACAGGTACCCCTTGGATTCTACTGGACAAGAGGACCGACCTGCGTGGGGCCATAGGTAAGTATGTATGTATGTGTGTATGTATGTAATAAAATTATACTTTCACGTTGTGTGTGTCTTGTCTTTTTTTGGGTATTTTTTTAGTGGTAGTACTACAGGTACCAGCGGGCCCGTTTTTCCGCCGCATGCTGGTACTTGTGGTTCTCCAAGTACCAGCATGCGGGGGAGGCTTGCTGGGACTTGTAGTACTGCTACTAAAAACAATATCTTTTATTTTACAACAAAGGCTATCAGCCCTCCCATCCGCAGCCCATTGGATGGGGGGGACAGCCTCGGGCTTCACCCCTGGCCCTTGGGTGGCTGGGGGGGGGGGACCCCTTGATTGAAGGGGTTCCCACTCCCCCAGGGTACCCCGGCCAGGGGTGACTAGTTGGATTTTTTATGCCACGGCCGCAGGGCGCTGTATAAAAGTGACCCCCGGCTGTGGCATTATCTGTCCAGCTAGTGGAGCCCGGTGCTGGTTTTAAAAATACGGGGGACCCCTACTCTTTTTGTCCCCCGTATTTTTGGGACCAGGACCAGGCGCAGAGCCCGATGCTGGTTGCTTAAATATGGGGGAACCCCTGTCATTTTTTTCCCCATATTTCTGCAACCAGGATCGGCTCAAAGAGCCCGAGGCTGGTTATGCTTAGGAGGGGGGACCCCACGCAATTTTTTTTGAAAAAATAAGCACTTTCCCACCCCTTCCCACTGATATACATGCACGGATCTCATGGATCCGTGCATGCCTATCCAATCACGAATAAAAAAAAAAGGTCTGTTTTTTTTAAGCACTTTTTTACGAGTTGTAATTTTTCACGGCAGTGTTTGTTCTTTTTTGGCTTTGCACTTCTTAGTAAATGACCGAGATTCATACTTAAACAGCCGCGTTTTGACCGATGGTGTATTCATTCGTAATTTTTTACCTGAACTTGCAAAAAATTACGAATGCCCTCATCACTGCCGTGATTAGTGTTTAGTAAATGACCGAGATTAACCGAGATGACACTTTGAAGAAAAAACGGCATCTCGGTCAAAATCGGGAGCTTAGTAAATATACCCCAGAGGAGGATGCCAAGTCTCTTCAGAACGACTTAGTTAAATTAGAAGCATGGACAGCCAAATGGAGAATGCGCTTCAACACAGACAAGTGTAAGGTAATGCACTGTGGTAACAAGAACAAAAATTACACATACCTACTAAATGGGGTAAAATTAGGGGATTCTGTACTGGAAAAGGACTTAGGTGTCCTCATAGATAGCAAGCTAAGCAGTAGTACCAAAAGTAGGACTGCAGCAAAGAAGGCTAATAAGATATTAGCATGCATAAAATGGGGTATTGATGCTAGGGACGAGAGTATTATACTCCCGTCATATAAATCACTAGTGAGGCCACACCTTGAATACTGTGTACAGTTCTGGGCACCGTACTACAAAAAGGATATCCTGGAGCTTGAAAAGGTACAGAGGAGGGCGACCAAACTAATTAAGGGCATGGAGACGATGGAATACAAGGAAAGACTTGAAAGACTAGGCATGTTTACATTGGAAAAGCGGAGACTAAGAGGGGATATGATCAACATCTACAAATATATAAGGGGACAATACACAGAGCTTGCGCGGGACCTGTTTTTGGTTAGATCAACACAGAGGACTCGTGGACACTCGCTCAGGTTAGAGGAAAGGAGATTCCGCACAATACGGCGTAAAGGCTTTTTCACGGTAAGGACAATACGTGTTTGGAATTCCCTGCCCGAGGGAGTTGTAATGGCGGAATCTGTCAACACCTTTAAGAATGGGTTAGATAAATTCCTAATGGATAAGGATATCCAGGGGTATGGTGCATAGTCATGCATTATAGTTTTAGTCAAATCATCATGCATAGGACACCACAAATAGGTTGAACTCGATGGACAATTGTCTTTTTTCAACCTCAGATACTATGTTACTATGTTACTATGTTACTATTCCACTTATCCACATGTCCGTGGTTAAGTGGACCGTGGGTACAACTGCATTTTTTAGGACACTGAGGATACTTTTTCTGACGTCTCTGTTCATTTTCGGTATCACCTGCTTAGTGAAGTGGAACCTAGATAAGATTTGGTACCAGGTACACACTACCTTCATCAATTATCTAAGTCCCACTGAACTAATGGCGGCTACCGGATGCACATCCAACACCAACATAGCTGTCAAAGCCTCAGTTATCCGCTTTGCAACAGGATGACTGCTGACATATTTCATCTTCCTCACAAAGGACTGTTGGACAGTCAGTTACTTACTGGAAGCATTACAAGTGGTCTTCCAACTTCCCCTCTGGGATGACGATCGACTCCCAGCAGCAACAACAGCAGTGGCAGCAACAGCAGCAGTAGGTGTATCACTCAAGGATCCTCCGGCGGAATCCCAGTTAGAAGAGGACTCCTCAGCCTTGCCAGTGACATGGCCTGTAGGACTACTGACGTTCCTGACTGATAAGGAAGTTGACATTGAGGGAGTTTGTGGTGTGGCTTGAAGGAGTTTGGGAACAAGAGGAAGATGGGATTAAGGTGTCAGTGGACTGCTTACACTCTTAGCCAAAGTTTCAAAACTTGACACTGACTTCTGAGGAATGCGCAACAGGTGACATATAAAGGTAGATGTTCCTAGGTGGTTAACGTCCTTACCCCTACTTACTACAGATTGACAGAGGCAACACATGGCTTGACACCTGTTGTCCAGATTTGTGGAGAAATAATTCCACACCAAAGAGGTGGCTTTTTTGGTATTTTGCCCAGGCATCACAATGGGCTTATTCATCCCACGGACAACAGATGTCTCCCCTGGTACCCGATTTAAACAAAACCACATCACTATCAGAATCCTCATCATCAACTACCTCCTCAGCACCAGCAACACCCATATCCTCATCCTGGTGTGTACTTCAACAGTGACATCTTCAATTTGAATATCAGAAACTGGACTGTGGGTGCTACTTCCAGCACTTGCAAAGGGCGTGCAAATGGTGGAAGAAGCCACCTCTTCCCATCCAGTGCTGGGAAGGTCAGGCATCGCAACCGCCGACACACTTGGACTCTCCTTGGGGATTTGTGATACCATCTTAGAACGCACAGTTCTTTGCTGTGCTTTTGCCAGCTTAACTCTTATAATTTTTCTAGCAGGAAGATGAGGGCTTCCATTGTCATGTTAAGCTGAACCACTAGTCTTGAACATAGGCCAGGGCCTTAGCCGTTCCTTGTCACTCCGTGTCATAAATGGCATATTGGCAAGTTTACGTTTCTCCTCAGACCATTTCATTTATTTTTTTGTGTGTCTATTTACTGAACTTTGGCTTATTGGATTTTACATGCCCTCTACTATCACATAGGGCATCAGCCTTGGCAGACAATGTTGATGGCATTTTATCATCTATGTCATGACTAGAGGCAGCAGCTTCAGCACTAGGAGGAAGTGGTTCTTGATCTTTCCCTATTTTAGCCTCCAAATTTTTGTTCTCCATTATTTTTCTGGAGTTATATAACAAGGGGGGTTATTCCGACCGGTTCGCACGCAGAGTTTCTTTACTGCTGTGCAAATGGGTCAGAAATGTGCATGTTCGGCGGGTGACGATCGTCACCGGGCAACGACGCCCCGCAGCGAGAAATGTGATTGCAGCGGCGATCTCAAGAAGATGGACAGGTGGGAGGCGTTCGAGGGTGGATACTCACCGTTTCCAGCCATTTTGGGGGAGTGGTAAGAAGATTGCAGGTGTGTCCATGCGAACGGAGGGCATATGTCTGATGTCAGGACCGGGACCTTCATCGCTGGATCCATTGCACTGGGTAACTAGCTGCAGGGCTACTCTTGTTTTGAGTAAAACTTTTTTTAGCATAGCAGGGCTGCACAAGCATTCGCAGCACTGCTCTGCTAAAATACACTCCCCCATAGGCGGCGTCTAGTTGATCGCACAAGCAGCAAAAAGTTGCTACGTGCGATCAACTCGGAATGAGCCCCAATATGCGGTACAGCAGAGCATACCTCTACACCACACAGGGCAAACCCTGTGAAAATTATTTGGATTAAATATTAATAACCCCTTTATTTGGAGTAAATTATATACAGCACAGGACAGCACCACTGAATTTATATGGCAGCACCACTGGACTGGATTTATATGGCAGTATCACTGGAATTATATTTCAGTAACACTGGAATTATATGCCAGTACCACAGGATTTATACGTCAGTACCACTGGACTTATATGGCAGTATCACTGGAATTATATGCAAGTACCACTGGATTTATACGGCAGTACCGCTGGATTTATACGGCAGTACCACTGGACTGGATTTATATGGCAGTATCACTGGATTTATACTGCAGTACCACTGGAATTATACGGCAGTATTACTGGAATTATACGGCAGTACCACTATACTTATACGGCAGTACCACTGGACTGGAATTATATGGCAGTATCACTGGACTTCTACGCCAGTACCACTGGAATTATACGGCAGTATCACTGGAATTATACGGCAGTATCACTGGAATTATATGGCATTACCACTGGATTTATACAGCAGTGCCACTGGACTGGATTTATACGTCAGTATCACTGGATTTATACGCCAGTACCACTGGAATTATAAGGCAGTGTCACTGGAATTATATGGCAATACCACTGGACATATACGGCAGTATCACTGGACTGGATTTATATGTCAGTACCACTGGATGTATACGCCAATACCACTGGAATTTTATGGCAGTATCACTGGAATTTTACAGCAGTACCACTGGACATATCCGGCAGTGTCACTGGACTGGATTTATATGGCAGTACCACTGGACTTATACGACTGTACCACTGGATTTATACGGCAGTACCACTGGACATATACGGCAGTATCACTGGACTGGATTTGTACGCCAGTACCACTGGATTTATACGGCATGACCACTGGACATATACAGCAGTATCACTGGATTTATACGGCAGTACCGCTGGACATATTCGGCAGTATTACTGGACATATACGGCAGAATCACTGGACTGGATTTATACGTTAGTACCACTGGAATTCTACGGCAGTACCATTGGACATATATGGCAGTATTACTGGACATATACGGCAGCATCACTGGACTGGATTTATACGTTAGTACCACTGGAATTCTATGGCAGTACCACTGGACATATACGGCAGCATCACTGGATTAATACGGCAGTACTGCTGGACATATATGACAGTATTACTGGACATTTACGGCAGTACCACTGGACATATACAGCAGCACAGGGACACCACCACTGGACTGATGCAGTATAACGAAGCACCACTGCAATCGACTGGACTTATACAGCAGCACTGGACATATCGCAGCAGAGGACACCACCACTGTGACTGGACTGATGCAGCACAAATCACCACCACTGGACTGATGCAGCACAACACAGCACCACTGGACTGGACTTATACAGCAGCACTGGACATATGGCAGCAGAGGGCACCACCACTATGACTGGACTGATGCAGCACAAGACACTACCACTGAAATGATGCAGGAAACTGAGGATGGAGACACGTCCTCTCTCTACATTCTCCAATGCCGGAGTGAAAATGGTGGTGACGCAAGGCTCATTATATGAAATCCAAACTGCGCGAGAATCCGACATTGGGATGATGACGTTTTGCCTCGTTCTGGTTTCTGAGTCAGGCAGGAAAACCTGAGCCTGACTCAAATCTGGGCTCGGGCAGTGAAGTTTGGGGGGATTCAGTTCTCAGGGAACTGAACCCGCTCATCATTACTAAAGAGCACTACGTCACAGTCTGGTAACACAACTATTATCCTCTTTAAAATACCTTTGAAAAATGTATTAGCACAATCCGCTATGACTGGTGGGCTCCCCAACCTACTGAGTCCCTGACTTGTGTCCTCCCTGTTCCCCCTTGTTACAGGCCCTGTGTAATGTATTTGCAAATTTGAATCTCTCAGAAAGAATACTGACAGTGCTGCTCTCCTTCACTTAAACCTCATTGTATAACAATTATGTTGAACTTAGGAGTCAGACAAACACGCCCGGTAACTGGTAATCAAACATGACTAAAATCCAAATACAGTACGAGGCATTCTGAGTAGACTGTATGGATGGGATAATACTGAAAAATATTGTATTTCTTTATAACTGAGTCCAGGGGTTATTCATAGGATAGTCATGAAAGGGTGACCCTTTACCCTTTTGCAAATATTTCACGTGGGTTAAATGGGCTAATTACCTGCATCCTCTAATTCTAATTTGTAAATTTGGAAAAACTTGTGAGGTGGATATACCACCAATACTCCTGGCGCAATAATCAATAAATTGTTTATTTTCACTTTTGTTCACAATTCACCAGCTGCACAAACAGAGGCTTTGCAAGAGCCTTAAATTGGAAACACTGTATAACACAGAGAGTAAGGGGTAAATGCAATTGCGGTCGAATTCCGGCTGGAATTCGACCGTTTTTTAATTCAACACAATTTCACAGTCAGACACCCTGCCGCCGGGACCCGAATTTGACATATTCAATAAAAAACGGATTCGACAGTCCCGCTGTCGAAAAACGGACCAATTGACGGATAGTGTGCGTCCTGAATTCAACTTTTTGGACTGCACAAAAGTGTTTAAAAACACAGAAAAAATTGTGTGGGGTCCCCCCTCCTAAGCATAACCAGCCTCGGCTCTTTGAGCTGGTCCTGGTTGTAAAAATATGGGAAAGAAATTGACAGGGGATCCCCCGTATTTTTACAACCAGCACCGGGCTCTGCATCCGGTACTGGTGCAAAAAATACGGGGGACAAAACGCGTAGGGGTCCCCCGTATTTTTAACACCAGCACCGGACTCCACTAGCTGGAGAGATAATGCCACAGCCGGGGGACATTTTTATACCGGTCCCTGTGGCTGTGGCATTAAATCCCCAACTAGTCACCCCTGGCCGGGGTACCCAGGAGGAGTGGGGACCCCTTAAATCAAGGGGTCCCCCACTCCAGCCACCCAAGGGCCAGGGGTGAAGCCCGAGGCTGTCACCCCATCCAAGGGCTTCGGATGGGGGGCTGATAGCCTTGTGTCAAATAAAAGAATATTGTTTTTTGTAGCAGAACTACAAGTTCCAGCAAGCCTCCCCTGCAAGCTGGTACTTGGAGAACCACAAGTACCAGCATGTGGGGGGGAACGGGCCCGCTGGTACCTGTAGTTCTACTGCAAAAAATACCCAAATAAAAACAGTACACGCACACCGTAAAAGTAAAACTTTATTACATACATGCATGCCGACACACACATACTTACCTATGTTCACACGCCGACTCTGTCCACTTCTCCATGTAGAATCCATGGGGTACCTGAAAATAAAATTATACTCACAAAAATCCTGTGTAGCATCTGTCCTCTTCTCCTTATAATCCACGTACTTGGCAAAAAAACAAACCGCATTACCCGGACCACGCACTGAAAGGGGTCCCATGTTTACACATGGGACCCCTTTCCCCGTATGCCGGGACCCCCCGTGACTCCTGTCACAGGGGGTCCCTTCAGCCAATCAGGGAGCGCCACGTCGTGGCACTCTCCTGATTGGCTGTGCGCATCGAGCTGTCAGACAGCGCATAGCACTATGCCGCTCCATTATCTTCAATGGTGGGAACTTTGCGGTCAGCGGTGAGGTTACTCGCGGTCAGCCGTGGTACGGGTAATGCGGTTTGTTTTTTTGCCAAGTACATGGATTATAAGGTGAAGAGGACAGATGCTACACAGGATTTTTGTGAGTATAATTTTATTTTCAGGAACCCCATGGCTTCTACATGGAGAAGTGGACAGAGTCGGCGTGTGAACATAGGTAAGTATGTGTGTGTTGGCATTAGTTGGCATGCATGTATGTAATAAAGTTTTACTTTCACGGTGTGCGTGTACTGTTTTTATTTGGGTATTTTTTTGCAGTAGAACTACAGGTACCAGCGGGCCTGTTTCCCCCCCGCATGCTGGTACTTGTGGTTCTCCAAGTAACAGCTTGCGAGGGAGGCTTGCTGGGACTTGTAGTTCTGCTGCAAAAAACAATATTCTTTTATTTGACACAAGGCTATCAGCCCCCCATCCGCAGCCCTTGGATGGGGGACTGCCTTGGGCTTCACACCTGGCCCTTGGGTGGCTGGATGGGGGACTCCTTGATTTAAGGGGTCCCCACTCCTCCAGGGTACCCCGGCCAGTGGTGACTAGTTGGGGATTTAATGCCACGGCCGCAGGGACCGGTATAAAAGTGTCCCCCGGCTGTGGCATTATCTCTCCAGCTAGTGGAGCCTGGTGCTGGTGTTAAAAATACGGGGGACCCCTACGTCTTTTGTCCCCCGTATTTTTTGCACCAGGACCGGACACAGAGCCCGGTGCTGGTTGTAAAAATACGGGGATCCCCTGTCAATTCCCCCTCCGTATTTTTACAACCAGGACCGGCTCAAAGAGCCCGAGGCTGGTTATGCTTAGGAGGGGGGACTCCACGCATTTTTATTTCTTGATTTTTAACTTATTCCCACCCTATGCTCTGGTCTCTCCATATTATTTTAGTCAGTAAAAATATATATATTCTTTTAAAAAATATATAAATAATACTTGTTGCTCCTAATAGACAAACCAAGAAGATAATCCCTTCTAATATAAATAGATATGCTATTAGTAACAAAAAAAACAAAAACATGTTTTTAAAATTTTTTATTAGATTCCGCCACCAAAATGAGGCGGACTGAAATTGACGAAATGACTGTCGAAAAGCACTGTTGTCGAATCGACATTCTACAATTGAATATACTTTTGTCGAAAAGCTGCATTTTTACCATTGCAGACATGTCGAATTTGACAACTGTCGAATTTCAAAAAGTCGAATCTGAAATGCCCGTTTTTTTGTCGAAAAGTACTATATTGCATTGTCAAATTTTTTTGTCTCGAAAATGCCCCGTTTTTCGACATTTCCGGCAATTCGACCACAATTGCATATACCCCTAAGTGCGCTAACTGAATCAGACCAAAGCAAATGGTTAACAGGTGTTTGCTTTCACTCCTAAAATCCAAGAGACTTGTTTAAGATACAAATATTTACTAAAACACATACATAGTTACAATTAAAAAGTACTGAAACAATTGTAGCAGCCACAGTTAACACACACAGATCAAGAGCATATATTAATATGAATATGCCATAAAAGACTCCATAAAATACCAATATTTCTGGTGGATGATTTAACCAATAATATTCAGTTTATAAAAGTAGTATTCTCTCACTATAAACGCTCTATGTCGCTCAGAACAGCCGCTAATTACCTACAGCGTGTAAATGCGTGCCTGCAATAAAGAACAATATGGTCTCACAGCTACAGAGGAGATATAGAGTCTCCAATCTTCCTGTCACTGGCAACCCAATGTAGGGTAAGTTCTCGCTGTGATTTTTACCCGATCAAGCAGGATTTATGTTGTAATCGATATTTACCCCCCTCTGAGAGTATATTTCCACCGCCGGCACTTTAGCACTAGTGCAGGAATCTTTATCCTGGTGGACACCGTTGTGAGCTTCCAACTGGCAGGCAGTATGGCAGTAGGAGCAGCTGGAGACTACAGTAGATGACTCGACAGCAGGAGCGGCAAGGGACCACAGTCAGCGGCACACCAGCAAAGGCAACAGGAGCATTCAGGTTGAAGTGTTTGAATTGGGCAGTACTCTAACAAGAGGTGACGTCAACGCGTTTCATCCCGTCAATTCTCTAGACTTTCTCAAGACTGGGTAACTGTTGGAGTGCAGCCTTTTTATCTGTCCCACAATGAGGTCATCAACACAGGTGGAATCATCTGTGTTACACAGCGGTATCACTGGCGGCATACTGCACACCTTAAATAAATATACCAAATTCACTTCTATATTATCAGAGCATATATTTATGGATAAATGGATAAATACATACATCCTATTTTAACTACTTATTTATTATATTTATTTTATTTTAATAATTACATACAATATATCTTACTTCATGTACAACAAAAAGAACAAGTCTCTTGGTCTTAATCTTACTTATTAGTATATATATATATATATATATATATATATACGGACAGGTATTATTTTTCATTTTAACATATCATTATATATTTATTTAGTGCTTGTACACATGTATAACTTATATAACATCTCATTGGCAGATTCCAATCTATCTGGACTTCCTAACCTCATTTCTTATGTTCTTCATAATCAGCATGCAGGCACGATATAGTCAGTTTAATATATATATATCCATCACTATAACTTTATTACTCATATACAATAAAAAGATACATGGCATCTATTTATTAATTAATTAAATTCACCTACTCAACCCCTTATCCCTGATTATCTCAATCTGGAGATATATATACTAAAGGGGGGTACTCACGAAGCGATTGCTGCTTAAAATCTAAGCAATCTGACTAGATTGCTTAGATTTTAAGCAGTGATCTCTCCTTGTGTAGCCCTCACAGCGATAGCGATGCGCAGCCCCGCGCATCGCTGGGGCTAGATTGGCCTGAGCGCCCGCTCCCCCCACACGTTCAGCACACATCGCGCTGTGCTGAACGGGGGAAGAGATGTGTGCTGAGCGGGTCGCTCAGCACACATCTCTCCCCACATTTGCCAGTGAGTACTGGCCTTAAGCTTCATTTTTCATTTTTCCTCTTAGACTTAGGATATCTATTTAATGGTCTACAAAGACTCCCCTGCACGAACATGACAGTATTATAGAACTAACACCTACTATGACCCCTTATCCCAATTTGTCTCAATCTAGTGGCGTGACTCCCCTATACAAACATGACAAAATCTGTCGTCGTCCCCCTACTTGTACTCAAAAATTGTTCTACTACTGTTATAGACAATCCCTTAGGATCACTACAATTGTTTCAGTATTTTTTAATTGTAACTATGTATGTGTTTTAGTAAATATTTGTATCTTAAACAAGTCTCTTGGATTTTATGAGTGACAGCAAACACCTGTTAACCATTTACTTTGGTCTGATTCACTTAGCGCACTTACTCTCTGTGTTATATAGTGTTTGTAAATTTGGAATCAAGGTCAGCGGACTCCTTACTAACCTAAAAGCTTTGAATGACCGACTATGTGGCTCAGAGATTACATCCCTACTATTCTCTCGCAATTCGTATGGATGGGTGAATTGGAATCTATTAATATCCTGGTAAATGGTTCTTGGTATCAGATTTTTATGTAAAGCATGTAATGTGCATGCAAACACTGTGCTACAGTATAAGATCATTATTTCCTGTGAGAGAGATGAATACTGCTAGGAAAATATACATACAAACCTATTAATATGCCTACAGGAGCCCATTGTTACACTTAGCAAAACTGTACAATAGTGTTTGAGGTATTAGCATTCTAAACACACGCTTTAAGCCTGCTTTATATGCATTCAGGAAAAGTAATCTACATTTACCTTAGGGAAAGATGCTAACCTTACAAAAGCATGTTTGCTCAACTGCTTTATTTCCTTTACACATTTGCATACCAAATTAATAAAAAAGAACCCCTTTTTCTGCCCTATTGACATTTGAATTTATGATAAGTATTGAGAAACACTTAGCATACATATAATTTTATTCATGTATCACAATACCTCGCTGGATAAGATTAGAATAGAAATAAAGTATCGGTTACAGTTGATGGAAGATCCCTTCTAAGTTGATTATTTTCATTAAATAAAGAGAAGATGAGCTAAAAGCAATCTAAATCCACATGGATATTTTAGTTCTTTCAAATCTGTTTCATTTTGGATTTCCTCAACCTTGTTTTAATTATGATTAATTGCATTTACTGATAGATATTTAGCTCATTTTAAGTGAACATCGTTGATTTATAAATTTGCTATAGAGAATACATGTTTCCATAGTAGAAATATTCTTTTATGTGACACCAAACTTTTATGTGACACTAGTCTGTGGAGACTGATGGCGGAAGCCCGACAGCCGGGATCGCGGCGGCGAGCACAGCGTGTCCCCTCGTGGGCCCCTTTGGGCCCGGTGGCGACCTTTGGTTGGCACAGGGTTCTATTCCCCCTTGGGTCGTGGTGTGAACCACCATCCGATAGGGGTAACCAGCTGGTGCTCGGGACTCTGACCTACAGTATTTCAGGCGGTGTCGGATTCCGGCGTCAGTATCCTGACCACCGGGATCCCGACAGTCGGTCAATTGACTGCCTCCCAATTTATTACCTACAGTAGACGATTCAGTTTAAATTGGGTGAAAAGATTTAGAACCAAGCATCTAAATACCAAATTAGTTTTACCAAGCCAATTGTATTTCCCCTTTCTAATATGGTAGAACCGGGGTTCAGCTAACCTTTTCCACTGTGACATTTTATTTAAAAAAAAAAAAATTGTAAAAAAATAACTATGACATAAAATGATGACTGATTACTTACCGTTGATTGCAAGGAGTTGTAGCTAATTAATTACAAAGCTATAGTAAATCAAAGTGGGAGCTCAAAGGATGAAAGGACAAAATTATGCATTTAATTTCCTTATCTGTAATTTTAATTATGATGGCTATTAGTATGTCAGTTGAAAGGACCCTTAGAAGATAAACTAGCAATACTGCATAATGTAGGCCTCAAAGCCTTAATTTTATTGATTTCGCCTAATGACCTTCTATCAGGTGATCACTCAAACCTTTTAATAAAAACATTTTAAACTGAATTTGAAGCAGAGAAGTGTACTTGTGATTTTAACATAGCTATTCATTTATTTTCAGTTAGCAGTAAATCTCTAGGTAAACTCTTCATGCCTTGCCATTTAATTAATAAGCAATAATTTATAAGTTTAATTTGCACTATACACAGGGGCTTCTCATTTGGAATTTTATTTTTTTAATGCTTTCTCTTTACTCAGTCAACCTCTTACAATCATTTTGACTAAACATATAATAAAATGGAAAATGCCCCATACACCATAACTGTGTTCTTTTTTGCACAGGCCAACAATTTATTTCTTAAAAAAAAAGTTGGCTTCATAAGCAATTGAATGGTACTAAGCTCAAAAGTGGTACTGTATATGAGTCCATGATAAACTACACTATACAGTAACTCAACGATGGTAAACGTATTTCCCTTTAATTTTGAGACATCATAAAAAATTGTTATATCACAATTAATTATAAAGATTGTAATATACAAAATTAAGCATAGCACATACACATGGGCACATCTAGAGAGCAGGAGGCCCGTGTGCAAGCTCTGTCTTTTGCAGGCTGCACTGTAGCTCTGGGCACTAGGGTCACTAGGTGACCCTAGTGCTGTCCCAGAGTCTAGTCCGCATTGGCAAGTCTCTGGGAAAATGTCACAGTGGCAATTTTCTGAGTGATTTCCTCACTGAGCATGCACAAAACAACAGGAAAATGGCCACCAAGCCATTTTTCTGGTGATTTCTGCAGCGGAGGGTAAGTGTTGAAGAAAATGGGTGCAGGTGTATGGTGTTGGCTCCTTGCAGCTTAGAGGGTGGTGTGCACCGCACACACTGCATCCGTTATAAACAAGCCAGTTCACATACAGTACTTTTAATCGTACTGTAACTGTCTTGCATATAGCAGAGTAACTTGCATACATTTGCAGATATATAAAGAGAAAGCAAGTAAAAGAATATTATATACAGATGTAGCCATGCTCATAGAGGCTACATCTAGGCATATTTGCGCCTTGTTTGCCACAACCGCTTGCCTGTCTAAGGCGCGTATGCATTTTAGACGCATGAATAGGAGTGGCAAAAGAAGCAGCTTGGTGCGGGTGCATCTTGCCACTCCGGGAGTGACCGTTCACAACAAATATAGCCACGATGAGTGTGGTTACTTCTAGAGATGAGGGGGTTCGGTTTGTTGAGATCCGAACCCCCCCGAACTTCACATGGTTTACACGGGTCCGAGGCAGCCTCGGTTCTTCCCGCCTTACACGCAAAACTTGAACGGGGGAAAACATCATCATCCCGCTGTCGGATTCTCGCGAGATTTGGATTCCATATAAATAGCCACGTGTCGCCGCCTTTTCCACTCATGCATTGTCGAGACAGCGAGAGGACGTGGCTACGTTCTCTGCCTGAATAGGCCAATATCAGCTAAATATCAGCTCAATATCTGTGCTCAGTATCAGTGCTGCATTGTGGTGACCAGTATATAGTACTACAGTACAGTAATCCAGTGCTGTTCTCACTGCCCAGTGTCAGTTCTATTATCCTGAACAGCGGTCAATATCTGTGCTCATTATTATCATTGCTGCATTGTGGTGACCACTGACCAGTATATAGTAGTACAGTACAGTAGTCCAGTTCTGTTCTCGCTGCCCAGTGTCAGTTCTATTATCCTGAACAGTGCTCAGTATCTGTGCTCATTATTATCATTGCTGCATTGTGGTGACCACTGACCAGTATATAGTAGTACAGTACAGTAGTCCAGTGCTGTTCTCGCTGCCCAGTGTCAGTTCTATTATCCTGAACAGTGCTCAATATATGTGCTCAGTATCAGTGCTGCATTGTGTTGACTAAAAGTCCAGTGTCTTGTGCTGCATCTTGCTGCTGTAGGGTGCTGTGGTAGTGTCCTGTCACTGTACATAGCATAGGTGTGCGCAGGGGGGGTGCCTGGATGCGCACAGGCACCCCCTAATGTCTGGCACCCCGATCTCACATGCCTGATGCAGCGATCGCCGAGCAGGCTGATTACTGACCCCTCTGCGCTGCACCCTGTCAGGACAGCATTACTGACCGGATGCCTGAGTTAATCAAGGGTGCCACTGCAACCGGCTTTCAAACTCCCGGCTCCACCTCCATGTACAAAAACAGCGTGATGTGACGTGATTATGTAATGCTGCTCTCACGCCCACTCGTCACACCCACCACACGCCCACCTCTCTTCTTCTATGCTATGCCAACGTCAGCCACTGATGAGGATCAGCATGCAGCCAGTGGCCTCTTAGGAAGACAAATTCAATACTGGCAGGTGGTCGGCAGCAGCAACATTGACACGTTACTCGTTTTTCCAGCAGCAGCAGTACTAGTCTGCGACTGTCAGTGTCAGTGAGTGACTGACTTGTAAGTAAGCTGCTGCAGCTTGCAGGGGAAAGAGAGGGGGAGCCAGACCAGGCTGAGGAGGAGCAGTGTAATTGCAGTGAGTGCCATCAGGGGTGTTTGTTTGGTGCACACCACAACATCTGACAATGTATCTGCTTTATTAGGATTGGTACAAGGGAGGATATTTTATATTGCGTTGACAGTCAATAGATAGTGCTAGACACGCCCAAAAGGCAGTGCTAAACACACCCCTCTGATGGTGCACCCCCTAATAAAATGTGCTGCGCACGCCTATGGTGCATAGGTCATCATCATTCCAGTCACAGTGGTATCCGGTATCTATCTAAGTGGTATCTAATTCCAGACATTACTGCCATCTAATTCCAGATATATTACTGGAATATAATTCCACACATTAAAAAATGGAGAACAAAAATGTGGAGGGTAAAATAGGGAAAGATCAAGATCCACTTCTACCAAGTGCTGAAGCTGCTGCCAGTAGTCATGGCAGAGGCAATGAAATGCCATCAACATCGTCTGCCAAGGCCGATGCCCAATGTCATAGTAGAGAGCATGTCAAATCCAAAAAACAAAAGTTCAGTAAAATGACCCAAAAATCTAAATTAAAAGCATCTGAGAAGCGTAAACTTACCAATATGCCATATACGACACCGGGTGGCAAGGAACGGCTGAGGCCCTGGCCTATGTTCATGGTTAGTGGTTCAGCTTCAGATGAGGATGGAAGCACTCATCCTTCCGCTAGAAAAATGAAAAGACTAAAGCTGGCAAAAGCACAGCAAAGAACTGTGCGTTCTTCTAAATCACAAATCCCCAAGGAGAGTCCAATTGTGTCGGTTGCGATGCCTGACCTTCCCAACACTGGACGGGAAGAGGTGGCTCCTTCCCCCATTTGCACAGTGCGAGGATATGGGTGTCACTGGCGCTGAGGAGGAAATTGACAAGGAGGATTCTGATGGAGAGGTGGTTTGTTTAAGTCAGGCACCCGGGGAGACACCTGTTGTCTATGGGATGAATAAGGCCATTGACATGCCTGTTCAAAATACAAAAAAAATCACCTCTTCAGTGTGGAATTATTTCAACAGAAATGCGGACAACTGGTGTCAAGCCGTGTGTTGCCTTTGTCAAGCTGTAATAAGTAGTGATGAGCGGGTTCGGATCCTCGGGATCCGAACCCGACAGAACTTCACCTTTTTTTTCACGGGTCCGAGCATCTCGGATCCTCCCGCCTTGCTCGGTTAACCCGAGTGCGCCCGAACGTCATCATCCCGCGGTCGGATTCTCGCGAGATTCGTATTCTATATAAGGAGCCGCGCGTCGCCACCATTTTTCACTTGCGCATTGGAGATGATCGTGAGAGGACGTGGCTGGCGTCCTCTCAGTTTCTATGTTCAGTGGGCTGCAAATTGTGCTGCAAATATCTGTGCTCAGTGTGCTGCAAATATCTGTGCTCAGTGTGCTGCAAATATCTGTGCTCAGTGTGCTGCAAGTGCAAATATCTACATTCTCTGCCTGAAAAAACGCTCCATATCTAACTGTGCTCAGTGTGCTGCAAATATCTGTGCTCAGTGTGCTAATTGCTTTATTGTGGGGACTGGGGACCAGCAGTATTATATAGTAGGTGGACAGTGCAGTGTTTTGCTGACCAGTGACCAGTGACCACCAGTATTATACGTTCTCTGCCTGAAAAACGCTCCATATCTGTGCTTCATTGTAGTATAGGAGTACAGTGCAGAATTTTGCTGACCATCAGTATAACTATATATATATAGCAGTACGGTACAGTAGTCCACTGCTCTACCTACCTCTGTGTCGTCAAGTAAACTATCCATCCATACCTGTGGTGCATTTCAGTTTTGCACAGTTTGCTGACCACCAGTATATTCTATATAGCAGTACGGTACAGAAGGCCACTGCTCTACCTACCTCTGTGTCGTCAAGTATACTATCCATCCATACCTGTGGTGCATTTCAGTTTTGCACAGTTTGCTGACCACCAGTATATACTATATAGCAGTACGGTACAGAAGGCCACTGCTCTACCTACCTCTGTGTCGTCAAGTATACTATCCATCCATACCTGTGGTGCATTTCAGTTTTGCACAGTTTGCTGACCACCAGTATATACTATATAGCAGTACGGTACAGTAGGCCACTGCTCTACCTACCTCTGTGTTGTCAAGTATACTATCCATCCATACCTGTGGTGCATTTCAGATGTGCGCAGTATATATAGTAGTAGGCCATTGCTATTGATCTATTACTGGCATATAATTCCACACATTAAAAAATGGAGAACAAAAATGTTTAGGGTAAAATAGGGAAAGATCAATATCCACTTCCACCTCGTGCTGAAGCTGCTGCCACTAGTCATGGCCGAGACGATGAAATGCCATCAACGTCGTCTGCCAAGGCCGATGCCCAATGTCATAGTAGAGAGCATGTAAAATCCAAAAAAATAAAGCTCAGTAAAATGACCCAAAAATCTAAATCAAAATCGTCTAAGGAGAAGCGTAAACTTGCCAATGTGCCATTTATGACACGGAGTGGCAAGGAACGGCTGAGGGCCTGGCCTATGTTCAAGGCTAGTTGTTCAGCGTCACATGAGGATGGAAGCACTCATCCTCCTGCTAGAAAAAAGAAAAGAGTTAAGATGGCAAAAGCACAGCAAAGAACTGTGCGTTCTTCTGAATCACAAATCCCAAAAGAGAGTCCAATTGTGTCTGTTGCGATGCCTGACCTTCCCAACACTGGACGGGAAGAGGTTGCGCCTTCCACCATTTGCACGCCCCCTGCAAGTGCTGGAAGGAGCACCCGCAGTCCAGTTCCTGATAGTCAAATTGAAGATGTCACTGTTGAAGTACACCAGGATGAGGATATGGGTGTTGCTGGTGCTGGGGAGGAGGTTGACAAGGAGGATTCTGATGGTGAGGTGGTTTGTTTAAGTCAGGCACCCGGGGAGACACCTGTTGTCCATGGGACGAATATGGCCATTAACATGCCTGGTCAAAATACAAAAAAAATTTACCTCTTCGGTGTGGAATTATTTCAACAGAAATGCGGACAACTGGTGTCAAGCCGTGTGTTGCCTTTGTTAAGCTGTAATAAGTAGGGGTAAGGACCTTAACCACCTTGGAACATCCTCCCTTATACGTCACCTGGACCGCATTCATCAGAAGTCAGTGACAAGTTCAAAAACTTTGGATGACAGCGGAAGCAGTCCACTGACCACTAAATCCCTTCCTCTTGTAACCAAGCTCCTTGCAAACCACACAACCAACTCCCTCAGTGTCAATTTCCTCCTTAGACAGGAAAGCCAATATTCCTGCAGGCCATGTCACTGTCAAGTCTGACGAGTCCTCTCCTGCCTGGGATTCCTCCGATGCATCCTTGAGTGTAATGCCTACTGCTGCTGGTGCTGCTGTTGTTGCTGCTGGGAGTCGATCATCATCCCAGAGGGGAAGTCGGAAGACCACTTGTACTACTTCCAGTAAGCAATTGACTGTCCAACAGTCCTTTGCGAGGAAGATGAAATATCACAGCAGTCATCCTGCTGCAAAGCGGATAACTCAAGCCTTGGCAGCCTGGGTGGTGAGAAACGTGTTTCCGGTATCCACCGTTAATTCACATGGAACTAGAGACTTGATTAAGGTACTGTGTCCCCGGTACCAAATACCATCTAGGTTCCATTTCTCTAGGCAGGCGATACCGAAAATGTACACAGACGTCAGAAAAAGAGTCACCAGTGTCCTAAAAACTGCAGTTGTACCCAATGTCCACTTAACCACGGACATGTGGAGCAGGGCAGACTCAGGACTATATGACTGTGACAGCCCACTGGGTATATGTATTGCCTCCCGCAGCTAGAACAGCAGTGGCGACACCAGTAGCAGCATCTCGCAAACGCCAACTCGTTCCTAGGCAGGCTACGCTTTGTATCACCGCTTTCCATAAGAGGCACACAGCTGACAACCTCTTACGGAAACTGAGGAACATCATCGCAGAATGGCTTACCCAATTGGACTCTCCTGGGGATTTGTGACATCGGACAACGCCACCAATATTGTGCGTGCATTACATGTGGGCAAATTCCAGCACGTCCCATGTTTTGCACATACATTGAATTTGGTGGTGCAGAATTATTTAAAAAACGACAGGGGCATGCAAGAGATGCTGTCGGTGGCCCGAAGAATTGCGGGCCACTTTCGGCATTCAGCCACCGTGTGCCAAAGACTGGAGCACCAGCAAACAGTCCTGAACCTGCCCTGCCATCATCTGAAGCAAGAGGTGGTAACGAGGTGGAATTCAACCCTCTATATGCTTCAGAGGATGGAGGAGCAGCAAAAGGCCATTCAAGCCTATACATCTGCCTACGATATAGGCAAAGGAGGGGGAATGCACCTGACTTAAGCGCAGTGGAGAATGATTTCAACGTTGTGCAAGGTTCTGCAACCCTTTGAACTTGCCACACGTGAAGTCAGTTCAGACACTACCAGCAATGAAAGGCTAAGGCCTTGACCTATGTACATGACTGGTGGTTCAGCTTCTCATGTAGATGGAAGCCCACCTCCCTCTCGAAAAATTAAAAAATCAAGATTGTTAAAGCACAGGAGAAAAAACTGTGCATTCAGAGATATCACAATAGTAAGATAGTCCAAGTGTGTCCGCGGTTGCAATGTCTAGGCCTAACCTTTACCAAGACTGTATGGAAAGAGGAGACTCCTACCACCATTTGCACACCCCCTGCAAGTACTGGGAGGAGCACCGCCAGTCCAGTTGCTAATATTGTGGTTGAGGATGTCACTGTAGATGTACACTAGGATGAGGAGGATATTGGTGTAGCTGGCGCTGAGAAGGAAGTTGACAATGAGGATTCTGATGGTGATTGGTTTGTTTAAATAAGGCACCAGTGGAGACAGTTGTTGCCCAAGGGATGAGAAAGCCTATTGTCATGCCTGGGCAAAATACCAAAAAAGCCACCTCTTCAGTGTGGAATTATTTCTCCACAAATCTGGACAACAGGTGTCAAGCCATGTGTTGCCTTTGTCAGTCCATAATAAGCAGGGGTAAGTACATTAACCACCTAGGAACATCCTCCCTTATACGTCTCCTGCAGCGCATTCATCAGAAGTCATTGTCAAGTTCAGAAACTTTGGGTAAGAGCATAAGCAGTCCACTGACACCTTCATCCCTTCTTCCTGTTGTACCAAAACTCCTGCAATCCACACCATCAACTCCCTCAACCTCAATTTCCTCCTCAGTCAGGAACGTAAGTAGTCCTGCTGGCCATGTCACTGGCATGACTGACAAGTCCTCTTCTAACCGGGATTCTTCCGGAGGATCATTGAGTGGTCTGCCTACTGCTGCTGCCGCTGCTGTTGTTGCTGCTGGGAGTCGATTGTTGCTGCTGGGAGTCGACCACTTGTTCTTCTTCAACTAAGCAAATGAATGTCCAAAAATCCTTTGCGAGGAAGATGAAATATCACATCAGTCATCCTGTTGCAAAGCAGATTACTGAGGCCATAACAACTATGCGGGTCCAGTATCTGCCATTAGTGCAGTGGGATTTAGACAGTTGATGGATGTATTGTGTCCCCGGTACCAAATCCCATCTAGATTCCACTTCACTAGGCAAGCAATTCCCAGACTGTACAGGGACATTAAGAAAAAAATCCTCAGTGTCCTGAAAAATGCGGTTGTACCCACTGTCCACTTAATAACGGACATGTTGTCAAGTGGAGCAGGGCAAACTAAGGACTACATGACTGTGACAGCCCACTGGGTAGATGTATTGCCTCCCACAGCAACAACAGCAGCGGCACCAGTAGCAGCATCTCACAAACGCCTAGGCAGGCTACACTGTGTATCACCGGTTACTGTAAGAGGCACACCATTGACAACCTCTTACAGAAACGGAGGGACATCATTGCACAATGGCTTAACCCACTTAGACTGTCCTGGGGATTTGTGAGATCTGACAATGCTACCAATATTGTGCATGCATTACATCTGGGCAAATTCCAGCACATACCATTTTTTATGTTTTGCATATACAATTAATTTAGTGGTGCAGAATTGTTTGAAAAATGACAGGGGTGTGAAGGAGATGCTGTCTGTGGCCCAAAAAATTGCGGGCCACTGTTGACATTCAGCGACTGAGTTCCGAAGACTGGAGCACCAGCAAACACTCCTGAACCTACCCTGTCATCACCTGAAGCAAGAGGTGGTAATGAGGTGGAATTCAACACTACATGCTTCAGAGGATGGAGGAGCAGCAAAAGGCCATTCAAGCCTATACATCCACCTACGATATAGGCAAAGAAGGGGGAATGCACCTGACTCAAGCGCAGTGGAGAATGATTTCCGTCATGTGCAAGGTTCTCCAACCTTTCGAACTTGCCACGCATGAAGTCAGTTCAGACACTGCCAGCCTGAGTTAGGTCATTCCCCTCATCAGGCTTTTGCAGAAGAAGCTGGAAACATTGAAGGAGGAGCTAAAACAGAGCGATTCCGCTAAGAATGTGGGACTTGTGGATGGAGCCTTTAATTCGCTTAACCAGGATTCACGGGTGGTCAATCTGTTGAAATCAGAGCACTACATTTTGGCCACCGTGCTCGATCCTAGATTTAAAACCTACGTTGTATCTCTCTTTCCGGCAGACACAAGTCTGCAGAGGTTCAAAGACCCGCTGGTGAGAAAATTGTCAAGTCAAGCGGAATGTGACCCGTCAACAGCTCCTTCTTCACATTCTCCCGCAACTGGGGCTGCGAGGAAAAGGCTAAGAATTCCGAGCCCACCCGCTGGCGGTGATACAGGGCAGTCTGGAGCGAGTGCTGACATCTGGTCCGGACTGAAGGACCTGCCAACGATTACTGACATGTCATCTACTGTCACTGCATATGATTCTATCACCATTGAAAGAATGGTGGAGGATTATATGAGTGACCGCATCCAAGTAGGCATGTCAGACAGTCCATACGTATACTGGCAGGAAAAAGAGGCAATTTGGAGGCCCTTGCACAAACTGGCTTTATTTTACCTAAGTTGCCCCCCTCCAGTGTGTACTCCGAAAGAGTGTTTAGTGCAGCCGCTCACCTTGTCAGCAATCGGCGTACGAGGTTACTTCTAGAAAATGTGGAGAAGATGATGTTCATCAAAATGAATTATAATCAATTCCTCCGTGGAGACATTCACCAGCAATTGCCTCCAGAAAGTACACAGGGACCTAAGATGGTGGATTCCAGTGGGGACAAATTAATAATCTGTGAGGAGGGGGATGTACACAGTGAAAAGGGGTGAGGAATCGTACGATGAAGAGGAGGTGGACATCTTGCCTCTGTAGAGCCAGTTTGTGCAAGGAGAGATTGATTGCTTCTTTTTTGGTGGGGGCCCAAACCAATCAGTCATTTCAGCCACAGTCGTGTGGCAGACCCTGTCGCTGAAATGATGGGTTTGTTAAAGTGTGCATGTCCTGTTTATACAACATAAGGGTGGGTGGGAGGGCCCAAGGACAATTCCATCCTGCACCTCTTTTTTTATTTATCTCTGCATCATGTGATGTTTGGGGCCAATTTTTTTTAAGTGCCATCCTGTCTGACACTGCACTGCCACTCCTAGATGCACCAGGTGTTTGTGCCGCCCACTTGGGTCACTTAGCTTAGTCATCCAGCGACCTTGGTGCAAATTTTAGGACTAAAAATAATATTGTGAGGTGTGAGGTGTTCAGAATAGACTGGAAATGAGTGGAAATTATGGTTATTGAGGTTAATAATACTATGGGATCAAAATGACCCCCAAATTCTATGATTTAAGCTGTTTTTGAGGGTTTTTGAAAAAAAAACACCCAAATCCAAAACACAGGCGAATCCGACAAAAATTCTTTAGGTAGGTTTTGCCAAAACGCGTCCGAATCCAAAACACGACTGCGGAACCGAATCCAAAACCAAAACACAATACACAAAAAATGTCCGGTGCACATCTCTATTTACATCTGTATACAGTATCACATAATAGAGGGACATGTACTGCAAGATGATGCCCCTAGTGACTTCAGGTGTCAGTGGAACAGAATATTAAAACTCCAGCATGTACTTCCTAAATCCCTTTCTGACAAACAATTATTCACTCACTATTGACTTTTATAAACATGTCCTTGATGGTCTGCTGACAGTGAGGGTCATTTCAATAATAAAAATATGTTTGTGTTTCAGATTTGCTTTTTCGCAAAACTGATATATTTTACTGCAGCATTCATAACAAGATTCACATCTCTATACTATGCAGATGTATGTAAAAGTGATATATACAGTATGTATATAAAAGCCAATAGAGGCATCCTGACTGTCAAAATCCCGACGGATCCGGGTAAGTATTTTACTCTAAACCACCCCTCCCATAGTGTAACCCAACCACCCCCCCCCTTACCCGCAGCCTAGCTCTAACCTCCTACACCCCTGCAACCTAACCTTAACCCCCCATACTCAACATCCTTCGGGGTCCCACTGTCAGTAATTCTGACTGGATCCTGCAAGGAGGGTTAGACTGTGCGAGGAGGTTATGATTAGGTTGTGGCAGGGGGAGGTTAGTGTTAGCCACTGGAGATAAAAACTACATATTGTTTAATGTTATATTTTAATTAGTGAAAAAACTACATGGAAACTATACTGGGATTCCACATGTTCACATTTCACTTGTCAATGTTCTGAAATGCTATCAGCTGTGAAACCCCCAGGATATCACTGTCATGATGAATATAGACGTTGTAACTGTTGACATACAGTATCATACCTAACCCTGTAAAACAAATAACTTACTTTAAAGTATAGAATACAGAACAATCGCATTTGGATGACTAACTTCACTAATTTGAACTTTTTTTTTAATTTATTTCTTCTTAATACTGTGGGGCATATTGTTTTTTTTTAAAAATGAATAATTGCTGGATATCACCCAAAAATTGCTGTTTTCAGAGGCTGCTCACAAATGTTAGGCATCTCCTGAATAAATGTACAGTGAACCGCAGCAGAATCTCCTGAATCGCAGCAGATATTAGATATATTTGGTGCAGTACCATTTTCAATAGCACAAAACAGCTGCCATAAGTTTCTATGGCAGCTGCTAAATTGAGAAATGTACCAAGTAAAGCATTCAGGAGCTTGGCCAGGTAGCTAATGGTGTTAGCCATTGTAGCCTATGAGCTACAGTACATTCCATAAAATGTTCCAGGAGAGGGAAACTTCAGTACTGTTCAATCTCACACGTTCATCTGATTAGTATGCATGCACAATACTGTGGCCAAGGTCCAAACCTGGATGTAAAGCGATAGCATTAGTGATCATTATACTTTTGTACTAGGGATGAGTGGGTTCGGATCCGAGCCTGAATCAGAGTCCAGCTCAGGACTTCCCATTAGACTCGGATCCCAGTACGAGGCAAAATGTCATCATCCTGCTGTCGGATTCTTGCGGGTTTTGGTTTCCATATAAGGAGCCGCGTGTCACCGACATTTTCACTCCGGACTTGAAGAGTGAGGGAGACAGACCTCTGTCTCTCTGTGGGTGGTGGCGTCGGGTGGGGTCAGTGTGTGCTCTTTAGGGGTGCTGTCCTGGGGTGTCCTGTGCTGTTTGGGGTGCTGTACAGGGGTGTTGCTGTCCTGTGCTGTACAGGGGTGCTGTACTGGGGTGTGGTCCTGTGGTGTCCTGTGCTGTTAGGGGTGCTATACAAGAGTGCTGCTGTCCTGTGAAGTACAGGGGTTCTGTCCTATGCCGTTAGGGGTGCTGTCCTGTGTGCTGTAAAAATAAAGGGGCACTGTCCTGTGTGCTGTAAAAATAAAGGAACGCTGTGGCCCTGTCCTGTATGCTGTAAAAATATGGGGGTGCTGTAAATATAAAGGAATGCTGTGGCCCTGTCGGGTCCTGTAAAAATAAAGTAATGCTGTGGCCCTGTCGGGTGCTGTAAAAATAAAGGAACACTGTTGCCCTGTCGGGATCTGTAAAGATAAAGTAACACTGTGGCCCTGTCCTGCATGCTGCAAAAATATAGGGGTGCTGAAAAATAAAGGAACGCTGTGGTACTGTCGGGTGCTGTAAAAATAAAGGAACGCTGTGGCCCTGTCCTGTATGCTGCAAAAATATAGGAATGCTGTAAAAATAAAGGAACACTGTGGCCCTGTCAGGTGCTGTAAAAATAAAGGAACGCTGTGGCCCTGTCAGGTGCTGTAAAAATAAAGGAACGCTGTGGCCCTGCTGGGTACTGTAAAAATAAAGGAAATCTGTGGCCCTCTCCTGTATGCTGTAAAAATATAGGGGTGCTGTAAAAAAAAGAATGCTGTGGCCCTGTCGGGTGCTGTAAAAATAAAGGAACGCCGTGGACCTGTCAGGTGCAGTAAAAATAAAGGTACGCTGTGGCCCTGTCCTGTATGCTGTAAAAATATAGGGGTGCAGTAAAAATAAAGGAATGTTTTGGCCCTGTCGGGTGCTTTAAAAATAAAGGATTGGTGTTGCCTGTCAGGCATTGTAAAAAAAAAAAAAAAGGAATGCTGTGTCCCTGTTGGGTGCGGTAAAAATAAAGGTATGCAGTGGCCCTGTCGGGTGCTGTAAAAATAGAGGAACACTGTGGCCCTGTCGTGTGCTGTAAAAATAAAGGAACGCTGTGGCTCTGTCGGGTGCTGTATACATAAAGAAAAGCTGTGGCCCTGTCGGGTGCTGTAAAAATAAAGGAATGCTGTGGGCATGTAGACAGCTGTAAAAATAAAGGAACACTGTAGCCCTGTCGGGTGCTAGAAAATTACAAGAATGCTGTTAAAATAAAGGGGCACTGTTCTGTTTGCTGTAAAAATAAAGGGGCACTGTCCTGTGAAATGGAGAACAAAACTTTGGAGGAAAAAATTGTGAAAGATCAGGAACCACTTCCTAGTACTAGTGCTGAAACTGCTGCCACCAGTCATGACATTGACAATGCAATTCAATCAACGTTGTCTGAGAAGGCCGATGCCTGATGTCATAGTGGGCATGTAAAATCAAAGAAGCAAAAATTAATAATCAAATAAAAAGAAATGATCTGATGAGAAACGTAAAATTGGCAATATGCCATTCACGACATGAAGTGGCAAGGAAAGGATAAGGCCTTGGCCTAAGTTCATGATTTGTGGTTCAGCTTCTCATGAAGATGGAAGCTCTCCTCCCACTCGAGAAATTTTAAAAAATAAAGCTTGTTAAAGCACAGGGAAAAAAAACTCTGTGTTCAGACTCAGAGATATCACAAATCCCCAAGGAGAGTCCAAGTGTGTCCGTGGTTGCAATGTCTAGGCCTGACCATCTCAAGACTGTATGGGAAGAGGAGGCTCCTTCCACCATCTGCACACCCTCTACAAGTGCTGGGAGGAGCACCGCCTGTCTAGTTGCTGATATTAAGATTGAGGATGTCACTGTAGAAGTACACCAGGATGAGGAGGAGATTGGTGTAGCTGGCATTGAGGAGGAAGTTGAGGATGAGGAATCTGATAGTGATGTGCTTTGTTTGAATAAGGCACCAGTGGAGACAGTTGTTGGCCATGGGATGAAAAAGCCCATTGTCATGGCTGGGGAAAAATACCAAAAAATCCACCTCTTCGGTGTGGAATTATTTCTCCACAAATCCGGACAACAGGTGCCAAGCCATCTGTTGCCTTTGTCAATCCATAATAAGTAGAGGTAAGGATGTTAACCACCTAGGAACATCCTCCCTTAAAAGTCACCTGCAGAGTATTCATCATAAGTCATTGTCAAGTTCAGAAACTTTGGGTAAGAGTGTAAGCAGTCCAGTGACACCTACATCCCCTTTTCCTGTTGTATCCAAGCTCCTACAATCCACACCACCAACTCCCTCATCATCAATTTCCTCCTCAGTCAGTATCGGAAGTAGTTCTGCAGGCCATGTCACTGGCATGACTGATGAGTCCTCTCCTATCCGGGATTCCTCTGGAGGATCCTTGAGTTCTATGCCTACTGCTGCCGCTTCTGTTGTTGCTGCTGGGAGTCGATCATCATCCCAGAGAGGAAGTCGGAAGACCACTTGTACTACTTCAACTAAGCAATGGACTGTCCAATAGTCCTTTGCGAGGAAGATGAAATATGACAGCAGTCACCCTGTTGCAAAGTGGATTACTGAGGCCATAACAACTATGCTGGTGTTAGACGTGTTCCGGTATCCGCCATTAGTGCAGTGGGATTTAGACAGTTGATGGATGCACTGTGTCCCCAGTACCAAATCCCATCTAGATTCCACTTTACTGGGCAAGTGATTCCAGGACTGTACAGTGACATTAAGAAAAGTGTCCTCAAAAATGCAGTTGTACCCACTGTCCTCTTAATCAAGGACATGTGGACAAATGGAGCAGGGCAAACTAAGGACTATATGACTGTGACAGCCCACTTGGTAGATGTGTTGCCTTCAGCAGCAAGAACAGCAGCGGCCCCAGCAGCAGCATCTCACAAATGCCAACTCGTTCCTAGACAGGCTACGCTGTGTATCACCTGTTTCCATAAGAAGCACACCACTGAGAACCTCTTCGATAAACTAAGGAACATCATCGCACAATGGCTTACCCCACTTAGACTCTCCTGGGGATTTGTGATATCTGATAATGCCACCAATATTGTGCGTGCATTACATTTGGGCAAATTACAGCATGTCCCATGTTCTGCATGCACAATTAATTTGGTGGTGTAGAATTTTTTTTAAAATGACAGGGACATGCAGGAGATGCTGTCGGTGGCCCGAAAAATTGCGAGCCACTTTGAACATTCAGTGACTGCGTGCCGAAGACTGGAGTGCCAGCACTTTTGAACCTGCCCTGCCATCATCTGATGCAAGACATGGTAACGAGGTGGAATTTAACCCTCTATATGCTTCAGAGGATGGAGGAGCAGCAAAAGGCCATTCAAGCCTAAACATCCACCTATGACATAGGCAAAGGAGGGGGAATGCACCTGACTCAAGCGCAGTAGAGAATGATTTCCATCTTGTGCAAGGTTCTCCAACCCTTCGAACTTGCCACACGAGAAGTCAGTTCAGACAATGCCAGCTTGAGTCAGGTAATTCCCCTCATCAGGCTTTTGTAAAAGCAGCTGGAAAAATTGAAGAAGGAGCTAAAACTGAGTGATTCTGCTAAGTATGTGGGACAAGTGGATGGATCCCTTCATTCTCTTTGCCAGGATTCAAGGGTGGTCAGTCTGTTGAAATCAAATCACTACATTTTGGCCACCGTGCTCGATTGTAGGTTTAAGCCTACATTGTATCTCTTTCTGGCAGACACAAGTCTGCAGAGGTGCAAAGAGCTGCTGGTGAGAAAATTGTCAGCTCAAGCAGAACGTGACCCGTCAACAGCCCCTCCTTCATTTTCTCCTGCAATTGGGGAGGCAAGGAAAACAATAAAATTTCCTAGCTGACTCGCTGGCAGTGATGCAAGGCAGTCAGGAGAAAGTTTTGACATCTGGTCCGGACTGAAGGAGCTTCCAACAATTACTGACATGTCTACTGTCACTGCATATAATGCTGTCACCATTGAAAGAATGGTGGAGGATTATATCGGTGACAGCATCCAAGTCCTCCAGGAAGACCTTTACCAGCAATTGCCTTCAGAAAGTACACAGTGACCTGTGAAGGTTGATTTCAGCATGGACGAACTAATACTCTGTGAGGATGAGGAAGTAAACACTGAAGGGGGTGAGGAATCGGAGGATGAGGATGACATCTTGCCTCTGTAGAGCCAGTTTGTTCAAGGAGAGATTAATTGCTTCTTTTTGTGTGGGGGACCAAACAAACCACTCATTTCAGTTACAGTTGTGTGGCAGACCCTGTCGCTGAAATGACTGGTTTATTAAAGTGTGCATGTCCTGTTTATACAAAATAAGGGTGGGTGGGAGGGTCCAAGGACAATTCCATCTTGCACCTCTTTTATTTCTTTGCATTATGTGCTCTTTGGAGCCTAGTTTTTAAAACTGCTATCCTGTCTGCCACTGCAGTGCCCCTCCTATATTGGCCAGGTGTTATTACCCCCACCAACGCTGTTCTAACGCCGTTGGCATACCCTCTCCTGCCCCACGACTGCCTCTGCCTGTCAATCAGGCCGAGGCGATCACAGCTATGAGATGCGCACTCCCCAAAGGACATCAGGCTACGATCGCTGCCGCTGCAGTGAATGGGTCTGAATTAGACCCTATGTCTGTCTCTTTCCTACTGTCTTGACTTATCTTATTTACAAGCACATGACTGGATGTTGGTGCCAAAACTATATAATTAGAGGTGATCTAAAAAAAGGAATGCAAGATGCACTATGTCAAACTTCCATTACACCACAAGCTTTAGTAAAATTCCCAAACCATGATAAGGAGTAATTACTGTACAGCAGGGTGCACAGTGGAACAGGGTAAAAACAAAGTAACAGCTTTAGTTCAATAACAACATTTTATTTCTGTGCTCATAAATGACTCTTAAGGGGGGTACATACTAGAGATGTGCATCGGAAATTTTTCGGGTTTTGTGTTTTGGTTTTGGATTCGGTTCCGCGGCCGTGTTTTGGATTCGGACGCGTTTTGCCAAAACCTCCCTGAAATTTTTTTGTCGGATTCGGGTGTGTTTTGGATTCGGGTGTTTTTTTACAAAAAAACCTCAAAAACAGCTTAAATCATAGACTTTGGGGGTCATTTTGATCCCATAGTATTATTAACCTCAATAACCATAATTTACACTCATTTTCAGTCTATTCTGAACACCTCACACCTCACAATATTATTTTTAGTCCTAAAATTTGCACCGAGGTCGCTGGATGGCTAAGCTAAGCGACATAAGTGGCCGACACAAACACCTGGCCCATCTAGGAGTGGCACTACAGTGTCAGGCAGAATGGCACTTCCAAAAATAGTCCCCAAACAGCACATGATGCAAAGAAAAAAAGAGGCGCACCAAAGTCGCTGTGTGACTAAGCTAAGTGACACAAGTAGCCAACACAAACACCTGGCCCATCTAGAAGTGGCATTGCAGTGTCAGACAGGATGGCACTTAAAAAAATAGTCCCCAAACAGCACATGATGCAAAGAAAAATGAAAGAAAAAAGAGGTACAAGATGGAATTGTCCTTGGGCCCTCCCACCCACCCTTATGTTGTATAAACAGGTCATGTACACGACTGTGACTGAAATGACTGGTTGGTTTGGGCCCCCACCAAAAAAGAAGCAATCAATCTCTCCTTGCACTAACTGGCTCTACAGAGGCAAGATGTCCACCTCATCATCATCCTCCGATTCCTCACCCCTTTCACTGTGTATATCCCCCTCCTCACAGATTATTAATTCGTCCCCACTGGAATCCACCATCTCAGATCCCTGTGTACTTTCTGGAGGCAATTGCTGGTGAATGTCTCCACGGAGGAATTGATTATAATTCATTTTGATGAACATCATCTTCTCCACATTTTCTGGAAGTAACCTCGTACGCCGACTGCTGACAAGGTGAGCGGCTGCACTAAACACTCTTTTGGAGTACACACTGGAGGGGGGGCAACTTAGGTAGAATAAAGCCAGTTTGTGCAAGGGCCTCCAAATTGCCTCTTTTTCCTGCCAGTATACGTACGGACTGTCTGACGTGCCTACTTAAATGCGGTCACTCATATAATCCTCCACCATTCTTTCAATGGTGACAGAATCATATGCAGTGACAGTAGACGACATGTCAGTAATCGTTGGCAGGTACTTCAGTCCGGACCAGATGTCAGCACTCGCTCCAGACTGCCCTGCATCACCGCCAGCGGGTGGGCTCGGAATTCTTAGCCTTTTCCTCGCAGCCCCAGTTGCGGGAGAATGTGAAGGAAGATCTGTTGACGGGTCACGTTCCGCTTGACTTGACAATTTTCTCACCAGCAGGTCTTTGACACTATGCAGACTTGTGTCTGCTGGAAAGAGAGATACAACGTAGGTTTTAAATCTAGGATCGAGTACGGTGGGCAAAATGTAGTGCTCTGATTTCAACAGATTGACCACCCGTGAATCCTGGTTAAGCGAATTAAGGGCTCAATCCACAAGTCCCACATGCCTAGCGGAATCGCTCTGTTTTAGCTCCTCCTTCAATGTCTCCAGCTTCTTCTGCAAAAGCCTGATGAGGGGAATGACCTAACTCAGGCTGGCAGTGTCTGAACTGACTTCATGTGTGGCAAGTTCAAAGGGTTGCAGAACCTTGCACAACGTTGAAATCATTCTCCACTGCGCTTGAGTCAGGTGCATTCCCCCTCCTATGCCTATATCGTGGGCAGATGTATAGGATTGAATGGCCTTTTGCTGCTCCTCCATCCTCTGAAGCATATAGAGGGTTGAATTCCACCTCGTTACCACCTCTTGCTTCAGATGATGGCAGGGCAGATTCAGGACTGTTTGCTGGTGCTCCAGTCTTCGGCACGCGGTGGCTGAATGCCGAAAGTGGCCCGCAATTCTTCGGGCCACTGACAGCATCTCTTGCACGCCCCTGTCGTTTTTTAAATAATTCTGCACCACCAAATTCAATGTATGTGCAAAACATGGGACGTGCTGGAATTTGCCAACATGTAATGCACGCACAATATTGGTGGCGTTGTCTGATGTCACAAATCCCCAGGAGAGTCCAATTGGGGTAAGCCATTCTGCGATGATGTTCCTCAGTTTCCGTAAGAGGTTGTCAGCTGTGTGCCTCTTATGGAAAGCGGTAATACAAAGCGTAGCCTGCCTAGGAACGAGTTGGCGTTTGCGAGATGCTGCTACTGGTGCCGCCGCTGCTGTTCTTGCTGCGGGAGGCAATACATCTACCCAGTGGGCTGTCACAGTCATATAGTCCTGAGTCTGCCCTGCTCCACTTGTCCACATGTCCGTGGTTAAGTGGACATTGGGTACAACAGTATTTTTTAGGACACTGGTAACTCTTTTTCTGACGTCTGTGTATATTTTCGGTATCGCCTGCCTATAGAAATGGAACCTAGATAGTATTTGGTACCGGGGACACAGTACCTCAATCAAGTCTCTAGTTGCCTGTGAATTAACGGTGGATACCGGACACACGTTTCTCACCACCCAGGCTGACAAGACCTGAGTTATCCGCTTTTCAGCAGGATGACTGCTGTGATATTTCATATTCCTCGCAAAGGACTGTTGGACAGTCAATTGCTTACTGGAAGTAGTACAAGTGGTCTTCCGACTTCCCCTCTGGGATGACGATCGACTCCCAGCAGCAACAACAGCAGCGCCAGCAGCAGTAGGAGTTACACTCAAGGATGCTTCGGAGTAATCCCAGGCAGGAGATGACTCGCCAGACTTGCCAGTGACATGGCCTGCAGGACTATTGGCTTTCCTGTGTAAGGTGGAAATTGACACTGAGGGAGTTGGTGGTGTGGTTTGCAGGAGCTTGGTTACAAGAGGAAGGGATTTAGTGGTCAGTGGACTGCTTCCACTGTCATCCAAAGTTTTTGAACTTGTCACTGACTTCTGATGAATGCGGTCCAGGTGACGTAAAAGGGAGGATGTTCCTAGGTGGTTAACTTCCTTACCCCTACTTATTACAGCTTGACAAAGGCAACACACGGCTTGACACCTGTTGTCCGCATTTGTGTTGAAATAATTCCACACCGAAGAGGTGAGTTTTTTTGTATTTTGACCAGGCAAGTCAATGGCCATATTCGTCCCACGGACAACAGGTGTCTCCCCGGGTGCCTGACTTAAACAAACCACCTCACCATCAGAATCCTCCTTGTCAATTTCCTCCCCAGCGCCAGCAACACCCATATCCTCATCCTGGTGTACTTCAACAGTGACATCTTGAATTTGACTATCAGGAACTGGACTATGGGTGCTCCTTCCAGTACTTGCAGGGGGCGTGCAAATGGTGGAAGGCGCAAGCTCTTCCCGTCCAGTGTTGGGAAGGTGAGGCATCGCAACCGACACAATTGGACTCTCCTTGGGGATTTGTGATTTAGAAGAACGCACAGTTCTTTGCTGTGCTTTTGCCAGCTTAAGTCTTTTAATTTTTCTAGCGAGAGGATGAGTGCTTCCATCCTCATGTGAATCTGAACCACTAGCCATGAACATAGGCCAGGGCCTCAGCCGTTCCATGCCACTCCATGTCGTAAATGGCATATTGGCAAGTTTACGCTTCTCATCAGACGCTTTCAATTTTGATTTTTGGGTCATTTTACTGAACTTTTGTTTTTTGGATTTTACATGCTCTCTACTATGACATTGGGCATCGGCCTTGGCAGACGACCTTGATGGCATTTCATCGTCTCTGCTATGACTAGTGGCAGCAGCTTCAGCATGAGGTGGAAGTGGATCTTGATCTTTCCCTATTTTAACCTCCACATTTTTGTTCTCCATTTTTTAATGTGTGGAATTATATGCCAGAATCAATAGCAATGGCCTACTAGTATATATACTGCGCACAACTGAAATGCACCACAGGTATGGATGGATAGTATACTTGACAACACTGAGGTAGGTAGAGCAGTGGCCTTCCGTACCGTACTGCTATATATACTGGTGGTCACTGTCAGCAAACTGCAAAACTAAAATGCACCACAGGTATAGAATCTAGATGGATAGTATACTTGATGACACAGAGGTAGGTAGAGCAGTGGCCTCCCGTACCGTACTGCTATATATACTGGTGGTCACTGTCAGCAAACTGCAAAACTAAAATGCACCACAGGTATAGAATCTAGATGGATAGTATACTTGACGACACAGAGGTAGGTAGAGTAGTGGCCTTCCATACCGTACTGCTATATATACTGGTGGTCACTGTCAGAAAACTGCAAAACTAAAATGCACCACAGGTATAGAATCTAGATGGATAGTATACTTGACGACACAGAGGTAGGTAGAGCAATGGCCTTCCCTACCATACTGCTATATATACTGGTGGTCACTGTCAGCAAACTGCAAAACTAAAATGCACCACAGGTATAGAATCTAGATGGATAGTATACTTTACGACACAGAGGTAGGTAGAGCAGTGGCCTTCCATACCGTACTGCTATATATACTGGTGGTCACTGTCAGCAAACTGCAAAACTAAAATGCACCACAGGTATAGAATCTAGATGGATAGTAAACTTGATGACACAGAGGTAGGTAGAGCAGTGGCCTTCCGTACCATACTGCTATATATACTGGTGGTCACTGTCAGCAAACTGCAAAACTAAAATGCACCACAGGTATAGAATCTAGATGGATAGTATACTTGACGACACAGAGGTAGGTAGAGCAGTGGCCTTCCGTACCGTACTGCTATATATACTGGTGGTCACTGTCAGCAAACTGCAAAACTAAAATGCACCACAGGTATAAAATCTAGATGGATAGTATACTTGACGACACAGAGGTAGGTAGAGCAGTGGCCTTCCGTACCGTACTGCTATATATACAGGTGGTCACTGTCAGCAAAACTCTGCACTGTACTCCTCCTATATAATACTGCTGGTCCCCAGTCCCCACAATAAAGCAGTGTGAGCACAGATATATGCAGTACACTGAGCACAGATATGGAGCGTTTTTCAGGCAGACAACGCATAATACTGGTGGTCACCGGTCAGCAAAACTCTGTACTGTACTCCTCCTATATAATACTGCTGGTCCCCAGTCCCCACAATAAAGCAATGTGAGCACAGATATATGCAGCACACTGAGCACAGATATGGAGCGTTTTTCGGGTAGAGTACGGATAAAACTGGTGGTCACTGATCAGCAAAACTCTGCACTGTACTCCTCCTATATAATACAGCTGCTCTCCAGTCCCCACAATTAAGCAATAAGCACAAATATTTGCAGCAACATTAATAAACAGAGTGGACGCCTGCCACGTCCTCTCCCTAACATTTCCAATGCACAAGTGAAAATGGCAGCGACGTGCAGCTCCTTATATAGAATCCGAATCTCGCGAGAATCCGACAGCAGGATGATGCCGTTCGGGCACGCTCGGGTTAACCGAGCCATACGGGAGAATTCGAGTATGCCTCGGACCCGTGTAAAATGGGTGAAGTTCGGGGGGGTTCGGTTTCCGAGGAACCGAACCCGCTCATCACTAGTACATACGTAGCGATATGTGCTTAAATTCTAAGCAATCTGACTTAGAAAAGAAGCATACATCGCTCCATGTGTATACCCCATAGCGATAGTGATGCACGGCCCCGCACATCACTCTCGCTGACTCTAGATTGGCCTGCATGCAGGCACAATCTAGTTAGATCACTCACTTCACCGCTGGGTGAAGTGAGCGTCCCCTCCTGTCCCTCCCCCCCTCGCTTAGTACATTGCGCTGTATGCTGAGTGGGGAAGAGATGTGTGCTGAGCATTCTGTGCTAGATTGTTCAGCACACATGTGTACGTCTGAACTCCCCTTTAGTGCTAGGCACTAAAAATGTCTCAAAATGCAGTAGCTGTAATCCCGCAGCAGAAGTATAATTAAAGATACAGAAAATCTCTTTCTGCAGATTTGAGCATAAAAGGCAACTGAAACTAAAATACAATTTGTTGTCTTTGATATGTCACCGAAGATACTGAAAAGCTCTCCTTGCTTCCTTCAGTAAGTTTGCAACAGGAAGCATAGAAAGCATAGAACCTCCTGCTTCTCACAGGGTCACACACACAAGACTCTTCAAATTCTTTATCAATTCCTTCATATTTGTACATGAGCTTTTTACTTTATTTAAAGTAATTTACACTTTGGGTAATGTTAGACCATTTTCAGTTAATACCATGGAAAGTGCAATAAACTTCCATCACAATCAACATTTAGGTGCCATGATTACTCAGGTGTTCATTGCAGAGGTTTAAGGCTAAGGTGGCTAGTAATAATATCTAGAATACCCATACCATAGTCTTTGAGGTTCACACAGTGAGACTTTTACATATTTTTCATCAGATTCATAATTTATAAAGAAATGAGAACATTAGTAGTGCTATGAATATAAACTAGAGATGTACACCGTAAATTTTTCGGGTTTTGTGTTTTGGTTTTGGATTCGGTTCCGCGGCCGTGTTTTGGATTCGGACGCGTTTTGGCAAAACCTCCCTGAAAATTTTTTATCGGTTACGGGTGTGTTTTGGATTCGGGTGTTTAAAAAAAAAAAAAAAACCTCAAAAACAGCTTAAATCATAGAATTTGGGGGTTATTTTGATCCCATAGTATTATTAACCTCAATAACCATAATTTACACTCATTTCCAGTCTATTCTGAACACCTCAAAATATTATTTTTAGTCCTAAAATTTGCACCGAGGTCGCTGGATGACTAAACTAAGCGACCCAAGTGGGCGGCACAAACACCTGGTCCATCTAGGAGTGGCACTGCAGTTAAAGACAGGATGGCAGACAAAAAAACTAGTCCCAAAACAGCACATGATGCAAAGAACAAAAAGAGGTGCAAGATGGAATTGTCCTTGGGTCCTCCCACCCACACCTATGTTGTATAAACAGGACATGCACACTTTAACAAACCCATCATTTCAGCTACAGGGTCTGCCACACGACTGTGGCTGAAATGACTGGCTGGTTTGGACCCCCACCAAAAAAGAAGCAATCAATCTCTCCTTGCACAAACTGGCTCTACAGAGGCAAGATGTCCACCTCCTCCTCATTGTCCGATTCATCACCACTTTCACTGTGTACATCCCAAGAGTATTAATTCGTCCCCACTGGAATCCACCATCTCAGGTCCCTGTGTACTTTCTGGAGGCAATTGCTGGTGAATGTCTCCACGGAGAAATTGATTATAATTCATTTTGATGAACATCATCGTCTCCACATTTTCTGGAAGTAACCTTGTACGCCGATTGCTGACAAGTTGACCGGCTGCACTAAACACTCTTTCGAAGTACACACTGGAGGGGGGGCAACTTAGGTAAAATAAAGCCAGTTTGTGCAAGGGCCTCCAAATTGCCTCTTTTTCCTGCCAGTATACGTACGGACTGTCTGACATGCCTACTTGGATGCGGTCACTCATATAATCCTCCACCATTCTTTCAATGATGACAGAATCATATGCCGTGACAGTAGACGACATGTCAGTAATCGTTGGCAGGTCCTTCAGTCCGCTCCAGACTGCCCTGCATCACCGCCAGCGGGAGTGCTCTGAATTCTTAGCCTTTTCCTAGCAGCCCCAGTTGCGGGAGAATGTGAAGGAGGAGCTGTTGATGGGCCACGTTCCGCTTGACTTGACAAGTGTCTCACCAGCAGGTCTTTGAACATGTGCAGACTTGTGTTTGCCGGAAAGAGAGATATAACATAAGCTTTAAACCTAGGATCGAGCACGGTGGCCAAAATGTAGTGCTTTGATTTCAACAGATTGACCACCCGTGAATACTGATTCAGTGAATGAAGGGCTCCATCCACAAGTCCCACATGCCTAGCGGAATCGCTCCGTTTTAGCTCCTACGTCAATCTCTCCAGCTGTTTTGCAAAAGCCTGATGAGGGGAATGACCTGACTCACGCTGGCAGTATCTGAACTGTCTTCACGTGTGGCAAGTTCAAAGGGTTGCAGAACCTTGCACAACTTGAAATCATTCTCAACTGCACTTGAGTCAGGTGCATTCCACTCCTTTGCCTATATATCGTAGGCAGATGCATAGGCTTGAATGGCCTTTTGCTGCTCCTCCATCCTCTGAAGCATATAGAGGGTTAAATTCCACCTCGTTACCACCTCTTGCTTCAGATGATGGCGGGGCAGGTTCAGGAGTTCACCAAATTCAATGTATGTGCAAAACATGGGACATGCTGGAATTTGCCCACATGTAATGCACGCACAATATTGGTGGCATTGTCTGATGTCACAAATCCCCAGGAGAGTCCAATTGGGTTAAGCCAATCTGCGATGATGTTCCTCAGTTTCCGTAAGAGGTTGTCAGCTGTGTGCCTCCTATGAAAAGCGGTGATACAAATCGTAGCCTGCCTAGGAACGAGTTGGCATTTCCAAGATGCTGCTACTGGTGCATCCGCTGCTGTTCTTGCTGCGGGAGGCAATACATCTACCCAGTGGTCTGTCACAGTCATATAGTCCTGAGTCTGCCCTGCTCCACTTGTCCACATGTCCGTGGTTAAGTGGACATTGGCTACAACTGCATTTTTTAGGACACTGGTGAGTCTTTTTCTGATGTCTGTGTACATTCTCGGTATCGCCTGCCTAGAGAAGTGGAAACTAGATGGTATTTGGTACCGGGGACACATTACCTCAAGAAATTCTCTAATTCCCTGTGAACTAACGCCGGATACCGGACACACGTCTAACACCAACACAGCTGCCAAGGCCTGAGTTATCCGCTTTGCAGCAGGATGACTGCTGTGATATTTCATCTTCCTCGCAAAGGACTGTTGGACAGTCAATTGCTTACTGGAAGTAGTACAAGTGGTCTTCTGACTTCCCCTCTGAGATGACGATCAACTCCCTGCAGCAACAACTGCAGTGCCAGCAGCAGTAGGCGTTACACTTAAGGATGCATCGGAGGAATCCCAGTCAGGATAGCACTCGTCAGACTTGCCAGTGACATGGCCTGCAGGACTATTGGCATTCCTGTCTAAGGAGGAAATTGACACTGAGGGAGTTGGTGGTGTGGTTTGCAGGAGCTTGGGTACAAGAGGAAGGGATTTAGTTGTCAGTGGACTGCTTCCGCTGTCACCCAGAGTTTTTGAACTTGTCAATGACTTTAGAGGAATGCGGTCCAGGTGACGTATAAGGGAGGATGTTCCTAGGTGGTTAACGTCCTTACCCCTACTTATTACAGCTTGACAAAGGCAACACACAGCTTGACAACTGTTATCCGCATTTCTGTTAAAATAATTCCACACCGAAGAGGTGATATTTTTTTTGTAATTTGACCAGGCATGTCAATGGCCTTATTCATCCCACGGACAACAGGTGTCTCCCCGGGTGCCTGACTTAAACAAACCACCTCACCATCAGAATCCTCCTTGTCAATTTCCTCCCCAGCGCCAGCAACACCCATATCCTCATCCTGGTGTACTTCAACAGTGACATCTTCAATTTGACTATCAGGAACTGGACTGTGGGTGCTCCTTTCAGTACTTGCAGGGGGCGTGCAAATGGTGGAAGCGCCTCCTCTTCCTGTCCAGTGTTGGGATGGTCAGGCATCGCAACCGACACATTTGGGGATTTGTGATTTAGAAGAACGCACAATTCTTTGCTGTTCTTTTGCCAACTTATGTCTTTTCAGTTTTCTAGCGGGAGGATGAGTGCTTCCATCCTCATGTGAAGCTGAACCACTAGCCATGAACATAGGCCAGGGCCTCAGCCGTTCCTTGCCACTCCGTGTCGTAAATGGCATATTGGCAAGTTTACGCTTCTCCTCAGATGCTTTTAATTTAGATTTTTGGTTCATTTTACTGAACTTTAGTTTTTTGGATTTTACATGCTCTCTACTATGACATTGGGCATTGGCCTTGGCAGAAGACGTTGATGGCATTTCATCATCTCGGCCATGACTAGTAGCTGCAGGTTCTGCATGAGGTGGAAGTGGATCTTGATCTTTCCCTATTTTACACTCCACATTTTTGTTCTCCATTTTTTAATGTGTGGAATTATATGCCAGTAATATATCAATAGCGGTACTGTCTGTACCACTACTGCTGGTCACCAAAAAGCTGCAATGTCCTACTATATACTGCTCACATTAATGCAGCACAGATATGGATAGTATACTTGACACAGAGCTGCTAGATACAGCAATGGCCTACTGTATTGTACTATATGTATACTGTTGGTCACCAAAATGCTGCACTGTCCTACTATATACTGCTCACAATAATGCAGCACAGATATGGATAGTATACTTGACACAGAGCTGCAAGATACAGCAATGGCCTACTGTATTGTACTATATGTATACTGCTGATCACCAAAATGCTGCACTGTCCTACTATATACTGCTCACAATAATGCAGCACAGATATGGATAGTATACTTGACACAGAGCTGCAAGATACAGCAATGGCCTACTGTACTGTACTATATGTATACTGCTGGTCACCAAAATGCTGCACTGTCCTACTATATACTGCTCACAATAATGCAGCACAGATATGGATAGTATACTTGACACAGAGCTGCAAGATACAGCAATGGCCTACTGTACTGTACTACTATAATTATATTATTTACTGGTGGTCACCACAATGCAGCACACTGAGCACAGATATTTGCAGCACACTGAGCACAGATATTGAGCGTTTTCAGGCAGAGAACGTAGATATTTGCAGCACACTGAGCACAGATAATTGCAGCACACTGAGCACAGATATTTGCAGCACACTGAGCACAGATACAGAGCTTTTCAGGGAGAGAACGCCGCCACATCCTCTCCGTTCAATATCCAATGCACGAGTGAAAATGGCGGCGATGCGCGGCTCTTTATATAGAATACGAATCTCGCGAGAATCCAACAGCGGGATGATGATGTTCGGGCGCGTTCAGGTTAACCGAGCAAGGCGGGAAGATCCGAGGCTTCCTCGGACCCGTGTAAAATAGGTGAAGTTCGGTGGGGTTCAGATCTCGGAGAACCGAACTCGCTCATCTCTACTTATAAGTGCTGCAAACTGTATATTTATTTTTAAAACAAGTGCCCAATCTCTTGTATTTACTAAAATTCTTCCTATCAACCAAGACTCAACAGAGCAATGAAGAGTAAACTCCCAAAAGCAAACTGTGCGTTAGGATTCATTTGCATTCAGTAATTATCTTGTTACTGTTCCACATTCTTGTAGCAGTCCTTGGCAGAGAATCTTGAGTAAGCGTGAGTGCGCCTTTTAAACAAGGGCTTAAACTGATCATTTAAACAGCGTTAAATATTTGGAATCTTTTGTTATTTTTTGCAAAGTTTTTTTTGTATTAATCAACTTGTTTATAGATTGAGGGAAGAAAGGGTTATTAAATATATAAATTTAGCCAACTCAATCTGGCATTGTTTGTTTTTTGTGTTTGTATGTTGTTGTTTTTTTCTGTGAGTGTTAGTTTATTTAAAGAGCCCCGGGGAAACCATTAATTAGCGTATTTGGCAATTATGAAGCAATTAGCACTTTATGGTCTGGCAATAAGAAAGTTAATGTACTAGTGATTTATTAAAACCTATGGAAGCTGCAAGGGAATAGTTGGTCTCATTTTAGAGAATCAACATATGAAAGCAACAATTATTACATATGAGCAGGAAGAGACAATACCTTTATTTTTTCAGGATTTAAAAAGTAAATCATTCTTCAAGGTGATCATTCTATTATTATCAAATGTATCACTCTATATAAACTAGAGATGAGCGGGTTCGGTTTCTCTGAATCCGAACCCGCCAGAACTTCATGTTTTTTTTCACGGGTCCGAGCGACTCGGATCTTCCCGCCTTGCTCGGTTGACCCGAGCGCGCCCGAACGTCATCATGACGCTGTCGGATTCTCGCGAGGCTCGGATTCTATCGCGAGACTCGGATTCTATATAAGGAGCCCGCGTCGCCGCCATTTTCACACGTGCATTGAGATTGATAGGGAGAGGACGTGGCTGGCGTCCTCTCCATTTAGAATTAGAATAGATTAGAGAGACACTTGATTTACTAATTTTGGGGAGCATTAGGAGTACTCAGTAGTGTACAGTGCAGAGTTTTGCTGATAGTGACCAGTGACCACCACTTTTATTTATAATCCGTTCTCTGCCTGAAAAAAGCGATACACAGCACACAGTGACTCAGTCACATACCATATCTGTGTGCACTGCTCAGGCTCAGGCCAGTGTGCTGCATCATCTATTATCTATATATAATATTATATATATCTGTCTGACTGCTCAGCTCACACAGCTTATAATTGTGGGGGAGACTGGGGAGCACTACTGCAGTGCCAGTTATAGGTTATAGCAGGAGCCAGGAGTACATAATATATTATATAGTGAGTGACCACCAGACACACAGTGCAGTTTATTTAATATATCCGTTCTCTGCCTGAAAAAAGCGATACACACAGTGACTCAGTCAGTCACATACCATATCTGTGTGCACTGCTCAGGCTCAGGCCAGTGTGCTGCATCATCTATATATATATTATATATCTGTCTGACTGCTCAGCTCACACAGCTTATAATTGTGGGGGAGACTGGGGAGCACTACTGCAGTGCCAGTTATAGGTTATAGCAGGAGCCAGGAGTACATAATATTATATTAAAATTAAACAGTGCACACTTTTGCTGCAGGAGTGCCACTGCCAGTGTGACTAGTGACCAGTGACCTGGCCACCAGTATATAATATTAGTAGTATACTATCTCTTTATCAACCAGTCTATATTAGCAGCAGACACAGTACAGTGCGGTAGTTCACGGCTGTGGCTACCTCTGTGTCGGCACTCGGCAGCCCGTCCATAATTGTATATACCACCTAACCGTGGGTTTTTTTTCTTTCTTTATACATACATACTAGTTACGAGTATACTATCTCTTTATCAACCAGTCTATATATTAGCAGCAGACACAGTACAGTGCGGTAGTTCACGGCTGTGGCTACCTCTGTGTCGGCACTCGGCAGCCCGTCCATAATTGTATATACCACCTAACCGTGGTTTTTTTTTCTTTCTTTATACATACATACTAGTTACGAGTATACTATCTCTTTATCAACCAGTCTATATATTAGCAGCAGACACAGTACAGTGCGGTAGTTCACGGCTGTGGCTACCTCTGTGTCGGCACTCGGCAGCCCGTCCATAATTGTATATACCACCTAACCGTGGTTTTTTTTTTCTTTCTTTATACATACATACTAGTTACGAGTATACTATCTCTTTATCAACCAGTCTATATATTAGCAGCAGACACAGTACAGTGCGGTAGTTCACGGCTGTGGCTACCTCTGTGTCGGCACTCGGCAGCCCGTCCATAATTGTATATACCACCTAACCGTGGTTTTTTTTTCTTTCTTTATACATACATACTAGTTACGAGTATACTATCTCTTTATCAACCAGTCTATATATTAGCAGCAGACACAGTACAGTGCGGTAGTTCACGGCTGTGGCTACCTCTGTGTCGGCACTCGGCAGCCCGTCCATAATTGTATACTAGTATCCAATCCATCCATCTCCATTGTTTACCTGAGGTGCCTTTTAGTTGTGCCTATTAAAATATGGAGAACAAAAATGTTGAGGTTCCAAAATTAGGGAAAGATCAAGATCCACTTCCACCTCGTGCTGAAGCTGCTGCCACTAGTCATGGCCGAGACGATGAAATGCCAGCAACGTCGTCTGCCAAGGCCGATGCCCAAAGGCATAGTACAGAGCATGTCAAAACCAAAACACCAAATATCAGTAAAAAAAAGACTCCAAAACCTAAAATAAAATTGTCGGAGGAGAAGCGTAAACTTGCCAATATGCCATTTACCACACGGAGTGGCAAGGAACGGCTGAGGCCCTGGCCTATGTTCATGGCTAGTGGTTCAGCTTCACATGAGGATGGAAGCACTCAGCCTCTCGCTAGAAAACTGAAAAGACTCAAGCTGGCAAAAGCACCGCAAAGAACTGTGCGTTCTTTGAAATCCCAAATCCACAAGGAGAGTCCAATTGTGTCGGTTGCGATGCCTGACCTTCCCAACACTGGACGTGAAGAGCATGCGCCTTCCACCATTTGCACGCCCCCTGCAAGTGCTGGAAGGAGCACCCGCAGTCCAGTTCCTGATAGTCAGATTGAAGATGTCAGTGTTGAAGTACACCAGGATGAGGAGGATATGGGTGTTGCTGGCGCTGGGGAGGAAATTGACCAGGAGGATTCTGATGGTGAGGTGGTTTGTTTAAGTCAGGCACCCGGGGAGACACCTGTTGTCCGTGGGAGGAATATGGCCGTTGACATGCCAGGTGAAAATACCAAAAAAATCAGCTCTTCGGTGTGGAGGTATTTCACCAGAAATGCGGACAACAGGTGTCAAGCCGTGTGTTCCCTTTGTCAAGCTGTAATAAGTAGGGGTAAGGACGTTAACCACCTCGGAACATCCTCCCTTATACGTCACCTGCAGCGCATTCATAATAAGTCAGTGACAAGTTCAAAAACTTTGGGTGACAGCGGAAGCAGTCCACTGACCAGTAAATCCCTTCCTCTTGTAACCAAGCTCACGCAAACCACCCCACCAACTCCCTCAGTGTCAATTTCCTCCTTCCCCAGGAATGCCAATAGTCCTGCAGGCCATGTCACTGGCAATTCTGACGAGTCCTCTCCTGCCTGGGATTCCTCCGATGCATCCTTGCGTGTAACGCCTACTGCTGCTGGCGCTGCTGTTGTTGCTGCTGGGAGTCGATGGTCATCCCAGAGGGGAAGTCGTAAGCCCACTTGTACTACTTCCAGTAAGCAATTGACTGTTCAACAGTCCTTTGCGAGGAAGATGAAATATCACAGCAGTCATCCTACTGCAAAGCGGATAACTGAGTCCTTGACAACTATGTTGGTGTTAGACGTGCGTCCGGTATCCGCCGTTAGTTCACAGGGAACTAGACAATTTATTGAGGCAGTGTGCCCCCGTTACCAAATACCATCTAGGTTCCACTTCTCTAGGCAGGCGATACCGAGAATGTACACGGACGTCAGAAAAAGACTCACCAGTGTCCTAAAAAATGCAGTTGTACCCAATGTCCACTTAACCACGGACATGTGGACAAGTGGAGCAGGGCAGGGTCAGGACTATATGACTGTGACAGCCCACTGGGTAGATGTATGGACTCCCGCCGCAAGAACAGCAGCGGCGGCACCAGTAGCAGCATCTCGCAAACGCCAACTCTTTCCTAGGCAGGCTACGCTTTGTATCACCGCTTTCCAGAATACGCACACAGCTGAAAACCTCTTACGGCAACTGAGGAAGATCATCGCGGAATGGCTTACCCCAATTGGACTCTCCTGTGGATTTGTGGCATCGGACAACGCCAGCAATATTGTGTGTGCATTAAATATGGGCAAATTCCAGCACGTCCCATGTTTTGCACATACCTTGAATTTGGTGGTGCAGAATTTTTTAAAAAACGACAGGGGCGTGCAAGAGATGCTGTCGGTGGCCAGAAAAATTGCGGGACACTTTCGGCGTACAGGCACCACGTACAGAAGACTGGAGCACCACCAAAAACTACTGAACCTGCCCTGCCATCATCTGAAGCAAGAAGTGGTAACGAGGTGGAATTCAACCCTCTATATGCTTCAGAGGTTGGAGGAGCAGCAAAAGGCCATTCAAGCCTATACAATTGAGCACGATATAGGAGATGGAATGCACCTGTCTCAAGTGCAGTGGAGAATGATTTCAACGTTGTGCAAGGTTCTGATGCCCTTTGAACTTGCCACACGTGAAGTCAGTTCAGACACTGCCAGCCTGAGTCAGGTCATTCCCCTCATCAGGCTTTTGCAGAAGAAGCTGGAGGCATTGAAGAAGGAGCTAAAAGGGAGCGATTCCGCTAGGCATGTGGGACTTGTGGATGCAGCCCTTAATTCGCTTAACAAGGATTCACGGGTGGTCAATCTATTGAAATCAGAGCACTACATTTTGGCCACCGTGCTCGATCCTAGATTTAAAGCCTACCTTGGATCTCTCTTTCCGGCAGACACAGGTCTGCTGGGGTTGAAAGACCTGCTGGTGACAAAATTGTCAAGTCAAGCGGAACGCGACCTGTCAACATCTCCTCCTTCACATTCTCCCGCAACTGGGGGTGCGAGGAAAAGGCTCAGAATTCCGAGCCCACCCGCTGGCGGTGATGCAGGGCAGTCTGGAGCGACTGCTGATGCTAACATCTGGTCCGGACTGAAGGACCTGACAACGATTACGGACATGTCGTCTACTGTCACTGCATATGATTCTCTCAACATTGATAGAATGGTGGAGGATTATATGAGTGACAGCATCCAAGTAGGCACGTCACACAGTCCGTACTTATACTGGCAGGAAAAAGAGGCAATTTGGAGGCCCTTGCACAAACTGGCTTTATTCTACCTAAGTTGCCCTCCCACAAGTGTGTACTCCGAAAGAGTGTTTAGTGCCGCCGCTCACCTTGTCAGCAATCGGCGTACGAGGTTACATCCAGAAAATGTGGAGAAGATGATGTTCATTAAAATGAATTATAATCAATTCCTCCGCGGAGACATTGACCAGCAGCAATTGCCTCCACAAAGTACACAGGGAGCTGAGATGGTGGATTCCAGTGGGGACGAATTGATAATCTGTGAGGAGGGGGATGTACACGGTGATATATCGGAGGGTGAAGATGAGGTGGACATCTTGCCTCTGTAGAGCCAGTTTGTGCAAGGAGAGATTAATTGCTTCTTTTTTGGGGGGGGTCCAAACCAACCCGTCATATCAGTCACAGTCGTGTGGCAGACCCTGTCACTGAAATGATGGGTTGGTTAAAGTGTGCATGTCCTGTTTTGTTTATACAACATAAGGGTGGGTGGGAGGGCCCAAGGACAATTCCATCTTGCACCTCTTTTTTCTTTTCTTTTTCTTTGCATCATGTGCTGATTGGGGAGGGTTTTTTTGGAAGGGACATCCTGCGTGACACTGCAGTGCCACTCCTAGATGGGCCCGGTGTTTGTGTCGGCCACTAGGGTCGCTAATCTTACTCACACAGTCAGCTACCTCATTGCGCCTCTTTTTTTCTTTGCGTCATGTGCTGTTTGGGGAGGGTTTTTTGGAAGGGACATCCTGCGTGACACTGCAGTGCCACTCCTAGATGGGCCCGGTGTTTGTGTCGGCCACTAGGGTCGCTAATCTTACTCACACAGCTACCTCATTGCGCCTCTTTTTTTCTTTGCGTCATGTGCTGTTTGGGGAGGGTTTTTTGGAAGGGACATCCTGCGTGACACTGCAGTGCCACTCCTAGATGGGCCCGGTGTTTGTGTCGGCCACTAGGGTCGCTAATCTTACTCACACAGCTACCTCATTGCGCCTCTTTTTTTCTTTGCGTCATGTGCTGTTTGGGGAGGGTTTTTTGGAAGGGCCATCCTGCGTGACACTGCAGTGCCACTCCTAGATGGGCCCGGTGTTTGTGTCGGCCACTAGGGTCGCTAATCTTACTCACACAGCTACCTCATTGCGCCTCTTTTTTTCTTTGCGTCATGTGCTGTTTGGGGAGGGTTTTTTGGAAGGGCCATCCTGCGTGACACTGCAGTGCCACTCCTAGATGGGCCCGGTGTTTGTGTCGGCCACTAGGGTCGCTAATCTTACTCACACAGCTACCTCATTGCGCCTCTTTTTTTCTTTGCGTCATGTGCTGTTTGGGGAGGGTTTTTTGGAAGGGACATCCTGCGTGACACTGCAGTGCCACTCCTAGATGGGCCCGGTGTTTGTGTCGGCCACTAGGGTCGCTTATCTTACTCACACAGCGACCTCGGTGCAAATTTTAGGACTAAAAATAATATTGTGAGGTGTGAGGTATTCAGAATAGACTGAAAATGAGTGTAAATTATGGTTTTTGAGGTTAATAATACTTTGGGATCAAAATGACCCCCAAATTCTATGATTTAAGCTGTTTTTTAGTGTTTTTTGAAAAAAACACCCGAATCCAAAACACACCCGAATCCGACAAAAAAAATTCGGTGAGGTTTTGCCAAAACGCGGTCGAACCCAAAACACGGCCGCGGAACCGAACCCAAAACCAAAACACAAAACCCGAAAAATTTCAGGCGCTCATCTCTAATATAAACAGGACTGGCAGATGCTCAACTGGCAAACCTTAGTAGCACCTGTTATGAGTCACCAGTGTGGCTCATCACTGGTCCCGCTGGTTGCGGAGCGACCAAGACTCCGGGAGGCCGCAGGGCACTCTGGGTCTAAATTAACTTGACAGCCAGAACTTGGCTGTACGTACGCGCAGCTGATGTGAGTATCTCATTAAAGAGGCTGGTCCTCTACACAGCAGCCAATTGGTTCTTACCTTTGTTATTACCCAGGCAGTGCTGCACATCCAATGCTGGTGATAGCTTATACTTCAGTGGTGCTGCCTGGTTTGTGCCATGTGTAATATTGTCCTGGTCTCCTGCTCTGCATATGCCTGCCGTTCCTGTTTTCAGTTACTACATTCTTGTGGAACTTTATTTTTGTATCTACTAACTGCAACTATTCTACACACAGTAATTTCTATCTATGCTGATTACCAACTGCAAAGCCATATGTGTCCATGCTTACTCAGCGATTACAATTCTACTGATTACCATCTTGAAGTACAGCATAAGAACCTCTGCTTTTCAAATGTATGCTGTGCTGGAATTTATGCTGCTCTTATTCCAGAAAGCTATTCAAGTTACATACTGTGTGGATTCAGTTGCTGCCATTACAACAAGTCTTGCTGTTGTGGGTAATTGTCTGCTATTCACCTGTGTGCAATCCTGATACTCTGACCTTCAATTAATCCTGCTCATGCTAGTTATAGTTCTGCAAATTACATATGCCCTTGCAGTGTATTTGTGTTACTCCAGATAATACCATGTTATCACCCTTGTATTGAATGAGCGCCTACTGCCTGAATTTAAGTCCAGGCAGCCGCCTAACTACTGATGAGTGCATAAAGCTCTATGGAAACAATGGGTTGTTGTTATTGGTAGAAGATCTCAGTAGAAGGCTCTAGTGATCTCATTCATATGCAGGGGTGTTTAATAACAGCACAACATCTTTCTGCAGAGTCATCCCCAAACACCCTGCTGCTGTATAATCTAGTAGAGAGGGGGAGATATTGTCTACATTCTTTACAGTCTATATTACATGCAATTAACTCTGTGGACAGATCTCATGATTTTTATCACTTATGTATACAGTATTACAAAATGTACTAGGGAGACTGCACACACAACTTTTATCAACTACAGGCAAGTCAAAGTCATACACATCTCAGCCACATGTCCACTTTTGGCCTAGTGGACAAAACTAGGGTGCTACTACGCATTTGCACCTACTATAAATGGGCCATGTGCATAGTGTTGGTATCTTGTGATGTCACATGATGGGGTGGGGCCACCAGCAGTAGAAAGTGGAGAGCTGCCCGGATGAATTCCATGCTCCTTAGGGGCAATGGCACCTCTATCACACCCCTTCCTACAGCCCTATTCGTGGGCATGTAGATGTGTTTGAGAACTATTCAGAGGTGAGTATACACAGAGATCTCTTGCACCAAAGATAGGGCTGGTGTTAAACCACTCTGATAGTGATAATGGTTACTTTCACAAGCAGATGGATGGATGTGATGCAGTCTGCACATCGTTGCTACATACTGCCAGAACGTGCACTCTAGCCGTGCTGGGCTGCCTCTTTTGCCACCCAATTCACTGTGAATGGGGCTCGTGTGCACCTAAGATGCATGCTCATCTTAGATGTCCACACGGTTGCGTCAAAGAAGGCGAATGCACATAGATGTAGACACAATGAGCCTGGCTACATCTGTAGGTGCAGACAATTGTGAAAACAGGCAAATACAGATGTGTCCTCTTTCACCTATCATTTTTGTGTAATATGGTGAGGGACCCTTGACATGATTTAGATGCTCTGCCACACATCTGAATTTTGCATATTATTTGCATTGTAGGCATACACTAAGTAACTTTTAGTGTACCACGCACACTACATTAGTACTTTTAATACAAAGGAATTGGTATAAAGTGGCAGATCATGATTACTGATATGGGAGGCATGGTGCAAGGCATGGTGCGGGCGCTCATATTGGAACTCTGGGGCAGATGTTTAAGCCTGTAGAAGTGATAAGTGGAAGGTAATAACACACCAGCCAATCATTACAGGTTTGAAAAATTACACGTAGCAGCTGATTGGATGGTGCTTTATCACCTTCCACTTATCACTTCTTTATCACTGCTTTATCACTTCTCCAGGCTTAATGCATCTGCCCCTCTGTTTTTTGCCTTTTTACCAAGATTAGCGACGGAGTCACAGACAAAGTATATGAAATGCCAGCATCACTGTATGCAGCATACCTCTGCATTATATTTTAGTCTCATTAGTGATGTGGCACTTCAATTGCTGTGAGTACGTGCTTGTCTAAGATGGGCGTGCATCTTAGATGCGCACGTGCCGCATTCACAGTGAACGTGTGGCGTGGGAGCGCCTAGACACGCAAAGAGTGCCCGTCCCGTCAGGATGTAGCTACGATGAGTGTGCCTACATCTGTAATTTGAGAAAAGCGAATACTTTGAGAAAATGTTTATGGTTGTATGCTTGGGGCGGCTAAGATATTTGACATGATATGAGGATAGGTGTATGTGGACATTTCACATCTCTTTCCGAGCAGGCAATGTAATTGCAGAGGCAGACAATTTACTGGAACTTTGAAGCAAGCTCTTAGTTTTTTAGGTCCCTCCTAACTGGTTGGATATTAGAGATGAGCGGGTTCGGTTCTCTGAGAACCAAACCCCCCCGAACTTCACTACCCAAGCCCGGCTCAGGTTTTCCTGCCTGACTCGGAAACCAGAGCGAGGCAAAATGTCATCATCCCACTCCTGCATTGGAGAGTGTAGCGAGAGGACGTCTCTCCATCCTCAGTGTCTGTGTGGGAAGGAAAGTGGGGTGGCGATTCCAGTGCTGTCTTGTGCTGCTCAGTCCAGTGGTAGTGTCTTGTGCTGCATCAGTCCAGTCTCAGTGGTGGTGTCCTCTGCTGCCATATGTCCAGTGCTACTGTATAAGTCCAGTCCAGTGGTGCTGTGTTGTGCTGCATCAGTTCAGTGGTGGTGTCTTGTGCTGCATCAGTCCAGTCACAGTGGTGGTGTCCTCTGCTGCCATATGTCCAGTGCTGCTGTATAAGTCCAGTCCATTGCAGTGGTGCTGTGTTGTCCTGCATCAGTCCAGTGGTGGTGTCCCTGTGCTGCTGTATAAGTCCAGTGGCACTGCCGTATATGTCCAGTGATATTTCCATATATGTCCAGTAATACTGCTGTATAAGTCCAGTGATACTGCTGTATAAGAACAGTGACACTGCCGTATAAGATAAGTGGTACTGTCGTATAAATCCAGTCCAGTGATACTGCCGTATAAGTCCACTGATACTGCTGTATATGTCCAGTGGTACTGCCATATAAGTCCAGTGATCCTGCGTATATGTCCAGTGGTACTGCCATATAATTCCAATGATACTGCCGTATATATGTCCAGTGGTACTGCCGTATAAATCCAGTGGTATTGGGGTGTAAATCCAGTCCAGTGATACTGCCATATAAGTCCAGTGATACTGCCATATATGTCCAGTGGTACTGCTGTATTAATCCAGTGATACTGCCGTATATGTCAAGTGGTACTGCCGGATAAATCCAGTGATACAGGCATATAAATCCAGTCCAGTGATACTTCCGTATAAGTCCAGTGATTCTGCTGTATATGTCCAGTGTACTGCCGTATTAATCCAGTGATACTGCCATATATGTCCAGTGGTACAGCCGTATAAATCCAGTGGTACTGGCATATAAATCCAGTCCAGTGATACTGCCGTATAAATCCATTGCTACTGTCGTATATGTCCAGTGGTACTGCCGTATAAATCCAGTGATACTGGTGTATAAATTCAGTCCAGTGATACTGCCGTATAAGTCCAGTGATACTGCCGTATATGTCCAGTGGTACTGCCATATAATTCCAGTGATACTGCCATATATGTCCAGTGGTACTGGCGTCTAAATCCAGTGATACTGCTGCACACTTGTGTCGCTTAGCTTAGTCATACAGCTACCTCATTGCATCTTTTTTACTTCTTTGCATGATGTGCTGTTTGGGAACTATTTTTTTTTTAAGTGCCATCCTGTCTGACACTAAAGTGCCACTCCTAGATGGGCCAGGTGTTTGTGTTGCACTACCAATAATCCTTATAAAAACACAGCGCTTACAAAACCACCAAAAAATCAATATACTTGTAAAATAATGACCACTATTATTTAATAGCTATTTGAATTATAATAGTTGTCACCACCAAAAGTGGAAAGACAACATTCCAGTTGGACAATACTTGAGGATGAAGAGGAATTGTACAGAGTTGAATGAATTTCATAAACACACTGCTATACTCACAGAGGCTTTTCTAGACCAAGGGTACCCTTTAGAATTATTAAATAAAGCATTGGAAAAAGTAGAGAACAGAGATAGAGGTTCCCTTCTGACCAAAATAGAGAGAAGTGAGATATTGAAGAACAAAGACGAGGGAGAAATCCTTCCATTTATTACTAAATATAATGTCTGTTCCAATGAAATTAGAAGTATATTAAATAAGAACTTTGATATTCTAAAATTGGATACAACCCTTAAACCCTCTTTGGGGGATACAGCGAAAGTGGTCTTTCGTAAAGCTAAGAATATTAAGAACTTTATTTCCCCAAGTTACTTTCAGGCACAGAAAGAAGATATGTCTAAATCTAAAACTAAGAACTGGTTAACAACCTTGAGAGGTTGCTATAAATGTGGAAGAAAAAATTGTCTCACATGTCCCTTTATGATTAATAGAAGCACATGCTTTAAATCTTTCAATTTGGGTCTTTCATTTGATATAAAGACCATTATCAACTGTCAACAGACTTATGTTATTTATCTAGTGAGCTGTAGATGTGGAAAGCAGTATGTGGGCAGGACCACAAGGACCCTGAATACCAGGTTCCTTGAACATAGAAGGAACGTAATGAAGAAAAATCTCAAACATAGCCTCTCAAGACATGTAGTTCACCAACATGGAGGAAGTATTGAAGTACTATCGGTCCAGGGGATTGAGTATGTAGCCCCCACACCGAGAGGGGGGGACAGATTTAATCGTCTGTGTACCAGAGAGGCTTTCTGGATATTTTCGTTGGGCACACTTGTTCCTGGTGGTCTGAACGAGAATGTTGAACTAAATAACATTGGAAGTTGTTAATTTGAGGTATACAATTCTTGTCTTGTTATGTTTAAATAACACCTTAATAATAATCATAACATATTAAGTAACCATTAATAATAATTAAAACAAATAATAATAAAAATATATGAAAACGTTTTAGAATATCATTATTATATATATATATATATATGGTTATTTAATTAGTACTATATGTATCTGTATGATACGATTGAATTTATCAACCAATATATGGAATAGGTGTTCCTTCTCTATGTCCCTTCCTTCCCCCCCCCCCCTCCCCTCCTTTTTCCTCTCTCTTTTTTCTTGATTTGTTGTGAATAAATAAATATGCTATTAATTGAAACTATAATTATACTGAACTATTTACTATTAGAATCAATGATAAATTAAATTAAAATAGAGGATCATGTATGGATTCGAACCGGGCACTCTGGGTATTGTGTGCACTGAATAAATCCACTGAGCTATCAAAGCTGTTTAATTCTCTCTTTATAATTTAATCCTATTGTAGATGTTATGTAATTTAGTCTCCTGGTCAGTTCTACTAGCGTTAAAATTAAATGATAAAACGATAAAGTAAATGTATAAAACTATTTATAGTGTACTAATAATATTTTTAAAACCACCAAAGAATCTATTACAGACCACTTAGTATGTTATATTGAAGTAGTATTTAATTAATTTACGGCTGTGGGAAAAAATAGTGATTTCATGTGCTGAGTAGTGATAGCAGCATGCCACATATATAGATCTGAACAACTGCATATAATTAAGTTAATCAGCAAGGTGATTGGTTGGTCCCACCTTAAAAAGGAACCAGCAACACTGCTATGATAAACCTCTGATGAAACCGCTTGCCCTACTGGCGGAGAAACGCGTAAGGAGGGCACTTGTCACTTGAATCCTGTTGGCCGATGACTCTCCATCTCTCTCTGTGACTGCAAGATCGGCCGGCGAGCCGCTAAACGGGGATACTGCTGAAGCGTGACCTGGCCAAAGAGGTACGCTCCCCGTCCAATACAAGCCACGGCGGCCGTGAGTATTCATCAGCTCACATTGCGGTTATAACATTCCGGGGTCGTAGCATACCGCTGGAGACATCTAACCAACACAGCGCTCTCCCCCGTGGATACACATGCATATGTGTCACATAAGAAACTGAGATTACAGAGACTGTATAAATTCGGATGTACATTGTATCTCCATGAGAAGTTGATACAGACTTACTTCAATACATTTATGGATGGATTCACACAAAAGTCTTAACGGACATTTATACTGAGTCATAAGCACAGGATTTAAGCAATTCTATATGTTTATTAATTTTTAAATGTGGTTATACATGTGGATTATATTTTAATAAAGCTGTATAAATATTTTTATTATATATCTGGTTTCAGCGCTCCTTGGTTTGTCTAGTGTATAATTGTTAGTTTGTGTTGCACACTTGTGTCGCTTAGCTTAGTCATACAGCTACCTCATTGCACCTATTTTACTTCTTTGCATGATGTGCTGTTTGGGGATTATTTGTTTTTTGATTGCCATCCTGTCTGCCACTGCAGTGCCAGTCCTAGATGGGCCAGGTGTTTGTGCCGCACACTTGTGTCGCTTAGCTTAGTTATACAGTCACATTGGTGCAACCTTTTAGCCTAAAAACAATATTGTGAGGTGTGAGGTGTTCAGAATAGACTGGAAATGAGTGGAAATTAATTTAATTGAGGTTAATAATACTGTAGGATCAAAATTACCCTCAAATTCTGTGATTTTAGCTGTTTTTATGGGTTTTTTTTTTTTTAAATCATCCATATCTAAAACCAAAACCAAAACACGAAAGGGTGGTTTTGGCAAACCCAATACAGTTCCAAAACTCGAGCATGGAACCAGAACCAAAACCAAAACACAAAACACGAAAAGTGCCCGCCGCACATCTCTAATGATATGTTGTCAGCCATAATTTGGAAGTTGACCATGTCGACAGTCATGTTGTAAACAGTAATGAAATGTCCACATGATAGAATGTCGACAGATCGTTCCTGGTGGCCAAGGTGACTTACCTTCTCCTAGTAGCTGCAGCCGCTCCAGCATGGTGTACAGGTCCTGGCAGTCACTTGAATGTGACTTACAGGTCAACCCTCCGATGCTCCGGCATTAGTCTGAGCATTTCTACCCTATGCCTTACACTAATGCCTACCCCTAACCGTCCCTCTAGTGCCTATGTCTAACACCCACCCCCACTGCAGCCTAACCCTCCTGCAGCAACTGAATCCTAATGCTGAAATGCTGTCTGCTGCGAAACCCTGGTCACCTTGTCCTGGGATTATTTACATTTTGTGGGATATACCACAAAAGCTGTTTAATAAATATGCCCCTACAGTATATACAGTAAATCATGTAAGTGTTTCACTACTCACAGTATTTGAAACTATATGTAGTTTCTCTCAGCAGTACAGTATACCCTGTTATGGAAGAATTATTTATTGGAGCATTCCTAATATTGGTTATATTTTGTGAGTGCTCTGCAATAAACTGCATTACTGCATTTTGTACTGTATATCAAATTGAACTTAATTAATACTCTAATAATTCAAGTTGCATAATAGAGTGGACAAGGAATGGAAAACAGTTTTACAAAATAGAAAGAGGGAATAATAATAATATGAGTGTAAACTGATATAGGGGTAGAACACTGTCTAAAGTTCATCAAAGACAACACTGACCCATGGAGAAGTGGTCTACAGGTACTACAGGTCTTTTCCAAAAAGGTTCACAGAGAAGCAGTTAAGAGGATAGTCACAAAGCAGAGATTAGAAGAGGAACAGATAAAAAACCTCAGGGAAACAACGAGAGCATGGAAGCAAAGGTGGAAAATCAATGCGCATGAATAACAAAGGTTAGACAAAATGAAGTATTTTCTCTGCAATGCATTAGTGCTATACGGGATAGCTTTTAAAATGTCAAGAATATAAAAAGGTAAAGCAAGATTCTGCATGTAGATACTCAGTGGTACATTATTCCGAGTCTGAACTTTTCAGAAACTCTGCAAAACTATATCAGAACACTTATTATTGCCAGCAAAATCATATTTATTTGCGTTAGAAATGCCCTTTAATAATTGAAAGCATAGACACTTTTTGTTCTCTAAAATTATCCCTCATACTTACACTGTTGAAAGTAAAAGTGTTAAACATCCTAGTGATATTTGGTGGACCCCCTCATTCGAAGTAAAGCATTCGTTACCCCTACTAACAAGAAATAAAGACACGGAGACTTGAATTTGGCAGAAAAATTGCTAGCTATTTATTTGACCCTAACCATCGCAAACCTGTAAATGAAAACTTAGTTAAGATACCGATTCAGCCGGTATATGGTGGCAGAAAAAAGAACGGCTCTATTAAACTAACGCTAACCTTAAAAAGCTAAAATTCGAAACCATCCTAGTTTAACTACAAACTATCAAAATCGGTAATAGGTGACAACTCAACCCCCACAGTGACTACCCACCCTGATGGGTGCCCTGCCGCTGCCTCCCGGACGGGTGGTCGAGCGGCCAATAAGTCGATGGAGGTGAGTGCACCTAAACCACACCAAACTGTAAATCACTACATCTTACCATACAACAACAAACTGCCGTTATTTTCCGCCAATAAATAGCCAACGATAAAACCAGCCAACAATTCAACGCCAAGGCACTCCGTGCCAGAACCTCTATCAACAGGGCGGGAGGGCGGGAAGGCAATTCACCAACAAGAGAGGAAAAATGGCCCAGCCTTCCCTATATATATTAACCCTCCCCTTTTCCAAAGGCTGTACTTTCCTCACAACTAGGTCCACCCCTCACAAGATGTTTAACTCATTCCTTTCCTATGTAGTCAATTCTCTCTCCTAAACATCCTAGTGATATTTGGTGGACCCCCTCATTCGAAGTAAAGCATTCGTTACCCCTACTAACAAGAAATAAAGACATGGAGACTTGAATTTGGCAGAAAAATTGCTAGCTATTTATTTGACCCTAACCATCGCAAACCTGTAAATGAAAACTTCGTTAAGATACCGATTCAGACGGTATATGGTGGCAGAAAAAAGAACGGCTCTATTAAACTAACGCTAACCTTAAAAAGCTAAAATTCGAAACCATCCTAGTTTAACTACAAACTATTAAAATCGGTAATAGGTGACAACTCAACCCCCACAGTGACTACCCACCCTGATGGGTGCCCTGCCGCTGCCTCCCAGACGGGTGGTCGATGGAGGTGAGTGCACCTAAACTAGAGATGAGCGGGTTCGGTTTCTCTGAATCCGAACCCGCCCGAACTTCATGGTTTTTTTCACGGGTCCGAGCAGACTCGGATCCTCCCGCCTTGCTCGGTTAACCCGAGCGCGCCCGAACGTCATCATGACGCTGTCGGATTCTCGCGAGACTCGGATTCTATATAAGGAGCGGCGCGTCGCCGCCATTTTCACACGTGCATTGAGATTGATAGTGAGAGGACGTGGCTGGCGTCCTCTCCATTTAGATTATAAGAGAGAGAGATTTACTGGAGCTTAGGACTAGGAGGAGTACTGTAGAAGTGTAGAGAGTGCAGAGAGTTTACTAGTGAGTGACCACCAGACAGTGCAGTTTATTTAATATATCCGTTCTCTGCCTGAAAAAAGCGATACACACAGTGACTCAGTCACATACCATATCTGTGTGCACTGCTCAGGCTCAGCCCAGTGTGCTGCATCATCTATATATATTATATATCTGTCTGACTGCTCAGCTCACACAGCTTATAATTGTGGGGGAGACTGGGGAGCACTGCAGTGCCAGTTATAGGTTATAGCAGGAGCCAGGAGTACATAATATTATATAGTGAGTGACCACCAGACAGTGCAGTTTATTTAATATATCCGTTCTCTGCCTGAAAAAAGCGATACACACAGTGACTCAGTCACATACCATATCTGTGTGCACTGCTCAGGCTCAGCCCAGTGTGCTGCATCATCTATATATATTATATATCTGTCTGACTGCTCAGCTCACACAGCTTATAATTGTGGGGGAGACTGGGGAGCACTGCAGTGCCAGTTATAGGTTATAGCAGGAGCCAGGAGTACATAATATTATATTAAAATTAAACAGTGCACACTTTTGCTGCAGGAGTGCCACTGCCAGTGTGACTGACCAGTGACCTGACCACACTGACCACCAGTATAGTTAGTAGTATACTTATATTGTGATTGCCTGAAAAAGTTAAACACTCGTCGTGTGACTTCACTTGTGTGTTGTTGTTTTTTTTATTCTATAAAAATAAAACTCATTCTGCTGACAGACAGTGTCCAGCAGGTCCGTCATTATATAATATATAATATATACCTGTCCGGCTGCAGTAGTGATATATATATATTTTTTATATCATTTATCATCCAGTCGCAGCAGACACAGTACGGTAGTTCACGGCTGTGGCTACCTCTGTGTCTGCACTCGGCAGGCAGTCCGTCCATAATTGTATACCACCTAACCGTGGTTTTTTTTTCTTCTTTATACATACATACTACTACGACATCTCTTTATCAACCAGTCTATATTAGCAGCAGACACAGTACAGTACGGTAGTTCACGGCTGTGGCTACCTCTGTGTCTGCACTCGGCAGGCAGTCCGTCCATAATTGTATACCACCTAACCGTGGTTTTTTTTTCTTTCTTCTTTATACATACATAGTTACATAGACATCTCTTTATCAACCAGTCTATATTAGCAGCAGACACAGTACAGTACGGTAGTTCACGGCTGTGGCTACCTCTGTGTCTGCACTTGGCAGGCAGTCCGTCCATAATTGTATACCACCTTACCGTGGTTTTTTTTTCTTTCTTCTTTATACATACATAGTTACATAGACATCTCTTTATCAACCAGTCTATATTAGCAGCAGACACAGTACAGTACGGTAGTTCACGGCTGTGGCTACCTCTGTGTCTGCACTCGGCAGGCAGTCCGTCCATAATTGTATACCACCTAACCGTGGTTTTTTTTTCTTTCTTCTTTATACATACATAGTTACATAGACATCTCTTTATCAACCAGTCTATATTAGCAGCAGACACAGTACAGTACGGTAGTTCACGGCTGTGGCTACCTCTGTGTCTGCACTCGGCAGGCAGTCCGTCCATAATTGTATACCACCTAACCGTGGTTTTTTTTTCTTTCTTCTTTATACATACATACTACTACGACATCTCTTTATCAACCAGTCTATATTATTAGCAGCAGACACAGTACAGTACGGTAGTTCACGGCTGTGGCTACCTCTGTGTCTGCACTCGGCAGGCAGTCCGTCCATAATTGTATACCACCTAACCGTGGTTTTTTTTTCTTTCTTCTTTATACATACATAGTTACATAGACATCTCTTTATCAACCAGTCTATATTAGCAGCAGACACAGTACAGTACGGTAGTTCACGGCTGTGGCTACCTCTGTGTCTGCACTCGGCAGGCAGTCCATAATTGTATACTAGTATCCATCTCCATTGTTTACCTGAGGTGCCTTTTATTTGTGCCTATTAAAATATGGAGAACAAAAATGTTGAGGTTCCAAAATTAGGGAAAGATCAAGATCCACTTCCACCTCGTGCTGAAGCTGCTGCCACTAGTCATGGCCGAGACGATGAAATGCCAGCAACGTCGTCTGCCAAGGCCGATGCCCAATGTCATAGTACAGAGCATGTCAAATCCAAAACACCAAATATCAGAAAAAAAAGGACTCCAAAACCTAAAATAAAATTGTCGGAGGAGAAGCGTAAACTTGCCAATTGTTACGATTCCTGTACTCCAGACTGGAGAAGATCTTATGGCAGAGATCTGAGTACAGGAATGAAATACAGGTTGTGGGAGCTGGAGAGCCTAGTAACCCCTGGCGCCCTAACTCCGTTGTCTCGCCCGTGTTATCAGAAATCCCCTGCGAGACTATGGTTGCTTGAGCCCATGGCAGCCGCGTTCGAAGGGCGGATTATGTCTGCCCAACCCCGATGCCCCCGCAGGTCTTAATGGGAGACAAGGGGAAGTCCGAGACAGGGTGATAACAAGGGGCCCTCTGACTAAGCAACCAAGCCAGGGGTTACAAGCTAACTTAACTAAATCAAAAGGTATGTGCGGACTAGCCGCCAGGGAAAAGGACAACCAAGGATCCACGGATCCGACACTCCTATCCGGCACCGCTGGACACCAGAGTGGATCTTGTGGAAGCGGAATCCTCCGCAAAGCTCCAGAACTCAAAATAAACACAATAATAAATAGTAGCGGACAAGCCGCAACACACGGCTGCGCCGCGACTCACGAACACCACCAGATGTTAAAGGTGCTCGGTCAGACTCCAGGAACAGATGGTAACTTCCGAGTACTGGATCACTGAGAACAGGAACAAACGAACAGACCGGGACTGGGAACTCTCTTTGCAGCAGAATCAGGCAAACAGGAAGCTATCACCGGCGTCTGTGAGGAGTCCTGGGAGTGCTTTTAACAGAGAGTCTTCCAATCAGCTGTTTGGAGGCTGATTGGATTAAATGCCATGCAGCTGACAAGCTGCATGGCCAGGGAAACAGATGAGTGATAATTACAACATGCCGTGCAGCTGCATGCTACACAGCCAGGAAACCAGTGATGATATAAACTTAGACCCAGCAACGGGGAACACGATCCGACAGTGGCGTCCCCGTTGCTAGGCGCCGGCCGCACTGACGAGCGGACCCTCGGCGCCTAACAGTACCCCCCCTTGAGGAGGGGTCAAGGAACCCCTAAATCCGGGTTTCTGAGGAAATTCTTGAAAAAATGCCCTTTTGAGCCTTGGGGCATGAAGGTCCTCATCTAGGACCCACGACCTTTCCTCAGGACCATAACCTTTCCAATGCACCAAAAAATAAAGCCGACCCCGGGACAGCTTGGAATCGAGAACCTTCTCAACCACGAACTCCTGCTGACCCTGTACATTAACTGGTGATCTCCCCTGAGGTTTTTTACGAGGAAATCTGCTAGATGAAACATATGGTTTGAGCAAAGAGCAATGGAAGGTATTTCCGATTCGTAACGTTTTTGGTAGCTGTAACCGGAAAGCAACTGGATTGACTTTTTTGATAATGAGAAATGGTCCAATAAATCTAGGACCCAATCTGGCTGAGATTTGTCGAAGTTTGATATTGCGAGTCGACAGCCACACCCTGTCTCCTACTCTAAAAGTGCACGGCCGCCGGAACCTGTCCGAAAAATCTTTTTCCTTGAAAGCTGCTTTTCTGAGAGCTATGTGCACTTTTTTCCAAATAAGTTTAAGATGAGAGGTCAGGGCCAGAGAGGAGACAGAGGAATGTTGGAAAAATGAATTAGCTCTGGGGTGGAAACCAAAAACTGCAAAAAATGGAGACACATTGGTGGAGGAATGACAGGCATTATTATAAGCAAACTCTGCCAATGGAAGAAACTCAGACCAGTCATTTTGGAGTTTGGCCGAGTACAAACGCAAATATTGTTTTAAGGATTGGTTCACTCGCTCAGTCTGTCCATTTGATTGTGGATGATAACCGGAGGTTAATGATAATTTCATTTTTAACGAAGCACAAAAAGACTTCCAAAACTGTGCAATGAATTGTGGACCCCTGTCAGAAACAATATCAGTGGGTAACCCATGGAGTCTGAAAACATGACGGAGGAACAAGACTGCCAATCCCTGGGCAGATGGCAATCGGGGAAGACCAATAAAATGAGCCATCTTACTAAAACGGTCCACTACCACCCATATGACTGTGCATCCAGCTGACAGAGGGAGATCCACCACAAAATCCATGGAGATATGCGACCATGGTCTAAGAGGAACATTCAATGGCATAAGTTGACCAATAGGCAAAGAACGGGGAACTTTATGCTGTGCACAGACCTGACACGAAAAAACAAACTCTTTAATGTCTTTAGAAAGACCAGGCCACCACACTGAGCGGGATACCAATTCAAAAGTTTTAGCGACTCCCAGATGCCCTGCAACTTTGCTATCATGAAATTCCTCCAAAACAGTTGCTCTCAAAAACTCAGGAACAAAAAGACGACCAGCAGGAGTATTTCCCGGAGCTTGATGTTGAAGCAGCTTCAATTGAGAAAAAACATCCTGTGTGAGACCTGCCTGAATGACTGAAGGCGGAAGTATGAGAGTAACAGGACTGTTGTCTTGAGCGGGAAGAAAACTGCGTGAGAGGGCATCTGCCTTGGTATTCTTGGAACCAGGTCTGAAGGTGATAATGAATTTGAAACGAGTGAAAAATAAAGCCCAACGAGCCTGTCGGGCATTCAGTCGCTTAGCTGATTCAATGTATTGAAGATTTTTGTGATCTGTCAAAACAGAAATGGTATGGGTCGCTCCTTCAAGCCAATGTCTCCACTCCTCAAAAGCCCATTTAATAGCCAGCAACTCCCGATTACCAACATCGTAGTTGGATTCAGCAGATGAGAATTTCCTGGACATAAAGGCACAAGGATGTAACTCAAGGGAATCTGGATCCTTCTGAGAAAGGATAGCCCCTACACCAACCTCTGAGGCATCTACCTCAACGATGAAAGGCAATTCTGGGTTGGGATGTCTAAGGACAGGGGCTGAGACAAAGGCTTGTTTCAAGGCCTGAAAAGATACTTTAGCTTCACATGACCAATTGGTAGGATCTGCTCCCTTCTTAGTGAGTGCCACAATGGGAGCAACTATGTCAGAGAAAGAGTGAATAAACCTTCTGTAGTAGTTCGCAAACCCTAAAAAGCGCTGAATTGCTTTTAAGTTGGTGGGTTGCGCCCAACTCAGGATGGCTTGGAGCTTCTTAGGTTCCATTCGGAATCCCCGAGGGGAAATAATGTACCCTAAAAAGGATACCTCCGTGACGTGAAATTCACACTTCTCCGGTTTGGCATACAAGTGATTTTCACGTAATTTCTTAAGTACCTGACGCACCTGGGTAACATGTTGTTCTATAGAGTCAGAATAAATCAAAATGTCGTCTAAATAGACCACAACGAATCTTCCCAGAAACTCACGGAGCACATCATTAATGAGATCCTGAAAGACTGCCGGAGCGTTAGATAGGCCGAAAGGCATGACCAGATACTCATAGTGACCTGATTGAGTACTGAATGCCGTTTTCCACTCATCCCCCGATCTGATTCTAATGAGATTATATGCTCCTCTCAGGTCAATCTTAGAAAAAATAACAGCCGAACGTAGCTGATCAAAGAGGACAGAGATCAGAGGCAGAGGGTAAGTATTCTTTACTGAGATTTTATTCAGGGCTCGAAAGTCAATGCAGGGTCTGAGGGAACCATCCTTCTTCTCTACGAAGAAAAAACCTGCACTTAAAGGGGATTTAGATGGCCTGATAAACCCTTTCTCAAGACTTTCTTTCACATACTCATTCATGGCCACAGTTTCAGGACCAGACAATGCATATAACCTTCCTTTAGGCAACGTGGCACCAGGAATTAACTCAATGGTACAATCATAAGGCCTATGGGGAGGCAAAATATCCGCATTGCCCTTGGAAAACACATCCAAAAAATCTTGGTACTCTCCAGGAATATGTGCGGACCTGGCAGCAGCTACTCGGATAGGAAGTGTAATACATTCTTTATCACAGATGGTACTCCATTGTAAAATCTCCCCAGACTGCCAATCTATGATGGGATTATGAAAGGCCAGCCAAGGGTGACCCAGAACCACAGGAACTGCTGGACAATGGGTAAGAAAAAACTCAATCTTTTCAGAATGTAGAGCTCCCACCGAGAGCAAAACAGGAGGTGTACATAGAGAAATAACCCCATTGGATAAGGGACTCCCATCTAAACCATGCATGGTGATACACCTACTTAAGGTTAACTGAGGAATACCTAAGGCCTTGGCCCATGTTAAGTCCATAAAGTTTCCTGCAGCTCCACTGTCCACAAAAGCAGAGACCGAGGAACAGAGGCTGTCATAAGAAACTTTAGCAGGAACCAATAGTGAATTATTTGAGGAGATGAGCTGTAGACCAAAGTGAACCCCCTCACTATTCACTTGGTCAGGAAGTTTCCCGACTTGTTTGGGCAACTACGGGCAAAATGTCCCTTACCTCCGCAGTACAAACACAGACCAGAATTTTGCCTCCTGGTTCTTTCTTCCGGAGACAATTTGGAGAGACCAATCTGCATAGGCTCCTCCATGTCTATCGGAACGGAAGAAACACAGGGAAAAGAAACTACAGATGCCCCTTTCTCAGTCCTCCGCTCTCTGAGCCGACGATCTATTTTAATAGAGAGCTCCATGAGTTTATCAAGGTTCTCAGGAGCGGGATACTGAAGGAGGCTGTCTTTTATAGATTCAGATAAGCCGAGGCGAAACTGACTGCGCAGGGCAGGATCATTCCAGCCACAGTCGTTCGACCAACGGCGAAACTCTGTACAATAATTCTCTGCAGGATTCCTACCCTGTCTTAGAGCACGCAACTGACTTTCTGCGGATGCCTCTCTATCAGGGTCGTCATACAATAGCCCTAAAGATTTCAAAAAAGCGTCTACAGACGATAAGGCCGGATCGTCTGTCTTTAAACCAAAAGCCCAGGTCTGAGGATCCCCCTGAAGCAGAGAAATTATAATTCCAACCCGCTGAGCCTCCGTACCAGAGGAAACTGGTCTTAAACGAAAATACAGTTTACAAGACTCTTTAAAATTAAAAAACTGTTTTCTATCCCCAGAAAAACGGTCAGGCAGATGCATTTTTGGTTCAGGGATGACCCTCGGGGAAGTCCGTAACAGATCTTCCTGTGAGCTCACCCGGAGGGACAGATCCTGAACCATCTGGGTAAGTTCCTGAATCTGACTAACCAAAAACTGGCCAGGATTTGGCCCAACACCGGTGGGATTCATGAGGCCGACAAAATTCTCCCTACTGGATAAGTGAAAAAATTAACTCCTGTTGAAATTTTTTCTTTTGTCTGGCCGGTGATAATGTTACGATTCCTGTACTCCAGACTGGAGAAGATCTTATGGCAGAGATCTGAGTACAGGAATGAAATACAGGTTGTGGGAGCTGGAGAGCCTAGTAACCCCTGGCGCCCTAACTCCGTTGTCTCGCCCGTGTTATCAGAAATCCCCTGCGAGACTATGGTTGCTTGAGCCCATGGCAGCCGCGTTCGAAGGGCGGATTATGTCTGCCCAACCCCGATGCCCCCGCAGGTCTTAATGGGAGACAAGGGGAAGTCCGAGACAGGGTGATAACAAGGGGCCCTCTGACTAAGCAACCAAGCCAGGGGTTACAAGCTAACTTAACTAAATCAAAAGGTATGTGCGGACTAGCCGCCAGGGAAAAGGACAACCAAGGATCCACGGATCCGACACTCCTATCCGGCACCGCTGGACACCAGAGTGGATCTTGTGGAAGCGGAATCCTCCGCAAAGCTCCAGAACTCAAAATAAACACAATAATAAATAGTAGCGGACAAGCCGCAACACACGGCTGCGCCGCGACTCACGAACACCACCAGATGTTAAAGGTGCTCGGTCAGACTCCAGGAACAGATGGTAACTTCCGAGTACTGGATCACTGAGAACAGGAACAAACGAACAGACCGGGACTGGGAACTCTCTCTGCAGCAGAATCAGGCAAACAGGAAGCTATCACCGGCGTCTGTGAGGAGTCCTGGGAGTGCTTTTAACAGAGAGTCTTCCAATCAGCTGTTTGGAGGCTGATTGGATTAAATGCCATGCAGCTGACAAGCTGCATGGCCAGGGAAACAGATGAGTGATAATTACAACATGCCGTGCAGCTGCATGCTACACAGCCAGGAAACCAGTGATGATATAAACTTAGACCCAGCAACGGGGAACACGATCCGACAGTGGCGTCCCCGTTGCTAGGCGCCGGCCGCACTGACGAGCGGACCCTCGGCGCCTAACACCAATATGCCATTTACGACACGGAGTGGCAAGGAACGGCTGAGGCCCTGGCCTATGTTCATGGCTAGTGGTTCAGCTTCACATGAGGATGGAAGCACTCAGCCTCTCGTTAGAAAAATGAAAAGACTCAAGCTGGCAAAAGCAGCACAGCAAAGAACTGTGCATTCTTCGAAATCCCAAATCCACAAGGAGAGTCCAATTGTGTCGGTTGCGATGCCTGACCTTCCCAACACTGGACGTGAAGAGCATGCGCCTTCCACCATTTGCACGCCCCCTGCAAGTGCTGGAAGGAGCACCCGCAGTCCAGTTCCTGATAGTCAGATTGAAGATGTCAGTGTTGAAGTACACCAGGATGAGGAGGATATGGGTGTTGCTGGCGCTGGGGAGGAAATTGACCAGGAGGATTCTGATGGTGAGGTGGTTTGTTTAAGTCAGGCACCCGGGGAGACACCTGTTGTCCGTGGGAGGAATATGGCCGTTGACATGCCAGGTGAAAATACCAAAAAAATCAGCTCTTCGGTGTGGAGGTATTTCACCAGAAATGCGGACAACAGGTGTCAAGCCGTGTGTTCCCTTTGTCAAGCTGTAATAAGTAGGGGTAAGGACGTTAACCACCTCGGAACATCCTCCCTTATACGTCACCTGCAGCGCATTCATAATAAGTCAGTGACAAGTTCAAAAACTTTGGGTGACAGCGGAAGCAGTCCACTGACCAGTAAATCCCTTCCTCTTGTAACCAAGCTCACGCAAACCACCCCACCAACTCCCTCAGTGTCAATTTCCTCCTTCCCCAGGAATGCCAATAGTCCTGCAGGCCATGTCACTGGCAATTCTGACGATTCCTCTCCTGCCTGGGATTCCTCCGATGCATCCTTGCGTGTAACGCCTACTGCTGCTGGCGCTGCTGTTGTTGCTGCTGGGAGTCGATGGTCATCCCAGAGGGGAAGTCGTAAGACCACTTTTACTACTTCCACCAAGCAATTGACTGTCCAACAGTCCTTTGCGAGGAAGATGAAATATCACAGCAGTCATCCTACTGCAAAGCGGATAACTGAGGCCTTGGCATCCTGGGTGGTGAGAAACGTGGTTCCGGTATCCATCATTACTGCAGAGCCAACTTGAGACTTGTTGGAGGTACTGTGTCCCCGGTACCAAATACCATCTAGGTTCCATTTCTCTAGGCAGGCGATACCGAAAATGTACACAGACCTCAGAAAAAGAGTCACCAGTGTCCTAAAAAATGCAGCTGTACCCAATGTCCACTTAACCACGGACATGTGGACAAGTGGAGCAGGGCAGGGTCAGGACTATATGACTGTGACAGCCCACTGGGTAGATGTATGGACTCCCGCCGCAAGAACAGCAGCGGCGGCACCAGTAGCAGCATCTCGCAAACGCCAACTCTTTCCTAGGCAGGCTACGCTTTGTATCACCGCTTTCCAGAATACGCACACAGCTGAAAACCTCTTACGGCAACTGAGGAAGATCATCGCGGAATGGCTTACCCCAATTGGACTCTCCTGTGGATTTGTGGCATCGGACAACGCCAGCAATATTGTGTGTGCATTAAATATGGGCAAATTCCAGCACGTCCCATGTTTTGCACATACCTTGAATTTGGTGGTGCAGAATTTTTTAAAAAACGACAGGGGCGTGCAAGAGATGCTGTCGGTGGCCAGAAGAATTGCGGGACACTTTCGGCGTACAGGCACCACGTACAGAAGACTGGAGCACCACCAAAAACTACTGAACCTGCCCTGCCATCATCTGAAGCAAGAAGTGGTAACGAGGTGGAATTCAACCCTCTATATGCTTCAGAGGTTGGAGGAGCAGCAAAAGGCCATTCAAGCCTATACAATTGAGCACGATATAGTAGGGGGAATGCACCTGTCTCAAGCGCAGTGGAGAATGATTTCAACGTTGTGCAAGGTTCTGATGCCCTTTGAACTTGCCACACGTGAAGTCAGTTCAGACACTGCCAGCCTGAGTCAGGTCATTCCCCTCATCAGGCTTTTGCAGAAGAAGCTGGAGACATTGAAGGAGGAGCTAACACGGAGCGATTCCGCTAGGCATGTGGGACTTGTGGATGGAGCCCTTAATTCGCTTAACAAGGATTCACGGGTGGTCAATCTGTTGAAATCAGAGCACTACATTTTGGCCACCGTGCTCGATCCTAGATTTAAAGCCTACCTTGGATCTCTCTTTCCGGCAGACACAAGTCTGCTGGGGTTGAAAGACCTGCTGGTGACAAAATTGTCAAGTCAAGCGGAACGCGACCTGTCAACATCTCCTCCTTCACATTCTCCCGCAACTGGGGGTGCGAGGAAAAGGCACAGAATTCCGAGCCCAACCGCTGGCGGTGATGCAGGGCAGTCTGGAGCGACTGCTGATGCTGACATCTGGTCCGGACTGAAGGACCTGACAACGATTACGGACATGTCGTCTACTGTCACTGCATATGATTCTCTCAACATTGATAGAATGGTGGAGGATTATATGAGTGACCGCATCCAAGTAGGCACGTCACACAGTCCGTACTTATACTGGCAGGAAAAAGAGGCAATTTGGAGGCCCTTGCACAAACTGGCTTTATTCTACCTAAGTTGCCCTCCCACAAGTGTGTACTCCGAAAGAGTGTTTAGTGCCGCCGCTCACCTTGTCAGCAATCGGCGTACGAGGTTACATCCAGAAAATGTGGAGAAGATGATGTTCATTAAAATGAATTATAATCAATTCCTCCGCGGAGACATTGACCAGCAGCAATTGCCTCCACAAAGTACACAGGGAGCTGAGATGGTGGATTCCAGTGGGGACGAATTGATAATCTGTGAGGAGGGGGATGTACACGGTGATATATCGGAGGGTGATGATGAGGTGGACATCTTGCCTCTGTAGAGCCAGTTTGTGCAAGGAGAGATTAATTGCTTCTTTTTTGGGGGGGGTCCAAACCAACCCGTCATATCAGTCACAGTCGTGTGGCAGACCCTGTCACTGAAATGATGGGTTGGTTAAAGTGTGCATGTCCTGTTTTGTTTATACAACATAAGGGTGGGTGGGAGGGCCCAAGGACAATTCCATCTTGCACCTCTTTTTTCTTTTCTTTTTCTTTGCATCATGTGCTGATTGGGGAGGGTTTTTTGGAAGGGACATCCTGCGTGACACTGCAGTGCCACTCCTAAATGGGCCCGGTGTTTGTGTCGGCCACTAGGGTCGCTAATCTTACTCACACAGTCAGCTACCTCATTGCGCCTCTTTTTTTCTTTGCGTCATGTGCTGTTTGGGGAGAGTTTTTTGGAAGGGACATCCTGCGTGACACTGCAGTGCCACTCCTAGATGGGCCCGGTGTTTGTGTCGGCCACTAGGGTCGCTAATCTTACTCACACAGCTACCTCATTGCGCCTCTTTTTTTCTTTGCGTCATGTGCTGTTTGGGGAGGGTTTTTTGGAAGGGACATCCTGCGTGACACTGCAGTGCCACTCCTAGATGGGCCCGGTGTTTGTGTCGGCCACTAGGGTCGCTAATCTTACTCACACAGCTACCTCATTGCGCCTCTTTTTTTCTTTGCGTCATGTGCTGTTTGGGGAGGGTTTTTTGGAAGGGCCATCCTGCGTGACACTGCAGTGCCACTCCTAGATGGGCCCGGTGTTTGTGTCGGCCACTAGGGTCGCTAATCTTACTCACACAGCTACCTCATTGCGCCTCTTTTTTTCTTTGCGTCATGTGCTGTTTGGGGAGGGTTTTTTGGAAGGGACATCCTGCGTGACACTGCAGTGCCACTCCTAGATGGGCCCGGTGTTTGTGTCGGCCACTAGGGTCGCTTATCTTACTCACACAGCGACCTCGGTGCAAATTTTAGGACTAAAAATAATATTGTGAGGTGTGAGGTATTCAGAATAGACTGAAAATGAGTGTAAATTATGGTTTTTGAGGTTAATAATACTTTGGGATCAAAATGACCCCCAAATTCTATGATTTAAGCTGTTTTTTAGTGTTTTTGGAAAAAAACACCCGAATCCAAAACACACCCGAATCCGACAAAAAAAATTCGGTGAGGTTTTGCCAAAACGCGTTCGAACCCAAAACACGGCCGCGGAACCGAACCCAAAACCAAAACACAAAACCCGAAAAATTTCAGGCGCTCATCTCTAACCTAAACCACACCAAACTGTAAATCACTACAGCTTACCATACAACAACAAACTGCCGTTCTTTTCCGCCAACAGCGAAAGACTCCTTCCCAGAGTCTTCGCACCGCCACCATAACCTCACCCTAACTCCTGCAACACTAGGAACAGATCCTCCAGGAAAAACATCATCCCCTCATTGGATACATGCACACCATCAGGCCGAAAAAGGTGACTGTCTCGGAACCGAATCCTAGGGTGGCGAACTACTTTGCCTCCGTGGGCCAGCACCCACTTTGCCACCGCCCCATTCACCTTCTTTCTGGCCTCATCGATCAGGCGACCATCCGCCACACCTCGCCAACTCAACCTTGGCACCATCAAGGAGAAGACCAATACACAATTGGTCCATGCTGCGGCCACACTTGCCAGATCCTGTATCATGGCCCACCGCAACCCCAAAGATGTCCTCTTCCCCAGGTCGTTGCCACCTAGATGGACAACCAGCACCCTAGGGACTCCATGCTTGCTGGCCTGACTGACTAGTCTACACCTCAGGTCTTTCCACATCATCCCTCGCCAACCAAGCCATCGAACTCTTTGAGCCCTAGGAAACATTTGAGCCCAATCCGAGGCCAGAAACTTGGCGGCCCAATACACATAAGAGTGGCCAACCACCCAAATAGCCAAGTCATCTTCAAACCAACCTGAAGAGGAGGAAAATGGGGTAGAATTGGTTACTAATTATCTATACCAGTGTTTATTAAATGCATTAACCTGAAGGATCTGCCAAAAAGAAAACATTTTTAGTTTTAGTTTTTTTGCAGAAGTCACGGCCTAGCCGATCTGCACAAGCTTCTAGACAATTTGAAGCGAACATAAACACACAAATGGGAAAATTCAAATTAAAATAAGAAATTAAACGGGTGGGGGGGAGGGGGGGGTATAAAATGGGAAAAACATGTAAGAACTCAGCTGGAGGTGAAAGCGTAAAACCTGCTGAGGGACTTAGATTAGAACTGATCAGCCGAATTGTGGATTAGAATTCAGTCCGTCAAGTCAGGCAAAAATCGCAAAAGAACTCCAGACCCCCGCTGCCGGCTCATGCCAGCAGCGGCGAGTGGCTAATCCCTAGTAGGATAAAAACGGGAAAACAAACAAACGCACAACACAAGAACTTACTGAACTGTAACAACATGATTATAACAACTATAATTAAACAAAAACCACGCGCAAGCCAACATCTCATGCGACGGGACGAATATAACGTCTGTAACTTGACGACTTCCATCGCCTCACCGCCTGGATCTCAGCCATGGAAAATCCCGCCGACGCAGCCGACGTCGCAGCCCCGATGCGGAAGGAATGTGTCCCGAAAGCAGCGGGTGGAAGGCCCAAGCTCGCCAGACAACGACCCAGCATCCAACGAAATTGATATTTCGTCACCGGCAGCCCGTCATAATGCAGCAGCCATGACCCCCTCCTGTCGGGCCGTACTGCCTCATATTGCACTGCCAATCTTACTGGGCAAATGCTCTCCTCAAGTGCCGGAACCAAGGTGACCCATCGACCTCTCCCCACTTGGTCCGTCTTAGAGCGCCACAATCTGCAAAGCAAGGACCTCTCACCCACCACCACGTCCCCAACAAGCATGTGCGAATCTGCTCGCTTAGAAGGTGCTACCAATTCCGAAACCCTATAGGCCCCGTGGTAAGCCATGGAGAACGCCAAACTAAACAACAGCGACTCAAACATGGACGACGCGATACCTCCAACTGCCCTGATGACAGCCGGCAGCAAAGCCGCATCAATGGGCCGCCTCTTGTCAGGCGGCGTCGGCGCTACGCGCGCCCATCCTTTCATCGCCTTCAGCAGAATCCCGCTTTTCGTCACGTCAGGGACACCCTTGAATTTGCTGAAAAACGAAATACCAGCCAAGTACCGGGATACCACCGCTCTGGACCTACCTGAAACATACAGCTGCCAAATAAAAGAAAGCATCATCCGATGCCCGCTCTTACCTTGCTGATTTCGTCCTCGAACAAACTCATCCCACTCGCTCCAAGCTTGTCCGTAAGCCTTCAGCGTGGTTGGCGCGACTGACCGCAACGCTAGACCTTCCAGTCCGGCCCGATCACCTGCCAGACATAACCGGGACAATGAAAACCATGCTCGTCGGCCTCGGGTGCCAACAACCAAAACCTTTCCCACTTCCCTCGTGATAATGCGTCGGCAATTCTGTTCTCCAGACCAGGCACATGTTGCGCGCGGAACCACAGGTTCCTACGTAGGCACGTCACTAGCAACTGTCCCAGCACCCGCAGAACCACCAGCGACTTTGCCCTCTGGTTATTTATCGCGTGCACCACGCCCAGATTGTCACATCTAAACAAGATGCTGCGATGAGCCAGCCGATCGCCCCAGACCTCTAGCGCCACCATAATGGGGAAAAGCTTAAGAAGCAAAAGGTCCTTAGTTAAACCCTCGCGATGCCATTCCGCCGGCCATGAAGCCGCGCACCAAGATCCCTCCAGATAGCAACCGAATCCAGAGGCACCCGCTGCGTCGGTGAACAGCTGCAACCTAGCGCTGTCGACCTTTGAGGCCTGCCATATACACATCCCGTTGAAGTCCTCCAGGAACGAGGCCCATATGGCCAAATCCCTCTTAATCTCTGAGGACAGACGCACGAAATGGTGTGGTCTGGCACACCCCGCAGTCGCCCCTTTCTAGCTTCCGGCAAAAAACCCTGCCCATCGGTATTACCCGACAAGCAAAGTTCAACATGCCCAGCAAGGACTGCGCCTGCCGCAGCGTGACTTTACGCGACCCCTCGAACCGGCAAATAGCGTCGCGGAGCTTCACCACCTTGTCCCGAGGCAGTCGACACGATCCCGCCACCGTGTCAATCTCAATCCCCAAAAATGACAAACAGGAGGCCGGTCCCTCTGTTTTATCCTCGGCCACGGGAACGCCGAAGTGGAAAAACAGAGCTCGGATGCTGAACAGCAAGTCGCCGCACCGTGATGAATTTGCGGGACCCGCACACAGGAAGTCATCGAGGTAATGGGCAACCCCGTGACCCCCTGACGAAAACTCCACGCACCAATGTAGAAACGTGCTAAACCGTTCGAAAAACGAGCATGAAACGGAACATCCCATCGGCAAACATTTGTCGATGAAATACTCCGCTCCTATCCGAAAACCCATAAAACGGAATGAGTCCGGATGTAAAGGCAGCAACCGAAAAGCGGACTCAACATCAATCTTAGCCATGAGGGCCCCAGTCCCGTAACTGCGGACCATCTCCAACGCCTCGTCAAACGACTGATACACCACCGAGCAATGCGCCGGCGGTATCGCGTCATTGACCGACGCCCCCGACGGGTAAGAAAGATGCTGAATAAGCCTAAAAGCGCCTGGAGTCTTCTTGGGAACCGCCCCCACTGGGGAGATGACCAAGCCTTCCACCGGGGGTGAGGTAAACGGTCCCTCCATCCTGCCCAACCTGACCTCTTTATCCACCTTCTCCCGCAGCACCAGCGGCAAGGCTCGGGCAGACTGGAGGTTCCGCTGGGCCCTAACCGGCACCTCGCTCGCAACAGGCAAGCGAAAACCAAAACGAAAACCTGAAAACAAAAATAACGCGTCAGCCCTATTTGGATAACAATCCAACCACTTGCCCATCGTATCCAAATTAATTGGCGTTGGCGCTCTGTGGAAGGCTCCCGCTCGCGGCCGATCTTGGGTAAGTTTGCTTACCCCGGGTACCTTGGCGACTACCTTTGAAGCAGGAGGAGGCCGGGTGGGAACCGCCACATTGCAAGCATGAATGTCAAAAACGACACTGCTTGCCAAAGGAACATGCCGCGTTGTTAAATGCCTGGCTTGGCCGACCCGCTGTCCGCGCCGGGCCCTTGGGCGGACGACCCTGCGTGGTGCCCGTTTGCCCCCGCGTTCCGGGGCTCCTTACCCTGTTGCAAAGCCCGAGTGACCTTGAGCCAGACTTCTACGTCCTTGAACCCAAAGTCCATCACCTGTAACCCGTCCTGCTTCTCCCAGTACTCTTCGTCATACCTACGCCATTCAGTGCCTGACGATGTGCGTTGCATATCATGTACGAGATGCAGGTATCGAATGATATTCATGTGCTCGTCCGGCCTATCTTCTAGGTAACAAGCCGCGAAGACCCAAAAACCGGCCAGCCAGTTGTCGAAGGTACGGAAGGCCTCGGCCCCGATGCCCTTCTTTGCTGCCGCCGACTTAAAGTCCTTCTTCGCGTCCTTTGTCAAGACGTACACATCGACGTAGTCCCCCCTGCGAATCTTCCTACGGCAGCTGTCCCTCAGCCACCGCATCACGGCAGTGTACTCGCAGCGGACTACCCCGGGCAGGTCGCGTCGCTTCTTGGCCCTGCGAGCGTCCTCGCTAAGCCACCTACGCCTCTTACGCCTCTCCTGCTGCCCCGCCGCCCTCTTGGCGAATTTCGTTGCGCGTTTCTTCGCCCTAGTCGTACTACTGACTTCGGACGCTTGCGACGACAGAGAAGAAGAAGAGGAAGAAGAGGAAAAGGAAGAGCTGCGGGAACTTGAGCGCGTGCAAGAGCCCGACTCCGACTGCTCCAACTCACCTGATGCCGTCGACTGCTCAGACCCGGAATCCTCTGGCGTGGCGAAACCGACATCCTCATCTTCGGTCCCCGTCATCTCCACGTCTCTGCGCTCACCTGCAGAAGAAAGAGGAGCAGAGGACCCAGACAGCAGTCGCGGTGCGCGCCTATCACCCCGGGGGGCAGGCGTTCCCTCTAAACGCCCCCAATCATCCCGCCCGGGCTGTTGATGGAGTTGCGACGCGGCCACTCCTAGCTCCCGGCAGGCGCGAGCAACCCGCTGGGCTGCCGACATTGCTCGCATCCCGGAACTGCCAGCCGCCGCCGGCACGCCTGAACTGTTTGCCAGCTCCGGGGCAGCGGCCAGCGGCCCCAGCGCCGCAACCACCATGGCCAGGGCTGACGCCAGAGTTCCGGGAGGGTCAGGACCACCCCAAAACGCGGCGCCGTCCCACGCGGGTTCCCGGCGCCCAAAAGGTGCCACACGGGGCCCCGCTGTCCGGCGCCCAGATCGGCCCGGCGGGGAACCGCCAGCGCCCCTGAGATACCGCGGCCCGGTCTCCCACCCATCACTTCTCTCCTCCTGCCCCTGCACTTCGGGGCCAGCGCCGCCATGACTCCCCTCCTCCCTGCGGGCACCCACCCCCACAGGCCGGAGCTACCTCCGCCTACTGGGAGGGCCCCGCGTCGAGAGTGCTCTCTTGTATGCGCATCCCCGCTGTCACTTAAATGCTCCCTGCTTCTCCTCCTCCCCCCCCCCCGCCCCTCACCGGGCTCCGGCTGTAGGGGAGAGGGCTGGGGAGACAAGGAGGCCTGCGGCGCCGCTGCGCGCACACGTGCGCGAGCGACACCGCCTGAGGCGTCCCACTGCTTCCCGCCCGCGACCTCCCGACCGAAACTCCTTGATCTACTGCCGGGCGAGGCCCCGCGATGGGCCTCGCTCGGCCAACCACCGCCTCACGCCCGGCTTCCCCCCCCCCCGCCTGGCACCTCCACTCGGCCTCGGCAAGGGGGGAGTATTTGGAGCCGAGTGCGTCTCCACGGACGGGCGCTCGGAGGTGAGGGCTGCTGCCCTACCACCTCCGGGCGACCTGACAGGACCTCTGGCCTACCCCGCCGCCCGCGCCCGGCCGGCAAAGCCGCCCTGGCCTCAAGCGGCAAGGCTGACCTGGTCCGCCGGCCCGAGTATATTTCCAAGCCTGTGGAGGCCCCAGGGGATGGGGCCCCGTCCCCCAGGCCAGCCACCTCGTCCACGGGTCCAGCCCCACCGCCAGACACGCGGTACCGAGCTGGGGTCCCGGCGGAACGACGAGGGCGGGAAGCCATGATGAAGGTTTCAAAATGGGAACGCAGGAAGCGAAATTGCAATAAAAGATGGGGGAGACTCTGCTATGCAGCACTCACCCACTCACAAAGGCAATTCACCAACAAGAGAGGCAAAATGGCCCAGCCTTCCCTATATATATTAACCCTCCCCTTTTCCAAAGGCTGTACTTTCCTCACAACTAGGTCCACCCCTCACAAGATGTTTAACTCATTCCTTTCCTATGTAGTCAATTCTCTCTCCATATACCAGCAGATGAATAAGAAAAAGTAAAGCTTAGAAAGACCTTTCAACAAAAAATACTTGACTCACATGCCAATATCTTGAAGTTAATATACTATATGTCTATACACACAAGATATGAGGGTGAGGGTGGTGGTGCTATAATGAGAGGTGCTACCATGCTGAGACTTGAAGTTCCACATAGAAAACGAAGAAAATACAGGTGCACACTCTAAGTACAAAAACCTGCTAAACAGAATTATTATGATAAACTGTACAATATGCAGATGTAGCCATGCTCATCGTGGCTATATCTGGTTCGGACAGGTACTCTCGGCTTGACTAGGTGTGCCTGTGGCTAGTCGTGTCGAGCTGTGTATTTAGCCACCCAATTTACTGAGAATGGGGAGCGTATGTGCCACTGTGCTGAGATGTAGCCACGATGAGCGCGACTATATCTGTAAACATAATATAAATTACAATTTAAGTCTAGAGCATGGGACCTCCCAGGCACATTATGAATGTATGCATGTAATCAGGGTTGGACTAGCCCACTGGGGCCCCCACCTCCTTTTCTATGGATCAGGTTTCAAACTGCGCACTTGCATTATGCATTATACATGTTACCTTATAATGCACAGGAATATGATGTATTTTCTACAGCAGGGATTTGCGGTGAGCTTTTATTAATCTGGTACATTATCATACATGCACTAGCAGTAATTACGATATATTTATCAAGGGGCCCTGACCATGCACTCTCTAATGGTTAGCCAGCCCGACACTGCATGTATTGCTCACATTTGCCCATCGGCTTAGCAGATAAAGACTAAAGTCATTAGTAGAATGCCTTGGGTAGATGCATATTGATAGACTACAATGAATATCTATCTATCTATCTATCTATCTATCTATCTATCTATCTATCTATCTATCAATCATATCTATTGTGACAAGAAACTCAGAAAGTTGTTGATGGGATGTACTGTATATATGTCCAAGGTACTTAACTTCTTGATGGTAATCATCCAGCCTTGATTGTCAGAGCATCTGTGTGAGAATAAAGGTGTCAGTTTTGCTAGTCTGTCTTTCACTGCCTGGGGAGTAGAGTAGAGGCCTGCTGAGAGATGCTTTTACTGCTTGATTTAAGTGTTGTATAAAGCTGGGTTTTTTTTTTTTTTTGTGAGTTGGACTCTTGGTCCATGAGAAAATTATTTAGATTTTAGTTATAGCCAGACTGGTTGGGATTTAATTCTATATTTTGATTATTTTGTGAAAGACAATAAAAACAGCTGTGGCTACTTGTACCAATTCTCTGGACTGGTGTGCTACTAATTGGCTGCTTAATGCAAAGTGTTACCGTTTACCATACAAGACGGCACCACATAACCTGATCTTGTAACACATGGGGGCACATTCCCACCCGATCGCACGCTGCAGTTTTTTGCAGCCATGCGATCGGGTCCGAACTCCGCATGTGCTGCAGACGCAATGCACAGGTGCATCACTGCCTGGTGATGGGGGTCACCGGGCAGCGATGAAATTAACGAAGATCGGGATCGCAGCGCCAAACGCAAGGTGACTGACAGCAGGAAGGCGTTCCTGGGTGGCAACTGACCGTTTTCTGGGATTGTCGACAAAAACACAGGCGTGTCCAGGCGTTTGCAGGGCGGGTGTCTGACGTCAATTCTGGGACCTGACAGGCTTAAGTGATCGCAGTGGCTAAGTTCAGAGATATTCAGAAACTGCACAAAACTTTTTGCCACAGCTACCCTGCACATGCGTTCGCACACTTGCTAAACTAAAATACACTCCCCCATAGGTGTCCCTTATCTAATCGCACGGGCTGCAAAAAATTGAAGCGTGCAATCAACTCGGAATGACCCCCATGGTAGAGAAGGAGAGCATTACACTTGTAATTGCCAATGCGTATTTTTCAGTTTCTCTCATGTATTTGCAGTTTTCTGCTTAAATAAATAAGATGATGCTCTTCACTCCCTTTGTTCTGAGACAGAACAGCACCTATCCCTCTGTCCGATGCACAACAAATGACAACCTACTACTTTCCATCAACCACTTTTACATTTTCTCTAGCCTGTACAAGAGTAGAGTCTTTTAACTGTTCTGAGGCAAAGATATATTTTCATAATTCAAAATCAAAACAACCTTTCCTACTTCAGTAGAAGTGCACATAATTCTCCACCCACTCTAAACATTGGGGGACCTGCGCAAGAAAGCATTGAGCAATTGAACTGTACTTGTTACGGTAAGCTGCTGTTCATAAGGTGCCTGACCTTCTAAACATACATATACTGTATGGAGATAAAGAGGTTCATTCTATGCCTCTCAGAGTCTCCCCCTCTTCAGTCTATGTCTCTCTGTGTCTCATCCCTACTTAATTTTATGTCTCTCTGTGTCTTTCCCCCTTCATTATATGTCTCTCTACACCCCCCACCTTCTTTCTCTCTGTGCCCCCCCTTCTATGTCTCACTGTGTCCTGCCAGCTGCCCTCACATTCTGGGAGCCAGGAGACGGCGGATGATGAGGCCAGGCAGCAGGCGTCGGAAAACTGCACAGCAGGCTGAGGCTCAGGGAACATGATGTGATGCTGGTATCATAGTTTAGGGCCCGGCAGCAGCCATGACAAATTGTAAGTCGCACTGAAATCACGCCGCTGAGCACCATGGCCTTGCTCGGTGGCGCAAAGGTGCTGGGCGGTGTGGTGCAGGTATGATGCCCTGGCAGGTGGCGTCCCTCTCTGCTGGGCCTGCCATGGCACCCAAGGGCACGTGCCCTACTTGCCCCACCCTAGTTACGCCACTGCCCACAGATTCCAGAAGTGGGAACATTTGTTTTCCCAAAATAGCATCAAACATCAAATAAGGAACTTATCCCACAGTGACTACTGTGGGACCACACTATTTTACTATGTTGACTTCAACAGTATCATAATATCTGTATCCCCTTATATACTGGTTACACCAATATTTTTCCCCTGACATTTTGATTGTTTTTCCCTGACATCAACTCGGTTTTTACAAGGATAACCATGCTACTGGAATCTAGCAGAACCTCTACCCATTTGCCCTCTATGGTGATTACAAATATTTGTTTTTTGGGCTCAGCCTGTCATTCTGCAGTGCAGGCTATATAAGATTAGAAAGATGTTCTGCAGTTTACATAAGCAATATCCCATTGCACAGGTTCCGAGGTAGTTGGACAATTAGGAAGTGAATCGGGACAAATGTCACCGATTATTATAAACCGGCGCAAAACAAATAAGTATATTTCAATATAGAATTGTGTTTATCAGCAGCTGAGTAAAAGCAATTTGCTAGGTTGCAAACCAATGAAAACTGATAGAAAAGAGATTACTCTGTGCTATAAAACACTGTATTAAACAAATATGTGCAGTCTGTCATAGAGAGTAATTGACTCAGTGAGACTTGAATATATAAAAAAGATTAGTTTATACAAAAACTTTTAAGAACAAAGTATACAAAACATTCGATATGCAGTTAGTAACTAATTCCTTGCTCTATCGCAAGAGCTGTTATTAGTAAAAAGATATATAACATATAACATGCAATTAAAACTAATTAGTATGAGCTCTTTCAGATGGTGGCAAATAGAAAGTGAAAATACTGGCGTCCCAGTATATATTAATATAGATTTCCCGCAATAAGTAATCAAAGTCTTGTTTTATGCGACAATATAAAGGTGCAGTCTTTAATAATTACCCATGTGCTGGATCCTTTATGATACTAAGTTGCACGAAGTGTAAATATGTATCAGAAATATAGCTGCTTAAATGACACTGAGTATCAGCCGCTTTAATTGAGAGACACTGCACGTCTCTAAAGGCGTAGTGAGCACTGACCACTTGCGATATATGAAGCTGCCGGAGAGCTTATTCAGATGACAGATGTTAGACCTCACAGCGGGGGTCAGACGAAGTTCACCCAGCAGGTAACAAAAGTATCGTGCTGCAGTGAGACCTCACAGCGGGGGTGTGACGGAGTTCACCCGGCAGAAGTATTGTGCGGAAAAGAGCTGTAGCTATGGAGAGCCGTGGACTGTACTTGTTTAGCGGGTAACACCAACTGAAGAGTCAAGTAACTGAGAGTGGACGTCAATGCGTTTCGTCTGCTAGCAACCAGAGACTTCCTTAAGACGGTTGCTAGGAGATGAAACGCGTTGATGCCCACTCTCCGTTACTTGGCTCTTCAGTTGGTGTTACCCGCTAAACAAGCACAGTCCACGGCTCTCCATAGCTACAGCTCTTTGCCGCACGATACTTCTGCCTTACTGATACCTTTATACAGATGGAGCCACGCTCATTTTAGCTTCTCTGCTGCGCCTAGGTGCACCATGGTTTATTAGCATAAACCTTTCATCTGTTCTCAGCTGAAATACAATATAGAGAGAACAATACAGCTGGGGATTAAGTCATTACAGCAAGGGATTAAGGCCCTCATTCCAAATTGACCGCTCGCTGGCTAGTTTTAGCAGCCGTGCAAACTCTATGCCGCCGCCCACTGGGGAGTGTATTTTGGCTTAGCAGAAGTGCGAACGCATGTGCAGCCGAGCTCTGCAAAAACAGTTTGTGCAGTATCTGAGTAGCTTTGATCCTACTTAGCGCTTGCAATCACTTCAGCCTATTCGTGTCCGTATTTGACGTCACACACCCACCCAGCGAATGCCCAGTCACGCCTGCATTTTTCCAAACACTCCCTGAAAATGGTCAGTTGCCACCCAGAAACGCCCTCTTCCTGTTAATCTTCTTGCGGCTGCCAGTGCGAATGAAAGCTTCGCTAGAACCTGTGCAAAACCACAAAGGCCTTTGTACCCGTATGTCGCACGTGTGCATTGCGGAGCATACGCATGCGCAGAAATGCCGATTTTTAGCCTGATGGCTGCGCTGCAAACAATGGCAGCTAGCGATCAACTTGGAATGACCCCCTAATTCTAACTGCCCTGGCTCAATTAATCCTATTAAAGGCAAAGATGAAGAGGGTTCCATCTGTATAACTGAAATTTATACATACTTAAAATTTGGGTGTCAACGATGTCTGTTTTAGCACAAGGAGTTCATTGCTGGAAAAACCGAGTGGACAAATCTCCATGCTCCCTAATGCTTGACCTAATCCATCTAGAGAATTGACTAAAGCCAGAAACTGTAACATGACCATAGATTATTGAAAGGGTCGTTGTGGACTAATATCTACAGTCACTTCCTCGGTGAGTCATGAGAACCTTAAAACAGCAGACTTGCTTGTGAAAATGGTGGAGAGGTACGATGATCATGGAACTATTGAAGGTACCCCAATGGCCCAAAGTACTGAATTGTTGACCTCCAGTGACTACTGGTATAGTATGTCTGTTTCAGGGAAAAATGTGCTGGATGCTAACACTTTAAAATATAGACTGTAAGCTTGGAAACTGAAGGCATGCCAGCTGTGCCAGGAGGCTCCTACCTCATAAAAAACTTGATAAAAATAGATGTTTTATATGTGCTAGGTTTGGCCATGTTGCTGCTAATTGTCCAACTACCTCAGAACCTGTGCAATGGGATATTGCTTATGTAAACTGCAGAACATCTTTCTTAGCTTATATAGCCTGCACTGCAGAATGACAAGCTGAGCCCAAAAAAACAAATATTTGTAATCACCATAGAGGGCAAATGGGTAGAGGTTCTGCTAGATTCCAGTAGCATGGTTATCCTTGTAAAAACCGAGTTGATGTCAGGGAAAACAATCAAAATGTCAGGGGAAAAATATTGGTGTAACCAGTATATAAGGGGATACAGATATTATGATACTGTTGAAGTCAACATAGTAAAATAGTGTGGTCCCACAGTAGTCACTGTGGGATAAGTTCCTTATTTGATGTTTGATGCTATTTTGGGAAAACAAATGTTCCCACTTCTGGAATCTGTGGGCAGTGGCGTAACTAGGGTGGGGCAAGTAGGGCATGTACCCTTGGGTACCATGGCAGGCCCAGCAGAGAGGGGCGCCACCTGCCAGGGCATCATACCTGCACCACACCGCCCAGCACCTTTGCGCCTCCGAGCAAGGCCATGATGCTCAGCGGCGTGATTTCAGTGCGGCTTACAATTTGTCATGGCTGCTGCCAGGCCCTAAACTATGATACCAGCATACCTGCTGCCTGGCCTCATCATCCGCCGTCTCCTGGCTCCCAGAATGTGAGGGCAGCTGGCAGGACACAGTGAGACATAGAAGGGGGGGCACAGCGAGAAAGAAGGTGGGGGGTGTAGAGAGACATATAATGAAGGGGGAAAGACACAGAGAGACATAAAATTAAGTAGGGATGAGACACAGAGATACATACACTGAAGAGGGGGAGACTCTGAGAGGCATAGAATGAAGCTCTTTATCTCCATACAGTATATGTATGTTTAGAAGGTCAGGTACCTTATGAACAGCAGCTTACCGTAACAAGTACAGTTCAATTGCTCAATGCTCACTTGCGAAGGTCCCCCAATGTTTAGAGTGGGTGGAGAATTATGTGCACTTCTACTGAAGTAGGAAAGGTTGTTTTGATTTTGAATTATGAAAATATATCTTTGCCTCAGAACAGTTAAAAGACTCTACTCTTGTACAGGCTAGAGAAAATTTAAATGTGGATGATGGAAAGTAGTAGGTTGTCATTTGTTGTGCATCGGACAGAGGGATAGGTGCTGTTCTGTCTCAGAACAAAGGGAGTGAAGAGCATCATCTTATTTATTTAAGCAGAAAACTGCAAATACATGAGAGAAACTATGCCACTACTGAAAAATATGCATTGGCAATTACATGGGCATTAGAAATTCTCAGGTAATACATTTTGGTCAGAAAATTAAGGTTGATTACTGATCATGCTAGTTTGAAATGGATGTTTGAGAATAAAGAGAGCAATAGGAGACTAACAAGATGAGTCTTGGGGTGGCAAAATGTTAAATTCCCAGTAGTGTTGTTAGTATGTCCTATTGGCACCAGGGGACTGCAAAATGGAGTTTAGGCCAGACAGTTTATCCTTAAGCAGGTGAGGAGGTTTTTCAGGATAGCCATGGCTGTCAGCAGTAACATGATGTAAAACAGAAGAAGCGGCTATGTCACCAGAGACAGCTGCAGCAGTAGCAGTAATTTATGGCTGTTGTTTCTATCATACATGACCAAAGGGTCTATTTACTAAGCCTTGGATGGAGATAAAGTCAACGGAGCTAAAGTACCAACCAATCAGCTCCTAACTGTCATTTTTCAAACACTGTAACATGGCAGTTAGTGTTCCACATAAGGGTCTTAGCCGTAGTTACTACGTTCAGCAGTGCTGTCTTCCTGGGATCCATGCATCCTCTCAGGGCCGTCTTAACAGCAGTGTAGGCTCCTGGGCTCAGCAATGCACTGGGGCCCCTACCAATCCTCCAGCAGTAGGGGTGGGGGGGGTGCTATCAGCGGCAGCTTTTATGTTCCGTGGGCAGTAGGGGGTGTTCTATCTTCTACTCAGCATGTAGGACCTGGAGCAGTAATTTCTGCTAATTACTCCTTTACTGCACATATGGGGCTAAACTGTAGAAGGGGGCATTGGGCTGAATGAAGAAGCCCTGGTACATGACTTCCAGGGTGGTAGGGCAGGGTTTAATATGCAGGGGAGGGGTGTATAGAGGAGTGGGCTTAGTATTCATCATTTTCTGGTGGGAGTGCAGCTTGCTTGACTGCAGATATCTCAAGTTCCTGAAAATAGATTTCTTAGCTTTCAATGGTATAACTAACTGGAGAGTCCCACATTTCAGGAGGTTCTAGGGACTTAGGGATCAGAGTTTAGGAGCCAGAGCAATTCACCAACAAAAATATAAAACTGCATATTAGGCGTGTGGAGCTGGAGCAGGGACCAGCAGCTTGAAGGCTGATATCTATGGTTCTGGGCATAGTAGAGACAAGCTACCCTCATAAAAATGCTAAGTCAGACAAAACCTGAGATACTGTATCTGGCTGAGAAGAGCAATTAACAGGCTTGGATGGGGACCACTGCTTTCAAGTCGGATATCTCCGGTTCCCCAGGGCCAATTTTCAAAAATATGGTACCCCTGGAAAGAGGGGACCCTCTGCTATCAGCCTAGGGCCCTTATACTCCTGGGGCCTTTGGGAAAGAGCCCATTGAGCCCATACGAAAAGACGGCCCTGCATCCTCTGGCTGTCTGCAACATGTCTGAACACTGAATTATCAGATGTAAACAGTCTGGCTGCATGGGCACAGCCATATTGGATTCTGTCATATAATCTTGCAGTCCTAATACTTTTCAGAAGACATGCTTACATGACCAGTTCAGCCTATGGTTTCTGACACAGCACCCTATTTAAACTAGCCTCTGTCACTTCCTCAATGCCAGAACAACTCACTTCCTAGTAGAGATTCACTTTGGCTCTGGTTGCTGCTGCATCCACAAGTGTCATTTCTCCCGTTAAACCCACAATTGCTATCATTCCTTCTATTCTCTTTAAACGCTGGATCTGGTTTACTTTTCTCCTAAATCAAGTTTACCTGCTGTATCTGCAAGTGCTCAGTCTTCTATATAAGTTCACCTGCTGTACACTTGTGGTCAGTCTCCTGCTGCATCAGGTCTACTGTTTAACCCACAACTGCCCACACTCCTGCAATTCTGTCAAAGTGCTGGATCTGAATTCCTGCTACTTCGGTTCTCCTGCTGTATCTACTAGAGATGAGCGGGTTCGGTTTCTTTGAATCCGAACCCGCACGAACTTCACTTTTTTTTCCACGGGTCCGAGCGACTCGGATCTTCCCGCCTTGCTCGGTTAACCCGAGCGCGCCCGAACGTCATCATGACGCTGTCGGATTCTCGCGAGGCTCGGATTCTATCGCGAGACTCGGATTCTATATAAGGAGCCGCGCGTCGCCGCCATTTTCACTCGTGCATTGAGATTGATAGGGAGAGGACGTGTCTGGCGTCCTCTCCATTAGAATAGAGATAGATAGATTAGATAGAGAGAGATTGTGCAGAGTCGCAGACAGAGTTAGTTTACCACAGTCAGTGACCAGTGCAGTTGCTAGTTAACTTTTATTTAATATAATATATCCGTTCACTTCTCTCTGCTATATCCGTTCTCTGCCTGAAAAAAAAAACGATACACAGCACAGTCAGTCACACAGTGTGACTCAGTCTGTGTGCACTCAGCTCAGCCCAGTGTGCTGCACAGTCATCAATGTATAAATTAAAAGCTTATAATTAATTGTGGGGGAGACTGGGGAGCACTGCAGGTTGTTAGCAGGAGCCAGGAGTACAATTATATTAATTAACAGTGCACACTTTTGCTGCAGGAGTGGTGACCAGTGCCTGACCACCAGTATAGTATTGTTGTATACTACTAATATCTCTTTAAATATCAACCAGTCTATATTAGCAGCAGACACAGTACAGTGCGGTAGTTCACGGCTGTGGCTACCTCTGTGTCGGCACACGGCAGGCAGTCCGTCCGACCAGAATTGTATTATTTATTATTATATACCTACCACCTAACCGTGGTTTTTTTTTCATTCTTTATACCGTCATAGTGTCATCCTAATTGTTACGAGTATACTACTATCTCTTTATCAACCAGTGTACAGTGCGGTAGTTCACGGCTGTGGCTACCTCTGTGTCGGCACACGGCAGGCAGTCCGTCCGACCAGAATTGTATTATTTATTATTATATACCTACCACCTAACCGTGGTTTTTTTTTCATTCTTTATACCGTCATAGTGTCATCCTAATTGTTACGAGTATACTACTATCTCTTTATCAACCAGTGTACAGTGCGGTAGTTCACGGCTGTGGCTACCTCTGTGTCGGCACACGGCAGGCAGTCCGTCCGACCAGAATTGTATTATTTATTATTATATACCTACCACCTAACCGTGGTTTTTTTTTCATTCTTTATACCGTCATAGTGTCATCCTAATTGTTACGAGTATACTACTATCTCTTTATCAACCAGTGTACAGTGCGGTAGTTCACGGCTGTGGCTACCTCTGTGTCGGCACACGGCAGGCAGTCCGTCCGACCAGAATTGTATTATTTATTATTATATACCTACCACCTAACCGTGGTTTTTTTTTCATTCTTTATACCGTCATAGTGTCATCCTAATTGTTACGAGTATACTACTATCTCTTTATCAACCAGTGTACAGTGCGGTAGTTCACGGCTGTGGCTACCTCTGTGTCGGCACACGGCAGGCAGTCCGTCCGACCAGAATTGTATTATTTATTATTATATACCTACCACCTAACCGTGGTTTTTTTTTCATTCTTTATACCGTCATAGTGTCATCCTAATTGTTACGAGTATACTACTATCTCTTTATCAACCAGTGTACAGTGCGGTAGTTCACGGCTGTGGCTACCTCTGTGTCGGCAGTCGGCAGGCAGTCCGTCCATCCATAATTGTATTATTATTATAATATATACCACCTAACCGTGGTTTTTTTTTCATTCTTTATACCGTCATAGTGTCATACTAGTTGTTACGAGTATACTACTATCTCTTTATCAACCAGTGTACAGTGCGGTAGTTCACGGCTGTGGCTACCTCTGTGTCGGCAGTCGGCAGGCAGTCCGTCCATCCATAATTGTATTATTATTATAATATATACCACCTAACTGTGGTTTTTTTTGCATTCTTTATACCGTCGTCATAGTGTCATACTAGTTGTTACGAGTATACTACTATCTCTTTATCAACCAGTGTACAGTGCGGTAGTTCACGGCTGTGGCTACCTCTGTGTCGGCAGTCGGCAGGCAGTCCGTCCATCCATAATTGTATTATTATTATAATATATACCACCTAACTGTGGTTTTTTTTGCATTCTTTATACCGTCGTCATAGTGTCATACTAGTTGTTACGAGTATACTACTATCTCTTTATCAACCAGTGTACAGTGCGGTAGTTCACGGCTGTGGCTACCTCTGTGTCGGCAGTCGGCAGGCAGTCCGTCCATCCATAATTGTATTATTATTATAATATATACCACCTAACCGTGTTTTTTTTTTCATTCTTTATACCGTCGTCATAGTGTCATACTAGTTGTTACGAGTATACTACTATCTCTTTATCAACCAGTGTACAGTGCGGTAGTTCACGGCTGTGGCTACCTCTGTGTCGGCAGTCGGCAGGCAGTCCGTCCATCCATAATTGTATTATTATTATAATATATACCACCTAACCGTGGTTTTTTTATACCACCTAACCGTGGCAGTCCGTCCATAATTGTATACTAGTATCCAATCCATCCATCTCCATTGTTTACCTGAGGTGCCTTTTAGTTCTGCCTATAAAATATGGAGAACAAAAAAGTTGAGGTTCCAAAATTAGGGAAAGATCAAGATCCACTTCCACCTCGTGCTGAAGCTGCTGCCACTAGTCATGGCCGAGACGATGAAATGCCAGCAACGTCGTCTGCCAAGGCCGATGCCCAATGTCATAGTACAGAGCATGTCAAATCCAAAACACCAAATATCAGAAAAAAAAGGACTCCAAAACCTAAAATAAAATTGTCGGAGGAGAAGCGTAAACTTGCCAATATGCCATTTACCACACGGAGTGGCAAGGAACGGCTGAGGCCCTGGCCTATGTTCATGGCTAGTGGTTCAGCTTCACATGAGGATGGAAGCACTCAGCCTCTCGCTAGAAAACTGAAAAGACTCAAGCTGGCAAAAGCACCGCAAAGAACTGTGCGTTCTTTGAAATCCCAAATCCACAAGGAGAGTCCAATTGTGTCGTTTGCGATGCCTGACCTTCCCAACACTGGACGTGAAGAGCATGCGCCTTCCACTATTTGCATGCCCCCTGCAAGTGCTGGAAGGAGCACCCGCAGTCCAGTTCCTGATAGTCAGATTGAAGATGTCAGTGTTGAAGTACACCAGGATGAGGAGGATATGGGTGTTGCTGGCGCTGGGGAGGAAATTGACCAGGAGGATTCTGATGGTGAGGTGGTTTGTTTAAGTCAGGCACCCGGGGAGACACCTGTTGTCCGTGGGAGGAATATGGCCGTTGACATGCCAGGTGAAAATACCAAAAAAATCAGCTCTTCGGTGTGGAGGTATTTCACCAGAAATGCGGACAACAGGTGTCAAGCCGTGTGTTCCCTTTGTCAAGCTGTAATAAGTAGGGGTAAGGACGTTAACCACCTCGGAACATCCTCCCTTATACGTCACCTGCAGCGCATTCATAATAAGTCAGTGACAAGTTCAAAAACTTTGGGTGACAGCGGAAGCAGTCCACTGACCAGTAAATCCCTTCCTCTTGTAACCAAGCTCACGCAAACCACCCCACCAACTCCCTCAGTGTCAATTTCCTCCTTCCCCAGGAATGCCAATAGTCCTGCAGGCCATGTCACTGGCAAGTCTGACGAGTCCTCTCCTGCCTGGGATTCCTCCGATGCATCCTTGCGTGTAACGCCTACTGCTGCTGGCGCTGCTGTTGTTGCCGCTGGGAGTCGATGGTCATCCCAGAGGGGAAGTCGTAAGCCCACTTGTACTACTTCCAGTAAGCAATTGACTGTTCAACAGTCCTTTGCGAGGAAGATGAAATATCACAGCAGTCATCCTACTGCAAAGCGGATAACTGAGTCCTTGACAACTATGTTGGTGTTAGACGTGCGTCCGGTATCCGCCGTTAGTTCACAGGGAACTAGACAATTTATTGAGGCAGTGTGCCCCCGTTACCAAATACCATCTAGGTTCCACTTCTCTAGGCAGGCGATACCGAGAATGTACACGGACGTCAGAAAAAGACTCACCAGTCTCCTAAAAAATGCAGTTGTACCCAATGTCCACTTAACCACGGACATGTGGACAAGTGGAGCAGGGCAGGGTCAGGACTATATGACTGTGACAGCCCACTGGGTAGATGTATGGACTCCCGCCGCAAGAACAGCAGCGGCGGCACCAGTAGCAGCATCTCGCAAACGCCAACTCTTTCCTAGGCAGGCTACGCTTTGTATCACCGCTTTCCAGAATACGCACACAGCTGAAAACCTCTTACGGCAACTGAGGAAGATCATCGCGGAATGGCTTACCCCAATTGGACTCTCCTGTGGATTTGTGGCATCGGACAACGCCAGCAATATTGTGTGTGCATTAAATATGGGCAAATTCCAGCACGTCCCATGTTTTGCACATACCTTGAATTTGGTGGTGCAGAATTTTTTAAAAAACGACAGGGGCGTGCAAGAGATGCTGTCGGTGGCCAGAAAAATTGCGGGACACTTTCGGCGTACAGGCACCACGTACAGAAGACTGGAGCACCACCAAAAACTACTGAACCTGCCCTGCCATCATCTGAAGCAAGAAGTGGTAACGAGGTGGAATTCAACCCTCTATATGCTTCAGAGGTTGGAGGAGCAGCAAAAGGCCATTCAAGCCTATACAATTGAGCACGATATAGGAGATGGAATGCACCTGTCTCAAGTGCAGTGGAGAATGATTTCAACGTTGTGCAAGGTTCTGATGCCCTTTGAACTTGCCACACGTGAAGTCAGTTCAGACACTGCCAGCCTGAGTCAGGTCATTCCCCTCATCAGGCTTTTGCAGAAGAAGCTGGAGGCATTGAAGAAGGAGCTAACACGGAGCGATTCCGCTAGGCATGTGGGACTTGTGGATGCAGCCCTTAATTCGCTTAACAAGGATTCACGGGTGGTCAATCTGATGAAATCAGAGCACTACATTTTGGCCACCGTGCTCGATCCTAGATTTAAAGCCTACCTTGGATCTCTCTTTCCGGCAGACACAGGTCTGCTGGGGTTGAAAGACCTGCTGGTGACAAAATTGTCAAGTCAAGCGGAACGCGACCTGTCAACATCTCCTCCTTCACATTCTCCCGCAACTGGGGGTGCGAGGAAAAGGCTCAGAATTCCGAGCCCACCCGCTGGCGGTGATGCAGGGCAGTCTGGAGCGACTGCTGATGCTGACATCTGGTCCGGACTGAAGGACCTGCCAACGATTACGGACATGTCGTCTACTGTCACTGCATATGATTCTCTCAACATTGATAGAATGGTGGAGGATTATATGAGTGACCGCATCCAAGTAGGCACGTCACACAGTCCGTACTTATACTGGCAGGAAAAAGAGGCAATTTGGAGGCCCTTGCACAAACTGGCTTTATTCTACCTAAGTTGCCCTCCCACAAGTGTGTACTCCGAAAGAGTGTTTAGTGCCGCCGCTCACCTTGTCAGCAATCGGCGTACGAGGTTACATCCAGAAAATGTGGAGAAGATGATGTTCATTAAAATGAATTATAATCAATTCCTCCGCGGAGACATTGACCAGCAGCAATTGCCTCCACAAAGTACACAGGGAGCTGAGATGGTGGATTCCAGTGGGGACGAATTGATAATCTGTGAGGAGGGGGATGTACACGGTGATATATCGGAGGGTGAAGATGAGGTGGACATCTTGCCTCTGTAGAGCCAGTTTGTGCAAGGAGAGATTAATTGCTTCTTTTTTGGGGGGGGTCCAAACCAACCCGTCATATCAGTCACAGTCGTGTGGCAGACCCTGTCACTGAAATGATGGGTTGGTTAAAGTGTGCATGTCCTGTTTTGTTTATACAACATAAGGGTGGGTGGGAGGGCCCAAGGATAATTCCATCTTGCACCTCTTTTTTCTTTTCTTTTTCTTTGCATCATGTGCTGATTGGGGAGGGTTTTTTGGAAGGGACATCCTGCGTGACACTGCAGTGCCACTCCTAGATGGGCCCGGTGTTTGTGTCGGCCACTAGGGTCGCTAATCTTACTCACACAGCTACCTCATTGCGCCTCTTTTTTTCTTTGCGTCATGTGCTGTTTGGGGAGGGTTTTTTGGAAGGGACATCCTGCGTGACACTGCAGTGCCACTCCTAGATGGGCCCGGTGTTTGTGTCGGCCACTAGGGTCGCTAATCTTACTCACACAGTCAGCTACCTCATTGCGCCTCTTTTTTTCTTTGCGTCATGTGCTGTTTGGGGAGGGTTTTTTGGAAGGGCCATCCTGCGTGACACTGCAGTGCCACTCCTAGATGGGCCCGGTGTTTGTGTCGGCCACTAGGGTCGCTAATCTTACTCACACAGCTACCTCATTGCGCCTCTTTTTTTCTTTGCGTCATGTGCTGTTTGGGGAGGGTTTTTTGGAAGGGCCATCCTGCGTGACACTGCAGTGCCACTCCTAGATGGGCCCGGTGTTTGTGTCGGCCACTAGGGTCGCTAATCTTACTCACACAGCTACCTCATTGCGCCTCTTTTTTTCTTTGCGTCATGTGCTGTTTGGGGAGGGTTTTTTGGAAGGGACATCCTGCGTGACACTGCAGTGCCACTCCTAGATGGGCCCGGTGTTTGTGTCGGCCACTAGGGTCGCTTATCTTACTCACACAGCGACCTCGGTGCAAATTTTAGGACTAAAAATAATATTGTGAGGTGTGAGGTATTCAGAATAGACTGAAAATGAGTGTAAATTATGGTTTTTGAGGTTAATAATACTTTGGGATCAAAATGACCCCCAAATTCTATGATTTAAGCTGTTTTTTAGTGTTTTTGGAAAAAAACACCCGAATCCAAAACACACCCGAATCCGACAAAAATAATTCGGTGAGGTTTTGCCAAAACGCGTTCGAACCCAAAACACGGCCGCGGAACCGAACCCAAAACCAAAACACAAAACCCGAAAAATTTCAGGCGCTCATCTCTAGTATCTACAAGTACCAACATTCTGGCTCTATTCTCTAAGTGGTTGTTCTCTCACTGTTTATAGTAAAGGTTGACTCATCTGCTGCATTGTCTGTCTGCACTAATGCTTGTATGCATCCTGACCTTTGCTAACCCCACTTCCAGCATACTTATCTGGAACTCTCAAAAGTCTTCCGTTACACCTGTTCTAAGTGCTCTTATTACCAGAGTCACTACCAAAGTGCTAGTGTTTGTAATAGATATAAGCCCTCCCGCTGTGATTCAGGTGCAATTTCATACAGGACCACCGTAGGGGAGGGAGCTTTCACAGATTATAAAGTGAAGACACTGCTTAATGGGCAACCACATGTCACTATTGTTAAAACTGGATGAGTTAGTTTTAATGGATGTAGGCAGCTAACAAAACATTATTTCTTTATTTGTATAGTGCAGAAACAGCTAATGTATATTACTTGAGTTTGGCTAAGTGTGTCACACTGGTGCTGTGACATAACTGCTGCATTAACCCTTGCAGACCAGAGCTCCTAATACAAGGGCAGCATTAACCCTTTACTGGTGCACACTGGTGCTGTAACTGTCCAGAGTGCAGCCCAGAGCTCCTAATACAGGGGAAGCTTTAATCCTTGATGCACACTGGTAGTTTCTTTGTCACTGCTTGCAGTGCAGCATTAACCCATTATTGGTGCACAGTTGTGCCAGTAAAACGTTTTTGGTGTGTGCTACCATTACAATAATATAAAGGCAGTGATTTGCAGTGTGTAAAAAAATATATATTTAAAAAAAAGTAAAAAACGAAAAAACAGCAACTAAATTGTGTGTGCAGCCCGCACCCGGGTGTGACACCTGGAGGGGGTGACACCAAATGTCAGCTCCTTCGCAGTGACAGGAGCCAGGTGCTGCAGTGAGAAAGTCTCCTACAGCACCCAGCTCCTGTCATAGAAGAGGAGCCGACAGCGCACTGAGACTGTCTCTGGGGGAAGCCCAGCTTCCGAAGATGCTGGGCACGCCCCCAGACTAATGATTCCAGGATCCCCACGAAGCCACGCCCCCTAACTGTAAGACCACGCCCCTTTTTGCCACGATCGCGGCAGGAGATCAGGGGTGCGCACCAGATGTCACCACACCCGGTGACGCCTCTGTGTTTAGGGCCAGAATGTGCCACTACATTAATAATATAAGTGCTATGAGTCACAGTGTGATGTTGTTGTCAATTGTTAAAAAACAGTAAAAGGTTTTTCTTTTTTAAAAACTTATGTGCTCAGGGCCAGGCCATACCACTTCGTTATTAATATAAGCGATGAAGAGTCGCAGTGTGAAGTTGTCATTTGTTAAAATTAAATATAAAAAACAAAACAAAATTCAAATAAATAAAATAAAAATAAATTGTGTTCAGGGTCAGGCAGTGGCATTGTGATACAGTAATGTTCAGTAAGTGCTATCCACCCACTGCATTAGTAGTATAAGTGCTGTGAGTCAATATGTATCACAATCATTCGGTGGAAGAGCAGTAACCAAGTACTGTACTACTGCTGTGGCTGCTGCCAGTTATGACAATACTACAACATCTACTAAAGGTTATCCAAGGAGCAGAGAGTTTAGGAATGGACACCTAAAACTGAAATATTTCATAATGCTAAGAAAAAGAGGTGTCACCTTAAAAACCAACAAACAATCAAGTACATTGCTGACACTGTACTTGAAGCATTGTTTCCCCATTTTGCACCCTCTACAAATGTGGGGCTGAACAGTAGAAGCAAAGATTGTGATGATGACATATTAGAAATTGAGGATGCTAGTGTGGAAGTGCAACAGGATAAGGGGGATATTTGTGTACTATGTGATGCTAATGAGGATATTGATGATGATGATGATGATGATGATGATGATGATGATGATGAGTATGTTGTGTAAGTCAGCCACTAATGGCAACAGTTCTTGCTTGTGATAAAAAGAAAAACATTGTGATGCCTGATCAAAAGCCACCTCTTGGGTGTGGGATTAGTTTTACCCAAATCCTGACAATGCTTCTGAAGGCATATAATCCATTTGTAAGGCTAAAGTTACTAGAGGTAGGGACTTTAACCATTTAGGCACCTCCTCCATGTTATATCATTATTATTATAATTATAATATTTTTTTAAATAGTAACAAGCAATCCATTATCAGCTACCAGCAGTTTGGACCAGCCCATGCAATCTCCACCACCAATATCCTCATCCTCATCCTGATCATTGGTGATCAGAGGTAGTCCTTCCAAAAAAATGTTATGGGGGCCCTAACAAACTGAGCAATTCAGCCACAAAAGTGGCAGTACCTGTAGTTGAAGCACTTGGTTTCTTAAACTGTGCATGTCCATCTTGCACCACTTTTCTTTTAATTGTGGGCTGTTTGGGGGCATTGGTGATGCTCTATTTTGCCGAGAGAAACATTTGCATTGGTTTAGTTATTTCTCTAAAAACACATTTGTAACTAAAATTATGTGGTGCCTCATACATGTTAATTTTAATCACTTAATTAATCAATCAATCAATCAATCAATCAATCATTCTTGTATTTTATGGCATTTTCTCTTCTCATTTACTGCAGAACAGGTACAACTCTTAACCTAGGCCTCACACATGTTACTTTTAATTAATCAATAAATCAATTGATTATTTCTGTATTCTTCTTTTATGACATTTTCTCTCCTAATCTGCGACAAAATAGATGTTGATACAGTCCATGTCCCAATTTAAATATTTAAGAATAATCTGTTTGGTCAATCTATCATTCTTTTACCTGCCATCCACTGTATACTCCTCTCCATTTTCCTGTGCTTCCTTCGTGTCTCTGAGCTACTGCAGTTCTTGATTAAATGAAAACATTCTTGGTTACTTTCTATGGGGTTGTATGGTTTATTAAACATATTATTGTATGGTTATTAAACTGCCATCCTCCTGTTTGCCACTGTTGTGTGGCAATGTTTCATATATGTGTTATAAACTGCAGTGTGTTTGTGCTGTTGCCTAGTTTAGCCAGCCACCCTTTGGCTAATATTATTGAAAACAATACTGAGAGCTGTGAGGTGGTCAAAATTGTCTGCAAATTAATTTTATTGATGTTAATAATACTGTAGGAGCAAAAACTGGCTCTATTTACATGATTGTAGCTATTTTTAGCATTTTTTAAAGAAGAAAAAATACAGATCCAAAATCAAAACATACTGTATAAGAAGTGTCACAATTAGAGATGTGCACCGGAAATTTTTCGGGTTTTGGTTTTGGGTTCGGTTCCGTGGCCGTGTTTTGGGTTCGAACGTGTTTTGGCAAAACCTCACCGAATTTTTTTTGTCGGATTCGGGTGTGTTTTGGATTCGGGTGTTTTTTTCAAAAAACCCTAAAAAACAGCTTAAATCATAGAATTTGGGGGTCATTTTGATCCCAAAGTATTATTACATAGTAACATACATAGTATCTGAGGTTGAAAAAAGACAATTGTCCATCGAGTTCAACCTATTTGTGGTGTCCTCTGCATGATGATTTGACTAAATAGTAACTATAATGCATGACTATGCACCATACCCCTGGATATCCTTATCCAATAGGAATTTATCTAACCCATTTATTAACCTCAATAACCATAATTTCCACTCATTTTCAGTCTATTCTGAACACCTCACACCTCACAATATTATTTTTAGTCCTAAAATTTGCACCGAGGTCGCTGGATGACTAAGCTCAGCGACCCAAGTGGCCGACACAAACACCTGGCCCATCTAGGAGTGGCACTGCAGTGTCACGCAGGATGGCCCTTCCAAAAAACACTCCCCAAACAGCACATGACGCAAAGAAAAAAAGAGGCGCAATGAGGTAGCTGTGTGAGTAAGCTAAGCGACCCTAGTGGCCGACACAAACACCTGGCCCATCTAGGAGTGGCACTGCAGTGTCAGGCCGGATGGCCCTTCCAAAAAATACTCCCCAAACAGCACATGATGCAAAGAAGAAAAAAAAGAGGCGCAATGAGGTAGCTGTGTGACTAAGATAAGTGACCCTAGTGGCCGACACAAACACCTGGCCCATCTAGGAGTAGCACTGCAGTGTCACGCAGGATGGTCCTTCCAAAAAACACTCCCCAAACAGCACATGACGCAAAGAAAAAAAGAGGCGTAATGAGGTAGCTGTGTGAGTAAGCTAAGCGACCCTAGTGGCCGACACAAACACCTGGCCCATCTAGGAGTGGCACTGCAGTGTCAGGCCGGATGGCCCTTCCAAAAAATACTCCCCAAACAGCACATGACGCAAAGAAGAAAAAAAAGAGGCGCAATGAGGTAGCTGTGTGACTAAGATAAGTGACCCTAGTGGCCGACACAAACACCTGGCCCATCTAGGAGTGGCACTGCAGTGTCACGCAGGATGGCCCTTCCAAAAAATACTCCCCAAACAGCACATGACGCAAAGAAGAAAAAAAAGAGGCGCAATGAGGTAGCTGTGTGACTAAGATAAGTGACCCTAGTGGCCGACACAAACACCTGGCCCATCTAGGAGTGGCACTGCAGTGTCACGCAGGATGGCCCTTCCAAAAAATACTCCCCAAACAGCACATGACGCAAAGAAGAAAAAAGAGGCGCAATGAGGTAGCTGTGTGACTAAGATAAGCGACCCTAGTGGCCGACACAAACACCTGGCCCATCTAGGAGTGGCACCGCAGTGTCACGCAGGATGGCCCTTCCAAAAAACACTCCCCAAACAGCACATGACGCAAAGAAAAATGAAAGAAAAAAGAGGTGCAAGATGGAATTGTCCTTGGGCCCTCCCACCCACCCTTATGTTGTATAAACAGGACATGCACACTTTAACCAACCCATCATTTCAGTGACAGGGTCTGCCACACGACTGTGACTGAAATGACGGGTTGGTTTGGACCCCCACCAAAAAAGAAGCAATCAATCTCTCCTTGCACAAACTGGCTCTACAGAGGCAAGATGTCCACCTCATCATCATCCTCCGATTCATCACCGTGTACATCCCCCTCCTCACAGATTATCAATTCGTCCCCACTGGAATCCACCATCACAGCTCCCTGTGTACTTTGTGGAGGCAATTGCTGCTGGTGAATGTCTCCATGGAGGAATTGATTATAATTCATTTTAATGAACATCATCTTCTCCACATTTTCTGGAAGTAACCTCGTACGCCGATTGCTGACAAGGTGAGCGGCGGCACTAAACACACTTTCGGAGTACACACTTGTGGGAGGGCAACTTAGGTAGAATAAAGCCAGTTTGTGCAAGGGCCTCCAAATTGCCTCTTTTTCCTGCCAGTATACGTACGGACTGTCTGACGTGCCTACTTGGATGCGGTCCCTCATATAATCCTCCACCATTCTTTCAATGGTGAGAGAATCATATGCAGTGACAGTAGACGACATGTCCGTAATCGTTGGCAGGTCCTTCAGTCCGGACCAGATGTCAGCATCAGCAGTCGCTCCAGACTGCCCTGCATCACCGCCAGCGGGTGGGCTCGGAATTCTGAGCCTTTTCCTCGCACCCCCAGTTGCGGGAGAATGTGAAGGAGGAGATGTTGACAGGTCGCGTTCCGCTTGACAATTTTCTCACCAGCAGTTCTTTGAACCCCTGCAGACTTGTGTCTACCGGAAAGAGAGATCCAAGGTAGGTTTTAAATCTAGGATCAAGCACGGTGGCCAAAATGTAGTGCTCTGATTTCAACAGAATGACCACCCGTGAATCCTTGTTAAGCGAATTAAGGGCTCCATCCACAAGTCCCACATGCCTAGCGGAATCGCTCAGTGTTAGCTCCTCCTTCAATGTCTCCAGCTTCTTCTGCAAAAGCCTGATGAGGGGAATGACCTGACTCAGGCTGGCAGTGTCTGAACTGACTTCACGTGTGGCAAGTTCAAAAGGTTGCAGAACCTTGCACAACGTTGAAATCATTCTCCACTGCGCTTGAGACAGGTGCATTCCACCTCCTATATCGTGGTCAGTTGTATAGGCTTGAATGGCCTTTTGCTGCTCCTGCAGCCTCTGAAGCATATAGAGGGTTGAATTCCACCTCGTTACCACTTCTTGCTTCAGATGATGGCAGGGCAGGTTCAGGCATTTTTGGTGGTGCTCCAGTCTTCTGTACGTGGTGCCTGTACGCCGAAAGTGTCCCGCAATTCTTCTGGCCACCGACAGCATCTCTTGCACGCCCCTGTCGTTTTTTAAATAATTCTGCACCACCAAATTCAAGGTATGTGCAAAACATGGGACATGCTGGAATTTGCCCATATTTAATGCACACACAATATTGCTGGCGTTGTCCGATGCCACAAATCCACAGGAGAGTCCAATTGGGGTAAGCCATTCTGCGATGATCTTCCTCAGTTGCCGTAAGAGGTTTTCAGCTGTGTGCGTATTCTGGAAAGCGGTGATACAAAGCGTAGCCTGCCTAGGAAAGAGTTGGCGTTTGCGAGATGCTGCTACTGGTGCCGCCGCTGCTGTTCTTGCGGCGGGAGTCAATACATCTACCCAGTGGGCTGTCACAGTCATATAGTCCTGAGTCTGCCCTGCCCCACTTGTCCACATGTCCGTGGTTAAGTGGACATTGGGTACAACTGCATTTTTTAGGACACTGGTGAGTCTTTTTCTGAGATCTGTGTACATTTTCGGTATCGCCTGCCTAGAGAAATGGAACCTAGATGGTATTTGGTACCGGGGACACAGTACCTCAATCAAGTCTATAGTTGGCTCTGCAGTAATGATGGATACCGGAACCACGTTTCTCACCGCCCAGGATGCCAAGGCCTCAGTTATCCGCTTTGCAGCAGGATGACTGCTGTGATATTTCATCTTCCTCGCAAAGGACTGTTGGACAGTCAATTGCTTGGTCAATTGCTTGCTTACGACTTCCCCTCTGGGATGACCATCGACTCCCAGCAGCAACAACAGCAGCGCCAACAGCAGTAGGCGTTACACGCAAGGATGCATCGCAGGAATCCCAGGCAGGAGAGGACTCGTCAGAATTGCCAGTGACATGGCCTGCAGGACTATTGGCATTCCTGGGGAAGGAGGAAATTGACACTGAGGGAGTTGGTGGGGTGGTTTGCGTGAGCTTGGTTACAAGAGGAAGGGATTTACTGGTCAGTGGACTGCTTCCGCTGTCGCCCAAAGTTTTTGAACTTGTCACTGACTTATGATGAATGCGCTGCAGGTGACGTATAAGGGAGGATGTTCCGAGGTGGTTAACGTCCTTACCCCTACTTATTACAGCTTGACAAAGGCAACACACGGCTTGACAAATGTTGTCCGCATTTCTGTTGAAATACTTCCACACCGAAGAGCTGATTTTTTTGGTATTTTCACCAGGCATGTCAATGGCCATATTCCTCCCACGGACAACAGGTGTCTCCCCGGGTGCCTGACTTAAACAAACCACCTCACCATCAGAATCCTCCTTGTCAATTTCCTCCCCAGCGCCAGCAACACCCATATCCTCCTCATCCTGGTGTACTTCAACACTGACATCTTCAATCTGACTATCAGGAACTGGACTGCGGGTGCTCCTTCCAGCACTTGCAGGGGGCGTGCAAATGGTGGAAGGCGCATGCTCTTCACGTCCAGTGTTGGGAAGGTCAGGCATCGCAACCGACACAATTGGACTCTCCTTGTGGATTTGTGATTTCGAAGAACGCACAGTTCTTTGCTGTGCTTTTGCCAGCTTAAGTCTTTTAATTTTTCTAGCGAGAGGCTGAGTGCTTCCATCCTCATGTGAAGCTGAACCACTAGCCATGAACATAGGCCAGGCCCTCAGCCGTTCCTTGCCACTCCGTGTGGTAAATGGCATATTGGCAAGTTTACGCTTCTCCTCCGACGATTTTATTTTAGATTTTTGAGTCCTTTTTTTACTGATATTTTGTGTTTTGGCTTTTACATGCTCTGTACTATGACATTGGGCATCGGGCTTGGCAGACAACGTTGATGGAATTTCATCGTCTCGGCCATGACTAGTGGCAGCAGCTTCAGCACGAGGTGGAAGTGGATCTTGATCTTTCCCTATTTTTGGAACCTTAACATTTTTGTTCTCCATATTTTAATAGGCACAACTAAAAGGCACCTCAGGTAAACAATGGAGATGGATGGATACTAGTATACTTATGGATGACGAGTGACTGACGACACAGAGGTAGCTACAGCCGTGGACTACCGTACTGCGTCTGCTAGAATAGAGATGATAATGATATAAAAAATATATATATATCACTACTGCAGGTATATATAATATAATGACGGACCTGCTGGACACTGTCAGCAGACTCCTAAACTTCTAGTATGAAGAAGATAGAAAAAAAAAACCCACCACAGGTAGGTATACAATTATGGACGAGCACTGACGACACAGAGGTAGCTACAGCCGTGGACTACCGTACTGCGTCTGCTAGTATAGAGATGATAATGATATAAAATATATATATATATCACTACTGCAGGTATATATAATATAATGACGGACCTGCTGGACACTGTCAGCAGACTCCTAAACTACTAGTATGAAGAAGATAGAAAAAAAAACCCCACCACAGGTAGGTATACAATTATGGACGAGCACTGACGACACAGAGGTAGCTACAGCCGTGGACTACCGTACTGCGTCTGCTAGTATAGAGATGATAATGATATAAAAAATATATATATATCAGTACTGCAGGTATATATAATATAATGACGGACCTGCTGGACACTGTCAGCAGACTCCTAAACTACTAGTATGAAGAAGATAGAAGAAAAACCCCACCACAGGTAGGTTTACAATTATGGACGAGCACTGATGACACAGAGGTAGCCACAGCCGTGGACTACCATACTGCGTCTGCTAGTATAGAGATGATAATGATATAAAAAATATATATATATCACTACTGCAGGTATATATAATATAATGACGGACCTGCTGGACACTGTCAGCAGACTCCTAAACTACTATTATGAAGAAGATAGAAAAAAAAAACCCACCACAGGTAGGTATACAATTATGGACGAGTGACTGACGACACAGAGGTAGCTACAGCCGTGGACTACCGTACTGCGTCTGCTAGAATAGAGATGATAATGATATAAAAAATATATATATATCACTACTGCAGGTATATATAATATAATGACGGACCTGCTGGACACTGTCAGCAGACTCCTAAACTACTAGTATGAAGAAGATAGAAAAAAAAACCCCACCACAGGTAGGTATACAATTATGGACGAGCACTGACGACACAGAGGTAGCTACAGCCGTGGACTACCGTACTGCGTCTGCTAGTATAGAGATGATAATGATATAAAAAATATATATATATCACTACTGCAGGTATATATAATATAATGACGGACCTGCTGGACACTGTCAGCAGACTCCTAAACTACTAGTATGAAGAAGATAGAAAAAAAAACCCCACCACAGGTAGGTATACAATTATGGACGAGCACTGACGACACAGAGGTAGCCACAGCCGTGGACTACCGTACTGCTTCTGCTAATATAGAGATGATAAAGATGATAGAGATGAACAAAAAAAATATAACACTACTGCAGGTAAATATTTATATAATATAATGAATGACAGACCTGCTGGACACTGTCAGCAGAATGCGTTTATAGAATAAAAAAAAAAAACACCACAGGAGTGTTTAACTTTTTCAGGCAGACAATATACTGGTGGTCACTGGTCAGTCACACTGGCAGCAAAAGTGTGCATTGTACTCCTGCTATAACTGCACCCCAGTCTCCCCCACAATTCAGCTGTGTGAGCAGTGAGCACTCAGCACAGTCAGATATACATATAGATGATATTATCATGCAGCACACTGAGGCTGAGCACAGATATGGTATGTGACTGTGTATCGTTTTTTTTCAGGCAGAGAACGGATTATATTAAATAATAAATAAAACTGGTGGTGGTCAGTCACTAGTAACTATCAGCAAAACTCTGCACTCTGAGTACTCCTAATGCTCCGCAAAATTACTAAGTAATCAACTCAAGTGTCTCTATCTATTCTAACGGAGAGGACGCCAGCCACGTCCTCTCCCTATCAATCTCAATGCACGTGTGAAAATGGCGGCGAAGCGCGGCTCCTTATATAGAATCCGAGTCTCGCGATAGAATACGAGCCTCGCGAGAATCCGACAGCGGGATGATGACGTTCGGGCGCGCTCGGGTTAGCCGAGCAAGGCGGGAAGATCCGAGTCTGCCTCGGACCCGTGTAAAAAGGCTGAAGTTCGGGGGGGTTCGGATTCCGAGGAACTGAACCCGCTCATCTCTAGTCAAAATAGAACCAAAACATAAAATGAATACAGATCCAAAACCAAAACCAGTGATTGATATATTCTGTCTACTCATCCTTACTCCATTGCAAACACAGCCGTATTATTGAATCTAAATTTCAAGCTATTATTGCCCTACTGAATATCACTTTTAATGCAAATATCTTTTTTTTTCAATTCTATAAAAACATGTGGTAGATGTACATTTTTGTGTCACTTTTTATTCTGCTCATTTCAATGTCTGTATTTGCATTTTCAGGTTTGGTTAGCCATCATACTTTTTATTTTAACATCTATATCAGCTGTCAGTCGGCAGGGATGTAATATGGATTGCAATGTTCCTCCAATAAATTTAATGCGGGTGGAAGATAAAAGATCAGACATCATACATCCACTAATTTGTCTGCATGTGACTGCGTATTGAACAATACTGTATTTCACAATGCCTCAGGAAATAGGTAGGCCTTATCCAGTGTATCCGTTTTTTTGTCGTTTTTTGCTCAATTAAGTTGTGTGTACTGGGTGGTGTTATGTTTTGCTAATTTTTGTACGGTTTTATGCTAATCTATAATACAGTAATTAATGTTGTTTTTCATATTTATACAGTATTTATTAAAGTATATTACTAATGCTTCAGTGCCATAATGAAGACATTAATTGCCAAACAAAATGGCCTGATTCAAAGGCGGACACTGCTGTGTCTGCTGTAGCATCTGTTGCCGGACTCATGGGTGTGATATTATGCAAATACAGGTTGAGTATCTCTTATCCAAAACGCTTGGGACCAGAGGTATTTTGGATATGGGATTTTTCCGTATTTTGGAATAATTGCATACTATAATGAGATATCATGGTGATGGGACCTAAATCTAAGCACAGAATACATTTATGTTACATATACACATTTCTCTATCGTCCTAGTGGATGCTGGGGTTCCTGAAAGGACCATGGGGAATAGCGGCTCCGCAGGAGACAGGGCACAAAAAGTAAAGCTTTTCCAGATCAGGTGGTGTGCACTGGCTCCTCCCCCTATGACCCTCCTCCAGACTCCAGTTAGATTTTTGTGCCCGGCCGAGAAGGGTGCAATCTAGGTGGCTCTCCTAAAGAGCTGCTTAGAAAAAGTTTAGCTTAGGTTTTTTATTTTACAGTGAGTCCTGCTGGCAACAGGATCACTGCAACGAGGGACTGAGGGGAGAAGAAGTGAACTCACCTGCGTGCAGGATGGATTGGCTTCTTGGCTACTGGACATCAGCTCCAGAGGGACGATCACAGGTACAGCCTGGATGGTCACCGGAGCCGCGCCGCCGGCCCCCTTGCAGATGCTGAAGTCAGAAGAGGTCCAGAATCGGCGGCTGAAGACTCCTGCAGTCTTCTAAAGGTAGCGCACAGCACTGCAGCTGTGCGCCATTTTCCTCTCAGCACACTTCACACGCAGTCACTGAGGGTGCAGGGCGCTGGGGGGGGGCGCCCTGGGAGGCAAATGTAACCTATATAAAGGCTAAAAATACCTCACATATAGCCCCCAGAGGCTATATGGAGATATTTAACCCCTGCCTGGATTCACTAAATAGCGGGAGACGAGCCCGCCGGAAAAGGGGCGGGGCCTATCTCCTCAGCACACGGCGCCATTTCCTCTCACAGCTCCGCTGGTCAGGACGGCTCCCAGGTCTCTCCCCTGCACTGCACTACAGAAACAGGGTAAAACAGAGAGGGGGGGCAAATTTATGGCGATATTTTGATATATATAAAGCAGCTATAAGGGAGCACTTATTATAAGGCTATCCCTGTTATATATAGCGCTTTTGGTGTGTGCTGGCAAACTCTCCCTCTGTCTCCCCAAAGGGCTAGTGGGTCCTGTCTTCGTTAGGAGCATTCCCTGTGTGTCTGCTGTGTGTCGGTACGTGTGTGTCGACATGTATGAGGACGATATTGGTGTGGAGGCGGAGCAATTGCCAAATATGAGGATGTCACCCCCTAGGGAGTCGACACCAGAATGGATGCCTTTATTTATGGAACTACGGGATAGTGTCAACACGCTAAAGCAGTCGTTTGACGACATGAGACTGCCGGACAATCAATTAGTGCCTGTCCAGGCGACTCAAACACCGTCAGGGGCTGTGAAACGCCCTTTGCCTCAGTCGGTCGACACAGACCCAGACACAGGCACTGACTCCAGTGGTGACGGTGACGAATCAACCGTATTTTCCAGTAGGGCCACACGTTATATGATTTTGGCAATGAAGGAGGCGTTACATTTAGCTGATACTACAGGCACCACTAAACAGGGTATTATGTGGGGTGTGAAAAAACTACCTATAGTTTTTCCTGAATCAGAAGAATTAAATGACGTGTGTAATGAAGCGTGGGTTGCCCCTGATAAAAAGCTGATAATTTCAAAGAAATTATTGGCATTATACCCTTTCCCGCCAGAGGTTAGGGAGCGCTGGGAAACACCTCCTAGGGTGGACAAGGCGCTAACACGCTTATCTAAACAAGTGGCGTTACCCTCTCCTGAGACGGCCGCACTTAAAGATCCATCAGATTGGAGGATGGAAAATATCCAAAAAAGTATATACACACATGCAGGTGTTATACTACGACCAGCTATAGCGACTGCCTGGATGTGCAGTGCTGGGGTAGTTTGGTCAGAGTCCCTGATTGAAAATATTGATACCCTGGACAGGGACAATATTTTACTGTCGTTAGAACAAATAAAGGATGCATTTCTTTATATGCGTGATGCACAGAGGGATATCTGCACACTGGCATCACGGGTAAGTGCTATGTCCATTTCGGCCAGAAGAGCTTTATGGACGCGACAGTGGACAGGCGATGCGGATTCAAAACGACATATGGAAGTTTTGCCGTATAAAGGGGAGGAGTTATTTGGAGTCGGTCTATCAGATTTGGTGGCCACGGCTACAGCCGGGAAATCCACCTTTCTACCTCAAGTCACTCCCCAACAGAAAAAGGCACCGACTTTTCAACCGCAGCCCTTTCGTTCCTTTAAAAATAAGAGAGCAAAGGGCTATTCATATCTGCCACGAGGCAGAGGTCGAGGGAAGAGACAGCAACAGGCAGCTCCTTCCCAGGAACAGAAGCCTTCCCCGGCTTCTACAAAAGCCTCAGCATGACGCTGGGGCTTCTCAAGCGGACTCGGGGACGGTGGGTGGTCGTCTCAAAAATTACAGCGCGCAGTGGGCTCACTCGCAGGTAGATCCCTGGATCCTGCAGATAATATCTCAGGGGTACAGGTTGGAATTAGAGACAGATCCACCTCGCCGTTTCCTGAAGTCTGCTTTACCAACGTCCCCCTCCGAAAGGGAGACGGTTTTGGAAGCCATTCACAAGCTGTACTCTCAGCAGGTGATAGTCAAGGTACCTCTTCTACAACAAGGGAAGGGGTATTATTCCACTCTTTTTGTGGTACCGAAGCCGGATGGCTCGGTAAGGCCTATTCTAAATCTGAAGTCCTTGAACCTGTACATAAAGAAGTTCAAGTTCAAGATGGAGTCATTCAGAGCAGTGATAGCGAACCTGGAAGAGGGGGACTTTATGGTATCCTTGGACATCAAGGATGCGTATCTCCACGTTCCAATTTACCCCTCACACCAGGGGTACCTCAGGTTCGTTGTACAAAACTGTCACTATCAGTTTCAGACGCTGCCGTTCGGATTGTCCACGGCACCTCGGGTCTTTACAAAGGTAATGGCCGAGATGATGATTCTTCTTCGAAGAAAAGGCGTATTAATTATCCCATACTTGGACGATCTCCTAATAAGGGCAAGGTCCAGAGAACAGCTAGAGATGGGATTAGCACTGTCGCAATAAGTGCTAAAACAGCACGGGTGGATTCTGAATATTCCAAAATCCCAGTTAATGCCGACAACTCGTCTGCTGTTCCTAGGGATGATTCTGGACACGGTTCAGAAAAAGGTTTTTCTCCCGGAGGAAAAAGCCAAGGAGTTATCCGAGCTTGTCAGGAACCTCCTAAAACCAGGAAAGGTGTCTGTACATCAATGCACAAGAGTCCTGGGAAAAATGGTGGCTTCTTACGAAGCAATTCCATTCGGCAGATTCCATGCAAGAATTTTACAAAGGGATCTGTTGGACAAATGGTCAGGGTCGCATCTTCAGATGCACCTGCGGATAACCCTGTCTCCAAGGACAAGGGTGTCTCTTCTGTGGTGGTTGCAGAGTGCTCATCTATTGGAGGGCCGCAGATTCGGCATACAGGATTGGATCCTGGTGACCACGGACGCCAGCCTGAGAGGCTGGGGAGCAGTCACACAAGGAAGAAACTTCCAGGGAGTATGGACGAGCCTGGAAACGTCTCTTCACATAAACATTCTGGAACTAAGAGCAATATACAATGCTCTAAGCCAGGCAGAACCTCTGCTTCAGGGAAAACCGGTGTTGATCCAGTCGGACAACATCACGGCAGTCGCCCATGTGAACAGACAGGGCGGCACAAGAAGCAGGAGTGCAATGGCAGAAGCTGCAAGGATTCTTCACTGGGCAGAGAATCATGTGATAGCACTGTCAGCAGTGTTCATCCCGGGAGTGGACAACTGGGAAGCAGACTTCCTCAGCAGACACGATCTTCACCCGGGAGAGTGGGGACTTCATCCAGAAGTCTTCCACTTGCTGGTAACCCGTTGGGAAAGACCAATGGTGGACATGATGGCGTCTCGCCTCAACAAAAAACTGGACAGGTATTGCGCCAGGTCAAGAGATCCGCAGGCAATAGCTGTGGACGCGCTGGTAACGCCTTGGGTGTACCAGTCGGTGTATGTGTTTCCTCCTCTGCCTCTCATACCAAAAGTATTGAGAATTATACGGCAAAGAGGCGTAAGGACGATACTAGTGGTTCCGGATTGGCCAAGAAGGACTTGGTACCCGGAACTTCAAGAGATGATCACGGAAGATCCGTGGCCTCTACCTCTAAGGAGGGACTTGCTTCAGCAGGGTCCCTGTCTGTTTCAAGACTTACCGCGGCTGCGTTTGACTGCATGGCGGTTGAACGCCGGATCCTAAAGGAAAAAGGCATGCCGGAAGAAGTCATTCCTACTTTGATTAAAGCAAGGAAGGAAGTAACCGTGCAACATTATCACCGAATTTGGCGAAAATATGTTGCGTGGTGCGAAGATCGGAGTGCTCCGACGGAGGAATTTCAACTGGGTCGATTCCTACATTTCCTGCAATCAGGATTGTCTATGGGTCTCAAATTGGGATCTATTAAGGTTCAAATTTCGGCCCTGTCGATTTTCTTTCAAAAAGAATTGGCTTCAGTCCCTGAAGTCCAGACCTTTGTTAAGGGAGTGCTACATATACAGCCTCCTGTGGTGCCTCCAGTGGCACCGTGGGATCTCAATGTGGTTTTGGACTTTCTAAAATCTCATTGGTTTGAACCACTAAAGAAGGTGGATTTGAAATATCTCACATGGAAAGTGACCATGCTTCTAGCCCTGGCTTCGGCCAGGAGAGTGTCAGAACTGGCAGCTTTATCTTACAAAAGCCCATATCTGATTTTCCATTCGGACAGGGCAGAACTGCGGACTCGTCCGCATTTTCTCCCTAAGGTGGTGTCAGCATTTCATCTGAACCAGCCTATTGTAGTGCCTGCGGCTACAAGTGACTTGGAGGACTCCAAGTTACTGGACGTTGTCAGAGCATTAAAAATATATATTGCAAGGACAGCTGGAGTCAGAAAATCTGACTCGTTGTTTATATTGTATGCACCCAACAAGATGGGTGCTCCTGCGTCTAAGCAGACGATTGCTCGTTGGATCTGTAGCACAATCCAACTTGCACATTCTGTGGCAGGCCTGCCACAGCCTAAATCTGTAAAGGCCCACTCCACAAGGAAGGTGGGCTCATCTTGGGCGGCTGCCCGAGGGGTCTCGGCATTACAACTTTGCCGAGCAGCTACGTGGTCAGGGGAGAACACGTTTGTAAAATTTTACAAATTTGATACTCTGGCTAAGGAGGACCTGGAGTTCTCTCATTCGGTGCTGCAGAGTCATCCGCACTCTCCCGCCCGTTTGGGAGCTTTGGTATAATCCCCATGGTCCTTTCAGGAACCCCAGCATCCACTAGGACGATAGAGAAAATAAGATTTTACTTACCGATAAATCTATTTCTCGGAGTCCGTAGTGGATGCTGGGCGCCCATCCCAAGTGCGGATTATCTGCAATAATTGTACATAGTTATTGTTAACTAATTCGGGTTATTGTTGAAGGAAGCCATCTTTCAGAGGCTCCGCTGTTATCATACTGTTAACTGGGTTTAGATCACAAGTTGTACGGTGTGATTGGTGTGGCTGGTATGAGTCTTACCCGGGATTCAAAATCCTCCCTTATTGTGTACGCTCGTCCGGGCACAGTACCTAACTGGAGTCTGGAGGAGGGTCATAGGGGGAGGAGCCAGTTCACACCACCTGATCTGGAAAAGCTTTACTTTTTGTGCCCTGTCTCCTGCGGAGCCGCTATTCCCCATGGTCCTTTCAGGAACCCCAGCATCCACTACGGACTCCGAGAAATAGATTTATCGGTAAGTAAAATCTTATTTATACACACAGCCTGAAGGTTATTTTAGCCAATATTTTTTATAACTTTGTGCATTAAACAAAGTGTGTGTACATTCACAAAATTCACTTATGTTTCATATACACCTTATACACACAGCCTGAAGGTCATTTAATACAATATTTTTAATAACTTTGTGTATTAAACAAAGTTTGTGTACATTGAGCCTAGGGATGTGCACCTGAAATTTTTCGGGTTTTGTGTTTTGGTTTTGGGTTCGGTTCCGTGGCCGTGTTTTGGGTTCGAACGCGTTTTGGCAAAACCTCACCGAATTTTTTTGTCGGATTCGGGTGTGTTTTGGATTCGGGTGTTTTTTTCAAAAAACCCTAAAAAACAGCTTAAATCATAGAATTTGGGGGTCATTTTGATCCCATAGTATTATTAACCTCAATAACCATAATTTCCACTCATTTTCAGTCTATTCTGAACACCTCACACCTCACAATATTATTTTTAGTCCTAAAATTTGCACCGAGGTCACTGGATGGCTAAGCTAAGCGACCCAAGTGGCCGACACAAACACCTGGCCCATCTAGGAGTGGCACTGCAGTGTCAGGCAGGATGGCCCTTCCAAAAAATACTCCCCAAACAGCACATGACGCAAAGAAAAAAAGAGGCGCAATGAGGTAGCTGTGTGAGTAAGCTAAGCGACCCTAGTGGCTGACACAAACTCCTGGCCCATCTAGGAGTGGCACTGCAGTGTCACGCAGGATGGCCCTTCCAAAAAATACTCCCCAAACAGCACATGACGCAAAGAAGAAAAAAAAGAGGCGCAATGAGGTAGCTGTGTGAGTAAGCTAAGCGACCCTAGTGGCCGACACAAACACCTGGCCCATCTAGGAGTGGCACTGCAGTGTCACGCAGGATGGCCCTTCCAAAAAATACTCCCCAAGCAGCACATGACGCAAAAAAGAAAAAAAAGAGGCGCAATGAGGTAGCTGTGTGAGTAAGCAAAGCGACCCTAGTGGCCGACACAAACACTTGGCCCATCTAGGAGTGGCACTGCAGTGTCACGCAGGATGGCCCTTCCAAAAAATACTCCCCAAACAGCACATGACGCAAAGAAGAAAAAAAAGAGGCGCAATGAGGTAGCTGTGTGAGTAAGCTAAGCGACCCTAGTGGCCGACACAAACACCTGGCCCATCTAGGAGTGGCACTGCAGTGTCACGCAGGATGGCCCTTCCAAAAAATACTCCCCAAGCAGCACATGACGCAAAGAAGAAAAAAAAGAGGCGCAATGAGGTAGCTGTGTGAGTAAGCTAAGCGACCCTAGTGGCCGACACAAACACCTGGCCCATCTAGGAGTGGCACTGCAGTGTCACGCAGGATGGCCCTTCCAAAAAATACTCCCCAAACAGCACATGACGCAAAGAAGAAAAAAAAGAGGCGCAATGAGGTAGTTGTGTGAGTAAGCTAAGCGACCCTAGTGGCCGACACAAACACCTGGCCCATCTAGGAGTGGCACTGCAGTGTCACGCAGGATGGCCCTTCCAAAAAATACTCCCCAAACAGCACATGGCGCAAAGAAGAAAAAAAAGAGGCGCAATGAGGTAGCTGTGTGAGTAAGCTAAGCGACCCTAGTGGCCGACACAAACACCGGGCCCATCTAGGAGTGGCACTGCAGTGTCACGCAGGATGGCCCTTCCAAAAAATACTCCCCAAACAGCACATGACGCAAAGAAGAAAAAAAAGAGGCGCAATGAGGTAGCTGTGTGAGTAAGCTAAGCGACCCTAGTGGCCGACACAAACACCTGGCCCATCTAGGAGTGGCACTGCAGTGTCACGCAGGATGGCCCTTCCAAAAAATACTCCCCAAACAGCACATGACGCAAAGAAGAAAAAAAAGAGGCGCAATGAGGTAGCTGTGTGAGTAAGCTAAGCGACCCTAGTGGCCGACACAAACACCTGGCCCATCTAGGAGTGGCACTGCAGTGTCAGGCAGGATGGCCCTTCCAAAAAATACTCCCCAAACAGCACATGACGCAAAGAAGAAAAAAAGAAAAAAGAGGTGCAAATGGAATTTTCCTTGGGCCCTCCCACCCACCCTTATGTTGTATAAACAGGACATGCACACTTTAACCAACCCATCATTTCAGCGACAGGGTCTGCCACACGACTGTGACTGAAATGACTGGTTGGTTTGGGCCCCCACCAAAAAAGAAGCAATCAATCTCTCCTTGCACAAACTGGCTCTACAGAGGCAAGATGTCCACCTCATCATCATCCTCCGATATATCACCGTGTACATCCCCCTCCTCACAGATTATCAATTCGTCCCCACTGGAATCCACCATCTCAGCTCCCTGTGTACTTTGTGGAGGCAATTGCTGCTGGTTAATGTCTCCACGGAGGAATTGATTATAATTCATTTTAATGAACATCATCTTCTCCACATTTTCTGGATGTAACCTCGTACGCCGATTGCTGACAAGGTGAGTGGCGGCACTAAACACTCTTTCGGAGTACACACTTGTGGGAGGGCAACTTAGGTAGAATAAAGCCAGTTTGTGCAAGGGCCTCCAAATTGCCTCTTTTCCCTGCCAGTATAAGTACGGACTGTCTGACGTGCCTACTTGGATGCGGTCACTCATATAATCCTCCACCATTCTTTCAATGGTGAGAGAATCATATGCAGTGACAGTAGACGACATGTCAGTAATCGTTGGCAGGTCCTTCAGTCCGGACCAGATGTCAGAATCAGCAGTTGCTCCAGACTGCCCTGCATCACCGCCAGCGGGTGGGCTTGGAATTCGTAGCCTTTTCATCGCACCCCCAGTTGCGGGAGAATGTGAAGGAGGAGATGTTGACAGGTCGCGTTCCGCTTGACTTGACAATTTTCTCACCAGCAGTTCTTTGAACCCCTGCAGACTTGTGTCTGCCGGAAAGAGAGATCCAACGTAGGTTTTAAATCTAGGATCGAGCACGGTGGCCAAAATGTAGTGCTCTGATTTCAACAGATTGACCACACGTGAATCCTGGTTAAGCGAATGAAGGGCTCCATCCACAGGTCCCACATGCCTAGCGGAATCGCTCTGTTTTAGCTCCTCCTTCAATGCCTCCAGCTTCTTCTGCAAAAGCCTGATGAGGGGAATGACCTGACTCAGGCTGGCAGTGTCTGAACTGACTTCACGTGTGGCAAGTTCAAAGGGCAGCAGAACCTTGCACAACGTTGAAATCATTCTCCACTGCGCTTGAGACAGGTGCATTCCACCTCCTTTGCCTATATCGTGGGCAGATGTATAGGCTTGAATGGCCTTTTGCTGCTCCTCCATCCTCTGAAGCATATAGAGGGTTGAATTCCACCTCGTTACCACCTCTTGCTTCAGATGATGGCAGGGCAGGTTCAGGTTTTTTTGGTGGTGCTCCAGTCTTCTGTACGCGGTGCCTGCACGCCGAAAGTGGCCCGCAATTCTTCTGGCCACCGACAGCATCTCTTGCACGCCCCTGTCATTTTTTAAATAATTCTGCACCACCAAATTCAAGGTATGTGCAAAACATGGGACGTGCTGGAATTTGCCCAGATGTAATGCACGCACAATATTGCTGGCGTTGTCCGATGCCACAAATCCCCAGGAGAGTCCAATTGGGGTAAGCCATTCTGCGATTATCTTCCTCAGTTGCCGTAAGAGGTTTTCAGCTGTGTGCGTATTCTGGAAAGCGGTGATACAAAGCGTAGCCTGCCTAGGAACGAGTTGGCGTTTGCGAGATGCTGCTACTGGTGCCGCCGCTGCTGTTCTTGCAGCGGGAGGCAATACATCTACCCAGTGGGCTGTCACAGTCATGTAGTCCTGTGTCTGCCCTGCTCCACTTGTCCACATGTCCGTGGTTAAGTGGACATTAGGTACAACTGCATTTTTTAGGACACTGTGGAGTCTTTTTCTGACGTCCGTGTACATTCTCGGTATCGCCTGCCTAGAGAAGTGGAACCTAGATGGTATTTGGTAACGGGGGCACACTACCTCAAGAAATTGTCTAGTTCCCTGTGAACTAACGGCGGATACCGGACGCACGTCTAACACCAACATAGTTGTCAAGGCCTCAGTTATCCGCTTTGCAACAGGATGACTGCTGTGATATTTCATCTTCCTCGCAAAGGACTGTTGGACAGTCAATTGCTTACTGGAAGTAGTACAAGTGGTCTTCCGACTTCCCCTCTGGGATGACGATCGACTCCCAGCAGCAACAACAGCAGCGCCAGCAGCAGTAGGCGTTACACGCAAGGATGCATCGGAGGAATCCCAGGCAGGAGAGGACTCGTCAGACTTGCCAGTGACATGGCCTGCAGGACTATTGGCTTTCCTGGGTAAGGAGGAAATTGACACTGAGGGAGTTGGTGGTGTGGTTTGCGCGAGCTTGGTTACAAGAGGAAGGGATTTACTGGTCAGTGGACTGCTTCCGCTATCGCCCAAAGTTTTTTAACTTGTCACTGACTTATTATGAATGCGCTGCAGGTGATGTATAAAGGAGGATGTTCCGAGGTGGTTAACGTCCTTACCCCTACTTATTACAGCTTGACAAAGGCAACACACGGCTTGACACCTGTTGTCCGCATTTCTGTTGAAATACTTCCACACTGAAGAGCTGATTTTTTTGGTATTTTCACCAGGCATGTCAATGGCCATATTCCTCTCACGGACAACAGGTGTCTCCCCGGGTGCCTGACTTAAACAAACCACCTCACCATCAGAATCCTCCTTGTCAATTTCCTCCCCAGCGCCAGCAACACCCATATCCTCATCCTGGTGTACTTCAACACTGACATCTTCAATTTCACTATCAGGAACTGGACTGCGGGTGCTCCTTTCAACACTTGCAGGGGGCGTGCAAATGGTGGAAGGCGCAAGCTCTTCCCGTCCAGTGTTGGGAAGGTCAGGCATCGCAACCGACACAATTGGACTCTCCTTTGGGATTTGGGATTTCGAAAAATGCACAGTTCTTTGCTATGCTTTTGCCGCAAGTCTTTTCTTTTTTCTAGCAAGAGGATGAGTGCTTCCATCCTCATGTGAAGCTGAACCACTAGCCATGAACATAGGCCAGGGCCTCAGCCGTTCCTTGCCACTCCGTATCGTAAATGGCATATTGGCAAGTTTACGCTTCTCCTCAGACGCTTTTAATTTTGATTTTTGGGTCATTTTTTTACTGATCTTTTGTGTTTTGGATTTTACATGCTCTGTACTATGACATTGGGCATCGGGCTTGGCAGACGACGTTGATGGCATTTCATCGTCTCGGCCATGACTAGTGGCAGCAGCTTCAGCACGAGGTGGAAGTGGATCTTGATCTTTCCCTTTTTTTTTATCCTCCACATTTTTGTTCTCCATATTTTGTGCACAACTAAAAGCCACCACAGGTATACAATGTAGATGGATGGATAGTATAGTATTACTTATACTTATGGATGACGAGTGACGACACAGAGGTAGGTACAGCCGTGGCCTACCGTACTGCTGCTTAGTGCTTATATATAAATATAATATACTGTATAACGGACCTGGTGGACAGTGTCAGCAGACTGCTAAACTAGTATGAAGAATGAAAAAACACCACTACAGGTATACAATGTAGATAGATGGATAGTATAGTATGATAAAGCTAAATATTTATCGTATATAATACCCTTTATGAGGTCTAAGAACACTGTACGCTATCTACGTATGAAGTACCGTAAGGGTACGCACGTTGCGTAACAATCGCTTAGCCGTAGTCGAGACGCTCAAGCGTCACGTTCGCTCACGGCAAAGAGATCACGGGCAGGCACGCTATTGGCTGCTGACTAACTTAATGATTCGCTATAGCGTAGCGGACGCTCGGGACCACGAGGAGATCACCAGCGGCGCTGACGCTCACAATGTTAAACCTTTGTATCTAAACCATAAACAGTGTATTGTGCAGTAAAACCTTAGTGTAATGATAGAGTGTAAATGCAACACAGTATAACCTTATTACCTTTAAAGCTGTTCTAGCATCACCGACGCTCTGAGAATACTTAACACTATAAGAAATACACAGATACCGTGCTCAGGGTCCAACGCCTAATATATATATTATGAATGATATACTTGCAAAAGAATTAATACAAATACAAATCATACACTACAATATAACATAGACTACCTAACCAGATAACTACACAGGAAATACAATACAATTACTATTTAAGGGAAAATAAGAGAGAAAGAGAAGAGAGAGAGAGAGAGAAATTGGCCCACAATAACAAGAAGATCAATATAGTTGCGGAGAAACAGTTACGCACAAGGGGAAACGATCGCATGCGCCTCGATATCCAGCTCCCGATTATCAGCAATGAGAACCGTTGAAGAGAGTGAACTGGATATGGTCGGCTTGCCTATTTATGCCCCACACACAATACAATTCAATGGTCCCTACAATCTCATTGTTCATTGGACACAGGAATTCGGCTTCGCATTATAACAAAAGGTCATAGGTTGATTCATACAGGTGGGCTGTGACTGCTTCCAACTGTTCAGGTGGGTGGGATACTGGGTTTCCCGCCGCATGACTAAATAAGAACAAATAATAGTAAATGGACATAAACTTCTTATGTCCATAACTATTCGCACGAGCGATTAATCTGCTTCAAACCAACACCGGAATATTGCTAATTAAATACTCTTCCGATGGGTACTAAACACCACTGTATTACTCCTGTCTGACCCTTCGTATCAAACAAAGAGGGATTTCTCTGTTCACGAACATTCTATATTAACCAAACTTTCAGAATCTATCAAAGGGACCATGATCTACAAAATACATTATATAGTGAAAATATGTAACGATTGAGTCGCACGCTACGATCACATAAACTCTACCGTAAATACGCATACCGTGCGCCTGCGGGTGCCCGCGACTGTGAGTATGCGCACATACGGGAGAGCGTACGCATGCGCAGCACGGACCTGTGTGAGGTGCAAATATGGTAGTGTGCATAGAGATATTTTTCTGACTTTGACAGTCCACCCTTTGGCAGTCAACAATAACTGCCACCTTCTAAAACATTTCAAAAAAAGAAAAATATGTCAGGGGTTAATACATTTACATGGTTGGGTAGGGGAGGAGAGGAGAAGGTAGGAAAAGGGTATGACCTAGTGAGATAGCAGAAGCATGTGTGTATGAATCCGTGCTTGGGGGTCATGTATCATCGTGCCGTACGTGTTTTAAATCAGGCTTCGAGGTATTGCGAAGTATACATTTGAATTCCTTCTTATCCCGTGGTACGGGTCTGTGGATGGGCTGTCAAACTTTACCGAGCTCTTTTCGGCTTTGGTTGTAACAAAATGGGGGAGCACATTTTAGTTGATGATACATGAATGGGGGAGATATGTGATTGCTGATATCTGTGCCTGTATTCCCTATCGACTATGTGTGTCATTACCTGAGGGTTGTAGAAATGAAGAAAAGACATAATTACGGTAAATGCGGTGGTATTCTATGTCAGGTAAATGTACATTCGTCGATTGAGGTCTTGTTTGGTGTCTGTTGAATGCAGTCTTCTTTGTGCTTTTGCCCATAAGGTGCGAGCAAAAGCTGTCAATGTCCATAGATTTACAAAAGTGTTGGGCTAGCGTAATTTTAAAATTTCTAGGGAAACTGGGGATCCATGGCATAGTTCATCAAAAATCTGTGTATCAGGTTGTCAAAACTTCTCCTTTAATCCATCTGTTGTCTGTATATCGGCTCATCAAACTCCTCGTCCAAGTGGGTCTTTTTACCTTGGAGGAAACGGAAAAACCAGGTGAAAGAAACGGACCGTAGAAATCGCATTTTCATCCCATCATTGTTTCTACATTTGGGTCATAAATCAAGTCCATTGGAATTACAGTTTCCTCACTCCTTAAACTCATTACCCTAGTACGACGATTGCACCTCATTAAAGCCTGACCGCATCTAAATATCAAACCGATCGTTATGATAACACCTAAGATACATAGGAGAAACTTTCCAACATCCATTATGACTCCTTGAGCCCAGTCTCCTAAACCAGAGAACCAATTTCGCGGGTTCAACCATGACACCCAACCAGTCAGCTCATTACCTACAGCAGCAAGAGTGAGATTGTGTCTCCTGCGAAATTCCCACTTCAGTTGGAGAATATCGTCCATCTTTTGGTCTATGACCTCGACCGGGTCCTCGGTGCTATTCGTAATATATGTGCAACATTTCACGCCGTATTGTGTTGCCAGCGTGACACAATATCCGCCTGTCACTGCTGTGAGGTAATTAAGAACCATTCTATGCTGTACCAGTTCTGTTTTATAAGCCTGAAGTTCTCTTCCAGTATACCTAAACGTGTCATCATACATTTCAGTGATATTATCTAACAAATTGGCGAGCGCAATTATGTATTTATAATTCAACACTCCTCTAGCGGTGCGAGTGATATCTAACGCGATTAGAAACTGAATCCCGGTGGATTCATGGATCATGTCAGAGGCCGGATGCTCTGTTCTTTCTATCAGGTGCCGTTTAACTACGTGCTCGTAATGGGTGTGAGTATAAGGAGTTTGGGCAACACGGTGTATGTCTTTCATTTTGTCATGTGATACAGTCATTACTTCAGGCAGTACTTTTCCAATATAACACAATCCTTCAGAGTTTGGGGCAAGCCACTTATACGCCTTTCTCCCGCATATGAAATATGCATCATCGGGGAGAACATATGGGACGGAGTAGGACATAACCATATTACACACCTTCCATGTGAAATCTCCTAACCCTAATTCTTCCATCTGCTTAGTACACGTATCAGGTTGTACGATATGTGCACAGTATCCTGGTGATACCTCTCCAACTCTTGTAATCCTATTTCCTAAGGTATACCTATACCGGAAAGATTTTCCTCTACTGGCTATGTGGCGTATAAGCTCTGTATCTGTAGGCATTCTATCTGCTCTATGTGAAAAGGTCATGGTTTGATTACTCCATGACACTTCCCAATTTCCCGGCTTTCGGGGATTGGAGATGTTAAAACATAATAGGGACCTATCCACATGGTATTGGTGGAGCTTCAAACTAGGAGGGCTGGAGATATTAAACCTCCTGTCCACCGGTCTCCCACCACTTAACTCAAGTACCTCCCCTAACGTTAAAGGAAATGGTACTAGCCCTGATTTGCTATGACCTTGAGGTACTTGAGAGCATACCCAACAATCTGTTTTATTTAACACACTACCCACTAAGGAGTGATAGTCACTCAATGGATGCCGGTCCATATGGATATTAAAACTGGATTGGCATTTCTTTATGCACCCATCCTCAATGACATTGTTACAGAGCCGACAGATACAGTTTTCTTCAGCTAACAATCCTTCACAATTCCTTCTATGGTCAATGCTATCGGATCGTTTTCTGATACTCGCCTTTGCTTGTTGATTATGTTGTTCTTGGAAAACTACGCCTCCATCTCTGTCATCAGAACCCATTCCAGAACCTCTCTCGACCTCCATGGTACTCTCGCCGGAACAGACTGCTCTGGTCAACATCATGGTCAACAGGAAAATCCGGATCACAGTCTCTTGGGGCAAGTCCATCTTGTAGGAGGAAACGGAGAAGAATGAGAAGGGGGAAAAAAATAATTTGAGGGAGAGGGGATGGGAAGTTGGAGAAAAACAATAAAAGGGAACAGGGGATCGACAACTGCTTTTGGTCTTGTGATTTTCAATGCTCAGGTGCCGCCTCAGTCCTCCTGGAACAGACACTCCAGTGATACAACCTCTACCGTCTGTTCCTTATCACTGGGCCTCTCTGGATCAGCAACCTTTTTACAGTGGGACGAATGAACCCAAGTCTCTCTCTCAGCAACCTTCAATGCTGTAGTGCTAGTCAATAATACCTGGTATGGTCCTTCCCATCTGTCAATAAGGCAACCTGAGCGTAGAAAATTCCGTATCATTACATAATCCCCAGGTTCAATGTCATGACAATTACTATCTGGTAAATCAGGAATCACTAACTTCAGATTATCATTTTGATTCCTTAACTGTTTACTCATGTTAATCAAGTATTTTACAGTCACTTCATTGTTACACTTCAAATCATCCTGAGGGTTAATCATAACATGCGGTTGTCGACCAAACAAGATTTCAAAGGGAGACAGATTAAGAGGGGACCTGGGAGTGGTTCTGATGCTGTACAGTACAATGGGTAAAGCTTCTGGCCATGTCAATCCTGTCTCTGCCATCACTTTACTCAGTTTATTTTTAATAGTGCTGTTCACTCTTTCCACTTTCGCACTCGCCTGTGGACGGTATGGAGTGTGCAGCTTGCTATCAATTCCCATCAATTTACACATTCCTTGGAAGACATCACCTGTAAAATGGGTACCCCTATCACTTTCGATAATTCTAGGGATACCATATCTACATACAAATTCCTGCACAATTTTCTTAGCAGTAAACATAGCGGTATTTGTGGCCGCTGGAAATGCTTCGACCCAATTTGAGAAAACATCTATACAAACAAGTACATATTTCAAATTTCGACTAGAGATGAGCGCCTGAAATTATTCGGGTTTTGTGTTTTGGTTTTGGGTTCGGTTCCGCGGCCGTGTTTTGGGTTCGACCGCGTTTTGGCAAAACCTCACCGAATTTTTTTTTGTCGGATTCGGGTGTGTTTTGGATTCGGGTGTTTTTTTCAAAAAACCCTAAAAAACAGCTTAAATCATAGAATTTGGGGGTCATTTTGATCCCATATTATTATTAACCTCAAAAACCATAATTTCCACTCATTTTCAGTCTATTCTGAATACCTCACACCTCACAATATTATTTTTAGTCCTAAAATTTGCACCGAGGTCGCTGGATGACTAAGCTAAGCGACCCTAGTGGCCGACACAAACACCTGGCCCATCTAGGAGTGGCACTGCAGTGTCACGCAGGATGGCCCTTCCAAAAAACACTCCCCAAACAGCACATGACGCAAAGAAAAAAAGAGGTGCAATGAGGTAGCTTTGTGACTAAGCTCAGCGACCCAAGTGCCCGACACAAACACCTGGCCCATCTAGGAGTGGCACTGCAGTGTCACGCAGGATGTCCCTTCCAAAAAACCCTCCCCAAACAGCACATGACGCAAAGAAAAATAAAAGAAAAAAGAGGTGCAAGATGGAATTGTCCTTGGGCCCTCCCACCCACCCTTATGTTGTATAAACAGGACATGCACACTTTAACCAACCCATCATTTCAGTGACAGGGTCTGCCACACGACTGTGACTGATATGACGGGTTGGTTTGGACCCCCACCAAAAAAGAAGCAATTAATCTCTCCTTGCACAAACTGGCTCTACAGAGGCAAGATGTTCACCTCATCATCATCCTCCGATATATCACCGTGTACATCCCCCTCCTCACAGATTATCAATTCGTCCCCACTGGAATCCACCATCTCAGCTCCCTGTGTACTTTGTGGAGGCAATTGCTGCTGGTCAATGTCTCCGCGGAGGAATTGATTATAATTCATTTTAATGAACATCATCTTCTCCACATTTTCTGGATGTAACCTCGTACGCCGATTGCTGACAAGGTGAGCGGCGGCACTAAACACTCTTTCGGAGTACACACTTGTGGGAGGGCAACTTAGGTAGAATAAAGCCAGTTTGTGCAAGGGCCTCCAAATTGCCTCTTTTTCCTGCCAGTATAAGTACGGACTGTGTGACGTGCCTACTTGGATGCGGTCACTCATATAATCCTCCACCATTCTTTCAATGTTGAGAGAATCATATGCAGTGACAGTAGACGACATGTCCGTAATCGTTGTCAGGTCCTTCAGTCCGGACCAGATGTCAGCATCAGCAGTCGCTCCAGACTGCCCTGCATCACCGCCAGCGGGTGGGCTCGGAATTCTGAGCCTTTTCCTCGCACCCCCAGTTGCGGGAGAATGTGAAGGAGGAGATGTTGACAGGTCGCGTTCCGCTTGACTTGACAATTTTGTCACCAGCAGGTCTTTGCACCCCAGCAGACTTGTGTCTGCCGGAAAGAGAGATCCAAGGTAGGTTTTAAATCTAGGATCGAGCACGGTGGCCAAAATGTAGTGCTCTGATTTCAACAGATTGACCACCCGTGAATCCTTGTTAAGCGAATTAAGGGCTGCATCCACAAGTCCCACATGCCTAGCGGAATCGCTCCCTTTTAGCTCCTTCTTCAATGCCTCCAGCTTCTTCTGCAAAAGCCTGATGAGGGGAATGACCTGACTCAGGCTGGCAGTGTCTGAACTGACTTCACGTGTGGCAAGTTCAAAGGGCATCAGAACCTTGCACAATGTTGAAATCATTCTCCACTGCGCTTGAGACAGGTGCATTCCACCTCCTATATCGTGCTCAATTGTATAGGCTTGAATGGCCTTTTGCTGCTCCTCCAACCTCTGAAGCATATAGAGGGTTGAATTCCACCTCGTTACCACTTCTTGCTTCAGATGATGGCAGGGCAGGTTCAGTAGTTTTTGGTGGTGCTCCAGTCTTCTGTACGTGGTGCCTGTATGCCGAAAGTGTCCCGCAATTCTTCTGGCCACCGACAGCATCTCTTGCACGCCCCTGTCGTTTTTTAAAAAATTCTGCACCACCAAATTCAAGGTATGTGCAAAACATGGGACGTGCTGGAATTTGCCCATATTTAATGCACACACAATATTGATGGCGTTGTCCGATGCCACAAATCCACAGGAGAGTCCAATTGGGGTAAGCCATTCTGCGATGATCTTCCTCAGTTGCCGTAAGAGGTTTTCAGCTGTGTGCGTATTCTGGAAAGCGGTAATACAAAGCGTAGCCTGCCTAGGAAAGAGTTGGCGTTTGCGAGATGCTGCTACTGGTGCCGCCGCTGCTGTTCTTGCGGCGGGAGTCCATACATCTACCCAGTGGGCTGTCACAGTCATATAGTCCTGACCCTGCCCTGCTCCACTTGTCCACATGTCCGTGGTTAAGTGGACATTGGGTACAACTGCATTTTTTAGGACACTGGTGAGTCTTTTTCTGACGTCCGTGTACATTCTCGGTATCACCTGCCTACAGAAGTGGAACCTAGATGGTATTTGGTAACGGGGGCACACTGCCTCAATAAATTGTCTAGTTCCCTGTGAACTAACGGCGGATACCGGACGCACGTCTAACACAAACATAGTTGTCAAGGACTCAGTTATCCGCTTTGCAACAGGATGACTGCTGTGATATTTCATCTTCCTCGCAAAGGACTGTTGGACAGTCAATTGCTTACTGGAAGTAGTACAAGTGGGCTTACGACTTCCCCTCTGGGATGACCATCGACTCCCAGCAGCAACAACAGCAGCGCCAGCAGCAGTAGGCGTTACACGCAAGGATGCATCGGAGGAATCCCAGGCAGGAGAGGACTCGTCAGAATTGCCAGTGACATGGCCTGCAGGACTATTGGCATTCCTGGGGAAGGAGGAAATTGACACTGAGGGAGTTGGTGGGGTGGTTTGCGTGAGCTTGGTTACAAGAGGAAGGGATTTACTGGTCAGTGGACTGCTTCCGCTGTCGGCCCAAGTTTTTGAACTTGTCACTGACTTATTATGAATGCGCTGCAGGTGACGTATAAGGGAGGATGTTCCGAGGTGGTTAACGTCCTTACCCCTACTTATTACAGCTTGACAAAGGGAACACACGGCTTGACACCTGTTGTCCGCATTTCTGGTGAAATACTTCCACACCGAAGAGCTGATTTTTTTGGTATTTTCACCAGGCATGTCAACGGCCCTATTCCTCCCACGGACAACAGGTGTCTCCCCGGGTGCCTGACTTAAACAAACCACCTCACCATCAGAATCCTCCTGGTCAATTTCCTCCCCAGCGCCAGCAACACCCATATACTCCTCATCCTGGTGTACTTCAACACTGACATCTTCAATCTGACTATCAGGAACTGGACTGCGGGTGCTCCTTCCAGCACTTGCAGGGGGTGTGCAAATGGTGGAAGGCGCATGCTCTTCACGTCCAGTGTTGGGAAGGTCAGGCATCGCAACCGACACAATTGGACTCTCCTTGTGGATTTGGGATTTCGAAGAACGCACAGTTCTTTGCGGTGCTACTGCTTTTGCCAGCTTGAGTCTTTTCATTTTTCTAGCGAGAGGCTGAGTGCCTCCATCCTCATGTGAAGCTGAACCACTAGCCATGAACATAGGCCAGGGCCTCAGCCGTTCCTTGCCACTCCGTGTGGTAAATGGCATATTGGCAAGTTTACGCTTCTCCTCCGACAATTTTATTTTAGGTTTTGGAGTCCTTTTTTTACTGATATTTGGTGTTTTGGATTTGACATGCTCTGTACTATGACATTGGGCATCGGCCTTGGCAGACGACGTTGCTGGCATTTCATCGTCTCGGCCATGACTAGTGGCAGCAGCTTCAGCACGAGGTGGAAGTGGATCTTGATCTTTCCCTAATTTTGGAACCTCAACATTTTTGTTCTCCATATTTTAATAGGCACAACTAAAAGGCACCTCAGGTAAACAATGGAGATGGATGGATACTAGTATACAATTATGGATGGACTTTCAAGTGCCGACACAGAGGTAGCTACAGCCGTGGACTACCGTACTGTACTGTGTCTGCTGCTAATATAGACTGGTTGATAAAGAGATGTAGTAGTAGTATGTATGTATAAAGAAGAAAGAAAAAAATAACCATGGGTAGGTGGTATACAATTATGGACGGACTGCCGAGTGCCGACACAGAGGTAGCTACAGCCGTGGACTACCGTACTGTACTGTGTCTGCTGCTAATATAGACTGGTTGATAAAGAGATGTAGTAGTAGTATGTATGTATAAAGAAGAAAGAAAAAAAAACCACGGGTAGGTGGTATACAATTATGGACGGACTGCCCAGTGCCGACACAGAGGTAGCTACAGCCGTGGACTACCGTACTGTACTGTGTCTGCTGCTAATATAGACTGGTTGATAAAGAGATGTAGTAGTAGTATGTATGTATAAAGAAGAAAGAAAAAAAAAACACGGGTAGGTGGTATACAATTATGGACGGACTGCCCAGTGCCGACACAGAGGTAGCTACAGCCGTGGACTACCGTACTGTACTGTGTCTGCTGCTAATATAGACTGGTTGATAAAGAGATGTAGTAGTAGTATGTATGTATAAAGAAGAAAGAAAAAAAAAACCACGGGTAGGTGGTATACAATTATGGACGGACTGCCCAGTGCCGACACAGAGGTAGCTACAGCCGTGGACTACCGTACTGTACTGTGTCTGCTGCTAATATAGACTGGTTGATAAAGAGATGTAGTAGTAGTAGTATGTATGTATAAAGAAGAAAGAAAAAAAAACCACGGGTAGGTGGTATACATTTATGGACGGACTGCCCAGTGCCGACACAGAGGTAGCTACAGCCGTGGACTACCGTACTGTACTGTGTCTGCTGCTAATATAGACTGGTTGATAAAGAGATGTAGTAGTAGTATGTATGTATAAAGAAGAAAGAAAAAAAAACCACGGGTAGGTGGTATACAATTATGGACGGACTGCCCAGTGCCGACACAGAGGTAGCTACAGCCGTGGACTACCGTACTGTACTGTGTCTGCTGCTAATATAGACTGGTTGATAAAGAGATGTAGTAGTAGTAGTATGTATGTATAAAGAAGAAAGAAAAAAAAAACACGGGTAGGTGGTATACAATTATGGACGGACTGCCGAGTGCCGACACAGAGGTAGCTACAGCCGTGGACTACCGTACTGTACTGTGTCTGCTGCTAATATAGACTGGTTGATAAAGAGATGTAGTAGTAGTATGTATGTATAAAGAAGAAAGAAAAAAAAACCACGGGTAGGTGGTATACAATTATGGACGGACTGCCGAGTGCCGACACAGAGGTAGCTACAGCCGTGAACTACCGTACTGTGTCTGCTGCGACTGGATGATAAATAATGATATAAAAAATATATATATATCACTACTGCAGCCGGACAGGTATATATTATATAATGACGGACCTGCTGGACACTGTCTGTCAGCAGAATGAGTTTTTTATAGAATAAAAAAAAAAACACCACACAAGTGAAGTCACACGACGAGTGTTTAACTTTTTCAGGCAATCACAATATAGTATACTATACTACTAACTATACTGGTGGTCAGTGTGGTCAGGTCACTGGTCAGTCACACTGGCAGTGGCACTCCTGCAGCAAAAGTGTGCACTGTTTAATTTTAATAATAATATGTACTCCTGGCTCCTGCTATAACCTATAACTGGCACTGCAGTGCTCCCCAGTCTCCCCCACAATTATAAGATGTGTGAGCTGAGCACAGTCAGATACGAGTGTTTAACTTTTTCAGGCAATCACAATATAGTATACTATACTACTAACTATACTGGTGGTCAGTGTGGTCAGGTCACTGGTCAGTCACACTGGCAGTGGCACTCCTGCAGCAAAAGTGTGCACTGTTTAATTTTAATAATAATATGTACTCCTGGCTCCTGCTATAACCTATAACTGGCACTGCAGTGCTCCCCAGTCTCCCCCACAATTATAAGATGTGTGAGCTGAGCACAGTCAGATATATACATAGATGATGCAGCACACTGGGCTGAGCAGTGCACACAGATATGGTATGTGACTGAGTCACTGTGTATCGTTTTTTTCAGGCAGAGAACGGATATATTAAATAAAACTGCACTGTCTGGTGGTCACTGTGGTCAGTCACTAGTAAACTCTGCACTCTCTACAGTTCTACAGTACTCCTAAGCTCCAGTAAATCAGGTCAATCTCTCTCTCTCTCTCTCTTCTAATCTAAATGGAGAGGACGCCAGCTACGTCCTCTCCCTATCAATCTCAATGCACGTGTGAAAATGGCGGCGACGCGCGGCTCCTTATATAGAATCCGAGTCTCGCGAGAATCCGACAGCGTCATGATGACGTTCGGGCGCGCTCGGGTTAACCGAGCAAGGCGGGAAGATCCGAGTCGCTCGGACCCGTGAAAAAAACATGAAGTTCGTGCGGGTTCGGATTCAGAGAAACCGAACCCGCTCATCTCTAATTTCGACAAGGGGGTAATTGAATGAAGTCAATCTGTATTACCTGGAAAGTGCCGCCTGCAGGTGGGATATGAGATGGTTCTGTAGGTATTGCCTTTCCGATGTTCTTTCTCAGACAGGTAAGGCATGACATTGCCCTTTTACTCGCATGAGATGAAAATCCTGGGGCACACCAATATGCTCTTACCAACTTGCACATCCCTTCCTTGCCCAGATGAGTCAGCCCGTGAGCTGCCTCAGCTAAACATGGAAGGTATGCTCTGGGGGCCACTGGTTTACCGTGTCCATCCGTCCAGAGTCCTGAGGACTCCTGACCATATCCTTTTGCCTTCCAGACTGCCTTTTCCTGTGTGGAACACAAATTTTGCATCTCACACAACTTCTGTGTGTTGATGGTATTAAATACCATCAGTTGTGTGGTGTCTGTCTGTCTGGGGGTAGCAGCTGCTAACTTAGCAGCTTCGTCTGCTCGGCTGTTACCAAGTGATACCGGGTCTTGGCTATATGTGTGTGCTTTACATTTGATAACAGCCACTCTGTCGGGTTCCTGTATCGCTGTTAGAAGCCTTTTTATGTGAGCTGCATGCGCTACCGGTGTACCAGCTGCCGTCATGAAATTTCTGAGGCGCCATAGGGCTCCGAAATCATGGACTACCCCGAATGCGTATCTAGAATCGGTGTAGATATTGGCTGATTTGCCCTTAGCCAATTCACATGCTCTGGTTAGGGCGACCAGTTCAGCAACCTGGGCTGAGTGAGGTGGGCCTAGCGGTTCCGCTTCTATGGTGCCTTGGTCATCTACGACTGCGTATCCAGTACACAAGTCTCCCGAGTCTGACAGTCTATGACAACTACCGTCCGTGTAGAACGTAAGTTCTACATCTTCCAGTGGGTTGTCACTGATGTCAGGCCTTGCGGTAAAATTTTGGGTCAAATATTCCATACAATCATGTGTGTCTTCCTTTGTATTAAATTCTCCTTCCCCACCACTCTCATCCTCCACCCTTTGTGCCTGTCCAGGCACACCTGGGAGATATGTTGCAGGATTTAATGTACTGCATCTCCTTATGGTGATGTTTACGGGGGCCATTAGTGCCAATTCCCATCTTGTAAACCGTGCTGATGAGACGTGTCTGGTTTGGGCAGAATTTAACAAGGCTGACACTGCATGTGGTGTATGAATTGTGAGGTTGTGACCTAGCACGACGTCTTCGCTTTTCGTTACTAGCAATGCTATCGCAGCAATGCTTCGCAAGCATGTGGGGAGGGATCGCGCTACCGTGTCTAGCTGAGCGCTGTAATATGCTACTGGCCTGCTGGCATCACCGTGCTTTTGGGTTAGTACGCCTGCCGCGCAACCAGCACTTTCTGTTCCGTATAGTTCAAAGGGTTTCCCATAGTCTGGCATACCCAATGCTGGTGCCTGCGTTAGGCACTGTTTAAGTCTCTCGAATGCTGTCTCAGACTCGTCTGTATGCGAAATCCGATCAGGTTTGTTTGAGGAGACCATCTCCTGCAAGGGTAACGCTAGAATGGAAAACCCTGGGATCCAGTTACGGCAATACCCACACATTCCTAAAAATGTTCTGATCTGTTGTTGGGTTTGTGGCAGAGTCATGTCTCTAATTGCTTGAATTCTATCAGCGGTCAGGTGTCTCAGTCCTTGTGTTAGACAGTGTCCCAAATATTTTACCTTAGTTTGGCATAATTGCAACTTGTCTTTGGAAACCTTGTGTCCTGTGTCTGAAAGATGAAACAGGAGCTGTTTCGTATCCTTCAGGGATGCTTCCAATAAATCAGAACACAGTAGTAGATCATCCACGTACTGTATTAATACTGATCCACTCACTGGTTGGAAAGACTGTAAACAATCATGCAAAGCCTGAGAAAATATACTTGGGCTATCTATGAATCCTTGTGGTAATCGAGTCCATGTGTATTGGACTCCTCTGTATGTAAATGCAAACAAATATTGACTGTCAGGGTGCAGAGGTACCGAAAAGAAAGCGGAGCAGAGGTCAATAACAGTGAAAAATTTCGCAGTGGGAGGGATTTGCATTAGGATGACAGCTGGATTTGGCACTACGGGGAACTGACTCTCAACTATTTTGTTAATCCCCCTTAGATCCTGCACTAGCCGGTAACCCCTCCCCCCACTCTTTTTAACAGGGAAGATGGGACTATTGGCAGTGCTGGACGTTCTTACCAGAATGCCCTGTTGTAGCAAGCGCTCTATTACGGGATACACTCCTAACTCCACCTCTGGCTTCAGAGGGTACTGTGGGATTTTTGGAGCTATCCTACCATCTTTTACTTGTACAACTACCGGAGCTACGTTTGCCATTAATCCAGTGTCCTGTCCATCTTTAGTCCAAAGTGACTCTGGTATCTGAGATGTCATTTCTTCTACTTGGGAGGGAGTCCTATTTGTCATAATGGTATGTGACATTAATTTTGACGGGGAGTCTAACATGTCTCGCACTTCCTGAGCGTGATTCTCAGGTATGTCCAAGAATACACCCTCAGGAGTACAATAAATGACGCACCCCATTTTACACAGTAAGTCTCTTCCCAGGAGATTAGTCGGTGCCGATGCAGCCAGCAAAAAGGAATGCTTGGTATGTAAAGGCCCTATTGTAATCTCGGCTGGTTTGCTAACAGGGTAGTGCTGGACTACTCCCGTTACCCCTATGGCTGGAATTGTTTTACCAGTGGTTCTCATGCCCACTGTCGAATTTATCACTGATTTGGCCGCCCCTGTGTCTACAAGAAAGTTTAATGATTTACCAGCTACATTGATTGCAATTTCTGGTTCACTTCCAAGGCTTGCAATCAATTTTACTGGCTGCAGATTACAGGTATGGCCACACCCCTATTGGGTATGGTGACCTCCCTGAATCCCGCTGGCAGCAACTACTTGTGATGGAGTTAATTGGGAGCTATCAGAGGCTTGCCAGTCTCTGTTCGGGGGATATCTTTTTGTTTCCCCTGTATGTGGCTCATAACTCCGTTTCTGCGGACCCTGATCCCAATGTCGTGTGTCGTGTCGTTGTCTAGGGGGTTGGTATGAGTTTCGTGAATTCTTCACTCTACAATCTCGTGCCATGTGTCCCTGTTTATGACAAGAATAACAAGTAACCACATTTGACTTACCCACGGGGTTTGGTGATATAAACAAAGGCTGCCTTGTGGTCAGGGCCTGTATACTTACTGCCATTAACTTATCACCTTGTTGTTCCCTGTGTCTGGTGATGTTCCTATCGTGATCAATAGCAGCCTCTCTCAAAGTAGCCACAGACAGACCTCGCCAACATGGTTGTGTGGTCTGTACCCTAGTCTTCAATGACTCTTTTAAACCATCCATCAGTACCGATACTGCTACTTCTCGATGGTTTGTGTTTGTTTTAATGTCCTCTATGCCTGTGTATTTTGCCATTTCTGATAATGCTCTGTGAAAATACTCTGCAGCTGTTTCTGACTCCTTCTGTTTAATGGAGAATATTTTGTTCCATTTAACTACGGCTGGGAAATACTCCTTTAACTGTAAACTTATTCTTTTTACATTGTCTTTGTTGTACACTTCTGTAAGAGGTACATCCTGATCTAATCCACAGTCAGCTAAAAATTGAGCTGCGTCGACATTGGAGGGTAAACATGCTCTCAGCAATATCTGCCAGTCTTTATTGTTGGGCTCTACAGTGTTACCTAGGTCTCTGATGTATTTTTGGCTGGCAACTAAGTCTTTTCTAGGGTCAGGGAATTCAGACACTATGGTCCTTAATTCCATTCGGGAAAATGGGCTGTACATGGCAATGTTCCTAACAGGAGTGACTCCTGAAGTGTCTGTTTTCCCATTTGGAACTACTATTACCTTAACAGGATTAACTCTAACAACCTCATTCTGTGTAGATTCTACAGGCTGTGGTGAAATAGTTTCAGCATAGTGTATGGTGCCGTACTTACCCGTTGATACGACCTCACCTATCCCTCCGCTAGGGGCCTTTGTTACTAATCTCGGGGGTGGAGCTGTGCCTACAGTGGTCTCTGCTATGGTGGCTGCTAGAGAGAGCGCTGAAATTGTTGCCGATTCGTCCTCTTGATCACACTCCTGAGGAAAGTTCAAAACAGGGTACAACTTGCACGGGTTAATACTTGCATTGGTAATTGGTTAACATTATCTTTAACATTTACACAGTTGCTAAGTGTTTGTTTGTTACACCTTAATGCGTCATTCTCCGCAACCAATTTTTCTCCCGGTATATATGGTGGCGGTGGGGCCGTGGCTATCAGTTTTCTGATCGAGCCAGATCCCGCCGCCTGAGCCAATCCTCTCTGTATGTCACCCTCCTGTTGCCACAACTGCAAATAATCGTAATGTTTGATTCGTCTCTTTGCTGATTTAATGAGACATATCCTTCTCCTTAAATTCGTTAACACTTCTGTGCTGAAGCTACCTACTCTTGGGAATTTCTCCCCGTCATGTACTGTCATTCTCTCCCATTCATCACATAAAGCTTCTGTGTGACTTCCGTATTTCTCACACATTACGTACCTTGCCGACCCGACTGGTCGGTTCACTGAATCAACCCGAACCGAGGTTGATCGCCCCCTACCTGAACAAGTGGCCCCCATAGTTCGAAGGTGTTGCTTTATTCAGCCAACCCTTACGCAAACCAAAATGTTCAAAATAGGCTGACGGTGGCGGTTTACCGAGTACCCCACTCACTCGCCCACGCCGACCAATACGACCTGATCACACCGATATGGTGCTGGCGTACTCGACCCAGGGCCCCTGCGACCTGAACCTCTATTTACTGGAACCTGCGAGGGTGATCCGAAGAACACTTACTCTTTCCAGTAACTATTGGTTGTTGGATAGTTCCTGAGTGAGCAGCGAACCTCCCTTAAAATAAAAAAAAATTACACAAATCACGTTAGAATGTACAAATAGCGTTTATGACCTTCGTACACAAATAGTACCGGTCAGGTTTACTAATGCACACAATTACGTGCGGTACAATCGTTCAGCACATAAGCAACTAATCTTATGTACGGAGCGACCAGTGGAATCGAAAATTACGGCTGCGAATTCCTTCAGCCAGAGCTTGTATGGCCTATATGGGTGTTGCACCAACCCTTTTAGGTGTTGTGCCTGTGGACTGTATAGCGGACTTCCTTGTCTGCTGTACCTGAACCTGCTGGTCTGCTATGACCTCCTGGTCTGTTACAGTATGACCTCCTGGTCTGCTACACTCTAATGCTCAAATTGTATGTTTTAACCAGGGATGCCTCCCTAGCCACCATGTACGTCACTTACACGCATGTACCTCACGAGAACTCGACTTTTCTTGTGGTTCAACCTCAAAAATTGTAAAAACAAACACTCACTCACCACATATACACTTTTGTTTCTATTTCTATTTCTGCGCAGAAATTTTCTTTAGACCAGATGTGTTACCAATTAGGAGAAGGATCTGTTAATTTAAATTTCGAATGTTAAAATAGATTTGCGTGATTTATCGCCTTGCGTTATTTACCGCGTTGCGCTATTTATCGTGTTGAAAAAAAATTAACACTTGTGATTTGAGTTACGTGGGCGTACCCGTACGCTCCGTTGCGTAATATACGCTGCGTGCGTCGGCCCTTGGGTTGCGTACGCAAGTCTCAGTCCTTTGTTAGAGACACGTGTACGCAAAGCAAAGATCCACCGTAACACAATTTATACGTTTATCAATGTAGATGATCCTTTATCATCTACCGCGCACCACACTGACTTCGCCTTGTCTCTCAGGCCCAGCTGTGTTTGTCTATACTTTAACTATATTACCTTTTTACTCTTAAACTATAAAATAGCAGCAAATCTCTCTTAGCACGTTTATCAACTATAAAACTGGCAAACAGGAGAGTGATATACGAAAATACACAAATGAAAAAAGAAAAAATTGCAGATATATATGTGTGCGTGCGTGTGTACGCAAGACAGAAAAATAAACAGTTTTAAAAGAGACTAGCGTGTTGTTCTTACCTCCGGTTCCCGGATTCCTTCAGCACCCTTTACTAAGAGAAGCAGACGCTTATCCAAACAGCACTACGAGGAATATGATCTCCCGCCCTTTGCTGCTGGATAATGTCTGCTGAAATTACCTAGTGCAGATGTGTGAAGGACAGGACGAGCCCGCAATTGATAAAGCTAAATATTTATCGTATATAATACCCTTTATGAGGTCTAAGAACACTGTACGCTATCTACGTATGAAGTACCGTAAGGGTACGCACGTTGCGTAACAATCGCTTAGCCGTAGTCGAGACGCTCAAGCGTCACGTTCGCTCACGGCAAAGAGATCACGGGCAGGCACGCTATTGGCTGCTGACTAACTTAATGATTCGCTATAGCGTAGCGGACGCTCGGGACCACGAGGAGATCACCAGCGGCGCTGACGCTCACAATGTTAAACCTTTGTATCTAAACCATAAACAGTGTATTGTGCAGTAAAACCTTAGTGTAATGATGTAAATGCAACACCTTATTACCTTTAAAGCTGTTCTAGCGTCACCGACGCTCTGAGAATACTTAACACTATAAGAAATACACAGATACCGTGCTCAGGGTCCAACGCCTAATATATATATTATGAATGATATACTTGCAAAAGAATTAATACAAATACAAATCATACACTACAATATAACATAGACTACCTAACCAGATAACTACACAGGAAATACAATACAATTACTATTTAAGGGAAAATAAGAGAGAAAGAGGAGAAGAGAGAGAGAGAGAGAAATTGGCCCACAATAACAAGAAGATCAATATAGTTGCGGAGAAACAGTTACGCACAAGGGGAAACGATCGCATGCGCCTCGATATCCAGCTCCCGATTATCAGCAATGAGAACCGTTGAAGAGAGTGAACTGGATATGGTCGGCTTGCCTATTTATGCCCCACACACAATACAATTCAATGGTCCCTACAATCTCATTGTTCATTGGACACAGGAATTCGGCTTCGCATTATAACAAAAGGTCATAGGTTGATTCATACAGGTGGGCTGTGACTGCTTCCAACTGTTCAGGTGGGTGGGATACTGGGTTTCCCGCCGCATGACTAAATAAGAACAAATAATAGTAAATGGACATAAACTTCTTATGTCCATAACTATTCGCACGAGCGATTAATCTGCTTCAAACCAACACCGGAATATTGCTAATTAAATACTCTTCCGATGGGTACTAAACACCACTGTATTACTCCTGTCTGACCCTTCGTATCAAACAAAGAGGGATTTCTCTGTTCACGAACATTCTATATTAACCAAACTTTCAGAATCTATCAAAGGGACCATGATCTACAAAATACATTATATAGTGAAAATATGTAACGATTGAGTCGCACGCTACGATCACATAAACTCTACCGTAAATACGCATACCGTGCGCCTGCGGGTGCCCGCGACTGTGAGTATGCGCACGTACGGGAGAGCGTACGCATGCGCAGCACGGACCTGTGTGAGGTGCAAATATGGTAGTGTGCATAGAGATATTTTTCTGACTTTGACAAGTATTACTTATACTTATGGACGACGAGTGACGACACAGAGGTAGGTACAGCCGTGGCCTACCGTACTGCTGCTTAGTGCTTATATATAAATATAATATACTGTATAACGGACCTGGTGGACAGTGTCAGCAGACTGCTAAACTAGTATGAAGAAAGAAAAAAAAAACACCACAGGTATACATTGTAGATGGATGGATAGTATTACTTATACTTATGGACGACGAGTGACGAGTCGACACAGAGGTAGGTACAGCCGTGACCTACCGTACTGCTGCTTAGTGCTTATATATAAATATAATATACTGTATAACGGACCTGGTGGACAGTGTCAGCAGACTGCTAAACTAGTATGAAGAAAGAAAAAAAAAAACACCACAGGTATACAATGTAGATGGATGGATAGTATTACTTATACTTATGGACGACGAGTGATGAGTCGACACAGAGGTAGGTACAGCTGTGGCCTACCGTACTGCTGCTTAGTGCTTATATATAAATATAATATACTGTATAACGGACCTGGTGGACAGTGTCAGCAGACTGCTAAACTAGTATGAAGAAAGAAAAAAAAAACACCACAGGTATACAATGTAGATGGATGGATAGTATAGCATTACTTATACTTATGGACGACGTGTGACGACACAGAGGTAGGTACAGCCGTGGCCTACCGTACTGCTGCTTAGTGCTTATATATAAATATAATATACTGTATAACGGACCTGGTGGACAGTGTCAGCAGACTGCTAAACTAGTATGAAGAAAGAAAAAAAAAACACCACAGGTATACAATGTAGATGGATGGATAGTATTACTTATACTTATGGACGACGAGTAACGAGTCGACACAGAGGTAGGTACAGCCGTGGCCTACCGTACTGCTGCTTAGTGCTTATATATAAATATAATATACTGTATAACGGACCTGGTGGACAGTGTCAGCAGACTGCTAAACTAGTATGAAGAACGAAAAAAAAACCCACCACAGGTATACAATGTAGATGGATGGATAGTATAGTATTACTTATACTTATGGACGACGAGTGCACTGAGGACACAGAGGTAGGTACAGCTGTGGCCTACCGTACTGCTGCTTAGTGCTTATATATAAATATAATATACTGTATAACGGACCTGGTGGACAGTGTCAGCAGACTGCTAAACTAGTATGAAGAAAGAAAAAAAAAACACCACAGGTATACAATGTAGATGGATGGATAGTATAGTATTACTTATACTTATGGACGACGAGTGACGACACAGAGGTAGGTACAGCCGTGGCCTACCGTACTGCTGCTTAGTGCTTATATATAAATATAATATACTGTATAACGGACCTGGTGGACAGTGTCAGCAGACTGCTAAACTAGTATGAAGAAAGAAAAAAAAACCACCACAGGTATACAATGTAGATGGATGGATAGTATAGTATTACTCATACTTATGGACGACGAGTGACGACACAGAGGTAGGTACAGCCGTGGCCTACCGTACTGCTGCTTAGTGCTTATATATAAATATAATATACTGTATAACGGACCTGGTGGACAGTGTCAGCAGACTGCTAAACTAGTATGAAGAAAGAAAAAAAAAACCACCACAGGTATACAATGTAGATGGATGGATAGTATAGTATTACTTATACTTATGGACGACGAGTGACGACACAGAGGTAGGTACAGCCGTGGCCTACCGTACTGCTGCTTAGTGCTTATATATAAATATAATATACTGTATAACGGACCTGGTGGACAGTGTCAGCAGACTGCTAAACTAGTATGAAGAATGAAAAAAAAACCACCACAGGTATACAATGTAGATGGATGGATAGTATAGTATTACTTATACTTATGGATGACGAGTGCACTGAGGACACAGAGGTAGGTACAGCCGTGGCCTACCGTACTGCTGCTTAGTGCTTATATATAAATATAATATACTGTATAATGGACCTGGTGGACAGTGTCAGCAGACTGCTAAACCAGTATGAAGAAAGAAAAAAAAACCACCACAGGTATACAATGTAGATGGATGGATAGTATAGTATTACTTATACTTATGGACGACGAGTGACGACACAGAGGTAGGTACAGCCGTGGCCTACCGTACTGCTGCTTAGTGCTTATATATAAATATAATATACTGTATAACGGACCTGGTGGACAGTGTCAGCAGCAGACTGCTAAACTAGTATGAAGAAAGAAAAAAAAAACACCACAGGTATACAATGTAGATGGATGGATAGTATTACTTATACTTATGGACGACGAGTGACGAGTCGACACAGAGGTAGGTACAGCCGTGGCCTACCGTACTGCTGCTTAGTGCTTAATTATATATATAATATACTGTATAACGGACCTGGTGGACACTGCAGTGTCAGCAGACTGCTAAACAAACTAGCATGAAGAAAGAAAATTAAAACACCACAGTGTTTTTCAGGCAGACAAACGTTTACTGGACTGGTGGTCACTGTCAGCAAAACTGTGCACTGTACTCCTGCTATAACTGCTCCCCAGTCCCCACAATTAGGCAGTGTGAGCAGTGCACTCAGCACAGATATATCATGCAGCAGTGCAGCACACTGAGTGAGCACAGATATGGTGGAGCGTTTTTTTTCAGGCAGAGAAACAACGGATTAAACTCAAAACCCTGCACTGTACTCCCTAACAGCTGCTCCCCGTCCCCAATCCTCCCCACAATTATAACTAAGTTCTAATATAATACAACGGACTCGGAGAGGACGCCAGCCACGTCCTCTCCCTATCAATCTCAATGCACGTGTGAAAATGGCGGCGACGCGTGGCTCCTTATATAGAATCCGAGTCTCGCGAGAATCCGACAGCGGGATGATGACGTTCGGGCGCGCTCGGGTTAACCGAGCAAGGCGGGAGGATCCGAGTCGCTCGGACCCGTGTAAAAAAAAGGTGAAGTTCGGGCGGGTTCGGATTCCGAGGAACCGAACCCGCTCATCACTAATATTTGAGCCATCAGAAAATAAAGGTTTCACTATCTCACTCTCACTCAAAAAAGTCCGTATTTCGAAATATTCCGTATTTCGGAATATTTGGATATGGGATACTCAACCTGTACTACTTTCAGCCTATTCCTTGTGTACTACAGTAGTGTGCACCTGAATGTGAAAGCACGCTGTAACACTGCAAGTGGTTCCAGACAACCGACCATCAGCGCACCATCGCATGCAGCATCAACACTTGCACCTGCCTATGATCTCTGTGGAAGCAGATAGGTATCTGAGAATGATGGCACTTTCACGGACACTACCGCAGCACTCCCACCACACACCTGCGAGGTGGATTTTTTATGTGTTCACTTCAGGTCAACACCTTGTCACTGTCTTGGAACGCCCATCATTTAAAGCACCATTTCTCATTTAGGGGGACATTTACTAAGCAATGATAAGAGCGGAGAAGTGAGCCAATGGAGTAGTTGAACCCAACAACCAATCAGCAGCTCTGTATAATGTTATAGTATGCAAATTTTAGATGTTACTTCAGTGCTGATTGGTTGCCATGGGCAACTTCTCCACTGGCTCATTTATCTATTCTTATCACTGCTTAGTAAATGTCCCCCTAAATCAGTCCCGTATGCAGTAACATGACATCTCTGTACGTATAGTACACTCTGTGTAAAGCATGCACCATAGACATTCTCTCAATATGTTGCTTATGTACAGTAGCAAATAATCACCCAACTACGTGAACATTGGCATTGCTGTTTGCAACTCTGAATCAGGCCTGTAGTGTTTTCTGGTACAGTTGGGGACAAATAGGTCTTTCACTCCATTCACCCTACTTTTAAAATGTGGCTTTTTCTTATCAAATTCAGTTTCCTTTTAATTGATTTGTGCTTGCCATAGAGGAAAACTTTTACTGTCTTTGTGATTGTGCAAGTTCTTCCACATATAAATAAAAATATCTGACATAAAAAGTAACCAAAAAAAAATAAAAAATAGATTGAATACAAAAAGACAGCTGTTGGAGATGTAGTGAGTAGCGTGAGAAAGTAAACAGTGCTGTGGAGGGGCAGGTGGCCCACATTCTAAACCACTAGTGGTACCCAATATTCTATGCTTTTTACATGACTAATGCAAATGAATCATTGACAGACATATTTTTGTACTATAGATGTATAACATAACATATGACTTGCCCTGTGCTGGGCGTCCCCCTGCATGTCAGAGTAAAGAGTTGTAGGTGTGCGTTTTTTCACACATCTACAACTCATACTGAATTAGTCCAATAATTCAACCAAAATATTGTCAACATTTCAATTACTTATGGATTACTTATGGATCTTTACAGTGGCGTAAGTAGAAACTTTTCTCCCAGAGCCAAAAATTCACTGGTGCCCCCCACCACCACCACCCCATAATTGGGACTAGCAAAGTGTAAAATGTGCGCCAAAAAAGGGTTGTGGCTTCATTAAAATGGGTGTGGCTTCGCTTAAAGGGGCGTGGCGTTGCAGGAAAAGACTACCTTATACCCCAGTTTTGCAACCTACACGCCGAGACATTGGCGACCACAGGGGAAAAAAATAATCCTGATTTATGCCCCTTACATTATTTGTCATTATTCCTCCTTATAGTAATGCCCAGTATACATTATGCCACATACTGCAATGGCCCTTAAACATTATGCCAGACACCATAATGCCTGTGACACATTATGCCACACTGCAATGCCCGTTATAAATTATGCCACACACTGCAGTGTCCCTGAGACATAATACCACACACCATAATGGGTGGTATTCATGTGACCGCCGGTCAGCTGACTGACAGTCACATGACCTCCTCCACCAGCCCGACGGGTCACTGTCCCGATGGTCGGCATGCCGACCAACAGGGACTATTTCCACTCGTGGGTGTCCACGACACCCATAGAGTGGGAATAGAACCAGTGGCGACCGCAGGTCGCCACCGAGCCTGCAGCATGGCGAGCGCAGCGAGCCCGCAATGGGCTTGCTGCACTCGCGCCTCCCCGCCGGGATCCCGGCGTCGGTAAGCTGACCGGTGGTCAGGAGACCGCCGGTCAGCCGTACTACACCCACCATAATGCCTGTGACAGATTACACCACGCATCACAATGCCCTTTATACATTATTCTACAAACTACAATGCCCCTGAGATATTATACAACATACAATGCCCGTGATACTGTATACCACACACCGTCATGTCTGTGACACATTATGACACACACTGCAATGCCCGTTATACAGTATACCACACACTGCAATGCCCCTAAGACATTATGCCACATACAATGCCCGTGATACAGTATACCATACACCGTCATGTCTGCGACACATTATGATACACACCGTAATGCCCGTTATACATTATACTACACACTGCAATGCCCCTAAGACATTATGCCACATACAATGCCCGTGATACAGTATACCACACACCGTCATGTCTGTGACACATTATGATACACACCGCAATGACCGTTATACATTATACCACATACCACAATGTCCATGATACATTATGCCACACACCGCAATGTCCGTTATATATAATATATGCGCTAAGTACTTTCACACAAAACTTTGTAGATTTACACAAGGTCGAGCGACGTTTTTTCATCGCTCGAGTGATCATAGTGTGATTGACAGGAAGTGGGTGTTTCTGGGCGGAAACTGGCCGTTTTCAGGGAGTGTGCTAAAAAACGCAGGCGTGCCAGATAAAAACGCAGGAGTGGCTGGAGAAATGGGGGAGTGGCTGGCCGAACGCAGGGCGTGTTTGTGACGTCAAACCAGGAACTAAACGGACTGAGGTGATCGCAGTCTAGTAGTAGGTCTGGAGCTACTCAGAAACTACAGCAAATTATTTAGTAGCAGTTCTGCTAATCTTTCGTTCGCTATTTTGCTAAGCTAAGATACACTCCCAGAGGGCGGCGGCCTAGTGTGTGCAATGCTGCTAAAAGCAGCTAGCGAGCGATCAACTCAGAATGAGGGCCATTATGACACACACCACAATGCCCGTTATACATTATACCACACACTGCAATGCCCCTAAGACGTTATGCCACATACAATGCCCGTGATACAGTATACCACACAACGTCATGTCTGTGACACATTATGACACACACCGCAATGCCCGATATACATTATACCACATACCACAATGTCCGTGATACATTATGCCACACACCGCAATGCCCGTTATATATTATGCCACACACTGCAATGCCCACTACACATTAAGCCCTACAGTAAGTCTTCTAATTACTTTTAAATTACCTGATCATTGCCAGGGATTTCATGATCTTGGTTTCATGCACAGTGCCAGGGGTTTTCATGCTCAGGGTGTCATGTTCGTTGCCAGGGGTTTCATGCTCAGGGTGTCATGCTCGTTGCCAAGGGTTTCATGCTAAGGGTGTCATGCTCATTGCTAGAGGTTTCATGCGCAGGGTTTCAGGGAAAAGTTCAAAATGATTTGCCTTTCTGCTATCCGTCTCCAGTAATTCTTATGTTCTTTTCCAGCAAGCACATGGGGCGGCAGTAACTTTAGCCAGAATTATGCTTAGAGTTCTGTGTTTCAATCTCATTATACATGTTATTCTAGTTTGCAGACAAAGATATCATTACTTCTTCTTAGCCTCACACACACTTTGGTCTCATTAATCAATGGTCTGCAATACACATCTGGGAATTGGCAACTGCATTATATGTGCCGCGGGCACCGCTGCCCGATCCCCCATTGCTGCTGCTGCCCCCGCCGCTCCATGGTAGCAGGGTGGCAGGGCTGCAGGGTGTCGCCGGCTCTGGCCAGCGCTATGCGCTCCCGCGGGTCCCGGCACTTTCTAGACGCTAGAGGTCAAGTATGACCTCTAGCATGTCTCTTCCATGGCAGCGCCCATTTTGGAAGAGACATTTAGCAGATTGACATGCGGACGAGTCGTCCGCATGTCAATCTGCTCTGATTCAGTGGCGGCACCCCCGCAGCCCTGCGCCTCCAAGCATCTTTGAACAGGAGGACTATACAATATGATTATAGATAGCAGGATGCTCTTAAATGGTACTGTGAGCAATTTCAGCCCACTATGGACAAAGGGGGACATGTAATAAGCAGTGATAAAAGTGGAGAAGTGAGCCAGTGCAGAAGTTGCCCATGGCAACCAATCAGCTGCTCTGTATACTTTTATAGTATGCAAATTATAAATATTACGTCAATGCTGATTGGTTGTCATGGGCAACTTCTCCACTGACTCACTTCTCCACTTTTATCACTGCTTAGTAAATCTCCCCCAAAGTTTTGAGGGCTTGCTTACTTGTCTGTATCCCTGTTGCCAATTCCTCCGGTATAGTCATTTTTCTTTAAGTATTCTTTAGTTATACAGCAACATTAAATGAAAGTAAAACAAATATATAAAGACCAATTGAATCCATTTTATTTTACTGTTTACATTTTACTGCCTTACAATTAGGACCAATAGTAAAAATACTGTAAGTGTCTGATATAGTGTGTGCAAAGTAAGTGTCTGCACTCTATCACTAAGTTGCACCATATCAAAAATCAACTAATTGTGGGCCTAATTCAGACCTGATTGCTAGGCTGCGTTTTCGTACAGCCTGCAATCAGGTCAGAACTGCGCATGCGTATGCACCGCAATGTGCAGGCGAGTCGGACCAAAGCGACAGGGATCGGCGGGCAGCGACGGGATGGTGCGAGAAAAGTGATGGCACAGGCAATCGCAAGGTGACTGACAGGAAGAGGGCATTTGTGGGTGGAAATTGACCATTTTTAAGGAGTGTCCAGAGAAACGCAGGAGGGACCAGGCGTTTGGAGGGAGGGTTTCTGACGTCAGCTCCGGCCCCGATCATTGCACTTGAAGAGTAAGTCCTGGGCTGTGCAGAGACTGCACAAACTTCTGTTTGTGCAGCTCTCCTGCACATGCGATCGCACCCCTGCACAGCGATTTCCCCCTCCCCCTGTAGGCGGCAACTACCTATTCATCCTAGGGTCACATTTATTGTTTATGACAAGTTTGGTACAGGACAACCCTTTCACCCTTTCATGCATATCATGTTACTAGTTTCTCTTCTTTCCAATGTCTGTATGAATGGTGACTGTCAATATATTAATAGTTAAACCATTACCTGAGCTCCACTGTAAGGTTAGTAAGGGACATTTTTTAATTTGAAAATGAATCATTACAGCACAGTTAGTGACCTTATGCACCTACGTTTGAACAAATGTGCCACAGTTTGTACCTCTATGCTCTGAACATCATAATAGTGGCATCCTTGAGGGAACATTCTATACTATAGATTTAATGGGATGATTTTTTCACCATCTAGAACTAATTGCACAGTATAATACAGATATGTCCTTCCTTATACACCTAGCGTCTACTGTATACACTAGACAGTGTGAGATGCCCAGTGCGACTGAGACACTCCAATAGGAATAGCATACCATATTTTTCTTAAATGTTGCATCTCATATACTAGAGATGTTAGCAGGAATGTGACATTAGCTTCACAGGAACTGGTTCTGCACACATACAAAGTCACTTATTAAGTACAGCAGAACTTGGTGTGAGGAAAAGCCGTGTCTGCTTGCATCGGAGCCCTTTTTGTACAAGTTCAGACTTGCACGCACACAAATAATAATTATAATAATAATTTTATTTATATAGCGCTTTTCTCCCATAGGACTCAAAGTCGCTTTACAGACATCAGAAACATGGTACATTGTACAAAGGATTTGGTATTGCAGAAAATAGAAATCCACACAGAAATAATTGAAAACCTAGAGAGCACAATAAGCATATTGTAAAGTTGGTGCAGACATTTTGGGTGATATCTTCCACAGGTTATACTGTATATTCCACCCATGAAAGATACCAGATGAGGCAGCAATGTGGGGCGCACCATATAGGATTACACTGGATGGAATAGGTCACTCCTAGAAGAGATAACACAAAATGGTGGTTGCAGTGCCCTAGCACTGGGAGTAGGATCCCACCATTACCGTCAGGTCCATGTATTTTTCATCCCATCCTCGAGTGTACCAGGTGAGGCAGCCATGTTGGGTGCAGTACGAAGGTTTCACTGATTCCCTTCATCCTAGTACCAGGGAACCAACAGTTGATGCACATGGAGGCAACAAGAACAGTTCCCGATGCTCTTTCCTCTCCTCCTGTCAGTGATGATTTGAGCCTTTTCCACCGGGCCTCCGCACCTCCCAGCAGCCGATAGCAGGCAGAAATGGGACTCTGGTAGGGAGCATGCAATGCGAGCAGGTAGTACTTGGTGCTAATTTGGTAGCTTTCATTGCTCTGGCGCTTGGGTCACAGGTGACACATTGCAACAGGTGCCAGGGTCACACTGTGGCGCTAGGGTCGCTGATGGCGGCTGGAAATGCTGGCCCTCATTTAGAGTTGTTCGCTCGCTAGCTGCTTTTAGCAGCCGTGCAAACGCTAAGCCGCCGCCCTCTGGGAGTATATCTTAGCTTAGCAGAAATGCGAACAAAAGGTTCGCAGCGCTGCTACAAAAAAAGATTGTGCAGTTTCTGAGTAGCTCCTAGCTTGCGATCACTTCAAACTATTTAGTTCCTGTTTTGACGTCACTAACACACCCTGCGTTCGGCCAGCCACGCCTACATTTCCCCAGTCACTCCTGCGTTTTAATCTGGCACGCCTGCGTTTTTACACACACTCCCCGAAAACGGTCAGTTACCACCCAGAAACACCAACTTCCTGTCAATCACTCTGCGGCCAGCAGTGCGACTGAAAAGCGTCGCTAGAGCTTGAGTAAAACTGCATCGGCTTTTGTAAAAGTACGTCGCGCGTGCGCAGAAGTGCAAATTTTTAGCCTGATCGCTGCGCTGCGAACAGCGGCAGCTAGCGATCAACTCGGAATGAGGACCGCTGTGTTCCTGTAGTGTCAGCGACGGCAGGATGCTGCTGGCACTCCAAATAAACAAATGTTGATCAGTGTAATCTAGCAATGCAGTTTTGGCACTCCCAGTTATTTTATTTATGCAAAACACTCTGCATGGTCTTATCGTCTGGGACTTGGTTTTTCCAAGAGGTGCTATTTGGTGTGACTGAAGCCACAGTGTAAAAGAACACATCTGTATGAGATGGGTTCCTGCATTTATATGTGCGCAAAGTAAACACCCACATAATAAGACACATAACTGACACAATAAAAACAGTCTTCCTTTATAATTTATTTAAGACATTCACATACCCTCCAACTGTACCTTTTTGTCAGGTACAGTACCTTTTTTTATGGTCTGTACCGATTTTTGGCTCTCCAAACTTCCATTGAAAGTATAGGAAAAGGCCCTTTACCCGTGACCACGCCCCTTTTTAAATTTGTACCGATTTTTATGTGTAAAATGTTGAAGGGTATGCATTCACTGTGATGGAACAAGCAGTATTTTAGTTAAAAATTACGTTAGTTTATTAAAATAAGGCATCCCTCAGGTTTTAGTATACAGGAATGTACGTTTATAAACGATATATCTCATACACAGCCAGACACTAATTTTTTGCAGTAGAACAAGCAACAAATACTGTATGAGGGATGAAAATACTACATTACAGTATGTATAATAAACATAACATACAACATGAGCTGAATTCAATATCCCTGTATGGAGACACGCAATGAAAAGCTGATGAAATATCATGGGAGAAAAGCCAGGGTTTATTTTTAAAGTAAGTGCATGGGATGGTTTCTAGGATATAAAGTGTGAACATTACTGATTTATTAAAAGCAATCAACATTTTGGTTCCTCATGGGACTAAGATGTCTTGAAAGAGGTCCTAGAGAGATGAAAATGTTGATCTCATTCAATAAATCACTATTGTTAATACTTTAAAGTGCCAACTCATTCAATCATATATACATAGCTAATCCAGTGGAAGTAACATGACACTCAGAAATGTTCTGTAGGTCTGGTTTCCTATTTTTAATAGAGGACTAAAATAAATGATATTAGAAATGGAAACATGTATCCATTAAACCTATATTATTGGGTAATTTTTAAATACATAAGCTAGCATTGACAGAAAGGGAAACAGCTTCATTATTTTTCCTGTAAAAATGTGCGTATTATAAATAACTGTTGACTGAATGCCTACAATTGTGGTAAAGTGTGGTTAATCTATTTAAAAAAAAATAATTCTTCATATCAAACTGGTAAACTTTTGGCCTGGTGATCCCATTCTCTTACCACTTAACTGATCATTTTTATTTACTATAGTTTAAAAAGCATTTTTAGAAAATTGAAATATTATATTATAAACATCTGCAGAAAGGATTTCCTCATGAATAACAGAGGGACATAGTGGGGCAGCACAGTCGCATGTAATCTGACCATGTCAGTTATGTGGTTAACAGCATGCAGTCATTGGGAAACAGTAAGCTAGCACCAAACTTGAAGCCCATTATAACCTACAGGTATGTCCATTTTCATCACACCTGCCAAAATTCATGGGTGCTACTGGTTCACTGGGATTAGTGTGTCTGAGCATGGCCACTTGTGAATAGTCATGGCACCATTGAGGGTGGCCTCCCCTTCCCCTTCAACTTCTCTTCCCTTCCATGACCCTGAACTTCCCTTCCCTGACCCTGAACTTCCCTGACCTGACCCTGAACTTTCCTTCCATTCCCTTCCTTGAACTTCCCATCCTGGAACTTCCCTTCCCGGAACTTTTGCTTCCCAGAACTTCCCTTCCCGGTACTTCCCTTTAATTGCCCAACAAAGTCGTGGCCACTTTCCCGAAGAGAGAGGAAACTGCATCTGGTAATCTTTCATACTCTAAAAACTTTTCTGGTACAAGCAGACTGGTCAACTGCTTGATGGATTGTTTGCTGCTGTTCCAAAAGGCCATTTGGCTCTCCCGTTGTGTGGTAGAATTTTGCCCTAGGTCACCATCATAGTAAAGTGTGATATCCATGCTCAGCTGGCACTGAAATTCCTGCTGAGGCTGAAAAGGACACAAGGGGCTACATTTCCTTATTGTTAGCTTTGCCTTCCAATCTCACAGTGGACAAACCAACACCATGCTGTAGCCATTGACTTCTTAGACAGGTTAAGTATCCTGGAATCCACTCTCCACCTCTCTCCTCAGCAGCAACTATTAATATAATATATTATATTATATTATAAATATCTGCATGAAACTGACAGCTGTAGAGATGACACTTATGTACTGTACATCTGACATCTTAGTAGTTACTTCATTCTATTCTTCCTTGCTTATTCCAGGGATTATTTATAACAGCTGATAAAATAAAGCATTCGAGTGAAAACGATAAAACTCAGAGCATTTTAGTGAGTTATATAAAATAGGGGAAACATTCCAATGAAAGATAAACAATATACACAGCATATTAGTGACCATAGTATGACCACAGTCCATATTACTGACTGCCGTATAGGTGAAATGTTTCACAAATTACAGTAAGTCTATAGCTGACTATTGGGTAAATGTATTATCGCTACATGCATCGTTCCGCTATAACACTTCCTGGTTTGCCTCACTACCGAGCTGGCACCCACCACAACAAAGGACAGCTCTGTTCCTGCTGTGGTGTATGGGCATCGCCCCCATGCAGCTGTCGGAATGGTCAGCAATGCTGACCGTTCATAAATTGCCCGCACATATCGACCTGCTGTCTTTTAGATAGCAGCGCCAATATGGAAAGGTGCACCTAGTGCCCCTGTCACTTAGCTGGCACCGCTACCATCATACATGGGGGGAAGCGGCATAGTGCACATAAAGTGTGCTGAAACCACTTGTCTCCCATAACAATGGGTAATACCCATATACCCATATAAGTTTTAAAAAATATCTTCATATTACCAAATAAACAACAGGGATCTACAGTAGTAGTATCTGAAATGTTTCAGGTACTGTATTAAGTATATAGCTAGTAGCTGTAAGTTTTTAACAAACCTTTATAGAACATAACAGATACCAGCTTTCCAAGTTCAGCTGTCTATATTTACTGTAAGTATTGAAATTATCATGGGTGATTTAGCAAACACGCTGCTGGTGAGGTGGGGCATTTGAAACTTCTATTTTGGGTTGAGTTTGGACAATTCACGGGTGTGTTTGCAATCACGAATCTTGTTAAATATCTATGTTCTATGAAAAGTACTGCAGTTCAGAGTTTGGACAATGGTGTATTTAATCGTATTTATGAATACATCCGTGTTTTGAACTTCTATTTGAGCCAACACTCCCGTGTTTGTCTTTGGTAAATTTCCATGATGAAAAATTTACCAAACACTACTGTGTTTGCAAATTCAGACAAACAAATTGCTTAGTAAATTTACCTTAGGAATACTGCAATTTGATAGCCTGCTGTAAAACACAGCAGACTCATCTAATTTATTGCTACTTGATGACTTGAAGCTGGATGTGGAAACACTGTATCCATTAATTAAATTGTTACTGTGAAATTTTAGAGCTGATTGAAACTCTATTGTGAGATATTTCCCATTCTGGTCTAAGTTGAAGTACTTCAAATAAAAGCGATAAAACTCCTTACTTAGAACAAAAAAAATCAACCTTGTTACTTCTGAGGGAGTCAGCAAGCTACCCATACAGAATTTGCTGCAAAAATTACATGAAAAACTTAAACCTGTGCACCAACAAGGTTAACCCACCATTAAGCCAAGGGCCAGACTGCTCATCTGACACTTCTGGCAAATGGGCTGGTGGGTCGGTCCTGTCACACAGGGATCGGGAAGGCTCTCTGGTCTGGCCGCTCCTCCGCCACCTTGCCCATCTCCATGGAAATGGTGGCGTGCCACGAGTCCTTGCCCCTGACTCATGGCACCTCCCCGCTCGTCTCCATGACAATGGGGGTAGTCCACATCCCCCTCACTCGCAGCACACCCGTCAGTAGTGTCCTGTCGTGGTACGCGCGACTTCACGCACATGCCAGGGCCGATTTCGGACCCCAGACGGCCCTGCTTAAGCCCACAGAAGACTTTTAACCCAGTTAACAATTTTAAAGTAAAATTTGAAAGTAAAATCAATTAAGATAAAGTTGTACAATTGCTTATTAAATCTTCACTTGGGAATTATTATTTTATAATACAGTGTTTAGGAAATGTTTTTCAAAAAAGGTTATTTATAGAGTTCTGTAAGTTATTTTATCTAAATTGTCTTTGTTACACTTGATACAAGTTCTTAGGAAAGAAACCATTCGTTTACCAAAAGGGAAATCCCGCTGAAGTGATCCTAAAAAATGTAAATAATATTTTCTTACCTTCTTTGTGTTTATTTTGGATGAACTATGCCAAGAGTATAATGTACAATTCAGAAAGTGTTTATAAAGTATAACAAAGTTAAGATATAATGGGGCTTTCTGGTACAGACAAGGAAGTAGGGGAACTTGCCTCTCTGGGTTAACACATATATATTCCCTCCTTTCAATAAACAATTAATTAAAGCTAACCCTTTTCTCCACTAATATGTCTCTTTGTCTTTTCTTTACTGTAGATATGTTTTTCCTCTATTCACCCGGTATAAAAATGTACTGTAGATTGACATCAGCTGATAGGTGGTTAAATGATTATGCAATCTAATTCTGCTTTGCTTATTACAAAAGTGCGCAAACTTAAACAACCAGCAAAAAAAAAGGAAAAAGACAGCAAACATAGGGCCTAATTCAGAGCCGATTGCTGGTACAACAGCGATTGCAGCCTGAATCCCTTTCTGGAGTGTGCTCGCACATGCGCACCTAGTAAGACCCAGTGAGATGTGAAAGCATCTCACTGGTGTTTCAATCAGGCAGAGGCGGTTGTGGGGTGGGAGGGGTCATGCCAACGGCGTTAGAATGCCGCTGGTGGGGTGCGGTCCAGACAATGCAGATATGTCCAGACCGTTGCAGGGGCGGGCCACGGAGGCTGTGTGATGTCATGCGCAGCTGCTGCGACCCAGAATGTGGTGGGTAGTTGCCTGCCAGCGCAGCTAGGCTGCGCAGGTAGGGAGCTACTTGCAAGATGCGAGGGGGGTAGGGCCTGACAGGCGGGGTGGACTAGCCCTGAGCTGGGCGTCCACATTCATGTCAGAGAAACTGATCGTAGATGTGATAAATTTAGCACATCTACGATTAGGTCTGAATCACCCCCATAATACTGTACCTATTTCCTTCCATGTTCTAAAATTTTCTTAGGAAAAAAAGTATATGTTGTAGCCTCATGCTGTAAGTAGACATTTCATGAAAATTCATTTCATACACCATCAACAGGAGGGAAAGACAGATATGGGGACATTTACTCAGCAGTGATAAGAGCGGAGAAGTGAGCCAGTGGAAAAGTTTCCCCATCAACCAATCAGCAGCTCTGTATAATTTTATAGTATGCAAATTATATTCTCCACTGGCTCACTTCACTCTTATCACTGATTAGTAAATGTCCCCCATAGTCTAAAATATGCCAAACATAGACATATCAAAAAGAGTATTTAGCATCTGATTCCAGAGTCTTTATTCTAATACCAGCCAGGGAAGATAAAATAGCAATTGCTGAAGAAAACCAGATGCAGGGTTACTATATGAAACTGCATACCGCAGTTAAATGAAATGATCAATTCAGTCACCATGTGGGTGCATAACTTAGTCAACAGTATAGCCCATGCTTCCATTCTGGCATGTGTTCAGTAGAGATGAGCGCCGGAAATTTTTCGGGTTTTGTGTTTTGGTTTTGGGTTCGGTTCCGCGGCCGTGTTTTGGGTTCGACCGCGTTTTGGCAAAACCTCACCGAATTTTTTTTGTCGGATTCGGGTGTGTTTTGGATTCGGGTGTTTTTTTCCAAAAAACATAAAAAACAGCTTAAATCATAGAATTTGGCGGTCATTTTGATCCCAAAGTATTATTAACCTCAAAAACCATAATTTCCACTCATTTTCAGTCTATTCTGAATACCTCACACCTCACAATATTATTTTTAGTCCTAAAATTTGCACCGAGGTCGCTGTGTGAGTAAGATAAGCGACCCTAGTGGCCGACACAAACACCGGGCCCATCTAGGAGTGGCACTGCAGTGTCACGCAGGATGGCCCTTCCAAAAAACCCTCCCCAAACAGCACATGACGCAAAGAAAAAAAGAGGCGCAATGAGGTAGCTGTGTGAGTAAGATTAGCGACCCTAGTGGCCGACACAAACACCGGGCCCATCTAGGAGTGGCACTGCAGTGTCACGCAGGATGGCCCTTCCAAAAAACCCTCCCCAAACAGCACATGACGCAAAGAAAAAAAGAGGCGCAATGAGGTAGCTGTGTGAGTAAGATAAGCGACCCTAGTGGCCGACACAAACACCGGGCCCATCTAGGAGTGGCACTGCAGTGTCACGCAGGATGTCCCTTCCAAAAAACCCTCCCCAAACAGCACATGACGCAAAGAAAAAAAGAGGCGCAATGAGGTAGCTGACTGTGTGAGTAAGATAAGCGACCCTAGTGGCCGACACAAACACCGGGCCCATCTAGGAGTGGCACTGCAGTGTCACGCAGGATGTCCCTTCCAAAAAACCCTCCCCAAACAGCACATGACGCAAAGAAAAAAAGAGGCGCAATGAGGTAGCTGACTGTGTGAGTAAGATAAGCGACCCTAGTGGCCGACACAAACACCGGGCCCATCTAGGAGTGGCACTGCAGTGTCACGCAGGATGTCCCTTCCAAAAAACCCTCCCCAAACAGCACATGACGCAAAGAAAAAGAAAAGAAAAAAGAGGTGCAAGATGGAATTGTCCTTGGGCCCTCCCACCCACCCTTATGTTGTATAAACAGGACATGCACACTTTAACCAACCCATCATTTCAGTGACAGGGTCTGCCACACGACTGTGACTGATATGACGGGTTGGTTTGGACCCCCACCAAAAAAGAAGCAATTAATCTCTCCTTGCACAAACTGGCTCTACAGAGGCAAGATGTCCACCTCATCATCATCCTCCGATATATCACCGTGTACATCCCCCTCCTCACAGATTATCAATTCGTCCCCACTGGAATCCACCATCTCAGCTCCCTGTGTACTTTGTGGAGGCAATTGCTGCTGGTCAATGTCTCCACGGAGGAATTGATTATAATTCATTTTAATGAACATTATCTTCTCCACATTTTCTGGATGTAACCTCGTACGCCGATTGCTGACAAGGTGAGCGGCGGCACTAAACACTCTTTCGGAGTACACACTTGTGGGAGGGCAACTTAGGTAGAATAAAGCCAGTTTGTGCAAGGGCCTCCAAATTGCCTCTTTTTCCTGCCAGTATAAGTACGGACTGTGTGACGTGCCTACTTGGATGCGGTCACTCATATAATCCTCCACCATTCTTTCAATGGTGAGAGAATCATATGCAGTGACAGTAGACGACATGTCCGTAATCGTTGTCAGGTCCATCAGTCCGGACCAGATGTCAGCATCAGCAGTCGCTCCAGACTGCCCTGCATCACCGCCAGCGGGTGGGCTCGGAATTCTGAGCCTTTTCCTCGCACCCCCAGTTGCGGGAGAATGTGAAGGAGGAGATGTTGTTGACAGGTCGCGTTCAGCTTGACTTGACAATTTACTCACCAGCAGGTGTTTGAACCCCTGCAGACTTGTGTATGCCGGAAAGAGAGATCCAAGGTAGGCTTTAAATCTAGGATCGAGCACGGTGGCCAAAATGTAGTGCTCTGATTTCAACAGATTGACCACCCGTGAATCCTTGTTAAGCGAATTAAGGGCTCCATCCACAAGTCCCACATGCCTAGCGGAATCGCTCCGTGTTAGCTCCTCCTTCAATGTCTCCAGCTTCTTCTGCAAAAGCCTGATGAGGGGAATGACCTGACTCAGGCTGGCAGTGTCTGAACTGACTTCACGTGTGGCAAGTTCAAAGGGCATCAGAACCTTGCACAACGTTGAAATCATTCTCCACTGCGCTTGAGACAGGTGCATCCCACCTCCTATATCGTGCTCAATTGTATAGGCTTGAATGGCCTTTTGCTGCTCCTCCAACCTCTGAAGCATATACAGGGTTGAATTCCACCTCGTTACCACTTCTTGCTTCAGATGATGGCAGGGCAGGTTCAGTAGTTTTTGGTGGTGCTCCAGTTTTCTGTACGTGGTGCCTGTACGCCGAAAGTGTCCCCCAATTATTCCTCCCACCGACAGCATCTCTTGCACGCCCCTGTCGTTTTTTAAAAAATTCTGCACCACCAAATTCAAGGTATATGCAAAACATGGGACGTGCTGGAATTGGCCCAGATTTAATGCACACACAATATTGCTGGCGTTGTCCGATGCCACAAATCCACAGGAGAGTCCAATTGGGGTAAGCCATTCCGCGATGATCTTCCTCAGTTGCCGTAAGAGGTTTTCAGCTGTGTGCGTATTCTGGAAACCGGTGATACAAAGCGTAGCCTGCCTAGGAAAGAGTTGGCGTTTGCGAGATGCTGCTACTGGTGCCGCCGCTGCTGTTCTTGCCGCGGGAGTCCATACATCTACCCAGTGGGCTGTCACAGTCATATAGTCCTGACCCTGCCCTGCTCCACTTGTCCACATGTCCGTGGTTAAGTGGACATTGGGTACAGCTGCATTTTTTAGGACACTGGTGACTCTTTTTCTGAGGTCTGTGTACATTTTCGGTATCGCCTGCCTAGAGAAATGGAACCTAGATGGTATTTGGTACCGGGGACACAGTACCTCCAACAAGTCTCTAGTTGGCTCTGCAGTAATGATGGATACCGGAACCACGTTTCTCACCACCCAGGATGTCAAGGCCTCAGTTATCCGCTTTGCAGTAGGATGACTGCTGTGATATTTCATCTTCCTCGCAAAGGACTGTTGGACAGTCAATTGCTTGGTGGAAGTAGTAAAAGTGGTCTTACGACTTCCCCTCTGGGATGACCATCGACTCCCAGCAGCAACAACAGCAGCGCCAGCAGCAGTAGGCGTTACACGCAAGGATGCATCGGAGGAATCCCAGGCAGGAGAGGACTCGTCAGAATTGCCAGTGACATGGCCTGCAGGACTATTGGCATTCCTGGGGAAGGAGGAAATTGACACTGAGGGAGTTGGTGGGGTGGTTTGCGTGAGCTTGGTTACAAGAGGAAGGGATTTACTGGTCAGTGGACTGCTTCCGCTGTCGGCCCAAGTTTTTGAACTTGTCACTGACTTATTATGAATGCGCTGCAGGTGACGTATAAGGGAGGATGTTCCGAGGTGGTTAACGTCCTTACCCCTACTTATTACAGCTTGACAAAGGGAACACACGGCTTGACACCTGTTGTCCGCATTTCTGGTGAAATACTTCCACACCGAAGAGCTGATTTTTTTGGTATTTTCACCAGGCATGTCAACGGCCATATTCCTACCACGGACAACAGGTGTCTCCCCGGGTGCCTGACTTAAACAAACCACCTCACCATCAGAATCCTCCTGGTCAATTTCCTCCCCAGTGCCAGCAACACCCATATCCTCCTCATCCTGGTGTACTTCAACACTGACATCTTCAATCTGACTATCAGGAACTGGACTGCGGGTGCTCCTTCCATCACTTGCAGGGGGCGTGCAAATGGTGGAAGGCGCATGCTCTTCACGTCCAGTGTTGGGAAGGTCAGGCATCGCAACCGACACAATTGGAGTCGGACTCTCCTTGTGGATTTGGGATTTCGAAGAACGCACAGTTCTTTGCGGTGCTACTGCTTTTGCCAGCTTTAGTCTTTTCATTTTTCTAGCGAGAGGCTGAGTGCTTCCATCCTCATGTGAAGCTGAACCACTAGCCATGAACATAGGCCAGGGCCTCAGCCGTTCCTTGCCACTCCATGTGGTAAATGGCATATTGGCAAGTTTACGCTTCTCCTCCGACAATTTTATTTTAGGTTTTGGAGTCCTTTTTTTACTGATATTTGGTGTTTTGGATTTGACATGCTCTGTACTATGACATTGGGCATCGGCCTTGGCAGACGACGTTGCTGGCATTTCATCGTCTCGGCCATGACTAGTGGCAGCAGCTTCAGCACGAGGTGGAAGTGGATCTTGATCTTTCCCTAATTTTGGAACCTCAACATTTTTGTTCTCCATATTTTAATAGGCACAACTAAAAGGCACCTCAGGTAAACAATGGAGATGGATGGATTGGATACTAGTATACAATTATGGACGGACTGCCGAGTGCCGACACAGAGGTAGCCACAGCCGTGAACTACCGCACTGTACTGTGTCTGCTGCTAATATATAGACTGGTTGATAAAGAGATAGTATACTCGTAACTAGTATGTATGTATAAAGAAAGAAAAAAAAACCACGGTTAGGTGGTATATACAATTATGGACGGACTGCCGAGTGCCGACACAGAGGTAGCCACAGCCGTGAACTACCGCACTGTACTGTGTCTGCTGCTAATATATAGACTGGTTGATAAAGAGATAGTATACTCGTAACTAGTATGTATGTATAAAGAAAGAAAAAAAAACCACGGTTAGGTGGTATATACAATTATGGACGGGCTGCCGAGTGCCGACACAGAGGTAGCCACAGCCGTGAACTACCGCACTGTACTGTGTCTGCTGCTAATATAGACTGGTTGATAAAGAGATAGTATACTCGTAACTAGTATGTATGTATAAAGAAAGGAAAAAAAACCACGGTTAGGTGGTATATACAATTATGGACGGGCTGCCGAGTGCCGACACAGAGGTAGCCACAGCCGTGAACTACCGCACTGTACTGTGTCTGCTGCTAATATAGACTGGTTGATAAAGAGATAGTATACTCGTAACTAGTATGTATGTATAAAGAAAGAAAAAAAAACCACGGTTAGGTGGTATATACAATTATGGACGGGCTGCCGAGTGCCGACACAGAGGTAGCCACAGCCGTGAACTACCGCACTGTACTGTGTCTGCTGCTAATATAGACTGGTTGATAAAGAGATAGTATACTCGTAACTAGTATGTATGTATAAAGAAAGAAAAAAAAACCACGGTTAGGTGGTATATACAATTATGGACGGGCTGCCGAGTGCCGACACAGAGGTAGCCACAGCCGTGAACTACCGCACTGTACTGTGTCTGCTGCTAATATAGACTGGTTGATAAAGAGATAGTATACTCGTAACTAGTATGTATGTATAAAGAAAGAAAAAAAAACCACGGTTAGGTGGTATATACAATTATGGACGGGCTGCCGAGTGCCGACACAGAGGTAGCCACAGCCGTGAACTACCGCACTGTACTGTGTCTGCTGCTAATATAGACTGGTTGATAAAGAGATAGTATACTCGTAACTAGTATGTATGTATAAAGAAAGAAAAAAAAACCACGGTTAGGTGGTATATACAATTATGGACGGGCTGCCGAGTGCCGACACAGAGGTAGCCACAGCCATGAACTACCGCACTGTACTGTGTCTGCTGCTAATATAGACTGGTTGATAAAGAGATAGTATACTCGTAACTAGTATGTATGTATAAAGAAAGAAAAAAAAACCACGGTTAGGTGGTATATACAATTATGGACGGGCTGCCGAGTGCCGACACAGAGGTAGCCACAGCCGTGAACTACCGCACTGTACTGTGTCTGCTGCTAATATATAGACTGGTTGATAAAGAGATAGTATACTCGTAACTAGTATGTATGTATAAAGAAAGAAAAAAAAACCACGGTTAGGTGGTATATACAATTATGGACGGGCTGCCGAGTGCCGACACAGAGGTAGCCACAGCCGTGAACTACCACACTGTACTGTGTCTGCTGCTAATATATAGACTGGTTGATAAAGAGATAGTATACTCGTAACTAGTATGTATGTATAAAGAAAGAAAAAAAAACCACGGTTAGGTGGTATATACAATTATGGATGGGCTGCCGAGTGCCGACACAGAGGTAGCCACAGCCGTGAACTACCGCACTGTACTGTGTCTGCTGCTAATATAGACTGGTTGATAAAGAGATAGTATACTCGTAACTAGTATGTATGTATAAAGAAAGAAAAAAAAACCACGGTTAGGTGGTATATACAATTATGGACGGGCTGCCGAGTGCCGACACAGAGGTAGCCACAGCCGTGAACTACCGCACTGTACTGTGTCTGCTGCTAATATAGACTGGTTGATAAAGAGATAGTATACTCGTAACTAGTATGTATGTATAAAGAAAGAAAAAAAAACCACGGTTAGGTGGTATATACAATTATGGACGGGCTGCCGAGTGCCGACACAGAGGTAGCCACAGCCGTGAACTACCGCACTGTACTGTGTCTGCTGCTAATATAGACTGGTTGATAAAGAGATAGTATACTCGTAACTAGTATGTATGTATAAAGAAAGAAAAAAAAACCACGGTTAGGTGGTATATACAATTATGGACGGGCTGCCGAGTGCCGACACAGAGGTAGCCACAGCCGTGAACTACCGCACTGTACTGTGTCTGCTGCTAATATAGACTGGTTGATAAAGAGATAGTATACTACTAATATTATATATACTGGTGGTCAGGTCACTGGTCACTAGTCACACTGGCAGTGGCACTCCTGCAGCAAAAGTGTGCACTGTTTAATTTTAATATAATATTATGTACTCCTGGCTCCTGCTATAACCTATAACTGGCACTGCAGTGCTCCCCAGTCTCCCCCACAATTATAAGCTGTGTGAGCTGAGCACAGTCAGATATATATATATACATTGATGCAGCACACTGGGCTGAGCAGTGCACACAGATATGGTATGTGACTGAGTCACTGTGTGTATCGTTTTTTTCAGGCAGAGAACGGATATATTAAATAAAACAAACAACTGCACTGTCTGGTGGTCACTGTGGTCGTCAGTCACTAAACTCTGCACTCTCTTCTACAGTATCACAGCCTCAGGTCAATCTCTCTCTCTCTCTCTCAACCCTAATCTAAATGGAGAGGACGCCAGCCACGTCCTCTCCCTATCAATCTCAATGCACGTGTGAAAATGGCGGCGACGCGCGGCTCCTTATATAGAATCCGAGTCTCGCGAGAATCCGACAGCGTCATGATGACGTTCGGGCGCGCTCGGGTTAACCGAGCAAGGCGGGAGGATCCGAGTCTGCTCGGACCCGTGAAAAAAACATGAAGTTCGTGCGGGTTCGGATTCAGAGAAACCGAACCCGCTCATCTCTAGTGTTCAGTCCTGGTATGTGTTTCTAAGACAGCTAAAACTTTCTGCTGAGCTTTCAACAAACGTCAAGATTTGTGAACCAGACCTGACCAATTTCTGAAAGGTTCTACCTGTGCTCTTCAGAGATTACATGGAAAAATACAAGCAGATGGGAAGAGAGTGGTCTAAACAACAGGGATCTAGTAGTAGCTGAAATGTTTTTGCATATTAAGTATATAGTGTATCTAGCTGGTACTAGTTAAAATACTGTGTTACATTTCAAATTGTCGGCATACTCTCCCAGCAACGAAAGAAGGGTTTAAACTTGTGCACTTTAGATATATGCTCACAATATAATGAATGTGATTTCTTATAACCAAATCATGCCTGTAAATTACTTATGTTCCATCTCTGCTTGCTGTGCATAATTGAAAATACTTTGATGCCAGATGCTGATCTGGAAAATAATTTCTAAATGTGCAATCTCTATCCAATGAAGCTCACTTAACTTTGTCCTACAATAAGAAATCTCGCATTTGATTGATGAGTACAAGGTCTGTGAAAGTTGACCATGTTTGGGTTCACATCAAAATGTTCACCTACTGTATTAATTAATTAATTAAATGTATTTATTTATTACCAGTTATTTATATAGCGCACACATAGGGCGTCATTCTGACCCAATCCACATGTTGCAGTTTATCACAGCGGTGCGTTTGGGTCAGAACTGCGCATGCCAGATGGGCGAAGGCCGTCGGGCCGCTACGAATGCCTCTGCCTGAGTGACAGGCAGAGGCGGTCGCTGGGCGACGCCTTTGCACTTCTGTGGGGGAAGGGCGGCATTGACATGCGGGGCGGGCTAGCCCTGTGCTTGGCGTCCCCCCGCATGTCAGTGTGACTGATCGTAGCTGTGCTAAATTTAATACACCTACGATCATCTCAAATTGACCCCATATTCCGCAGCGCTTTGCAGAGTATATATGGCCACTAACATCAGTCCCTGCCCCAGTGGAGCTTACACTCTATGGCAGGCATTCCCAACCACGGTCCTCAAGGCACACCAACAGTGCAGGTTTTAGTGATTTCCAGGCTTCAGCACAGGTGACTTAATTAGTAGCTCAGTTATTTTGATTTAACCATCTGTGCTGCAGCCTGGATATCACTAAAACCTGCACTGTTGGTGTGCCTTGAGGACCGTGGTTGGGAATGCCTGCTCTATGGCATTCATTCAGTAGTGATAGCACAAGCGATCACCTGTGCAGTTTCCCTATTATTGGGCAACTGCACAGGAGCAGAACACGTTCTGTGTATGGTGGTCATTCCGAGTTGTTCGCTGGTTGACGATTTTCGCTATGCTGCGTTTTGTTGCTAAATGCACATGCGCTTAGTTATTTAACTAAAAACTTAGCAGTTTTACTGTTGTTCGTGTGGCGCTTTTCAGTCGCACTGCTGATCGGTAAGTGATTGACAGGAAAGGGGCGTTTCTGGGTGGTAACTGAGCGTTTTCCGGGAGTGTGCTAAAAAACGCAGGCATGTCAGGTAAAAACGCGGGAGTGTCTGGAGAAAAGGGGGAGTGGCTGGCCGAACGCAGGGCGTGTTTGTGACATCAAACCAGGAACTAAACGGACCGAGCTGATCACAATCTAGGAGTAGGTCTGGAGCTACTCAGAAACTGCAAGAAAATATTTAGTAGCAATTCTGCTAATCTTTCGTTCGCTATTCTGCTAAGCTAAGATACACTCCCAGAGGGCGGCGGCCTAGCGTGTGCAATGCTGCTAAAAGCAGCTAGCGAGCGAACAACTCGGAATGACTGCCTATGTGCAGAACGGTTCCTGTATGATCACAGGCAGCCCTTCATAAGCCTCTGCCTGATTGACAGGCAGTGGAATTCGGGGGCAGGGGCGGGTATGACCAGTATTGCCGGAAATGTATTGCCCCCATTTTTCGGGAGTGGCAAGGCCAAGGTCTGCATCTATAGATGTAGATTTCTTGGCCTTGCAAGGCCCCCTGTGATGGCCATCCTGCGTAAGCTGAGGCTCATGCAGCTGGTAGTTTGTGGCGAACATCGCAACCATTGGTCACGATGTTGATCCCAAGCTGTGATGCCTGTTGCTGCAATTAACCCCTTCTACTGCATTTGCATTTTTAGTGATCTCATTTGCAAAGTTGCCTGCGTGCAGCTTTGCAAATGTGTACACTCTGAATGAGGACTTATATTCTCTACCACATGTACATGCACACACATTCACGCTAGGGTTAATTTTATTTGGAGCCAGATAACCGACCATTATATTTGTGGATTGTAGGAGGAAACCAGAATACCCAGAAGTAAACCCATGCAAGCACGGGGAGAATATACAGACGCCACACGGTTAGGCAGAACATTTACTGAAAATAGTCAGAAACTAATACAATATGTGGCATTTTAAAGCCTCTAAATTGCATATGGTTTTCAACACATGTAGTTCAGGGAAACTGCCTTATAAAAAAAGAATGGAAAACATTTTATTTTATCCTACAGTAAAAGCCCATTGGACACCCAAAGATACCAGGCCCAATTCTAAGTAGCACTGGGCCAATCCCAGGGGTTTAGAGAGCTGCGGCAGGCCAAGGTACAGGTTCGGGAGCATGGCCTAATCGTGGGAGGCATGGCCACACCTCCTAATACAAAGTAATGGGAGATAAAGTTTTTTCAGTGCTGGGAAGTGGTGCTGAGCACAGATTTATGTAGTGCCAAAATTCCCCTAAAGCAGGGGAAAATACAGAGGGGGCACAATCAGTGTGACCGCTCCCCCTATCTCCCCCTTTTCCCACACACACAGGCAGAAGAGACTCCTTGCGCCCTTGGCAGACCAGCCAGCACACAGCAGCATGTGTGGCTTGGGAACGAAGCTTCTGCTGCTGACATGCATCAGGGCCAGTGGTGGGAAATGGGGGTGGCGGACATCGGACCGAGACCCCAACCGGGCTCCTCCATCAGACGTGGGCCCAAGTAATTAGTACCCGCTCCCTTACTCTCAGAGGCAGTGGCCACTCCTGAAATATGTAGTTGTCCCGTCACTGTGCAAATCTCTAATCGTGCCCCCTTTAGTGTATAAATATCTAATAGGGCCCAATTTGAAACTAAATAAGTGTCCCCATTTAATATAGAAATAAATAATATTGCCAATGTAAATAACTCACTTAATTGTGGTCTTATAAAATTTCCCTAATGTCCATAATAAATACTTATCTGGAAACTTCTTTTGTTCTTCAGGCAACGTAATCCACGTGAATAACAATTAAAAATGCCCTCTTATACAAAGATGACAACTGCCGAGGAACTCCCAACACGAAATTGGTGAAAAGTCTTTAATTTGTGAGGTGAATTTATTTATTTAATTTATTTCTATTTACAGTACATGATGACATTCTGATTTATTTTTTTAATAAGGGAAACAATATCTATACACTATTGGGTTCACTATTATATATTTTTTATTTATTCACTAGTAGGTGCCTTATTCATTATTTATTTACAATTTGCTATATTTCAGCAATGCTTTTTGTTTTCCTGGTACCCACAAGTGATAGTTGCACAAGGCATTTCTGGATCGGTAGGACTATTAAATGTATTAACCCCTTCAGTGGCAGGTTTTCAATTTAAAAACACACCCTGGGGAAAGGGGGTGTTTTTAAATTGAAGTGGGAGCAGGGGGGAAGGTGCAGGGCGGGTGAGGGATAGGACAAGGCGAGGTATTCGCCTGGTGATTGCCCGCTGGGATTGCCAGCCCAAGCGCCTACCAGTATGCCTATGCCCCAATCCGTGTGTGCCTCTGTCCTTACCCGTGTGATCCTCTGCCCCTACCATGTGTGCCTCTATCCTTACTTGAGGGTGCCTCTGCCCCTACCATGTGTGCATCTATCCTTACCTGTGGGTGCCTCTGCCCCTACTCTCTGCCCCTACCCATGTGTACCTCTATCCTTACCTGTGGGTGCCTCTACCCCTACCTGTGCATGTCTCTGCCCCCACCCGTGTGTGCCTCTGCCCCTACCCAAGCGTGCCTCTATCCTTACCTGTGTGTGCCTCTGCCCCTACCCATGTGTGCCTCTATCCTTACCTGTGGGTGCCTCTACCCCTACCCATGTGTGTCTCTGCCCCTACCCATGGGTGCTTCTGCCCCTACCCGTGTGTGCCTCTATCCTTACCTGTGGGTGTCTCTGCCCCTACCGGTGGGTGCTTCTGCCCCTACCCATGTGTACCTCTGTCCTTACCTGTGGGTGTCTCTGCCCCTACCCATGGGTGCCTCTGCCCCTACCCGTGGGTGCCTCTATCCTTGTCTGTGGGTGCCTCTGGCCTACCCATGGGTGCCTCTGCCCCTACCTGTGGGTGCCTCTGCCCCTACCTGTGGGTGCCTCTGCCACTACCCATAGTAACATAGTAACATAGTATCTAAGGTTGAAAAAAGACAATTGTCCATCGAGTTCAACCTATATGTGGTCTCCTATGCAGGATTATTTGGTATAAAATTTTGACTGATGTTGATGACTGCCGTTATGTTTTACCCCTCTTTTTTATAATAACCATAGTGCGTGACCATGCACCATAACCCTGGATATCCTTATCCATTAGGAATTTATCTAACCCATTCTTAAAGGTGTTGACTGAGTCAGCCATTACAACTCCCTCATGCAGGGAATTCCAAACACGTATCGTTCTTACTGTAAAAAAGCCTTTACGTCGTATTGTGTGGAATCTCCTCTCCTCTAACCTGAGCGAGTTTCCACGAGTTCTCTGTGTTGATCTAACCAAAAACAGGTCTTGCGCAAATATCTGTATATTGTCCCCTTATATATTTGTAGTTGTTGATCATGTCTCCTCTTAGGGGTATATTTACTAAAATTCGTATTTGTGTCGATTTGGAGGGAGATTAAACACGAATGACATCAAATGTGTGAATTTGCAACTTTTTTAATTTTTTATGCCACATTTACTATGCTGTCGTATTCTGCATTTTCGTTTTTTCCGATGTCGATGTCATTCGTAATTTTGGCCAGTGTTTTACGGGAGTGAATAGTAAAACACTGCTGACATTAACACAATGAATCTCGGCCGGATCTGTGAGATCCGTGCAGGGCTTCATTGTGCACCTTAAAAAAAAATAAAGTGTTAAAAATCAAGAAAAAAATTCCGTGGGGTCCCCCCTCCTAAGCAAAACCAGCCTCGGGCTCTTTGAGCCGGTCCTGGTTGTAAAAATATGGGGGAAAAATTGACAGGGGTTCCCCCATATTTGAACAACCAGCACCGGGCTCTGCGCCTGGTCCTGGTGCCAAAAATACGGGGGACAAAAAGCGTAGGGGTCCCCCGTATTTTTAACACCAGCACCGGGATCCACTAGTAAGAGAGATAATGCCACAGCCGGGGGATACTTTTATATAGGTCCTGGCCGGGGTACCCTGGAGGAGTGGGGACCCCTTAAATCAAGGGCTCCCCCCCTCCAGCCACCCAAGGGCCAGGGGTGAAGCCCGAGGCTGTCCCCCCCATCCAAGGGCGGCGGATGGGGGGCTGATAGCCAAGTGTAAAAATAAGAATATTGTTTATTGTAGCAGTACTACAAGTTCCAGCAAGCCTCCCCCGCAAGCTGTACCTGTAGTACTACTACAAAAAAATACCCAACAAAAAACAGAACACACACACCGTGATAGTAAAACTTTTTTTTACATACATGCACACCTACATACACACATACTTACCTATGTTCACATGATGCTCGGCCCACTTCTCCATGTAGAATACACAGGGTACCTGTGAATAAAATTATACTCTCACAATCCAGGGTAGCTTCTGTCCTCTTCTACTTGTAATCCACGTACTTGGCAAAAAAACAAACTGAAAAACCCAAACCATGGACTGAAAGTGGTCCCATGTTTACACATGGGACCCCTTTCCCCGACTGCCGGGACCCCCGTGACTCCTGTCAAAAAGGGTACCTTCAGCCAATGAGGGAGCACCATGTCTTGGCACTCTCCTGATTGGCTTGGCGCTCCTGAGCTGTCAGTCAGGCTGCGCACGGCATAGATACAATGTAGCGCATAGGCGCTCCATTGTATCCAATGGTGGGAACTTTGCGGTCAGCGGTTGAGGTTACTCGCGGTCAACCTCTTCTACAAGTAGAAGAGGACAGAAGCTACCCTGGATTGTGTGAGTATAATTTTATTCACAGGTACCCCGTGGATTCTACATGGAGAAGTGGACCGAGCCTTGTGTGAACATAGGTAAGTATGTGTGTATGTAGGTGTGCATGTATGTAATAAAGTTTTAGTATCACGGTGTGTGTGTTCTGTTTTTTGTTGGGTATTTTTTTTGTAGTAGTACTACAGGTACCAGCAGGCCCGTTTTTCCACCGCATGCTGGTACTTGTGGTTCTCCAAGTACCAGCTTGCGGGGGAGGCTTGCTGGGACTTGTAGTACTGCTTTAAAAAACAATATTCTTATTTTTACACTTGGCTATCAGCCCCCCATCCGCCGCCCTTGGATGGGGGGACAGCCTCGGGCTTCACCCCTGGCCCTTGGGTGGCTGGAGGGGGGGACCCCTTGATTTAAGGGGTCCCCACTCCTCCAGGGTACCCCGGCCAGGGATGACTAGTTAGTGATTTAATGCCAGGGCCGCTGGGACCTATATAAAAGTGTCCCCCGGCTGTGGCATTATCTCTCTGACTAGTGTAGCCTGGTGCTGGTGTTAAAAATATGGGGGACCCCTACGCTTTTTGTCCCCTGTATTTTTGGCACCAGAACCAGGTGCAGAGCCCGGTGCTGGTTGTTCAAATATGGGGGAACCCCTGTCAATTTTTTCCCCATATTTTTACAACCAGGACCGGCTCAAAGAGCCCGAGGCTGGTTATGCTTAGGAGGGGGGACCCCACGCAATTTTTTTTCCAGATTTTAAACACTTTCCCACCCCTTCCCACTGATAAACATGCACGGATCTCATGGATCCGTGCATGACTATCAGAACATGGTAAAAAAAGCAGGTCTTTTTTAAAACTGCTTTTTTTTTACGATTTGTATTTTTTAACGGCAGTGTTTGGCTATTGCCGGCAGTGTTTGTGAAATAGAATTTTTAGTAAATTACAGAGTTGTATCAAATAACAGGCATATTTGACCGATGGTGTTTCATTCGTATTTTTTTTCTTTGACTTCCAAAAAAATACGAATGCCCTCATCACTGCCAAGATTTTAGTTTAGTAAATTCCCGAGATGACACTTTGAAGAAAAAACACCAAATCTGTCAAAATCGGGACCTTAGTAAATATACCCCTAGGTCTCCTCTTTTCCAGTGTAAACATGCCTAGTCTTGCAAGCCTTTCCTCGTATTCTAGCGTTTCCATACCCTTAATTAGTTTGGTAGCCTGCCTCTGAACTTTTTCTATCTCCAGGATATCCTTTTTGTAGTATGGTGCCCAGAATTGTACACAGTATTCAAGGTGTTGTCTCACAAGTGATTTATATAAACGGGAGTATAACACTCTCGTCCCTAGCATCAGTTCCCCGTTGTATGCATGCTAATATCTTATTAGCCTTCGTTGCTGCAGTCCTACTTTGGGTACTACTGCTTAGTTTGCTATCTATGACACCTAAGTCCTATTCCAGTACAGAATCCCCTAATTTTACCCCATTTAGTATGTTGGTGTTATTTTTGTTCTTGTTACCACAGTGCATTACCTTACACTTGTCTGTATTGAAGCGCATTCTCCATTTCGCTGCCCAAGCTTCTACTTTAACTAAGTTGTTCTAAAGCGACTCAGCATCCCCCTCCACATTTATAACTTTACACAATTTGGTATCATCTGCAAAAATTGATACCATGCTCTCTAGACCTTTTGTTAGGTCGTTAATGAAAATATTGAACAATAGCGGTCCTAATACTGAGCCTTGTGGCACACCACTTAGCACTTCAGTCCAATTTGAAAAAGATCCATTAACCACAACACGCTGCTCCCTATTATCTAACCAATTTTTGACCTAAGTGCATATTGTGCTTCCTAGCCCTATTTCTTGTAGCTTGTATATAAGTCTCATGTGTGGTACAGTGTCAAAAGCTTTAGCAAAGTCTAAAAAGATTACATCCACCTCTTTACCCTGATCTAGGTTTGCGCTTACTGTTTCATAAAAGCCAAGTCAGTTGGTTTGACAGGATCTGTCCTTCATAAACCCATGTTGATTCCTTTTAATGACCTTATTGACTTCAAGGAACTTCTGAATACTATCTCTTAGAACACCTTCCAATACTTTCCCCACTATAGATGTAAGACTAACTGGTCTATAATTACCTGGTTCAGCTTTACTTCTCTTTTTGAATATAGGTACTACTTCCGCTATGCACCAGTCTTTGGGAACCATACCTGAGATTACTGAATCCTTAAAGATCAAAAATAGCGGTTTTGCAAGTTCAGAGTGAAGCTCCATTAGAACCCTTGGGTGAATACCATCAGGACCCGGTGACTTATTAATCTTTAAATGTTTTAATCGGTCACAGACTACTTCCTCGCTTAAATACCTATCAGTGGGATATTCTCATGTGTGCATCTGTCTTTACCTGTGGGTGTCTCTGCCCCTACCGGTGGGTGCTTCTGCCCATACCCATGTGTGCCTCTATCCTTATCTGTGGGTGCTTCTGCCCCTTACATGTGTGCCTCTGCACCTACCTGTGGGTGCCTATGCCCCTACCCATGTGTACCTTTGTCCTTACCTGTGGGTACCTCTACCCCTACCAATGTGTCTCTGCCCCTACTCATGGGTTCTTCTGCCCCTACCCATGTGTGCCTCTATCTTTACCTGTGTGTGCCTCTGCCCCTGCCCATGTGTGCCTCTATCCTTACCTGTGTGTGCCTCTGCCCCTACCCATGGGTGCCTCTATCCTTACCTGTGTGTGCCTCTGCCCCTAACCATGTGTGCCTCTAGCCTTACCTGTGGGTGTCTCTGCCCCTACCGGTGGATGCTTCTGCCCCTACCCATGAGTGCCTCTGTCCTTACCTGTGGGTGCCTCTGCCCCTACCTTTGTGTGTCTCTGCCCCTACCCGTGGGTGCTTCTGTCCTTACCCGTGTGTGCCTCTATACTTACCTGTGTGTGCCTCTGCCCCTACCCATGTGTATCTCTATCCTTACCTGTGTGTGCCTCTGCCCCTACCCGTGTGTGCCTCTGCCCCTACTTGTGGGTACCTCTGCCCCTACCCGTGTGTGCCTCTGCCCCAACCCGTGGGTGCCTGTGCCCTTACATGTGGGTGTCTCTGCACCTACCCATTTGTGCCTCTGCCCCTACCTGTGGGTACCTCTGCCCTGACACGTGGGTGCCTCTGCCCCTCTCTGCACATGTTAAATCTGCCTCCCCTGCAGTGCACATGGTTTTGCCCAACTGCTAACAAAATTCCTGCTGCGATCAACTTGGAATTACCCCCCATATGTACTAACAACTTTGAACACTGGTTGCGTATTCATTTACTGTGCTTATATACAGGGCCATAACTACGTATGTGCCAGGTGTGCCTGGCACACAGCGCAGTTGCCCTGAGGGTGCAACTGGCCGCATCCCTGTTCCAAGGGGGCTTTAGTCAGTGGCATTGTAAGGAGTCAAACTGACTCATTACAAGCCGCCTGTTAGAGGAGAGGAGAAGAAGCTCCGCAGAGGAGGAGGTAGGGGGACTCGGAGCCGCAGCAGAGCACTGTAATTGGTGGCAGCGCCATTGCAGCTGTCCCTCTCCTTCCTCATAGGCTGGTCGACACCACTGTGAATGCTGGGATAGGCTTCCCTCATCTGCCATAATGTGTAAAAGGTGGACGCTGTCTGCCGTAATGTGTAAAAAGGAGACTGTGTCTGCTGTAATGTGTAAAAAGGGGACTCTACCTGCCGTAATCTGTAAAAGGGGCTCTACCTGGTGTAGTGGTGCTACTGTGCAGTGTAATTTAAATAATGGAGTCTACTGTGCACTGTAATATGAATTGGTATTATTTTGAAGCCATGCCCCTATATTTTTGATGCACGCCTACTTTATCTGTTTATCCTCTATTGCACAGGTTCTCAAACTCGGTTCTCAGGACCCCACACAGTGCATGTTTTGCAGGTCTCCTCACAGAATCGCAAAATAAATAATTAGCTCCACCTGTGGACCTTTTAAAATGTGTCAGTGAGTAATTACTACACCTGTGCACCTGCTGGGTTACCTGCAAAACCTGCACTGTGTGGGGTCCTGAGGACCGAGTTTGACAACCTGTGCTCTATTGTATAGTATAACAAAGTGAGCGCTATTGTGTAAGTGGCACATAGATCAGCTCACATTTTGTAACTTCCCAAACTGCATAGTTTTTCAGTTCTCTGAGGGACAGAGCCCAGGGCACACGTGCCACAAACATCTGGTACAAGCGCTTGTACCAGGTGTTCCTGGGCTGTCAGTTTGTTCATTGTATCCAGTCTCCGTGAGTGCCGTCCTGCTGGCTTGCTTGCATATACAGTGTTTCTGGGCCGGGCACCGGAGCATGCTGTGATGTACAGTTAAGTGGAGTGCCGAACATCTTTGGTCTTTATATATATATATATATATATATATATATACATATATATATATATATAGAGAGAGAGAGAGAGAGAGATAGAGAGAGAGAGAGAGTAGCAGCATTATTCATAAGTTCAGGCACCCAGTGCAAAAAAACAGTCGATTAATGGGAGCCGGGCCAGGTGGATCTTTTTTATATATATATACATATATATATATATATATATGCTGCTCAAAAAAATAAAGGGAACACTAAAATAACACATCCTAGATCTGAATGAATGAAATATTCTTATTTAATACTTTGTTCTTTACATAGTTGAATGTGCTGACAACAAACTCACACAAAAATTATCAATGGAAATCAAATTTATTAACCAATAGAGGTCTGGATTTGGAGTCACACTCAAAATTAAAGTGGAAAAGCACACTACAGGCTGATCCAACTTTGATGTAATGTCCTTAAAACAAGTCAAAATGAGGCTCAGTAGTGTGTGTGGCCTCCACGTGCCTGTATGACCTCCCTACAACACCTGGGCATGCTCCTGATGAGGTGGTGGATGGTCTCCTGAGGGATCTCCTCCCAGACCTGGACTAAAGCATCCGCCAACTCCTGGACAGTCTGTGGTGCAATGGAGCGAGACATGATGTCCGAGACATGGAGCGAGACATGATGTCCCAGATGTGCTCAATTGGATTCAGGTCTGGGGAACGGGCGGGCCAGTCCATAGCATCAATGCCTTTGTCTTGCAGGAACTGCTGACACACTCCAGCCACATGAGGTCTAGCATTGTCTTGCATTAGGAGGAACCCAGGGCCAACCGCACCAGCATATGGTCTCACAAGTGGTCTGAGGATCTCATCTCGGTACCTAATGGCAGTCGGGCTACCTCTGGCGAGCACATGGAGGGCTGTGCGGACCCCCAAAGAAATGCCACCCCACACCATTACTGACCCACTGCCAAAACGGTCATTCTGGAGGATGTTGCAAGCAGCAGAACATTCTCCTTGGCGTCTCCAGACTCTGTCACGTCTGTCACATGTGCTCAGTGAGAACCGGCTTTCATCTGTGAAGAGCACAGGGCGCCAGTGGCGAATTTGCCAATCTTGGTGTTCTCTGGCAAATGCCTAACGTCCTGCACGGTGTTGGGCTGTAAGCACAACCCCCAGCTGTGGACATCGGGCCCTCATACCACCCTCATGGAGTCTGGTTCTGATTGTTTGAGTAGACACATGCACATTTGTGGCTTGCTGGAGGTCATTTTGCAGGGCTCTGGCAGTGCTCCTCCTGTTCCTCCTTGCACAAAGGTGGAGGTAGCGGTCTTGCTGCTGGGTTGTTGCCCTCCTACGGCCTCCTCCACATGTCCTGATGTACTTGCCTATCTCCTGGTAGCGCCTCCATGCTCTGAACACTACGCTCATAGACACAACAAACCATCTTGCCACAGCTCGCATTGATGGGCCATCCTGGATGAGCTGCACTACCTGACCCACGTGTGTGGGTTGTAGACTCTGTCTCATGCTACCACTAAAGTGAAAGCACCGCCAGCTTTCAAAAGTGACCAAAACATCATCCAGAAAGCATAGGAGCTGAGAAGTGGTCTGTGGTCACCACCTGCAGAACAACTCCTTTATTGGGGGTGTCTTGCTAATTGCCTATAATGGCCACCTGTTGTATATTCCATTTGCACAACAGCATGTGAAATTGATTGTCAATCAGTGTTGCTTCCTAAGTGGACAGTTTGATTTCACAGAAGTGTGATTGACTTGGAGTTACATTGTTAAAATACAATGGTACAGGGAATCTCCTCCAGAAGCGCTCTTAACTTTAACTGCAGCTGTGTCTTTTACTGGAATAAACTCATCAGCCAATCAGCCAAAATGAAACAGAGATAAAACAAGTGTCCGTCAAAGACTCTCAGCGCTGAAAGCTTAACCAAAATCGCTTCAATTTGACACATCAAATGTAACTTCCAACGTGTAAAAACCAAAATCCATTTATTTATAAAAAGTCTCTCCCAAACCTGTTACAAGCTCTGGTTCACAGCGTTATCACGGTCAAACACGGATAGCAGCAATGATGAAAAGAAGTTATCTCACCGGATTCTCTGGACTTAGCTCTATTAAGCGGCTCTGCTTACTCGCCTCCGCTGGCCGTCTGTCGTGATTATCTTTTACAGCAGGAGCAGCGTCAAAGGATAACGTTAGAAGCAGTGAAAAGATAATCACGAGAGACGGCCAGCGGAGAGATCCCCGCACAAACACCTGATAAACACAGGCTAAGTGGGGGGAGAAGGTAATAGTCTGCTATTACAGCCGGGAGGTCAGGTGCATAGCCGGCAGCACCAAGTACAACGACCTGAGGCGAGTAAGCAGAGACGCTTAATAGAGCTAAGTCCAGAGAATCCGGTGAGATAACTTCTTTTCATCATTGCTGCTATCCGTGTTTGACCGTGATAACGCTGTGAACCAGAGCTTGTAAAAGGTTTGGATTTTGGTTTTTACATGTTGGAAGTTACATTTGATGTGTCGAATTGAAGCAATTTTGGTTAAGCTTTATAGTTAAGTCACATTATTGTGACCACCTACTACATTTGACATTGGCAGCGTGTAGCCCGTGAGGTACATCCTGTTTCATGTGCTGGTTTGGTGGGTGTATAGGTGTATCATGACTTATAGATGGCACCATTGAGAAAAAATGATTTGGAAACTGTGGGGCACCACGTGCTATTAATGTGAGAGGTAAATGTTGTCTACGAAGGTGCATGAGGGCCAGCCGACTTGCTACAGTGGAGCAGCTCAATATCAAAATGAGATAGGTAAGGCTGGATGGCCCATAGCACATAGAGTCCTTTTGGATTGTTTGCCGTGCAACTAGCATATATGAGGATACCAGGCCTCACTGGATTGAGTACAAGGAAGATTAGTTTTGCAGTGCTGGGACTTGTATCCTCAGTATGTGACTGGCGTTATGGTCTGTATTCTATAGATATATACGCCAAAGGTATGTGTGTGACAGGAATTTAATTGTGTGCAATAAAACTTCAAAAATGTATGCAGTAACACAAAGTTATATGGTGTGGTAAGCAACTGACTTCCAGAAACTCACGCTATTGCGAGATCACACTGGTCCCGTGGTCAGTTACTGAAACATTGGCCGCTCGACTCACCAGCTGGCGAGGAGACTTGCGGGGTTAGCGATCAGTGATTGGTGTTGATTGGTGTTGGTTTTTGCTTCAACGCATTTTTGCCTTAGCAATTTTTGCAGCAGCTAACACCATTAATATCCAGGAAACGCAAATCCTGCACATCAGAGGAGTAAGTTCTGCAGAGAGTGGAGGGTACGGAACACCGACCATTCCACACGGACTCCATACCACCCACCCTCATAACGACAGAACATAACTACCACCAGAATCATCCGACTGGATTCCAAAACTGACATCGTAATTTGAAATTCCTTTATGTACTTGAAATGGACAAACTTGCTTTATTCCTTATGTTTTTTCTTTTTCTTTTATTATAATAATAATAATTATTATTAACAGTTTCTTATATAGCGCAGCATATTCCATTGTGCTTTACAATTAGAACAACGGTAACAGAACAAAACTGGGCAAAAACAGACAGACAGACAGACAGACATAGAGGTAGGAAGGCCCTGCTGGCAAGCATATATCTATATATCTATATTTTTCGTTGCTTACCACACCATATAACTTTGTGTTACTGTGTAAATATATGTACAGTGTCGGACTGGGGCATAAAGGGCCCACCGGGGGAATGAATTTTTAGGGGCCCATGTTTAGGGGTGTGGCCAAACTTCAGAGTCTTCGCTAACCATTAAAGAGTGCATGGATTGCTAGAGCATGCATTATAATGTACCAAATTAATAACATAAATGCACTGTAGAGAATACACCACAGTCCTGTGCAATATAAGGTAATGTATGTATAATCTAAAATTCAAGTGCACAGTCTGGAACCTGATCACCCGTGGTTTCCCCTGTTCCTCTGTGGACCAGTCCAACGCTGTATATATATATATATATATATATATATATGTATATATATATATATATATATATAAAGTCCCCAATAGACAGACGGCACTCAGAGGCTTAGAATTGCAAATATGACAGGCTGTATTTGATATCGACGTTTCGGGGTGCAACCCCCTTTCTCAAGATTCCATCACAGCATAAACAGACACAACAAAAATGCACAATAACTTACCCTTTAAGTACCCCACCATGAAGTGCACCACGAGCTCCCGCCGGCGTCCGCGTCCCCAGGCGCTTCCGCAGCTCCCACCACAACTTCCGGTCTGTGCGTTCCACCCGACGGCGGAAGTCCGGACTGCATTCCAGCTGTTCTCATGGCAATGCCATTGAGTCTAGGCAGCGCAGTGATTCCCTAGCCATCCTGATGACAGCGCAGCCGTAGTTGAGAGTCTGATAGCTCATACGTGGGTCGCAGTTACTTCAGCGAAGCTCCATCCCCTCCACCTATGTGACATTAAAATAAATTAAAATACAGAGTGTATACAAGACTAACACGTTACTTAATAACTTGAAAAGAGCTTCAGGAAGGATATAAGCAGAGCTTCATAGTACACCAGTTACAAAGTTAAATAATCATAATTCCAGCAAGGAAAAATCAATAATAGACATTCTGTCATATGCTAAATCACAATACCAATATGGAATAAGGCATTAGGTCAACAGAATTCCAATTAATTCTTTCATTCAGGCCATAAGGTTGTACAGAATTAAGCCTAAAGATCCAACTAGTTTCTAGATTCAACAATTTTCTAGATCTATCTCCACCTCTGATCGATTCCTTCACGTGATCTATCATAAAATATTTCAGAAATATTTTATGATAGATCACGTGAAGGAATTGATCAGAGGTGGTGATATCATTGGCTGGCCATACTTGTTCTAAATCAAGCATTGGAAACCTCCACTATAAATCCTGTGGCTGACCCTGGATGGCTAGTGTGATCATTTCAAAAGCAGTTTTTAAGTAGTTCAGCCTTTTGTAAATGTGGTGGCTGTAAAAACTACCAGAAAATATTTTGAAAAACTGACGGTTTCATTAAGCTGCACTTTAATAAACTTTAAGTCCATACTGTACTGCATATTGTGTATATAAATCTGTTCATCTGGAAGGTGTCCTTAGAATTTATATTTACATTTTGACAGCTTAACATTTTGACAGCTTACTTGTGAGCTCATTTGCGTGTCCAGAGGGACAGAAAAGGAAAGATTGGTCATGAATTAGAAATATCTATGAATGCTTCAGAGGATGATCCAGGTGTAACTTATATCTCTTCCCCTGTTGTTTCCTTGGAAACTTCACAAGGATATGGGCAGCTCATTCATCCTGCTGATCACCCTCTTGACGTGTAGTCTATCTGCTCTGAAGAGTCAAGGAGAACAGTTTACTAGGCTTCTTCCTCTTCTCATAGAACAGATTAATCATACCCGACATGTGGTCTCAGATCTGACCTGATGACTTTGTACTAGCTGATACTAGCTCTGTTTATGTAGACACAAAGGTGACATTTGAACCAGCAATGACGACAAGAAAAATTGAATTCTCTTTACGCTAACAAGGATAATTTTGTCCTTTGATTGAATATGCTAAATCTTCAGATGACTGTACTGTTTTTCAACTTGCATAGTATTTGTAGCCAGAAATTCTTCAGAAAAGATCAAAAACAGTTATCATTTATAATACTTTTTTTTCAGCACTGCTATACTGTTCTTTTAAGAAAATAAAAATATCTAATTTAAACAATAGATTTGTAATTTTCTTCACATACATATTTATGTGTTGTCAAAACAATACAAAGGAAATACAACGTAGAAGAGTAAGGGCGGGATGTATCATTATTCGCAAAGGAGACCTGACATTTTCTGACGCCTGCTATTGCATCTCAAATTAGATTTTTAGATTTTTTTTTGCAATACTGTATGTATTAATATCGAGTTGGCTTAAATGAAAATGTCATATACTATTGATTTTGGGATTTGTTTTCCTGTTTTTTTTTGTGTTTTTGTGTATTTGACTTTAGACTTAAAGATATATATATATATATATATATATATATATACACTGCTCAAAAAAATAAAGGGAACACTAAAATAACACATCCTAGATCTGAATGAATTAAATATTCTTATTAAATACTTTGTTCTTTACATAGTTGAATATGCTGACAACAAACTCACACAAAAATTATCAATGGAAATCAAATTTATTAACCCATGAAGGTCTGGATTTGAAGTCACACTCAAAATTAAAGTGGAAAAGTACACTACAGGCTGATCCAACTTTGATTTTTCAAATTTTTTTTATTTCCTGCTGATGAATGGTTGAGATGTCGCCAATCTAATCTCTGTCTGTTTTATGGCGATGCATGGCATGCTCTAGATTCCTGTTGAGTCGAGTCGAGACTAGGAATACTTAAATCCTCTCCATGTAAAACTGATTCTGTTATTAAAATAACCCTGGTACTTCTAAGGCTGTTTCTCTCAATGCATTCTGGATTCTGGAGCTTCAATATCAGATATCTACTGAGGAATTATCTCAACCAGTGTCTTTGTCTGTAGTTGATGGCAGTCTCATTCCTCACTATTCTGTGACTCTCCAAAAAAGGCCTCTCAAGCTCTGCATTGGAGTTCTTCACTCTGAGGAAATCTCCTTCCTGCTGATTCCCAAAACAACCCACTCTATAGATCTGGCTCTTAAATTGCTGCAAAAACACAGCCCATAAATTGACTGGGTGGCCATGCAGATCTTGTCTAGTGGAAAAGACTGTTTACATTATTGCCTCCATACAGTAGTTCTTCCTTATTCTGCTGAAACTCCTATATTTGAGAAATTACCTCCACAGCATTCCTACATTGAGGTCTTCAGCAAACAGGGCACCGACAGCACCAACATAGAGAATGGGACTGTCCTATAGATTTAATAGCAGGGAAGACGCCTCCTCGGTTTCAAACTTAACCCTTATCCATACCTCAGACTGCTTCCATGTCCACCTATATCAAGGAGAACTTAGAGAAAAGATTCATCCATCCTTCATCCTCACCCGCTTAAGCAGGAATCTTTTTCATTATAAAGAAAGACAGTGGACTCGGTCTTTGTATAGATTATAGGGGGCTCAACAACATTACAGTCAAGAACTGGTATCCTTTACCTCTCACTACAGACATCTATGACAGAGTTAAAGGTTCTGCCATCTTAACCAAGTTGGATCCCAGAGGGGCCTATAACTTAATTTGTATATGAAAGGGTGACAAATGTAAAACCGCATTTAACACCAGAGATAGGCACTAAGAGTACCTTGTGATGCCATTTGGGTTGAGTAATGCTCCTGCAGTGTTTCAACATTTTGTCAACAAAATATTCCGGGAATCTACTTAACCATTCTGTCATTGTCTACCTGGATGATATTTTATCTTCTCTTTTAACCTCCTTTCTCATTAGGCTCAGGTTAAAGAAGTTCTCCAGAGGCTTTGCTACAATCAATTGTTTTGTAAACTTGAAAATTGCTTCTTTGAAGTCCCATCCATTTCTTTCCTAAAATACATAATCTCTAATTCAGGCCTCCAAATGGATCCTGAAAAGGTCCAGGTAGTTCTATCCTGGACAGAACATACGTCATTAAAAGCAACCCAGAGATTTTTAGGGTTTGCAAATTATTTCTATACATTCATCCAAGGCTTCTCCACTTTAGTAGTGCCCATCAGCACTCTTACTCGGAAAGGTGCTAAGCCAGCTCAGTGGCCTCCCAAAGCCAAGACTGCTTTCCAGCTCCTCAAGCAATTTTTCATTTTGGCTCCCGTATTGAAACAACCAATTCATCTTTAATTTTTAGTTGGTGGATGCATCCTCTCAAGGGGTAGGAGCAGTGCTCTCTCATAAATCTAATGACAACAAGCTCCACCCTTCTTTTCAAATACGTTTCTATCAACCAAAATAATTATCCAATTGATGAGGAGCTTTTTGACATTTAAGTGGCATTTAAAAAATGGCAATATTTACTGGAAGGTGCTCGTTATCCAATCACATTATACACTGTTCAAAAAAACCTTCTGTTCCTGAAGACACCTAGTGTCTGACTCCTAGACAAGCCAGATGTACACTATTCTTCTCACCTTCAACTTTAAATTTCCTTCTGGCAGGTTCTCAAACTGCCATGGCCATGCTTTGTCCTAGTCCATGTGTCCAGCAGAAGAATCATTCTCCACTGAGCTGTATCCACTGCTAAATCCAGCAGTTTTTATCTCAACCAGATGTTCGTCTACTCTTCCTCCAGGAAAGACATCCTAGATCTTCTGAATCCATCGGCTTCCAATAGGAATTATCTCCGAAAGAGGAGTCCAATTCATTGCTAAATTCTGGAGGTCACTGTGTTCTTCTCTCCAGATCAAGTTAAAGTTCACTTTGCATACCATCCGCAAAGCAATGGACAAACAATACATGTGAAACAAGATTTAGAAACATTTCTGAGTATATCATCATCTCAAGATGACTGTGTAGAGTTGCTCCCGTGGTCTGAGTTTGCCTACTACAATTCATTTCTTGCTTCCTCTGAGTCTACACCATTCTGCATAGTCTTTGGACAGAATCCTAGAGTTCCAGAATTCCGGTCCTTACTGGTGTTTGATGTACCATGTACTCACCTCTTCAAGAATTTTCAAAGATTTGGAAGGAGGTTTATGTGAAAAGTTGTCAGTCTAGTACAAGATCTTTGCTGATGGAAAGCAAAGAGCAGTCCCTAACCTTCAAGTTGGAGACCGAGCCTGCAACCTTTGTATATGAGTACCATCAATGAAGTTTGTGCTTTATTGGACCTTATTCCATTAATAAAGTAATTTGCCTATAAACTCAAACTACCATCTTTCCTCTGCATACCCAATTCCTTTCATGTTTCTCTGCTCAAACTCTTAATTTTCAGTCCGTTTCAAGCTTCCCTTCCAAGAGCTCCTAAAGTCCAGACTCAAACGGAAGTTGAGTTTGAGGTGGAAAAGATTTTGGAGACTCGTCTTCACTATACACAAATTGGGGGTTTTTGCAATTGCGCCTGAAATAATGTTACAGGCGCAATTGCAAAAAAAAAACAATTTGTGTATATGTCTTTGAAGATTTGTGTTTAATCTCACCTGCAATTTGCTGCCAATTAACATATATCCATATAAGTTGAGCACAGGATATAACTGTTATATACTTGTCTTCACTATGTTTGACTTCAGAACCTAACTGGCTGACGATTATATGGTACTGAAGAAAGATCATGGGTTTCTCCAAGGATGCCCACGCTCCTTTGTTGCTCAAAAACTTCATGCTAAATTTTCTCACAAAGCTAGGAAATGTCCAGAAGCCGCTCATAAAAAGGGGTACTGTCACAAACTGTGCTCCTTTGTTTAGACAGTATCTCACTCATCAGCATTGCTGCTCCAAACCCCAGCTTCATGACAGACCTTCTGCAATCCAAAATGGCTCTACGCCTGTTTCAGTGTCTGTGTCTCTCTGCAGTCTGTGAATACCCAAACTCCCATGGGAGACCAGTTTTCAGTCACATGATGCCCACAATCAAATGCTGTTTGGCCAGGGGTATAAAGAGACTTCCTTTTGAGAAAGGAGATGCCAGTGCAATGTTGTCTATAGCCTTGCTAAGACTTCTCTAGTGAGCTCCTGAAAATTATCTTGTTCAGAAATTCTCAGTCCAAATTACCATCTTGCTTGCACTACTGGCTCATGCATTCCGGTTCCATTCCCGTGTCTCCATAGGGATTACTGAACTCTAGGTTTCGAACATAGTGATGCATGGTGTCACAGCACCCCACCCCAGTCCATGTTCAGATATGCCAACCTGACACAGTAGGGTGGTCCTGATGTGGATTTTACTCAAGCCAGAGAGTATTGAGAAAGATAAGTCATACTGCTCCTTAAATGCTGTAGAAGATCAGTGTGGTTCACTCTGAGACTTTTCCAACTGATTAGGCTTATATCCCCTCTCTCAGAATTTAAGCACAATTTTTTGCAAGTTGAGTTGGCAATTCTGTACTGTCACTGCAGATCCTTACTGCCCTGGGCATTTGTGAAAAGGGCAGACCCTTTTTTCAGTGGAGTAGGATTTTTACTGCATGACAATAATAAATTGTATCCATATACTTATAAAAAATAGAAACAGTGATGGTTTTATTGAATTACTTAATGGTGACTTCCAGAATGTCAATAGTGCTGGTTCTCCATTTGTATGTGAAATTAATAGGTGATATAGTGAATTAATGTCCTCCATTATTCTTTCAAACAGAAGTGGTCCTCCATTCCGTAATGTAAAAAGATCATCAATGTATCTACTAAAAAGTAAGATATATATACTGTTGTCTGAGAAAAACATCAATTCTTATTTAAATATGTAAACATTTGCATACTGTCAGGTTAGGGGTTCTTTTTGTTCCTGGCTGTTACTCTAGTGGGTCAGTGGTAGAAGCTTGATGTAGGATGAAGGGTGGCTTTAGATAGTTCTAAGACTATATAAAGACAGCTAGAGACTGATAGTGCAGAAATGAACTAACAGGCAGTAGGAATAGAAGTTAGTTATATAGCTGGATGAAACACCAGACTGGAGTTGATGATGTAGGTATCGAATGAGAACTGGTGTTTTGGCTATTGGACTGGAAATGATGACTCAGGTATTGGACTGGAACCGATAATGTAGATATTGGACTAGAACCAATGATGCAGATATCAGTCTGGAACCAATGATGTAGATATCGGGCTGGAGCCGATGATGCACATAGCGGTCTGATCCAATGGATGAAACTCAGAAGTCAGGCTGAAGCTGACAAATGCTTCCTGACTGAACAGGATCAGCAGATGTAATCAGGAGTCAGGCTGGAACCGGCAAAAACTTTCTGGCTGTACTGGAATCAGCAAATATACAGATTGAGTACAGTACTGCTATAAACAGCAGAAACCAGAAGTATGGAGCCCAGGGATGCAGTACTATAAATAATTTTTTGTCAATGCATCTGCATCTTGTCTGAGCTTCCCTTTTATACCCCCTGGGCATTGATGATTGGGAGGCTAAATTATCTGACTGCTGAGCGACTGTGGTTGCTGATATCAAGTATCATGGTGGTGCCCAGTGTTCAGAAATGGCAGTAGTACAGTGGGGTTCATGTTGGGTCGGAACTGGGTGCACTGGGGGCAGCGGTGGAATATGGAAGAATGGCAGCACGTGTGGGCACCTAACCTCTGCAGATTTGCACACCATCACATTGGTAAAAACCGCTGTGTCAGATATTGATTCCTGACACATAGAAGGGTGCTACTGCAGATTCAATGGCACAATCAGATTGTTGTACATACAGAGTATCATCAAATAAAATATAATCACGGGTAAGAACAAGCCTAACTATTTGTAAAAATAGATGTTTGGCAAAACCACATTCTCCTAGAATATTTGAAAGAAATTCATTCACTGCCAGTAACCTTTGTTCATGTGGGATCAAAGTACAGTATAAAGGGATCAAAGTACAGTATAAAGGTTTGTTACATCAATCACACACACATATTGTAATTGTGTGTTTCTGGATGTCTGTAACATTTGGAATAAATGTAAAAAGCTGGTTGTGTTTTTGAAATAGGTGTTTACAAGCTGATATATGTGGCTGGATCAAAACATCAATTAAGTGGGAAATTGGATGGAATAGGCCTGGATGGTGTAGGGGTCCTTGTGCATTTTAGGTCCAGGGTTCAGTATAACACTGAAGTGAAAGGTACTTCCTGTTGCAAGGCTTGTGTTTTCTGGTCGATTAAATGGTAATTATAAGACTGTTGGAGTAAATTAACTAACTCACATTGGAACCTCGCTGTTGGGTCAGTAGATAATTTTATGTAAACTGAATTATCTGCCAGTTGGAGTTGTATTTCAGCTTTATATGTGCTGAGGTCCTGAAGGACTATACCCCCCCCCCACACACAAACACACACACACACACACACACACACACACACACACACACCTTGTCGGCCGGATGTACAGTTATGCTTTTATCTTTACCAAGAGATTTTAGTGCCCTTAATTCAGCTTTAGATAAATTTAAATGGGGGACTAAAGGTGCTAGCATATACTTGGCCATGGAGTTGTCAAGGATTGTAGTGTACTGTAGGTCTTAATAGCTCAAACTTTGATTTTAATCGTAAGTGAAGAAATTCAGAAAGTGGGCTGGTATTTTCATTGGTCTCTTTATGTTGGGAAAATTCCTTTAGTTTCATTTTCCTGTTCATGCTACTGTGTGTAAATCAGTTTGCCATTCGAATGTGTTATGTGGCATTGTAGGGACAAATGACAGTCCCTTAGTTAATAAATGCTCTTCAGTTGTAGAAGGAGGTCATGTGGTCACATTGAAAATGTATTTTTATTTCTTGTGGAGGCTTTTGAAATGCCTTTATATAAATATATATATATATATATATATATCTACACACACACACACACATATATATATATATATATATATGAGTGCTCCGAACTTTCGGGATCTGAGTCAATCCAAGATGTGGCTTGTGTTTTCCCACCAGGTTCAGATTTCACATTGAGGCAAAATGTCATCTTCCCGTCATTGGTTTATTACGGGTTTTGGATTCTATATGAGGGCACCATGAACAGGACTTGATACCATTTCACCCTGTTCATGCATGCTGCAGTATGTTGCACTATATTGTTCTGTTACTGTTTTGATTGAGGTATATAGTCAAAGTAACTGTATACAGGGGCATGCTGCTGTGTGCTCCACTGTACTCTGCTGTAAGCTGGTTTTGCTGTGTGTATAGTCAGTGTATACAAGGGGCACGCTGCTGTGTGCAGTGCTGTACTCTGCTGGTTAAGTTGGCTGTGCTGTGTCCATTTGAAATGGCTTTGTCTTCACAAGCAGCAATGCAGTGTGAATTGTCTTTGTCAGTTGCTGAAAAGGTAATAAACAATAAAAAAGTTAAAAAAGAATGTTTTCACAACCTGTGCACTGTACCCCTGTGTGTTTATTTTTCACACACATAATAAAATAAAAGTCCTTTGAAATGCTGCACTGTGAGTTGAGCTGCGAAGTGAAAAATAATTATATTCTTTTATTGTTTGTGCTGTTTGGTGCATTTTACCCTAGTGCACTTTGCTCAAAGCCCTGTGACTCCATGCAGTTTGCACCGAGCTGCGAGTTAGAAAAAGAAAATTAAAAATATTTATACTTTGTATATCTATTGTTTGTACTGTTTGGTGTACTTTACCATAGTGAGCTTTGTTCAAAGCCCTGTTACTCCATGCTGTTTGAACCAAGCTGTGAGTTAAAAAAAATATAGATCTATTGTTTGTACTGTTTGGTTTGCTTTACCCTAGTGCACTTTGTTTACGTGCATATATAAGCCCAGTGACTCCATGCAGTGATCTGCATATTGATAAATAGATAACTATCAGTTTAGAGAGGAGCAACTAAATACTAGTGCTGCCACTGCTGCCACCAGTCATGATGATGATGATGCAAGTCCTTCAACATCATCTACTAAAGTCGATGTTCAATGGTATAGAGGGTCAAGTCCAGATATCTAAAATAAAAAAGGAATATACAGTTGTAACAAAAACAACACCTTTAATAATGGTAAAGTTTGTTGCAGAAACACATTAAATTGGCAAAATGCCATTCACTACACGCAGTGGCAAGGAAAGTCTCAGGCATTGGCCTTTATTTATGAGTGAGGCATCTTCTTCTGCTTCACAAAGGGATGCAGGACCATTTCACTCAGAGTCTAGAAGAGGTATAAATAAAATTAAACCCTCTAAGGCAGTAGAACAAAATATGCATTCAGAAACAGAAATGTGTATACTCCGCGCTATATGTACACTGTATCAAGTTAAACTATAGTGTGCAGTCTGTCATGTAGAATAATTGACTCAGTAGAACTAAAAAGATACGTATAAATAAATTTATATCCAATAATCTTTAAAAATGACACATTTCAAACGAACAAGCAGCATATACTTAGCAACAAATAATTAATGAGTATTAATAATAATTGATATGGCATACAATATGATAGGATTTCTTTGTTATAATACTGTATAAAATTGGTATACACTGGCGTCACAGTGTTTAATAAAATGTCCCGCAAGGAATAATCACAGCCTTGTAATGAAGAACTTCTATATATATTGGTGTATAGTTACCCATGTGCTGGTTCCTGAGAAATTAAATGAACAGGGTCCGTTTGGATATCTGTGCACATATACGTGTATATACTTAATTGAACTGATTACAGCTGGTTTGAAAACTGCCGTATAGTTACCACGGCTATGCTCCGGGCAAATGATGATTTTTGATAACCTGTACGTACGACTCCAAAGAACTCACTCCTCGTCACGGGTGTTAGACCTCACTGCGGAGGCCAGCAGCAGTCACTCAGTGCGGGTGAACGGAGTCCTGGACGTCTACAGCACAGCACAGGGATCGAAAGCAGTGCTCCAGCTGAAAGCCGCCGGCTGAAGCGCCCGGCGTTTACCAGGCCGTGATGGATTGTAGCTGTGAGAAGCCGTATGCGGGATCAATCAGCGGGTATTGCCGAACAACTGGACATAGAAAGTGGGCGTCAACGCGTTTCGTCTCCTTGGCGAGACAAAACACGTTGACGCCTACTTTCTATGTCCAGCTACAATCCATCACGGCCTGGTAAACGCCGGGCGCTTCAGCCGGCGGCTTTCAGCTGGAGCACTGCTTTCGATCCCTGTGCTGTGCTGTAGACGTCCAGGACTCCGTTCACCCGCACTGAGTGACTGCTGCTGGCCTCCGCAGTGAGGTCTAACACCCGTGACGAGGAGTGAGTTCTTTGGAGTCGTACGTACAGGTTATCAAAAATCATCATTTGCCCGGCGCATAGCCGTGGTAACTATACGGCAGTTTTCAAACCAGCTGTAATCAGTTAATTTAAGTATATACCCGTATATGTGCACAGATATCCAAACGGACCCTGTTCATTTAATTTCTCAGGAACCAGCACATGGGTAACTATACACCAATATATATAGAAGTTCTTCATTACAAGGCTGTGATTATTCCTTGCGGGACATTTTATTAAACACTGGGACGCCAGTGTATACCAATTTTATACAGTATTATAACAAAGAAATCCTATCATATTGTATGTCATATCAATTATTATTAATACTCATTAATTATTTGTTGCTAAGTATATGCTGCTTGTTCGTTTGAAATGTGTCATTTTTAAAGATTATTGGATATAAATTTATTTATACGTATCTTTTTAGTTCTGCTGAGTCAATTATTGTACATGACAGACTGCACACTATAGTTTAACTTGATACAGTGTACATATAGCGCGGAGTATACACTTTTCCTTTTGTTTTCTATACAGTTGGCAACCTAGCTAGTTGTCTTACTCTGCTGCTTTTGATGCACTATTAATTAACTACTAATTGATACCAGCGCCGGCAGAATAACAGCTAGGGACAATTGTCCTGTTCTGTTTTTTCCTATAAACTTCTTTTCAGAAACAGAAATGTCACAAATCCCTGAGGAGAGTCTAAGTGTGTCCTCAAGTGCTGTGTGTGCGCCTGACCTTTCTGATACTGTACTCTAAGAGAAGACACCTTCCACCATTTATGCTTCCTCTACAAATGTGAGGATAGGCAGCAGAAGTATAGCTGATGACATAGAAATGGAAAATGCCACTGTGGAAGAGCAAGAGGATTCTTGGGATATTTGTGAAGCTGACACCAGCACTAATGGGGATGTTGAAGATGAGGATGTTGTTTTTGCAAGTCAGGCATCAGTGGAAGCAGCTCTTGGCCATTATAAGAAGAAGGCCATTGTCATACCTGGGCATAGGACCAACAAATCCACCTCTTATGTGTGGAATTATTTGTACCCAAATCCTGACAACAACTGTCAAGCCATCTGTAGCATTTCTAAAACCACAGTAATTACAGGTAGGGATGTTCACCACCTAGGAACCTCCTCCCTGTTACATCATTTGCAGCAAGCTCATGAAAAGTTTTTTACAACATCAGAAACTTGTACTAAAAAAATAACAATGAGAACTCCAGTATCAGCTAGCTCCTTTCTCTCAACTATATTCCAGAACCTGTAATCTACAATGCCAATATCTTCCTTAATATCCTCAGTAATGATTGGAAGTAGTCCTGCATCCAATTTGTTAAGGCTAGGTGACTCTTCCCCTATCCAAGATTCCTCAGAAGAATCCTTCAGCACTAGGCATGCTGCTGCTACTGGGGATGGATCTTCATCCCAGATAGGGACCGGGAAGACTACAAGTATTGTTGCAAAAACCAATTGACTGTGAAACAATCCTTTGCAACGGGAAGCAAGTACTGTATGTCAGCTCTCACCCAGTCGCACAGCAGATTACTGATTCAGTCATAGCTATGATTGTATTAGAATTGCATTCAATATCTGCCATTAACACAGTGGGTATTACACAGTTAATTGAGGTCCTTTGTCTTTTTTTTTATTTTTTTGTTAAAATTCTCACAAAAATCCTTGAGATTCAGCTCCTCATTGAGGCCATGCAGAGAGACAGTGTTGAATTTATAGAACAGTTCATGTTCATGTTGTACTAGTCTTTTTGGATGATTATTGCCCCTCTTCAGGGGTCTGATGTGGTCAATGGACATACAGCAAATCGAAAAGTGTATCAAAATGTTTTGCAAGTGGTGGTGTGCTTTGGTCAATGCTGGTTATGGCTTTTGGAATATATGACTGATCCATCCCAATCTGCTCCTTTAGCATGCGGACCATTTTGCCAATGTACATCAGCTGGCATGGGCAAATTATGAGAAAGACTACAAATTTGCTCTCACATGAAATCCGATACTTGAGGCATTGTACCATATACATACGTGGGTGTACAAAAGATTCTCCAGTCATAATAAACTGACAGTTAAAACAACTGCTACAGTGGAATGCTTCTTTTTTGGAAGACAGTTACTTTTGGATTCACTAGTGCTAATATCTGAGGCAGACACCTAGTTCTGTAAAGCAAATAATAGTTTGTCATTTCAAAAGAATGCCTAAACAGAGTCAGTCTACAAGATGTGCCAATGTTTGAGCATAGAGTAACGTAATGTTGTGTGATGATATTGAATATGTACTTGGAGACGATTAGAAATTAGTCTCTTTATTCACCATATGTATTAATCACTCTGTCAATGGCAAAACATCTTTGTATCATATCATTCACTTCACTTTGATTATAGCTGCATTGGACAAAGTCATCCCCCATCTTCCTCAAAGCAGGAGGAAGAACAGATCTATCAGAAGTTATCCTTACAACTTGAATCAGTTGTGAGTAGGGTAAACCCTTCTTAAGTGGATTCAGGTGTGAACTGTCTGCTAAGAGGAATGTATTCATGTCTGTCAATTTCTTGAAAATGACTGTCTCAATGGTGGCCTGACCAATTGACACTGAAAGATCTAAAAAGTTAAAGGTGCAAAGGCTGTTTTTGAGCAAATTAACCTAATGGTGTTTGTCAATGAGATAAGTGAAGAAACAAACAAATCAAGACTTGAGGCATCACCAGGCAACGAAAAAATAAAATCATAAATGAAACAGGCATAAAATGCTATACAGGATGATTTTTTTTTTTTTTTGAGAATACAATGATTCCTGCACATACAGGTTTACGTATGCTGGGGCTATATTGGTCCCCATTGCAGTCCCCTGTAACTGCAGGAAGAAAGTAAACTCTAACAAAAAAGATTTTTTGTGTAAAATTACATCTTTAAAAGTAGGATATATTCCACTAAGTGTCCCTAGTGTTATCCTCTGCCGGTCACCCACTGTCTCACCCAGTGTCACCCACTGACTCTCTCTAGCATCACCCTTATTGCTGTCACCCAATGTGTCACTCCAGTGTCACCCTCATGGCTGTCACCCAGTGCCTCTCTCTAGTGTCACCCTTATGCCTGTCACCTACTGTCTCACCAAAGCATCACCCTCTTTCTCCCTCTAGTGTCACCATCATGGCTGTCAGTCATTGTCTCACCCCAGCATCATCCTCTCCCTTTTACCCACTACATGTTCCTAATGTCATCCTCTGTCTGTCACCCACTGCCTCATCCCAGTGTCACCCTCTGCCTATTACCCACTACATCTCCTCAATGTTACCCTCTGCCTTTCACCCACTGTCTCACTCCAGTGTACCCTCTGCTGTCACCCACTACATGTCCCTATTGTCATCCACTGTCTTTCTACCACTGCCTCTCTCTATCATTGTACTTATGGCTGTCACCCACTGTCTCACTCCAACATCACCTTCTCCCTGTCATCCCCTATGGGTCCCTAGTGTCATACTCTATTTGTCATACTTTTTGGAAGGATAGGTTATAGGTTTTGTGCAATAAAGAACTTGCAGCAAGGTCAAACAATCGATAAGTAAAAAGCACTAATTACTTAAAATTACAATGTGTAAAGAAAGGTGATTGGTTGTCTGTGCGCTGAACTTTGTAAATGAGTTAGACCCAATTAGAGATACACTCTGATAAATGGGAAACAAATTTAATAGTACCATAAGTGATAAATGACACAGTGCATACACTTGGTACAAACATACAACAGAAAACATACAATTAAAAATTCATTTAAAATACATATACACACACATTAAAAAAGCAAGACCATAAAGACAATAGATACTGTGTGATTTTGTATCACTGGGAAGGTCTTATGGATTATTAAAGGTGTTCCTTGCTCATACCGTATATGGGTGGTGGTGTGTGCTTAGATGGTGAAGTCCATAAGCAGGCAGTTCGGCAACACACCACATGATTTTTGCCCAAACGCATATATAAGGTCTTAATTATGCAATGTTGAAATCCACACCCTCAGTTTCCGACATCTGGTTATGTAATTCTGTATAGTAGAACCATGGAATACATACTTTCGATTACCCTTATAAGACTGTGGAACGCATGTCTTCCGACTTCTGCCATCCAATAGTGTAATCTTGAACGGCGGCCCGGTGGACAATTCCGGCTTCTGGTATCGTCAGTGGAACACATACCGCAAAAGCTGGTAATTTCAAACAGATGGGGGCAATCATCAATCTTTTTTCCCCTATAAATACCCTATTACAGCACTTCTCTTCATGCACTTGAAATAGGATGCGGAATCATCTGAAACGCGTTGTGCTGAACGCTGTACATCTGGACTCCTGTGGACTCTGACACCAAACTTTTTTCAGCAAAAATCATTTAACTATTAAATGTGTTTCCCATTTATCAGAGTATATCTCTAATTGGGACTAACTCATTTACAAATTTCAGCGCATAGACAACCAATCACCTTTCTTTACCAATACTCTATTTGTCACTCATAGCATTACCCCACTGGCATTACTAACTACATCTGCGGTGAAAGCTCTGACAGGCGAGGGTTAGGAATTACTGCCTCCATCTGCAGTGTAATCTCGCAGGGAAGGGGGTTGGGCATTGGCTGCTGCAATAATATAGGAAAATGAATGCTGCAATGATATTGGTATGCCCATAAGCAAGGGCTGCGAGGGCAGACAAAGACCTGCTTCCTCCCTCCCTGCATAAGGTCTGGTCACCAGGAAGGAGAATCTGGTCACCATGGTCCCATGCAATTTGTCAAGCCCTGAGTAACTAGTGCTTGTGGTGAACGTATAAATGGGTTCCTGGTGGAGGGAGGTTAATGGATGCTGATACTATGGATGACTGTGTTAATGGGTTTTGGGAGGGTAGATTGATTTATGGATACTTGGAGAGGAATGGGTTAATGGGTACTGAGTGGGAGGGTGAATTGGTAAAGGGTGTTGATGGGGGTGAAGGTGTAAGGACATATTGGGTGCACTTGGTTTTAAAAACAAAGTGTAATACATTTACAGACAAGATGTGCATACAAAAAAATTACTAACTCCATTGTAATAGACTTTGGTAAACATGTAAGTGGGGTTTTATGTAAATGGATTGCTGGAGTGTATAATACCCCTTTTCCACTACTGATGCGGGTCACAGCCGGGAGCTTGACACAGGAGCTACTCTGCTGCGACCCACATCAGAGCCCCCTTTCCCACTGCACTCACCCAACTCGGCATATTTCCAGGTTGGTGACGTTCTGGTGACGTAGCAGGGGTGGCGCTGGGAGATCACATGATCTCCCAGTGCCACCCTTCCATACAGTGTAAACGGGAGCTGTGTCACATCGACACGGCTTCCGTTTACACTACTACCCTACCCGGATCATTCCCGTGTCCTACCCAGGTAGCTACCCGGGTAGGATTCACGGGTCACTTGATCCAGGTTTTTGAGGAGGGACCCTTTTCCATTAGCAATAAATATGGGTAAATGCGCGCCCCCGTGCATTTACTCGTGTTCTCTGTGCTAGTGGAAAAGGGGTATTAGGGAATTAAGGGTGGTAACATGAAGCTTTGCCTAGGACACATAGAAACCTTTCACCGGCCCTGGTAGCCACTGTCAAATTAGGGCATTTCTTTTAACATGTCCAGGTGGCATAAAAGTCTTTTATATTGTTGTGCTGTGTTGACTCATTATCAGTGTAACTCTGTAAAATGCTAAGCTTTTTTGGCAGTAGCAGTATATAAAAGCTGAAGCAGGGGACATGGTATTTGCAACTTTATCTGACAACTTGTTCACAAGAATTTATTTGCATTTCTTAAGGTCAGTTTAATTTGGGAAGAATGATGTGACATAGGACTTAAGCCTAAGATCAAGCATAGATGCCAAATGTAGTCACCATTTTGTAAGATCTTGCAAACCCTTGTGTTTTTGAAAATAAAATAAAGAAGTTGATCTACAGGGCAAACATACTGTATTTAACAGAATTGTTGCTTTCATATATCACCTTCAGCTTATAATTAGAGATGTGCACCGGACACTTTTCGGACCTGGATTGGTTTTGCCAAAACCATCCTTTCGGGTTTTGGTTTTGGATCTGGATTTAAAAAACAAAACAAAAAAATAATAAAAACAGCTAACATCACAGAATTTGGGGCTTTTTTTGTTCCCACAGTATTATTAACTTCAATAACATTAATTTCTACTCATTTCCAGTCTATTCTGAACACCTCACACCTCACAATATTGTTTTTAGGCCAAAAGGTTGCACTGAGGTCGCTGGATGACTAAGCTAAGCGACACAAGTGGGTAGTACAAACACCTGGCCCATATAGGAGTGGCACTGCAGTAACAGACAGGATAGCAAATTTTAAAAATTAGGCCCCAAAGAGCACATAATGCAAAAAAAAAAAAAAAAAAGAGGTGCAAGATGGAATTGTCGTGGGCCCTCCGAGCCACCCTTATTTTGTTTAAACAGGACATGTACAGTTTAATAAACCCATCATATCAGCGACAGGTGGTCCGCCTGGAAAAATCTCGCCAAGTTCTCTGAATCATAGCTAGCTACAAACATACCATCTCCATATTTGATAACTTTTAACATTATTAGAAGAGGCAAGAGGAAGAGGACAGTGTCAAGAAGGTGATTAAAAATTAGAGAGGCACACACAATCAGGAACAACACACAGGCTTTCACCTCCACTCTTATCTTGGTGTGAAACAGAAAGGACTTTAACCAAGCAAATAGATAATTACCACATTACTGGACAAACTGAAAAACTAGGGGCCAAAGCCTCTGAATTTGTACCCCCTTCTCAATTTCAGGGATTAAGATAATCTCAGAATTCATGCTGGGATGCAAATAAACTGGTGTATGCCACAGGATCAAGATTGGATATTTTCCCCTCCACGGAGTCTGGAGACTTATTTTGTGAAAAATCTTGTGGGTTTCTCTTTTCCCATTTTTTAATTGCATTTTTATTTACATGTGAGCTCACGCATGTGAGCATACCTGTGTGTCCCAGTTACACTCATGTGAGAATACCTGAGTGTCTTGTTTATTTTATTCATATTTTATTTTTAAATAAAGCAGCCCCTTAGATGTTTTAGCAGCCCCTCGTGAGCCCCCACAGCAGCCCCAGATGGGGCAAATTGAGTTTGTGTGGGTTCGGTACAGTACTAAGCAGGACTGTGCAGTGAATTTTTTGTTATTCAGCCCCTGCCCTAGTGGAACCACTCTAGTCCAAACTCATTTCATATTACAAGTAGGACTGTGGGAGGAAACAATGCTAACTTCTGTGTCACCAGCATGCCTCAGCCTGGCAAGCCAGACATCTTCCTGGCTGTAAACCACCATGAGACTCCATACTGGGTCCTTATTCAATAACTGTTTGTGCCTCACAGAGCTCCTGGCCCATTTAGTGCTGTAGTGCAATGGAAAGCTGATGCAATGCAAGATCACTGAAACTCTGGGGGTCATTCCGAGTTTTGATCACTTGCTAGCAGTTTTTAGCAGCCATGCAAATGCTATGCCACCGCCCACTGGGAGTGTATTTTAGCTTAGCAGAAGTGCGAATGGTTGTATCACAGAGCGGCTACAAATTATTTTTGTGTATTTTCAGAGTAGCTCAAAACCTACTCAGTGTTTGCGATCACTTCAGACTATTCAGTTCCGGATTTGATGTCACAAACCCGCCCAGCGTTCGCCCAGTCACGCTTGCGTTTTTCCTGGCATGCCTGCATTTTTCCCCACACTCCCTGAAAATGGTAAGTTGCCACCCAGAAACGCCCACTTCATGTCAATCACTCTGCGGCAAGCAGTGCGACTGAAATGCATCGCTAGACCCTGTGTGAAACTACATCGTTCATTGTGCCGCATACACATGCGCAGAACTGCCGTTTTTTAGCCTGATCGCTGCACTGTGAACAAATGCAGCTAGCGATCAACTTAGAATGACCCCCTCTATTCTTCTAACACTGCAAGGTCTTGCGATAACCCTAAGCAGCCCTTACATTGTACAATTTTTAAGGAGAAAACATTTACAAAATAAAGGAAAAGAACCCTGTATAACAAATGTGTATCTTGTAAATAATCCCAAAATGTGGAACATTAATAATAAATCAAAATTAAGGTTGACTAATTGGAGCCATTAATTTGAGTCCCTAACATGAAATAATTGAGAAGAACCTCTCTCTAATGCTGGGTACACAGTGCACACTAGAAGATATATCTACCAGAGATGAGCAGGTTCAGACAGTCAACCCTGAAATTATACGGCAGCGCCTCTAGAGTTATAAAGCAGATAGGCAGCATCCCTGGATTTATACAGCAGATAGGCAACACCCCTTGAGAATTACATAGCACAGCAGACAGGCAGCAGCACCTCTGCACTTAAACAGCAGTTGGGCAGGAAACCTGGACTGATAGGGCAAAGGGGTAGCACCCAATATAGGGAAGAAAAGATGTACAAGATGGATTTGTCCTTAGGCCCTCCCACCCACCCTTATATTGTATAAACAGGACATGCACACTTTAACAATTCAATCATTACAGCGATAGGGTCTGCCACACAACTGTGATTGAAATGATTGGTTTGTTTAGGCCCCCACAAAAAAAGAAGAAATTAATCTCTCCTTGCACAAAGTGGCTCTGCAGAGGCAAGATGTCATCCTCATCCTCTTCCTCACCCCCTTCAGTGTTTACATCCACATCCTCACAGATAAATAATTCCCCACCAAAGAGGTGGATTTTTTGGTATTTTGCACAGGCATGACAGTGGGCGTTTTAATCCTATGGCCAACAACTGTCTCCACTGGTGCCTTAATCAAACAAACCACATTACCATCAGAATCCTCAACATCAACTTCCCCTCAGCGCCAGCTACACCCATATCCCCCTCATCCTGGTATACTTCTACAGTGACATCCTCAATCTCAATATCAGCAGCTGGACTGGCGCTGCTCCTCCCAGCACTTGGGAAGGTCAGGCATAGACATCGCAAACGCGGACACACTTGGACACTCCTTGGGGATTTGTGATATCACTGAATGCACAGCTGTTTTTTCCTGTGCTTTAACAAGCTTTATTTTTTTTATTTTTTTTCGAGAAGGAGGAGGGCTTCTATCTTAATGAGAAGCTGATCCACCAGTCATGAAGATAAGTCAAGGCCTTAGCCTTTCCTTGCCATTTTGTGTCATGAATGGCATATTGCCAATTTTATGTTTCTCATCAGATCATTTCTTTTTTTGGGGGTTCTTAATTTTTACTTCTTGGATTTTACATGCCCTCTATGACATTGGGCATCGGCCTTAGCAGACGACGCTGATGGAATTGCATCGTCAATGTCATGACTAGGGATGAGCGGGTTCGGTTCCTCGGAATCCGAACCCGCCCGAACTTCATGTTTTTTTACACGGGGCCGAGCGACTCGGATCTTCCCGCCTTGCTCGGTTAACCCGAGCGCGCCCGAACGTCATCATCCCGCTGTCGGATTCTCGCGAGGCTCGGATTCTATCGCGAGACTCGGATTCTATATAAGGAGCCGCGCGTCGCCGCCATTTTCACACGTGCATTGAGATTCATAGGGAGAGGACGTGGCTGGCGTCCTCTCCGTTTATAGAGAAGAGAGTGAGACAGTAGAGAGAGACACAGTAGTAATTTTGGGGAGCATTAGGAGGAGTACTAGTTACTTGCTGAAGTGATAGATAGTGTGACTGTATATTATCTGACTTGTGGGGGAGACACTGACAGTGGGGAGCAGTTAGAGTCTGAGAGCAGGACTCAGGAGTACATATAACGTACAGTGCACACTTTTGCTGCCAGAGTGCCACACTGCCATTGTGACCACACTGACCACCAGTATAATATATATTGTGATTGCCTGCTTAGGAGTACTACTTGCAAGTTGCTGATAGTGTGACCAGTGACCTGACCACCAGTCACCACCAGTTTAATATAAATATATATATATATATATATATAATTGTATATAATATATATATATAATATTGTACACCACCTACCCGTGGTTTTTTTTTTTTTCTTTCTTCTTTATACATACTACTATAGTAGCTTACTGTAGCAGTCTGCGGTGCTGCTGAGCTGACTGTGTCCAGCAGGTCCGTCATCAGTCATTACATAATAAATATATATACCTGTCCGGCTGCAGTACTAGTGATATTATATATATATATATATATATATATATATATATATTGATTTCATCTCATTATCATCCAGTCTATATTAGCAGCAGACACAGTACGGTAGTCCACGGCTGTAGCTACCTCTGTGTCGGCAGTCGCTCGTCCATCCATAATTGTATACCACCTACCCGTGGTTTTTTTTTTTCTTTCTTCTTTATACATACTACTATAGTAGCTTACTGTAGCAGCCTGCGGTGCTGCTGAGCTGACAGTGTCCAGCAGGTCCGTCATCAGTCATTACATAATAAATATATCTACCTGTCCGGCTGCAGTACTAGTGTGATATAATATATATTGATTTCATCTCATTATCATCCAGTCTATATTAGCAGCAGACACAGTACGGTAGTCCACGGCTGTAGCTACCTCTGTGTCGGCAGTCGCTCGTCCATCCATAATTGTATACCACCTACCCGTGTTTTTTTCTTTTCTTTCTTCTTTATACATACTACTATAGTAGCTTACTGTAGCAGTCTGCGGTGCTGCTGAGCTGACAGTGTCCAGCAGGTCCGTCATCAGTCATTACATAATAAGTATATATACCTGTCCGGCTGCAGTACTAGTGATATTATATATATATATATTGATTTCATCTCATTATCATCCAGTCTATATTAGCAGCAGACACAGTACGGTAGTCCACGGCTGTAGCTACCTCTGTGTCGGCAGTCGCTCGTCCATCCATAATTGTATACCACCTACCCGTGTTTTTTTTTTCTTTCTTTCTTCTTTATACATACTACTATAGTAGCTTAAGGTAGCAGTCTGCGGTGCTGCTGAGCTGACAGTGTCCAGCAGGTTCGTCATCAGTCATTACATAATAAATATATATACCTGTCCGGCTACAGTACTAGTGATATTATATATATATATATATATATATATATATTGATTTCATCTCATTATCATCCAGTCTATATTAGCAGCAGACACAGTACGGTAGTCCACGGCTGTAGCTACCTCTGTGTCGGCAGTCGCTCGTCCATCCATAATTGTATACCACCTACCCGTGTTTTTTTTTTTTCTTTCTTCTTTATACATACTACTATAGTAGCTTACTGTAGCAGTCTGCGGTGCTGCTGAGCTGACAGTGTCCAGCAGGTCCGTCATCAGTCATTACATAATAAATATATATACCTGTCCGGCTGCAGTACTAGTGATATTATATATATATATATATATTGATTTCATCTCATTATCATCCAGTCTATATTAGCAGCAGACACAGTACGGTAGTCCACGGCTGTAGCTACCTCTGTGTCGGCAGTCGCTCGTCCATCCATAATTGTATACCACCTACCCGTGTTTTTTCTTTTTTTCTTTCTTCTTTATACATACTACTATAGTAGCTTACTGTAGCAGTCTGCGGTGCTGCTGAGCTGACAGTGTCCAGCTGGTCCGTCATCAGTCATTACATAATAAATATATATACCTGTCCGGCTGCAGTACTAGTGATATTATATATATATATATTGATTTCATCTCATTATCATCAAGTCTATATTAGCAGCAGACACAGTATGGTAGTCCACGGCTGTAGCTACCTCTGTGTCGGCAGTCGCTCGTCCATCCATAATTGTATACCACCTACCCGTTGGTTTTTTTTTTCTTTCTTCTTTATACATACTACTATAGTAGCTTACTGTAGCAGTCTGCGGTGCTGCTGAGCTGACAGTGTCCAGCAGGTCCGTCATCAGTCATTACATAATAAATATATATACCTGTCCGGCTGCAGTACTAGTGATATTATATATATATATATATATATTGATTTCATCTCATTATCATCCAGTCTATATTAGCAGCAGACACAGTACGGTAGTCCACGGCTGTAGCTACCTCTGTGTCGGCAGTCGCTCGTCCATCCATAAGTATACTAGTATCCATCCATCTCCATTGTTTACCTGAGGTGCCTTTTAGTTGTGCCTATTAAAATATGGAGAACAAAAATGTTGAGGTTCCAAAATTAGGGAAAGATCAAGATCCACTTCCACCTCGTGCTGAAGCTGCTGCCACTAGTCATGGCCGAGACGATGAAATGCCAGCAACGTCGTCTGCCAAGGCCGATGCCCAATGTCATAGTACAGAGCATGTAAAATCCAAAACACCAAATATCAGTAAAAAAAGGACTCCAAAATCTAAAATAAAATTGTCGGAGGAGAAGCGTAAACTTGCCAATATGCCATTTACCACACGGAGTGGCAAGGAACGGCTGAGGCCCTGGCCTATGTTCATGGCTAGTGGTTCAGCTTCACATGAGGATGGAAGCACTCAGCCTCTCGCTAGAAAACTGAAAAGACTCAAGCTGGCAAAAGCACCGCAAAGAACTGTGCGTTCTTCGAAATCCCAAATCCACAAGGAGAGTCCAATTGTGTCGGTTGCGATGCCTGACCTTCCCAACACTGGACGTGAAGAGCATGCGCCTTCCACCATTTGCACGCCCCCTGCAAGTGCTGGAAGGAGCACCCGCAGTCCAGTTCCTGATAGTCAGATTGAAGATGTCAGTGTTGAAGTGCACCAGGATGAGGAGGATATGGGTGTTGCTGGCGCTGGGGAGGAAATTGACAAGGAGGATTCTGATGGTGAGGTGGTTTGTTTAAGTCAGGCACCCGGGGAGACACCTGTTGTCCGTGGGAGGAATAGGGCCGTTGACATGCCTGGTGAAAATACCAAAAAAATCAGCTCTTCGGTGTGGAAGTATTTCACCAGAAATGCGGACAACATTTGTCAAGCCGTGTGTTGCCTTTGTCAAGCTGTAATAAGTAGGGGTAAGGACGTTAAGCACCTCGGAACATCCTCCCTTATACGTCACCTGCAGCGCATTCATAATAAGTCAGTGACAAGTTCAAAAACTTTGGGCGACAGCGGAAGCAGTCCACTGACCAGTAAATCCCTTCCTCTTGTAACCAAGCTCACGCAAACCACCCCACCAACTCCCTCAGTGTCAATTTCCTCCTTCCCCAGGAATGCCAATAGTCCTGCATGCCATGTCACTGGCAATTCTGACGAGTCCTCTCCTGCCTGGGATTCCTCCGATGCATCCTTGCGTGTAACGCCTACTGCTGCTGGCGCTGCTGTTGTTGCTGCTGGGAGTCGATGGTCATCCCAGAGGGGAAGTCGTAAGCCCACTTTTAC